>NW_024870889.1:1595000-2257500 GCF_019054845.1 Dipodomys spectabilis | reverse complement strand
CTCGCTCGCAACGGTGCACACAGCACGCGGCACACGCACACTTGCACGGGGCACACGCACGCGGCACACGCATGCTCGCACGCGGCACACGCATGCGGCACACGCACGCTCGCACGGGGCACACGCGGCACACGCACGCGGCACACGCACGCTCACACGTGGCACACGCACACTCGCACGCAGGGTCTGACTCCTGCGACTGTAGAGAGCTCACCTCATCTCCGAGCACCTGGGGGGGGAGTGATCCCGAGACCCGGAGGAGGGCGGGGGGGGGGCGGGGGAGAGGGGGGCGGGGGAGAGGGGGGGGCGGGGGAGGGGGGGCAGCAGAGTGGAGTTTTGCGGTTCCATGTGAGAACAGAGTTCAGGCCACGACAAAGTGTGCACTCCAGACTCAAAAGCGAGAGCGGAAGGTTGCGGTGCTTTCCCCGTGGCGAGGCGGCAGGTGTGGGGGAGGGACCTGCGTGGGCCCCCCTCCGCGCACCTCGCCTGGCTGTGGTGGGTGTGGGAGGTCCTTGGACTTGGACTTGAACGCTGGGCCTTGGCTGGCTGGGCGGGCGCCTCTTTTGCTCTAGAATGTCATGTGCTTGCCCACCTTGGGCTCTGCCCACCGCGCTTCCTCCTCTGCCTCGCACAGGGGCCTCCAGGGGCGTGGCCAGCACACCTGGCTTGCTTTGCTGGGACCAGCCTGGAGCTGTGGTCCTCAGGACCTCTGCCCCGAGGAGCTGAGATCACAGGCGTGAGCCGCAGCCAATCTATGTGTACAACTTTTACGTGTGAACAAAGAAGTGGCGTTTTGTCTGTTGGGTGGCGGGATGGGTTTTTCTCGTCTTAGTTGTATTTTCTGGCTATGAAGGTTGTTGGTTCTCCTCTTGCAGCCTCTCAGTGCAGGGTTACAGGCTTGCATCTCCAGGCCGGGTCCGTTGGTTTGATCTTGACTTCAGACACTCTATTTTTCAGCTTTAGGATTTCTGCTTAGTTCTCTTCATAGTTTAATTTCTCTGGTATAATCATCTCTCTTTTTTCCTCATGTCTTTTCTCTCTTTGCCTCTATTCTTACATGTTTTATCTTGGTTATTAAAGAGGTTTCTCTACTAATTCCATTATCTAAGTCACCATGACTTTGTTTTTGTTCTTGTTGCCATTTTTTTTTTTTTTGGTTTGGTCAGTCATGGGGCTTGAACTCTGGGCCTGGGCGCTGTCCCTCAGCTCTTCAGCTCAAGGCGAGCGCTCTTACTGCTTGAGTCACAGCGCCACTTCCGGTTTTCTGGTGGCTTATTAGAGATAAGAGTCTCACAGACTTTCTTGCCTGGGCTGGCTTTGAACTGCGATCCTCAGATCTCAGCCTCCTGAGTAGCTAGGTTGACAGGCCTGAGCCACCGGCGCCTGGCTTGATGCCATTTTCTTTTCCTTTTTAGTTTGCAGCCATAGTGTCTCCTGCCGCGTCTGCCGTTCCCTGGGCAGGCGCAGGACTTGCGGACGGTCCGGACCAGGCACCCGGCACACACACCTTCTGGGAGTTCAGCTGCTGGCTCCGGCCCTCCCCTCAGCCCCTCGTGGGTTCTGAAGGAGGACTTGGCAGGTGTCCGGGAGCAATGGCTGCTGGAGTCACTGAAGTCCTCGGCCTGCGGCTCTGCCTCTGTGGCCAGGCCACGCAGCCTCTCGGGGCTCCTCAGCACGCGGCCCTGCCACGGCACCACGCCACGTCCTTGGCTCTGTGCACGCGGGGACACAGCACGTCTTCTCAGCGGCCACTGGCCACTGGCACAGAGGGCAGGGAGAGCCCAGCGGCCACACTGGCGCTGGCACAGCGGGCAGGGAGAGCCCGGCGGCCACGCCGGCGCTGGCGGGCAGGGAGAGCCGGCAGCCACACTGGCGCTGGCACGGAGGGCAGGGAGAGCCCGGCGGCCACGCCGGCACTGGCACAGCGGGCAGGGAGAGCCCAGCAGCCATGCCGGTGCTGGCACAAGCGGGCAGGGAGAGCCCGGCAGCCACACTGGCGCTGGCACGGAGGGCAGGGAGAGCCCAGCAGCCACGCCGGCGCTGGCGGGCAGGGCCTGGGCCTGTGTTCCCCACTACGCAGCCTCCTGGGGAGACCACCTCACCGAGACAGGTGATCGCTGCAATGCTCTTCCTATGGCTCATCTGAAGGTTGAACAGTGGCTTCCTCTTGATGGTCTGCATTTCCCCAGTGAGTGAGATCGAGGGACTTGCGGGAAAGGCAGAGCGTTTTGTGCCAGGGATGGAGTGTGGTGTGCTGGGTCCTCTGGTCCCGACCCTGAACCACAGGGCATGCGCTCCACGCCTTTGTTTACTCTGTTCCCTGCCCGGCACGCACGCTCCCGCCCACGGCTGGATTTCCCAGCTCGGCTGTTTTCCTTATGCATCCCACAGGTTTTCTGTGTGTGTTTTGGAGCGGGTGCCGATCCGTCAGCCATCACGGCCTCCCGGGTCCGGTACCTCGGTCAGCTTGGGGCCTCCTCCCTTTGGGACCTTTGTGCCTGGAGTCACCTACTTTGGCTGACGTTAGCATGGGGCCCTCGGCTTCTCTCGTCCGCATTCATGGCAGTCCTGTGTTCTGAAACTCACATCAAAATCTGCGTTGTCTCTTCCTTGCAGACAGCGCTGGCTTGCTCTGATTTCCCAGGCCCTGTGACCTGTCTCCCCTCGGCTCCTCTGCAGCCTGCGCCTCCCTGGGCTGGCCGGCCTGGCCTTTCCTCCCTGGCCCCCAGGCCTGGCTGGACCAGAGGCCTCCCATGTGCTCCCAGCACTAGGCTGTGCGTGCGCAGGCCTCTGCGTCTGGCTGCGTGCAGTCCCAGCGCTGCACCACAAGCAGGCAGCCGGCCTCCCCCCCTCCCCTCTGAATACAGCCCTCCTCTACACTGAGTTCCCGCGGACGCCGCAGTGCCCAGCAAGGGCCTGCGGTCACCAGCGACGTGGGTGTGGCTGGAGGGTGGTGGGATCTCAGCCTGCGGGCAGCAGAGACTCGTGCACTGTTGGGATCTGAGCACGTGGCCCGAGCACTCGGTGGCTTGCTTTGTGTGCGCCTCCCAGTGAGGCTGGGCTGATGGGACTTCCTCCTGGACACCCTCGCTCACAGCCCTGTGCTGCAGACACGCGCGCGTGCGCACACACACCGCAGCGGCCGGTAAGGTCGCTAGAGCTGATTACTCCAGGCCAGAGCGCTTCCCTGACGGCTGTGGGCGGACGGCAGAGTGTCCCTGCCGACCGCGGCCCACGCAAGGCCGTCCTGGCCCTCTGACGCTGGGGGACACGGGGGCCAGCGGCCCGTGGGCGGGAGGAGGGCCCAGCGGGGCGGGCCTTGGTCAGCACCACCCGTCCGGCTGCGGCCGTCTGAGTGCGTGCGTCTCCCTGCCCGGCTGCCCCCAGGGCCCCGTGGAAGCTGCCCGGCCAGGCGCCCGCTCCGTGGCTTAGCTCCCACAGTCCCGGTTCCCTGGCCAGCCGCAGCGATGGACGGCGCTGGTTTGGAGGAGCTCTTCCCCCAGCAGTGGAGCTGCCGACGCGCCCTGACATGGGGTATTTTTAGAAATGCTTTTCTTTGGTTGTCACTTGAATGGCAGATGGTTCTTCCCCAAATCCCAGTCGGTGGGGAACTCTTGTGCGGGCCTCCGAGTTGCTCTGACAGGAGTGGCTGAGAGATGTGAGCCCCCCCCCCCACTCCGCCACCCCTGCCCCTCCTCCTCCCTCCCCCCTCCTCCTTCCCCTTCCTGCCCCCCTCCTCCTCCCTCCCCCTCCTCCTTCCCCTTCCTGCCCCCTCCTCCTCCCTCCCCCTCCTCCTTCCCCTTCCTGCCCCCTCCTCCTCCTTCCCTCCTCCTTCCCCTTCCTTGCCTCCTCTTCCCTGCCTCCTCTCCCTTCCTCTTCCCTCCTCCTCCTCCTTCTTCCCTCCTCCCCTTCTTCCCTCCTCCTCCTGCCTCCTCCTCCCTCCTGACTCCTCTTCCTCCTTCCAGACTCCTCTTTCTCCTTCCTGCTTTCTCTTCCCTTGTTCTTTACCCTCCTCCTCCTCCTCCTCCTCCTCCTTTGGCCTCTCCTGCCCTCGTTGGCTCTCTGTGTCCATGAGCCCTCCCCCTCCCCCCCCCGCCACCCAGGGCCGGCCTGTGCCCCCCCCCGTACCCCCACTAGCCAGGGGTCACCTGAAGTCCACTCTGCTCTGGACTGGGCCTACTTTCCCCCCACTCTTTCCTATCCAGTCCACTTCCTCGGCTGCCTGCCCCTTGCGGGGTGGAGCCAGGGGCTGGGACAGCAGCCTTCCAGCGCCCACCGGGGTCCCTCACAATGCTTCCAGCACCCACCGGGGTCCCTCACAACGCTGGCTCTTCCGGTCCCATGGGGGAACAGTCCCACCCACCGCTCAGCGTCAGGGAGCAGGCGGACACAGCTGCACAGGCAGGTTCTAGAACACTCACTCACCGGGAGGGGAGAAGGGAGGACGGGCCCAGGCCCCGAGGCTGCCCTGTCTTCCTCCTGGTCCTCTACCCCCCACCCCCACCCCCACCCGTCCATGCCCCGAGGCTGAGGCTTCCACTGCATCCTGCCCTCCAGGCAGAGAGCCAGGCAGGGGCCATTCCCCGGGCTGGCGGGGGGGGGGCACCCCCAAAGTATTGCTATGAGGGTTACAGGAGGGGCCTGCAGAGCTCCCAGCAGACTCCCGGGACAGGACGGCTCAGTGAATACTCACTCTGTTCCTGTAGGGAAGGGAGCATGTGCCGGGGGAGTGCCCCGACCGCAGGCCCCTCCTGCCTGCCTCCCCCCCCCTCCACACCCACCTCTGCAAGCCCCCCCACCTCCCCCCAGCCCCGAAGCTGCCTCCCTCCCCCCTCCTCCCCCCCAGCCCCGAAGCTGCCTCCCCCCCCACCCCGCCTCCCCCCAGCCCCGAAGCTGCCTCCCCCACCCCCGCCCCCTCCTCCACACCCGCCTCTCCAAGCCCCTCTCATCTTTGAGCCGTTGCTCCTGAACCTGATCACGCAGGCAGTGTGCCGTTCATCTTGGAACGCAATGCCGCCCGTGCTTTCCACGGGGAGAAGTGAGCTGTTAAATTAGCTTTCTCTCTCGGGCCCTGCCTTCCTCTGCCTTCATCGGCCTCTCGGCTGCGGCCGTCTCCTGGCTCCTGGACCAGGAAGCTGGGGTGCGGGACTGGACAGCGCTGAGCGCTCAGGTGCACGGGGTTCCAGGACCTGGCACACCTGTGGGGCACCTGGGGGGCTCCCGTGGTGCCGGGCTGGGGGGGCACAGCCCAGGGGGGGCTCCTGCGGTGCCGGGCTGGGGGGGCACAGCCCAGGGGGGGCTCCTGCGGTGCCGGGCTGGGGGGGCTCCCGCAGTGCCGGGCTGGGGGGGGCTCCCGCGGTGCCGGGCTGGGGGGGCACAGCCCAGGGGGGGCTCCCGCGGTGCCGGGCTGGGGGGGGCACAGCCCAGGGGGGGCTCCCGCGGTGCCGGGCTGGGGGGCTCTCCCGCGGTGCCGGGCTGGGGGGGCTCCCGCGGTGCCCGGCTGGGGGGGCTCCCGCAGTGCCGGGCTGGGGGGGGGCTCCCGCGGTGCCCGGCTGGGGGGGCTCCCGCGGTGCCGGGCTGGGGGGGGCAGAGCCCAGGGGGGGCTCCCGCGGTGCCTGGCTGGGGGGGGGCTCCCGCGGTGCCTGGCTGGGGGGGGGCTCCCGCGGTGCCGGGCTGGGGGGGGCTCCCGTGGTGCCGGGCTGGGGGGGGGGCTCCCGCGGTGCCGGGCTGGGGGGGCACAGCCCAGGGGGGGCTCCCGCGGTGCCGGGCTGGGGGGGGGCTCCCGCGGTGCCGGGCTGGGGGGGGGCTCCCGCGGTGCCGGGCTGGGGGGGCACAGCCCAGGGGGGGCTCCCGCGGTGCCGGGCTGGGGGGGGGCTCCCGCGGTGCCGGGCTGGGGGGGCGCTGTGTGCGCCCCAGCTCCTGTCTCTATGGCTGTGGCGCCGGGATGGATGCTTGGGGGAGAAGTGCAGGCCCGCGGGGCTCAGGCGGGCCAGGCTCAGCCACGGCCTGCGGACCGAGCCACAGCGGCCCTGTCCTCCAGAACAGCCTGCAAAGCGCCCCGAGGGCTCTGGGCAGGTGTCTCCGGTGGGTGGCAGGAGAGAATGGGGTGAGCAAAAAGACTATTTGGGGTTCTCAGGGAGGGTGGTGGGCATTGCATTGAGGCCAGGGCTCTACAAAGTGAGCACAGCTTCACAAGTTCCTGTTTCTGCCTCCAAAGACCCTATCCACACACAGCACACGCGTGCGATCACACACACACACACACACACGCATCCACACAAACATGCACGGGCCTAGGCATGTGCACCCACAGGACTGCCAGTCCCCTGCAGGCCCACCTCCCAGGCAGGGACCCGCCAATGGAGAGGGACACTGCCCCCACCCCCGCGGGAGAGGAGGGAGGGCACTGTCCCCACCCCCGCGGGGGAGGAGGGAGGGCACTGCCCCCACCCCTGCGTGGGAGGAGGGAGGGCACTGTCCCCACCCCCGCGGGGGAGGAGGGGGGCACTGCCCCCACCACTCAGGAGAGGAGGGAGGACCCTGCCCCCACCACTCAGGAGAGGAGGGAGGGCACTGCCCCCACCACTCAGGAGAGGAGGGAGGACCCTGCCCCCACCCCCCCGGGAGAGGAGGGAGGGCACTGCCCCCACCACTCAGGAGAGGAGGGAGGGCACTGTCCCCACCCCCGCGGGAGAGGAGGGAGGGCACTGCCCCCACCACTCAGGAGAGGAGGGAGGACCCTGCCCCCACCACTCAGGAGAGGAGGGAGGGCACTGCCCCCACCACTCAGGAGAGGAGGGAGGACCCTGCCCCCACCCCCCCGGGAGAGGAGGGAGGGCACTGTCCCCACCACTCAGGAGAGGAGGGAGGGCCCTGCCCCCACCCCCCTGGGAGAGGAGGGAGGACCCTGCCCCCACCCCCCTGGGAGAGGAGGGAGGACCCTGCCCCCACCCCCCTGGGAGAGGAGGGAGGGCCCTGCCCCCACCCCCCTGGGAGAGGAGGGAGGACCCTGCCCCCACCCCCCCGGGAGAGGAGGGAGGGCACTGCCCCCACCCCCCCGGGAGAGGAGGGAGGGCACTGCCCCCACCCCCCCGGGAGAGGAGGGAGGGCACTGGGGTCCAGTGAGGCAACCTGGAGGCATTCTCCCACAGACTGAACAATGTCGGCAGAGACGGCCCAGCCAGCCGCGCCCTGCCGGCCTGAGAGCGGCTGCGAGTTGTCCCCAGGGAGCAATCCCACGTGGAGCTGACTGCTGGCACCTGGCCCTCCCGCACCCAAGACAGCCAGGGTGTGACTCCACGGGCTGTCGCTCGCCCAGACCTCAGCCGAGTGTGGGCTGTCGGCAGGCCAGGGGGTGGAGCCCGGCCAGCACAGCTGCAGGACGGACACAGACCTCCAGGACGGACACAGACCTCCAGCACAGCTGCAGGATGTCACAGACCTCCAGGACAGACACAGACCTCCAGGACAGACACAGACCTCCAGGACAGACACAGACCTCCAGCACAGCTGCAGGACAGACACAGACCTCCAGGACAGACACAGACCTCCAGCACAGCTGCAGGACGGACACAGACCTCCAGGACAGACACAGACCTCCAGGACGGACACAGACCTCCAGGACAGACACAGACCTCCAGGACAGCTGCAGGACAGACACAGACCTCCAGCACAGCTGCAGGATGTCACAGACCTCCAGGACAGACACAGACCTCCAGGACAGACACAGACCTCCAGGACAGACACAGACCTCCAGGACAGACACAGACCTCCAGCACAGCTGCAGGACAGACACAGACCTCCAGGACAGACACAGACCTCCAGGACAGACAGAGACCTCCAGGACAGACAGAGACCTCCAGCACAGCTGCAGGACAGACACAGACCTCCAGGACAGCTGCAAGACAGACACAGACCTCCAGGACAGACACAGACCTCCAGGACGGACACAGACCTCCAGGACAGACACAGACCTCCAGGAGAGCTGCAGGACGGACACAGACCTCCAGGACAGACACAGACCTCCAGGACAGCTGCAGGACGGACACAGACCTCCAGGACAGACACAGACCTCCAGGACAGCTGCAGGACGGACACAGACCTCCAGGACAGACACAGACCTCCAGGACAGCTGCAGGACGGACACAGACCTCCAGGACAGACACAGACCTCCAGGACAGACACAGACCTCCAGGACGGACACAGACCTCCAGGACAGACACAGACCTCCAGGACAGACACAGACCTCCAGGACAGCTGCAGGATTCACAGACCTCCAGGACAGACACAGACCTCCAGGACAGCTGCAGGACAGACACAGACCTCCAGGACAGACACAGACCTCCAGGATAGACACAGACCTCCAGGACAGACACAGACCTCCAGGACAGCTGCAGGACGGACACAGACCTCCAGGACAGACACAGACCTCCAGCACAGCTGCAGGACAGACACAGACCTCCAGGACAGACACAGACCTCCAGCACAGCTGCAGGATGTCACAGACCTCCAGGACAGACACAGACCTCCAGCACAGCTGCAGGATGGACACAGACCTCCAGGACAGACACAGACCTCCAGGACAGACACAGACCTCCAGGACGGACACAGACCTCCAGGACAGACACAGACCTCCAGGACAGCTGCAGGACAGACACAGATCTCCAGGATGGACACAGACCTCCAGGACAGACACCAGACCTCCAGGACAGACAGAGACCTCCAGCACAGCTGCAGGACAGACACAGACCTCCAGGACAGCTGCAGGACAGACACAGACCTCCAGGACAGACACAGACCTCCAGGACGGACACAGACCTCCAGGACAGCTGCAGGACGGACACAGACCTCCAGGACAGACACAGACCTCCAGCACAGCTGCAGGACAGACACAGACCTCCAGGACAGACACAGACCTCCAGCACAGCTGCAGGACGGAACAGACCTCCAGGACAGACACAGACCTCCAGGACAGACACAGACCTCCAGGACAGACACAGACCTCCAGGACAGCTGCAGGACAGACACAGACCTCCAGGACAGACACAGACCTCCAGCACAGCTGCAGGATGTCACAGACCTCCAGGACAGACACAGACCTCCAGGACAGCTGCAAGACAGACACAGACCTCCAGGACAGACACAGACCTCCAGGACAGACACAGACCTCCAGGACAGCTGCAGGACAGACACAGACCTCCAGGACGGACACAGACCTCCAGGACAGCTGCAGGATGTCACAGACCTCCAGGACAGACACAGACCTCCAGGACAGCTGTAAGACGTCAGCTGTAAGACGTCACAGACCTCCAGGACAGCTGCAGGACAGACACAGACTTCCAGGACGGACACAGACCTCCATCACATCTGCAGGACAGACACAGACCTCCACACCCCCTCCCCCCACACCCCACGGTGCTCACACTCACATTCACACTGCACCCCTCCCCCCACAGCCCACAGTGCTCACACTCACACTCACACTGCACCCCTCCCCCCACACCCCACGGTGCTCACACTCACACTCGCACTGCACCCCTCCCCCCACACCCCACGGTGCTCACACTCACACTCGCACTGCACCCCTCCCCCCACACCCCACGGTGCTCACACTCACATTCACACTGCACCCCTCCCCCCACACCCCACGGTGCTCACACTCGCACTCGCACTGCACCCCTCCCCCCACAGCCCACGGTGCTCACACTCGCACTCACACTGCACCCCTCCCCCCACAGCCCACGGTGCTCACACTCGCACTCACATTGCACCCCTCCCCCCACACCCCACGGTGCTCACACTCACATTCACACTGCACCCCTCCCCCCACACCCCACGGTGCTCACACTCGCACTCGCACTGCACCCCTCCCCACACACACCACGGTGCTCACACTCGCACTCGCACTGCACCCCTCCCCCCACACCCCACGGTGCCCACACTCACATTCACACTGCACCCCTCCCCCCACACCCCACGGTGCTCACACTCACACTCGCACTGCACCCCTCCCCCCACAGCCCACGGTGCTTACACTCACACTCGCACTGCACCCCTCCCCCCACACCCCACAGTGCTCACACTCACACTCGCACTGCACCCCTCCCCCCACACACCACGGTGCTCACACTCACATTCACACTGCACCCCTCCCCCCACAGCCCACGGTGCTCACACTCACACTCGCACTGCACCCCTCCCCCCCACACCCCGCGGTGCTCACACTCACACTCGCACTGCACCCCTCCCCCACACCCCACGGTGCTCACACTCACATTCACACTGCACCCCTCCCCCCACACCCCACGGTGCTCACACTCGCACTCGCACTGCACCCCTCCCCCCACACACCACGGTGCTCACACTCACATTCACACTGCACCCCTCCCCCCACAGCCCACGGTGCTCACACTCACATTCACACTGCACCCCTCCCCCCACACCCCACGGTGCTCACACTCGCACTCGCACTGCACCCCTCCCCCCACACCCCACGGTGCTCACACTCGCACTCGCACTGCACCCCTCCCCCCACACCCCACGGTGCTCACACTCGCACTCGCACTGCACCCCTCCCCCCACACCCCACGCTGCTCACACTCACACTCACACTGCACCCCTCCCCCCACACCCCATGGTGCTCACACTCACATTCACACTGCACCCCTCCCCCCACAGCCCACGGTGCTCACACTCACACTCGCACTTGCACTGCACCCCTCCCCCCACACTCCACGGTGCTCACACTCACACTCACACTGCACCCCTCCCCCCACAGCCCAGAGTGCTCGCACTCACATTCACACTGCACCCCTCCCCCCACACCCCACAGTGCTCACACTCACATTCACACTGCACCCCTCCCCCCACACCCCACAGTGCTCACACTCACATTCACACTGCACCCCTCCCCCCACAGCCCACGGTGCTCACACTCACACTCACACTGCACCCCTCCCCCCACAGCCCACAGTGCTCACACTCACACTCACACTGCACCCCTCCCCCCACACCCCACAGTGCTCACACTCACACTCACACTGCACCCCTCCCCCCACACCCCACGGCGGCTCACACTCGCACTCGCACCCCCTCTCGGGTCCCGTACACTGTGTGGACGCTCCGCGTCGATCCTCACCCCGTCGGGTGGCGCATCGTTGCTTGCTCGGCCCTCGGGTCTGCAGGAGGAGGCTGCTAGCTGGCCATGGCCTGGTCACCCCAAGGCTGGCCGGTGCTGTCACACTTCGCCACACGCCTAGCTTGTGTGCGGCTTAGTCCCTGCAGCACCCAGCTGAGCGCTGCGTTGGGCGGTGGTGTTCAAACGGCCCCCTTAGTTAACATCAGGCCCTGTAGGTGCTCCTCGCAGTGGCTCCCCGCGCGGGCAGTGGGCTCGAGATGGCTCCATAAAACCAACGGGCTGTGACTCCTAGCACAAGAGCGGCCGTGAAACGTTGGTGTGGCGCAGCAGGCAGGCCGCGGCCGTGGGCTCGGATCGCGCCAGCCGGCAGGGGTGGTCCCGGGGCCCAGGCTGCTGGCGCACTGCTCCGTCAGAGCCTCCTGCCTTCCTCCACCCAGGGTGCTGAAGGCCTCCCGCTGCAGCCCTCCCACCCCTCCCCTGCCATGCCCCGGCCCGCCACGCCCCTGCAGGAGCTCCTCAGGACAGCCGGGAAAGGCACTGATGCTTGAGCCTGCCATTCTTGAGACCCTGGCCTGGAAGGCAGAGCTGTGTGGAGCAGAGCAAGGCTTCACTCAGCCTCAATTTCCCTCCTCGCCAGCAGGTCTGCCAAAGGCATCAGCTTCACCTGGTTGCTGGGGTGGAGGGGGAGGACTGTCCGTGGTCCTGTAGGGTGGAGGGGGAGGACTGTCCGTGGTCCTGTGGGGTGGAGGTGGAGGACTGTCCGTGGTCCTGTGGGGTGGAGGAGGAGGACTGTCCGTGGTCCTGTGGGGTGGAGGAGGAGGACTGTCCGTGGTCCTGTAGGGTGGAGGGGGAGGACTGTCCGTGGTCCTGTGGGGTGGAGGTGGAGGACTGTCCGTGGTCCTGTGGGGTGGAGGTGGAGGACTGTCCGTGGTCCTGTGGGGTGGAGGTGGAGGACTGTCTGTGGTCCTGTGGGGTGGAGGTGGAGGACTGTCCGTGGTCCTGTGGGGTGGAGGTGGAGGACTGTCCGTGGTCCTGTGGAGTGGGAGGTGGGGCTCTGTCCGTGGTCCTGTGGAGTGGGAGGTGGAGGGATGTCCGTGGTCCTGTGGGGTGGAGGAGGAGGACTGTCCGTGGTCCTGTGGGGTGGAGGTGGAGGACTGTCCGTGGTCCTGTGGAGTGGGAGGTAGAGGACTGTCCGTGGTCCTGTGGGATGGGAGGAGGAGGATTGTCCGTGGTCCTGGGGGGTGGAGGTGGAGGACTGTCCGTGGTCCTGTGGGGTGGAGATGGGGCTCTGTCCGTGGTCCTGTGGGGTGGAGGAGGAGGACTGTCCGTGGTCCTGTGGAGTGGGAGGTGGAGGACTGTCCGTGGTCCTGTGGGATGGGAGGAGGAGGATTGTCCGTGGTCCTGGGGGGTGGAGGTGGAGGACTGTCCGTGGTCCTGTGGGGTGGAGATGGGGCTCTGTCCGTGGTCCTGTGGAGTGGGAGGTGGAGGACTGTCCGTGGTCCTGTGGGGTGGGAGGTGGAGGACTGTCCGTGGTCCTGTGGGGTGGAGGAGGAGGACTGTCCGTGGTCCTGTGGAGTGGGAGGTGGGGCTCTGTCCGTGGTCCTGTGGAGTGGGAGGTGGAGGGATGTCCGTGGTCCTGTGGGGTGGGAGGTGGGGCTCTGTCCGTGGTCCTGTGGGGTGGGAGGTAGAGGGATGTCCGTGGTCCTGTGGGGTGGAGGTGGGGCTCTGTCCATGGTCCTGTGGGGTGGAGGGGGAGGGAGAATGTCCTACCTGTCATCCCGGAGGCCAGCGTTCCGGGCAGCGGAGAGCCTGGGCAGTGTTGTCCAAGCCGCCCAGGACTTGTGCTGACGCTGGTGCCAGTCCTGCCAGGAGCCCAGCACTGCTGGTGCCAGCCCCGGGTGCTGCTCCTCCCCTGGTGCCAGCCCCGGGTGCTGCTCCTCCCCTGCAGACTGTTTGGGAAGTGTTGCTTTGATTACCGTCTAATGAGCCGGAGGCCCGGGAGGCCCCGCCCGGGGGGGGCGGGTGGGGGCTGCGCACTGGAGCGGCTGCCACGTTTTTGTCATCACAAAGGCTTGAGATACTAAAATTTATTCATAGAATTCACACTCCAGTGGTGTAAATAAATGCTGGCTGCGGTTGGTGGAGAGTCACACAGAATCCAAACTGAGCCCAGCGTAGGGGTGGGGCCGGGCGGGGTGCTCTCCTCGGGTAAATCCATCCGCGGCGCCCTCCAAAGCAGATGTCTTGTGTGCCTTGCCGCACGGCCCTGCGGGCGCCCTCCCCGCGTGCCGGGAGGAAGCTGCTGGCGCCCAGCCCGGGCCTCAGCCCAGGACGCCCGGGCAGGAGCTTCCCCAGGGACCTGGCCAGGCAGGGCCTCCCCACAGCCCTGTGGTAGACTCTGGCCCCCTTCCCACCCTCCCCCCATGTGGAGACCCCTTCCCGCCCTCCAGGGAGAGGGCTGGCTGCGCCCTCAGCTGACCGACCTCCCAGTGTGCACTGGGGGCTGGAGTGCACGCGGGAGGGTAGGGCTCGGGGTCTCCCCAGCCTGGCAGTGCAGGGGGGGTGGCCAGGGCGGGCACGGGGTGGCAGGATGGCTCCCTGGCCTGCAGGCTCGGCCTTCAGCCACCCTGTGCAGGGGTGGGATGGGTGGGTGCACTGTGCACTGGGGCCTGGCCCAGGGCCTGGGCTGCTCAGCGGTCAGGGCCTCTGTGGACCCCCCACCACCACTAGCTCCAGCATGGCTGAGCTGCAGAACGGACAGCAAGGCAAGCCAAACGAGTGAAGGGCAGATGGGCAGACAGGTTGGGGTGCTGGCGGAGGTGGAGGCTGAGCTGGGCTCGCAGCAGTACTGGGCACCACAGCCCCTCCCCCAACCCCATCACCAAAACAGAGGGGGCTCAGTCAGGAGATGACATTGTGTCAGGGGATGACGTCACTGGGCTGAGGGGCTGTGTCAGGGGACGGCGTCGCTGGGCTGAGGGGCTGTGTCAGGGGACTGCGTCGCTGGGCTGAGGGGCTGTGTCAGGGGACGGCGTCGCTGGGCTGGGGGGCTGTGTCAGGGGACGGCGTCGCTGGGCTGGGGGGCTGTGTCAGGGGATGGCGTCGCTGGGCTGAGGGGCTGTGTCAGGGGACGGCGTCGCTGGGCTGAGGGGCTGTGTCAGGGGACGGCGTCGCTGGGCTGAGGGGCTGTGTCAGGGGACGGCGTCGCTGGGCTGAGGGGCTGTGTCAGGGGATGGCGTCGCTGGGCTGAGGGGCTGTGTCAGGGGATGGCGTCGCTGGGCTGAGGGGCTCAGTCAGGAGATGGCGTCGCTGGGCTGGGGGGCTGTGTCAGGGGATGGCTTCGCTGGGCTGAGGGGCTGTGTCAGGGGATGGCGTCGCTGGGCTGGGGGGCTGTGTCAGGGGACAGCGTCGCTGGGCTGAGGGGCTCAGTCAGGGGATGGCTCGCTGGGCTGAGGGGCTCAGTCAGGAGATGGCGTCGCTGGGCTGAGGGGCTGTGTCAGGGGATGGCATCGCTGGGCTGGGGGGCTCAGTCAGGAGATGGCGTCACTGGGCTGGGGGGCTGTGTCAGGGGACGGCGTCGCTGGGCTGAGGGGCTGTGTCAGGGGATGGCGTCGCTGGGCTGAGGGGCTGTGTCAGGGGATGGCGTCGCTGGGCTGGGGGGCTGTGTCAGGGGATGACGTCACTGGGCTGAGGGGCTGTGTCAGGGGATGACGTCACTGGGCTGAGGGGCTGTGTCAGGGGATGACGTCGCTGGGCTGAGGGGCTGTGTCAGGGGATGGCGTCGCTGGGCTGAGGGGCTGTGTCAGGGGATGGCGTCGCTGGGCTGAGGGGCTGTGTCAGGGGATGGCGTCGCTGGGCTGAGGGGCTGTGTCAGGGGATG
This sequence comes from Dipodomys spectabilis, assembly GCF_019054845.1. Taxonomy (NCBI): domain Eukaryota; kingdom Metazoa; phylum Chordata; class Mammalia; order Rodentia; family Heteromyidae; genus Dipodomys; species Dipodomys spectabilis. The sequence continues at coordinate 2,242,483 of NW_024870889.1, read as the reverse complement.
ACGTCACTGGGCTGAGGGGCTGTGTCAGGGACGGTGTCACTGGGCTGAGGGGCTGTGTCATGGGATGGCGTCGCTGGGCTGGGGGGCTGTGTCAGGGGATGGCGTCGCTGGGGGGCTGTGTCAGGGGATGGCATCGCTGGGCTGGGGGGCTGTGTCAGGGGATGGCGTCGCTGGGCTGAGGGGCTGTGTCAGGGGACGGCGTCGCTGGGCTGGGGGGCTGTGTCAGGGGATGGCGTCGCTGGGCTGAGGGGCTCAGTCAGGAGATGGCGTCGCTGGGCTGAGGGGCTGTGTCATGGGACGGCGTCGCTGGGATGTCTCTGCTTTCCACACCCCTCTAGAATAAGACGTCACTGAGGAGTGCAGGGCCCTGTGCCTCCGGCCGAGCACGCGAGCCGGGCCGGCCGCCGCTCCCTCACGCCCCTCTCCTGGGATGGGCTGCAGCCCTCTCTCTGGGCGGCTGCAGCTACACACACTCCGGCTGGCGTCTTGACTGCGCCTCTTCAGTGTTATGATAAATAATTGAAACTAAACTGCATGTGTCAAAATAAACGACCCTCTCAGAGGAGGATCAATCTCCGAGCTTCAACTATCCTCTCGAGACGCCATAAAACTGGGAGGTCCCGTGAGGACGCGGCCTGGCTCTGGTGCTGCGGCGGAGGCTAGAGCCTGGGGTCCAGGAGGCCGCCAAAAGGGCCCCGCGGGCCCAGAGGGGCGGCCGCCTCCGACCCTTGTCTGTAAAGTGGGCGTCCATGGGCCTGGTCAGCCCTCAGACCAGGCCTGGGCTCGGCTCACCGCAAATCCATGTGTCCCTGGTGCTGACCGCCGTGCCCGGTCTCCCCCGGCAGGACAGGCACTGTCCTGTCCCGTCCCCAGCCTCCCCTCACCGGGCACGCAGGCAGAGGCGGCGGGCTGGCACGGGGAGCAGACTGTGCGCATCTCATTACCCAGTGATTTACACGCGGCCCGCCAGGTGCTCCGTCCCACGTCGAGTGTGCACGCCCGATTTTTTATGCAAGATTGAACAACTTAACAGCCTGAACAAGTTGGATGACAAGACTTTAATTGCTATTTTTCTCCCTCCATCCCTCAAGAGAGCTATACGCAGACGTTTAGAGAGGTATTTCATAAAACAGGAAAGAAAGCAATTTAGGAAGTTCCGAGTAAATCTGCCCTTGGTGCTTGGCAGGAGCAAGCGCGGTCTGTGCAGGAGCTGGCAGCTGTGGTCAGCCGCGGGGGAGGCCTTGGAGGGGGGGAGGGGGGAGAACCCCCACAGCCCCCCTGAATGGCCAGCGGGCTGTTGGCAGCCCAAGGGGGACCCAAAGCCACCAATGCTGGATTCTAATCCCGAGAAGCAGTTTGTCCCCACAGATCGAACGGCTGGGGCTTCCTGGCCCTGGGTCTCTGTTGAGCTGCACATCATTCATTCATGCATTCATTCATTAATGTACTCACCGTGCCCCAGAGGAAGCACTGCCTGCTGGGCCCGGGACTGTTCTTGGGGACACAGCCTCACGATCGAGCCGTGCGCGGCAGGTGGGGGCAGGTGCTGGGGGGCTGGGCGGGGACAAATGGAGGTGCTCCCGTGTGCCTGGGAAGACACAGGGCAGGGCCCAGCACCACAGGAGCAGGGGCCAGGCCACCACCAGCCACAGGTTCACCTCCAGTGGCAGTGCAGGTCCAGCACCCAGCACACGCCGTGTCGGTGTGATTCACACTGGATGCCGAAGAGACATGTGCATCCTTGGATCTGAGGCAGTACTTTCTGTGCGGGCAGTGCATAGGCCCCATGTTCTGTGTGAGCAGTGCATAGATCCCATGTTCTGTGTGAGCAGTGTGTAGATCCCGTGTGCTGTGCAGGCAGCATGTGGGTCCTGTGTTCTGTGTGGGCAGTGTGTAGATCCCGTGTTCTGTGTGGGCAGTGTGTAGATCCAGTGTTCTGTGTGAGCAGTGTGTAGATCCCATGTTCTGTGTGAGCAGTGTGTAGATCCCGTGTGCTGTGCAGGCAGCATGTGGGTCCTGTGTTCTGTGTGGGCAGTGTGTAGATCCCGTGTTCTGTGTGGGCAGTGTGTAGATCCCGTGTTCTGTATGGGCAGTGTGTAGATCCAGTGTTCTGTGTGAGCAGTGTGTAGATCCCATGTTCTGTGTGAGCAGTGTGTAGATCTCATGTTCTGTGTGAGCAGTGTATAGGTCCCATGTTCTGTGTGAGCAGTGTATAGATCCAGTGCCCTACATGGGCAATACATGGCTTCTGTGTTCTGTGTGAGCAGTGTGTAGATCCCGTGTGCTGTGCAGGCAGCATGTGGGTCCTGTGTTCTGTGTGAGCGGTGTGTAGATCCCATGTTCTGTGTGAGCAGTGTATAGATCCCGTGTTCTGTGTGAGCAGTGTGTAGATCCCATGTTGTGTGTGTGCAGTATGTAGATCCTGTGTTCTGTGTGGGCAATGTGTAGATCCCGTGTTCTGTGTGAGCAGTGTGTAGATCTCGTGTTCTGTGTGAGCAGTGTGTAGATACCATGTTCTGTGTGAGCAGTGTGTAGATCCCATGTTCTGTGTGAGCAGTGTGTAGATCCCATGTTCTGTGTGAGCAGTGTGTAGATCTCATGTTCTGTGTGAGCATTGTATAGATCCCGTGTCCTACATGGGTGGTACATAGCTTCTCTGTTCTGTGTGAGCAGTGTGTAGAACTTGTGTCTGTGTGAGCAGTGTGTAGATCTTCTGTTCTGTGTGGGCAGTGTGTAGATCTCATGTTCTGTGTGAGCAGTGTGTAGATCCTGTGTTCTGTGTGGGCAGTGTGTAGATCCCATGTTCTGTGTGAGCAGTGTGTAGATCTTGTGTTCTGTGTGAGCAGTGTGTATATCCCATGTTCTGTGTGAGCAGTGTGTAGATCTCATGTTCTGTGTGAGCAGTGCATAGATCCCATGTCCGACATGGGTGGTACATAGCTTCTCTGTTCTGTGTGAGCAGTGTATAGATCTTGTGTTCTATGTGGGCAGTGTGTAGATCCTGTGTTCTGTGTGGGAAGTATGTAAATCCCATGTTCTGTATGGGTAGTATGTAGATCCAGTGTTCTGTGTGAGCAGTGTATAGATCCCATGTTCTGTGTGAGCAGTGTGTAGATCCCATATTCTGTATGAGCAGTGTGTAGATCCTGTGTTCTGTGTGGGCAGTGTGTAGATCCCATATTCTGTGTGGGCAGTGTGTAGATCTCGTGTTCTGTGTGAGCAGTGTGTAGATCTCATGTTCTATGTGAGCAGTGTGTAGATCCTGTGTTCTGTGTGAGCAGTGTATAGATCCCATGTTCTGTGTGAGCAGTGTGTAGATCTTGTGTTCTGTGTGGGCAGTGTGTAGATCCCGTGTTCTGTATGGGCAGTGTGTAGATCCAGTGTTCTGTGTGAGCAGTGTGTAGATCCCAGGTTCTGTGTGAGCAGTATATAGATCCAGTGCCCTACATGGGCAATACATAGCTTCTGTGCTCTGTGTGAGCAGTATGTAGATCTTGTGTTCTGTGTGGGCAGTGTGTAGATCCCATGTTCTGTGTGGGCAGTGTGTAAGTCCCATGTTCTGTATGGGCAGTGTGTATATCCAGTGTTCTGTGTGAGCAGTGTGTAGATCCTGTGTTCTGTGGCAGTAGTGTGTAGATCCTGTGTTCTGTGGCGGCAGTGTGTAGATCCCGTGTTCTGTGGGGAGTATGTAGACCTTGTGTTTTGTGGGGCAGGGCATGGTTCCCGCGTTCTGTGTGTGTGTACTCATGCATACACCAGGGCAAAGCAGTGATCATATATGCTGCACAGAGGCCCAATGTGTAGGGGACACTCGGGGTGTCAGGTCAGGGTCAGGAGAGGGTACTGCTCTGTTGGGAACTCAGCACGCTGAGGGCAGTGCAGGGAGGCCATGCAGGGGGCCAAACCACCCAGCCCAGCCCAGCCCAGCCCAGCCAGGCCCAGCCCAGCCCAGCCCAGCCCAGCCTGGTCCTCCATGCAGGGGTCAGACACCCCCAGCCCAGCCCAGCCAGCTGCCGGATGGAGTGAGGAGGGGCCGGGCAGGCCTGGAGGAGCTTCGCAGGGAAGGGACATCTTGGGCTTGGCAGAGGAAATGCTGACATCCAATCATTTCCCAGGTTGGGGGACTTCCATCCTAATTAAATAGCCGGGGCTCTTGGGCTGCTGTCAGAGACAGTCTGCCCGGGCCAGAGGCGGACGCAGCCCGCTGGTGAGGCACAGGTCTTCTCCTGCGGTTAGCGCCTGGCCCACACTCCCACCCCAAAGCGCAGGCCCACGTTCATGTGTGCACATGGGCGCCCAGTGAGGCCTGTACAGGCGGGGGACCACGTGTGCCCTTCCACACCGGGCACCAGAGAGCACGCGTATGCCCTTCCACGCTGGATACCAGAGAGTGTGCGTGTGCCCTTCCACACCGGGCACCAGAGAGCACGCGTGTGCCCTTCCACACCGGGCACCAGCGAGCACACGTGTGCTCTTCCACACTGGATACCAGAGAGTGTGCATGTGCCCTTCCAACGCCAGATACCAGAGAGCACGTGTGTGCCCTTCCACACCGGGCACCAGTGAGCCCACGTGTGCCCTTCCACACTGGGCACCAGCAAGTGCGTGTGCCCTTCCACACCAGCACCAGCGAGCGCGTGTGCCCTTCCACACCGGCACCAGCGAGCGCGTGTGCCCTTCTACACGGGCACCAGCGAGCGCGTGTGCCCTTCCACACCGGCACCAGTGAGCCCGCGTGTGCCCTTCCACATGGGCACCAGTGAGCCCGCGCGTGCCCTTCCACAGGGGCACCAGCGAGCCCACGCGTGCCCTTCCACAGGGGCACCAGCGAGCGCGTGTGCCCTTCCACACCGGCACCAGCGAGCACGCGTGTGCCCTTCCACACAGGCACCAGCGAGCCCACGTGTGCCTTTCCACACCAGCACCAGCGAGCACGTGTGCCCTTCCACACAGGCACCAGTGAGCCCGCGCGTGCCCTTCCACAGGGGCACCAGCGAGCCCACGCGTGCCCTTCCACAGGGGCACCAGCGAGCGCGTGTGCCCTTCCACACCGGCACCAGCGAGCACGCGTGTGCCCTTCCACACAGGCACCAGCGAGCCCACGTGTGCCTTTCCACACCAGCACCAGCGAGCACGTGTGCCCTTCCACACAGGCACCAGTGAGCCCGCGCGTGCCCTTCCACACAGGCACCAGCGAGCCCGCGTGTGCCTTTCCACACCAGCACCAGCGAGCGCATGTGCCCTTCCACATAGGTACCAGCAAGCGTGTGTGCCCTTCCACACCGGCACCAGCAAGCCCGCGTGTGCCCTTCCACACGGGCACCAGCGAGCCCGCGTGTGCCCTTCCACACGGGCACCAGCGAGCGCGTGTGCCCTTCCACACCGGCACCAGTGAGCACGTGTGCCCTTCCACACGGGCACCAGCGAGCGCGTGTGCCCTTCCACACGGGCACTAGAGAGCGTGCATGTGCCCTTCCACACTGGCACCAGCGAGCGCGTGTGCCCTTCCACACAGGCACCAGCGAGCCCGCGTGTGCCCTTCCACACCGGCACCAGCAAGCCCGCGTGTGCCCTTCCACACGGGCACCAGCGAGCGCGTGTGCCCTTCCACACGGGCACCAGCGAGCGCGTGTGCCCTTCCACACGGGCACCAGTGAGCACGTGTGCTCTTCCACACCGGCACCAGCGAGCACGCGTGTGCCCTTCCACACGGGCACCAGCGAGCCCGCGTGTGCCCTTCCCACCGGCACCAGCGAGCGCGTGTGCCCTTCCACACGGGCACCAGCGAGCGCACGTGTGCCCTTCCACACCGGCACCAGCGAGCACGTGTGCCCTTCCACACCGGCACCAGCGAGCACGTGTGCCCTTCTACACCGGGGACCAGAGAGCGTGTGTGCCCTTCCACACTGGGCACCAGCGAGCGCACGTGTGCCCTTCCACACGGGCACCAGCGAGCGCACGTGTGCCCTTCCACACTGGGCACCAGCAAGTGCATGTGCCCTTCCACACGGGCACCAGCGAGCGCACGTGTGCCCTTCCATGCCGGCACCCATTCTGGCCTGCTGTCTCTCTGTGGTTAGAGGACACTTGCGCCCAGGCTGGATGCTGGGGCCCAGAGGGGCCCAAGCCAGGGGGAAGCTGCAGAACTAGTTCCAGGGAAGGCTGTTATAAGCATGTTCTAGAAGATTCTCTGGTCCCAGTGGGTGACAGACACACATGAAGCAGGCACCCAGGGGGCGGAGCTGCCCGTCCTCAGACCTGGATCTTGAACCCTGACCTGGACCTGGTTCCCTGCCTGGGTGTCTGCGATCCCACAAACCCCACCAGAAGCCGGGAGGGGAAGAGAGGGGAGGGGAGGGGAGGGGAGGGGAGGGGAGGGGAGGGGAGTGCGGTGCTCAGGCCCCGTGGAGAAGGGCTCGGACAGCGGCACAAGGCATCCCCGGGCTCCCCACCGGCCCGTGGTCCCAAGAGCAGTGAGCCCCAGAACTGCAGGGGCTCTGCCACGGCCCCCATGGCAAAGCTGCTGCTGGCCTCTCATCCTACCCAGTAATCCTCATGGACGCCGGCGTCCACTCAGCCAGGCTGCCCCACGCCAGCTGCCTCCACGGTCGCCGGCGTTCGTGGTGAGAGGATATGTCTTGCTATAGAAGCCGGGCTGGCCTCCAACTCTGGGTCCTCCAGCCTTGGCCTCCTCTGAGCTGGCATGACAGGCCGAGGCCACCAGAACTGGCTTATGCTGCGGTCCTAAACCAGTTCCATCTTGCTTACTTAACCGTGTACTGGGATGTTCTCGTTTTGTGGCCTCTTGACTTCCGGAAACACTCCTGGTGGAGTGTTCTGGTATTCTTTCCTGTTCATTCTCGGAGAACACGATGCTGCACACAGGACACTTCTGACCTCTGCAGTGGGAGAGATGCGTTTCTCTCGTGCAAGCTGTGGTCTGGCCTGTGTCGCAGACGCCTTGTGAGGGCCTTGTGGCCACGGCCGGCCGCCCAGCCTGCTCTGTGCTGGCGCCCAGGCCTTGTGGCCGCGGCCAACCACCCAGCCCGGGTCCATGCCGAAGCCCGGGTGTTGTCTTGTTCTGCCAGGCCCATGGAGCCCCACCGGTGCTGCAAGTGTTAACCACAGCAGAAGTGGGGGGCCCTTGCTGCAGGCGGGGCTGAGGTACAGCCCCTTCTCTTGATGGGGTCTGACCTTCCTCACCTCAGCTGCTTCCTGGGCTGCATCTGGAAAGTTCCAGGACTGGGATACCAGGCACACAGTGGCCTGTCTCCTCCACTCCCTGCAGGGCTCCCAGCCCCGCACCTCCTGACCACCGCCCCAGAAGCGGTTCTGTGCCTCTTGAAACGGCACAAGGGAGAGTTCACTCAAGTTCACAGGCATGGTCCAGACAGCAGCACACACACACACACACACACACACACACACTCACACACACACGTACACACACACGTACACACACACCACACACACACACACCACATACATACACACACACAGAGACACAGACACACACACATGTACATGCCACGTAGCATGAATTCACAGTGCCATGCACACACACACAGAGGTCGGAAGTGAGGATGAGTTCACAAGAGAGAAAACTGCTGCTGTCGGAACTCAGTCGCTCCAGGGCCTGGCTCAGGTGGCAGAGAACGTGTCAGGAAACACAGACCCTGACTTCAGATGACAGGCAGACAGACAGACAGAGAGAAAGAAAGAGTGAGGGAAAGAAAGGAAGGAAGGAAGGAAAGAAGGAAGGAGGAAAGAAAGAAAGAGAGGAAGAAAGGAAGGAAGGAAGGAGGAAAGAAAGAGGAAGAAAGGAAGGAAGGAAGGGAAGAAGGAAGAGAAGAAAGAAGGAGGAGGGAGGGAGGGAGGGAGAGAGGGAGGGAGGGAGAAGGGGAAGAAGAAGAGGAGGAGGGAAGAAGGGAGAAAGGGAACCCCAGCAGCACAGCAGGCTCTGGTCCCGCCCTCGCTCAAGAGGTGTCTCCAGTGTTTGCAGGTCTGGAGTGGAGGCACACGTGTGTTCTCGGGCTCGCGGCGTGTTCTCGGGCTCACGGCGTGTTCTCGGGCACGTGTGTGTTCTCAGGCACACAGTGTGTTCTCGGGCACGTGTGTGTTCTCGGGCACACAGTGTGTTCTCGGGCACACAGTGTGTTCTCGGGCACACAGTGTGTTCTCAGGCACACAGTGTGTTCTCGGGCACGTGTGTGTTCTCGGGCACACAGTGTGTTCTCAGGCACGAAGTGTGTTCTCAGGCACACAGTGTGTTCTCGGGCACACAGTGTGTTCTCGGGCACACAGTGTGTTCTCGGACACACAGTGTGTTCTCGGGCACACAGTGTGTTCTCGGGCACACAGTGTGTTCTCGGGCACGTGTGTGTTCTCGGGCACACAGTGTGTTCTCGGGCACACAGTGTGTTCTCGGGCACACTGTGTTCTCGGGCACACAGTGTGTTCTCGGGCACACAGTGTGTTCTCGGGCACACAGTGTGTTCTCGGGCTCACAGCGTGTTCTCATGCACACAGCGTGTTCTCAGGCACACAGCGTGTTCTCAGGCACACACTGTGTTCTCGGGCACGCAGCGTGTTCTCGGGCACGCAGCGTGTTCTCGGGCACGCAGCGTGTTCTCGGGCACGCAGCATGTTCTCATGCACACAGCGTGTTTTCGGGCACACAGCGTGTTCTCGGGCACACAGCGTGTTCTCGGGCACACAGCGTGTTCTCGGGCACACGTGTGTTCTCAGGCACACGTGTGTTCTCAGGCACACAGCGTGTTCTCAGGCACACAGCGTGTTCTCAGGCACACAGCGTGTTCTCAGGCACACAGTGTGTACTCAGGCACAGAGCGTTTTCTCGGGCACACAGCGTGTCCTCGGGCACACAGCGTGTTCTCCGGCACACAGCGTGTTCTCATGCACACAGCGTGTTCTCAGGCACACAGCGTGTTCTCGGGCACACAGCGTGTTCTCATGCACGCAGCGTGTTCTCGGGCACGCAGCGTGTTCTCGGGCACGCAGCGTGTTCTCGGGCACGCAGCGTGTTCTCGGGCACGCAGCGTGCTCTCGGGCACGCAGCGTGTTCTCGGGCACACAGCGTGTTCTCGGGCACACAGTGTGTTCTCATGCACACAGCGTATTCTCGGGCACACAGCGTATTCTCGGGCACACAGCGTGTTCTCGGGCACGCAGCGTGTTCTCGGGCACGCAGCGTGTTCTCGGGCACGCAGCGTGTTCTCTGGCACGCAGCGTGTTCTCGGGCACGCAGCGTGTTCTCGGGCACGCAGCGTGTTCTCATGCACGCAGCGTATTCTCGGGCACACAGCGTGCTCTCGGGCACACAGCGTGCTCTCGGGCACACAGCGTGTTCTCGGGCACACAGCGTGTTCTCGGGCACGCAGCGTGTTCTCGGGCACGCAGCGTGTTCTCGGGCACGCGGTGTGTTCTCGGGCACACGGTGTTTTCTCGGGCACACGGTGTGTTCTCGGGCACACGGTGTGTTCTCGGGCACACGGTGTGTTCTCGGGCACACGGCGTGTTCTCAGGCACACAGCGTGTTCTCAGGCACACAGTGTGTTCTCAGGCACACATGTGTTCTCAGGCACACAGTGTGTGCTCAGGCACACGTGTGTTCTCAGGCACACAGTGTGTTCTCGGGCACACAGTGTGTTCTCAGGCACACAGCGTGTTCTCGGGCACACAGTGTGTTCTCATGCACGCAGTGTGTTCTCATGCACACAGTGTGTTCTCAGGCACACAGTGTGTTCTCGGGCACACAGTGTGTTCTCATGCACGCAGTGTGTTCTCATGCACACAGTGTGTTCTCATGCACACAGTGTGTTCTCAGGCACACAGTGTGTTCTCATGCACACAGCGTGTTCTCATGCACACAGCGTGTTCTCGGACACACAGCGTGTTCTCGGGCACACAGCGTGTTCTCGGGCACACAGCGTGTTCTTGGGCACACGTGTGTTCTCGGGCACACAGCGTGTTCTCCGGCACACAGTGTGTTCTCAGGCACACAGTGTGTTCTCAGGCACACAGTGTGTTCTCAGGCACACGTGTGTTCTCAGGCACACAGTGTGTTCTCAGGCACACAGTGTGTTCTCAGGCACGCAGCGTGTTCTCGGGCACGCAGCGTGTTCTCGGGCACGCAGCGTGTTCTCGGGCACACAGCGTGTTCTCGGGCACACAGCGTGTTCTCGGGCACACAGTGTGTTCTCAGACACACAGTGTGTTCTCAGGCACACGTGTGTTCTCAGGCACACAGCGTGTTCTCAGGCACACAGCGTGTTCTCGGGCACACAGCGTGTTCTCGGGCACACAGCGTGTTCTTGGGCACACTGTGTGTTCTCGGGCACACGGTGTGTTCTCGGGCTCACGGTGTGTTCTCAGACACACAGCGTGTTCTCGGGCACACAGCGTGTTCTCGGGCACACAGCGTGTTCTCGGGCACACAGCGTGTTCTCGGGCTCACAGCGTGTTCTCGGGCACACGGCGTGTTCTCGGGCACACGGTGTGTTCTCGGGCACACGGTGTGTTCTCGGGCACACGGTGTGTTCTCGGGCACACGGTGTGTTCTCGGGCACACGGCGTGTTCTCAGGCACACAGTGTGTTCTCAGGCACACAGTGTGTTCTCAGGCACACGTGTGTTCTCAGGCACACAGCGTGTTCTCGGGCACACAGTGTGTTCTCATGCACACAGTGTGTTCTCATGCACACAGTGTGTTCTCGGGCACACAGTGTGTTCTCATGCACACAGTGTGTTCTCATGCACACAGTGTGTTCTCAGGCACACAGTGTGTTCTCATGCACACAGCGTGTTCTCGGGCGCACAGCGTGTTCTCGGACACACAGCGTGTTCTCGGGCACACAGCGTGTTCTCGGGCACACGTGTGTTCTCAGGCACACAGTGTGTTCTCAGACACACAGCGTGTTCTCGGGCACACGGTGTGTTCTCGGGCACACAGCGTGTTCTCGGGCACACAGTGTGTTCTCAGGCACACAGTGTGTTCTCAGACACACAGTGTGTTCTCAGGCACACAGTGTGTTCTCAGGCACACGTGTGTTCTCAGGCACACAGTGTGTTCTCAGGCACACAGTGTTTTCTCAGGCACACAGCGTGTTCTCGGGCACACAGCGTGTTCTCGGGCACACAGCGTGTTCTCGGGCACACAGTGTGTTCTCAGACACACAGTGTGTTCTCCGGCACACAGTGTGTTCTCAGGCACATGTGTGTTCTCAGGCACACAGCGTGTTCTCGGGCACACAGCGTGTTCTCGGGCACACAGCGTGTTCTCGGGCACACAGCGTGTTCTCGGGCACACAGCGTTTTCTCGGGCACACAGCGTGTTCTCGGGCACACAGCGTGTTCTCGGGCACACAGTGTGTTCTCGGACACACAGTGTGTTCTCAGGCACACAGTGTGTTCTCATGCACACAGTGTGTTCTCGGACACACAGTGTGTTCTCGGGCACACAGCGTGTTCTCGGGCACACAGCGTGTTCTCGGGCACACAGCGTGTTCTCGGGCACACTGTGTGTTCTCAGGCACACAGTGTGTTCTCGGGCTCACAGTGTGTTCTCAGACACACAGCGTGTTCTCGGGCACACAGCCTGTTCTCGGGCACACAGCGTGTTCTCGGGCTCACAGCGTGTTCTCGGGCACACAGCGTGTTCTCGGGCACACAGCGTCTTCTCAGGCTCACAGCGTGTTCTCGGGCACACAGTGTGTTCTCGGGCACACAGTGTGTTCTCGGGCTCACAGTGTGTTCTCATGCACACAGCGTGTTCTCAGGCACACAGTGTGTTCTCGGGCACACAGTGTGTTCTCGGGCACACAGCGTGTTCTCGGGCACACAGTGTGTTCTCGGACACACAGTGTGTTCTCAGGCACACAGTGTGTTCTCATGCACACAGTGTGTTCTCGGGCACACTGTGTTCTCGGGCACACAGTGTGTTCTCGGGCACACAGTGTGTTCTCGGGCTCACAGCGTGTTCTCATGCACACAGCGTGTTCTCAGGCACACAGCGTGTTCTCAGGCACACACTGTGTTCTCAGGCACACACTGTGTTCTCGGGCACGCAGCGTGTTCTCGGGCACGCAGCGTGTTCTCGGGCACGCAGCGTGTTCTCGGGCACGCAGCGTGTTCTCGGGCACGCAGCGTGTTCTCGGGCACGCAGCGTGTTCTCGGGCACGCAGCGTGTTCTCATGCACGCAGCGTGTTCTGGGGCACACAGCATGTTCTCGGGCACACAGCGTGTTCTCGGGCACACGTGTGTTCTCGGGCACACGTGTGTTCTCGGGCACACAGCGTGTTCTCAGGCACACAGCGTATTCTCGGGCACACAGCGTGTTCTCGGGCACACAGCGTGTACTCGGGCACACAGCGTGTTCTCGGGCACACAGCGTGTTCTCATGCACACAGCGTGTTCTCGGGCACACAGCGTGTTCTCGGGCACACATCGTGTTCTCGGGCACACAGTGTGTTCTCGGGCACACAGTGTGTTCTCGGGCACACGTGTGTTCTCGGGCACACAGTGTGTTCTCAGGCACACGTGTGTTCTCAGGCACACAGCGTGTTCTCGGGCACACAGCGTGTTCTCAGGCACACAGCGTGTTCTCGGGCACACAGCGTGTTCTCGGGCACACAGTGTGTTCTCATGCACACAGTGTGTTCTCATGCAAACAGCGTGTTCTCAGGCACACAGCGTGTTCTCAAGCACACAGCGTGTTCTCGGGCACACAGTGTGTTCTCATGCACACAGTGTGTTCTCATGCACACAGCGTGTTCTCATGCACACAGTGTGTTCTCGGACACACAGCGTGTTCTCGGGCACACAGCGTGTTCTCGGGCACACAGCGTGTTCTCGGGCACACAGCGTGTTCTCATGCACACAGCGTATTCTCGGGCACACAGCGTGTTCTCGGGCACACAGCGTGTTCTCAGGCACACAGCGTGTTCTCGGGCACACAGCGTGTTCTCGGGCACACAGCGTGTTCTCGGGCACACAGCGTGTTCTCGGGCACACAGCGTGTTCTCATGCACACAGCGTGTTCTCGGGCACACAGCGTGTTCTCGGGCACACAGCGTGTTCTCGGGCACACGGTGTTTTCTCGGGCACACGGTGTTTTCTCGGGCACACGGTGTGTTCTCGGGCACACGGTGTGTTCTCGGGCACACGGTGTGTTCTCGGGCACACAGCGTGTTCTCAGGCACACAGTGTGTTCTCGGGCACACAGTGTGTTCTCAGGCACACGTGTGTTCTCAGGCACACAGTGTGTTCTCAGGCACACGTGTGTTCTCGGGCACACAGCGTGTTCTCGGGCACACAGTGTGTTCTCAGGCACACAGCGTGTTCTCGGGCACACAGTGTGTTCTCATGCACGCAGTGTGTTCTCATGCACACAGTGTGTTCTCAGGCACACAGTGTGTTCTCGGGCACACAGTGTGTTCTCATGCACGCAGTGTGTTCTCATGCACACAGTGTGTTCTCATGCACACAGTGTGTTCTCAGGCACACAGTGTGTTCTCATGCACACAGCGTGTTCTCATGCACACAGCGTGTTCTTGGACACACAGCGTGTTCTCGGGCACACAGCGTGTTCTCGGTCACACAGCGTGTTCTCGGGCACACAGCGTGTTCTTGGGCACACGTGTGTTCTCGGGCACACAGCGTGTTCTCCGGCACACCGTGTGTTCTCAGGCACACAGTGTGTTCTCAGGCACACAGTGTGTTCTCAGGCACACGTGTGTTCTCAGGCACACAGTGTGTTCTCAGGCACGCAGTGTGTTCTCGGGCACGCAGCGTGTTCTCGGGCACGCAGCGTGTTCTCGGGCACACAGCGTGTTCTCGGGCACACAGCGTGTTCTCGGGCACACAGCGTGTTCTCGGGCACACAGTGTGTTCTCAGGCACACAGTGTGTTCTCAGACACACAGTGTGTTCTCCGGCACACAGTGTGTTCTGAGGCACACGTGTGTTCTCAGGCACACAGCGTGTTCTCAGGCACACAGCGTGTTCTCGGGCACACAGCGTGTTCTCGGGCACACAGCGTGTTCTCGGGCACACAGCGTGTTCTCGGGCACACAGCGTGTTCTCGGGCACACTGTGTGTTCTCGGGCACACAGTGTGTTCTCGGGCTCACAGTGTGTTCTCAGACACACAGCGTGTTCTCGGGCACACAGCGTGTTCTCGGGCACACAGCGTGTTCTCGGGCACACAGCGTGTTCTCGGGCACACGGCGTGTTCTCGGGCTCACGGCGTGTTCTCGGGCACACGGCGTGTTCTCGGGCACACGGCGTGTTCTCGGGCACACGGTGTGTTCTCGGGCACATGGTGTGTTCTCGGGCACACGGCGTGTTCTCAGGCACACAGTGTGTTCTCAGGCACACGTGTGTTCTCAGGCACACAGTGTGTTCTCAGGCACACGTGTGTTCTCAGGCACACAGTGTGTTCTCGGGCACACAGCGTGTTCTCAGGCACACAGCATGTTCTCCGGCACACAGTGTGTTCTCATGCACACAGTGTGTTCTCATGCACACAGTGTGTTCTCGGGCACACAGTGTGTTCTCATGCACACAGTGTGTTCTCATGCACACAGTGTGTTCTCAGGCACACAGTGTGTTCTCATGCACACAGCGTGTTCTCATGCACACAGCGTGTTCTCGGGCACACAGTGTGTTCTCGGACACACAGTGTGTTCTCAGGCACACAGTGTGTTCTCATGCACACAGTGTGTTCTCGGACACACAGTGTGTTCTCGGGCACACAGCGTGTTCTCGGGCACACAGCGTGTTCTCGGGCACACAGCGTCTTCTCAGGCTCACAGCGTGTTCTCGGGCACACAGTGTGTTCTCGGGCAAACAGTGTGTTCTCGGGCTCACAGTGTGTTCTCATGCACACAGCGTGTTCTCAGGCACACAGTGTGTTCTCGGGCACACAGTGTGTTCTCGGGCACACAGCGTGTTCTCGGGCACACAGTGTGTTCTCGGGCTCACAGCGTGTTCTCGGGCACACAGCGTGTTCTCGGGCACACAGTGTGTTCTCGGGCTCACAGCGTGTTCTCGGGCACACAGCGTGTTCTCGGGCACACAGCGTGTTCTCATGCACACAGTGTGTTCTCGGGCACACAGTGTGTTCTCATGCACACAGCGTGTTCTCGGGCACACAGTGTGTTCTCAGGCACACAGTGTGTTCTCAGGCACACAGTGTGTTCTCAGGCACACAGTGTGTTCTCGGGCACGTGTGTTCTCGGGTACACAGTGTGTTCTCGGGCACGCAGTGTGTTCTCTAGCACACAGTGTGTTCTCAGGCACACAGTGTGTTCTCAGGCACACAGTATGTTCTCAGGCACACAGCGTGTTCTCATGCACACAGCGTGTTCTCATGCACACAGCGTGTTCTCGGGCACACAGTGTGTTCTCGGGCACACAGTGTGTTCTCGGACACACAGTGTGTTCTCAGGCACACAGTGTGTTCTCATGCACACAGTGTGTTCTCGGACACACAGTGTGTTCTCGGGCACACAGCGTGTTCTCGGGCACACAGCGTGTTCTCGGGCACACAGCGTGTTCTCGGGCACACAGCGTGTTCTCGGGCACACTGTGTGTTCTCAGGCACACAGTGTGTTCTCGGGCTCACAGTGTGTTCTCAGACACACAGCGTGTTCTCGGGCACACAGCGTGTTCTCGGGCACACAGCGTGTTCTCGGGCTCACAGCGTGTTCTCGGGCACACAGCGTGTTCTCGGGCACACAGCGTCTTCTCAGGCTCACAGCGTGTTCTCGGGCACACAGTGTGTTCTCGGGCAAACAGTGTGTTCTCGGGCTCACAGTGTGTTCTCATGCACACAGCGTGTTCTCAGGCACACAGTGTGTTCTCGGGCACACAGTGTGTTCTCGGGCACACAGCGTGTTCTCGGGCACACAGTGTGTTCTCGGGCTCACAGCGTGTTCTCGGGCACACAGCGTGTTCTCGGGCACACAGTGTGTTCTCGGGCTCACAGCGTGTTCTCGGGCACACAGCGTGTTCTCGGGCACACAGCGTGTTCTCATGCACACAGTGTGTTCTCGGGCACACAGTGTGTTCTCATGCACACAGCGTGTTCTCGGGCACACAGTGTGTTCTCAGGCACACAGTGTGTTCTCAGGCACACAGTGTGTTCTCGGGCACGTGTGTTCTCGGGTACACAGTGTGTTCTCGGGCACACAGTGTGTTCTCGGGCACACAGTGTGTTCTCGGGCTCACAGCGTGTTCTCGGGCACACAGTGTGTTCTCAGGCACGCAGTGTGTTCTCTGGCACACAGTGTGTTCTCATGCACACAGCGTGTTCTCGGGCACACAGTGTGTTCTCAGGCACACATTGTGTTCTCAGGCACACAGTGTGTTCTCGGGCACGTGTGTTCTCGGGTACACAGTGTGTTCTCGGGCACGCAGTGTGTTCTCTAGCACACAGTGTGTTCTCAGGCACACAGTGTGTTCTCAGGCACACAGTATGTTCTCAGGCACACAGCGTGTTCTCATGCACACAGCGTGTTCTCTGGCACACAGTGTGTTCTCAGGCACACAGCGTGTTCTCGGGCACACAGTGTGTTCTCAGGCACACGTGTGTTCTCAGGCACACAGCATGTTCTCGGGCACACAGTGTGTTCTCAGAGCCCTGTGGTAAGAGCCCTGCAGTGGGGCGTGGGGGGGAGAGCATTCCTGGGGGCCAGCCTCCAGGGGAGGCTGAGGGGCAGCACCGGGAGTGGTGACCTAGATCCCCCCCCACCCCATGTGGCCTCCACAGCCCAGCCTCCCACCCTTGGTCCCGTGGGCCCCTCCCAGCATGGTTTTACCCCTAGAGCTCTTGGGTTTCCCTTGCTTGGACTGGAGAATCAACCAAAGGCGGGATGAGACCCAAGCTTCCCAGCCTCCACCTGTGTGTGACCTCTGCCCTGGCCCTTCTCTTCCCAGCCTGCACCTGTCTGTGACCTCTGCCCTGGCCCTTCTCTTCCCAGCCTCCACCTGTCTGTGACCTCTGCCCTGGCCCTCGGAACCCAGGACTGGTGGCACAATGTCTCTGATTGTGCAAAGGCCCCACTGGCCAGTCCTGACCCTGAGTAACCCTGTCCATTAACATGACCTCCGACCGCCAGGCAGCAGCTGCATCCCTCTCCCCTGCCCTGCTTCTTCCTTCCCAGAGATGGCCTTGCCCGGACACAGGTCTTCCTCTGCCATCCTCCACGTCTCTTTATTTGACACAAAGGGCTGTGTAGCTGGATCTGACTCCCGTGACTCCCAGAGGTGCCCTGTGAACACACGCGCACACACACACACACACACACACACACACACACACACACACACACGTCTGCAGCTTCTCCCTCCAGCCCCAATGCCTCCTCCACGGGACTGGGTGCCATCAATTAGCGCCTGCCGCTAGCAGAGCAGCTAATGATGTGCGGCGTCGGGAGGAAGTTCTACTAAGTAGTTCGGTGCTTAAGTCTGACACTGTTGGTATTTCTGCTCAACAATAATTAAGTGCCGGTCTGTGACGCAGCGTGGCTGGAGCCGCGATGGGCCCCGAGTTCTTATCGCAAGCGCTTCCCACGGGCTTGCTAAATCCATTGCTGCAGACCAGCTGCTGAGGCCCGGGAAGCAGCCCGGTGCAGGAGGTCGCGGCCCCTCCACACCCCTCACCTCCACACCCCCACCCACCCCCATCCCCTCACCTCCCATGCCCCACCCACCCCCACCCCTCACCCACCACCACCCACCCCCACCCTCCACACCCCCCCCTCACCACACACCCCCCACCCTCACCTCCACCCCACCCCACCCACCCCCCCACCCACCCTCACACCCCTCACCCCCACCACCCACCCCCACCCCTCACCTCCCACCCCCCCACCCCTCACCCCCACCACCACACCCTCCACACCCCACCCCACACCACCCACCCCTCACCTCCACCCCACCCCCACCCCTCACCTCCACACCCCCACCCCACACCTCCACACCCCCACCCCTCACCTCCACACCCCCACCCCTCACCTCCACACCCCCCACCACCCCCACCCCTCACCTCCCATGCCCCCCCACCCCCCACCCCCTCACCACCACACCCCCACCCCCTCACCTCCACACCCCCACCCCTCACCTCTACACCCCCCACCCACCCCCACCCCTCACCTCCACACCCCCACCCACCCCCTCACCTCCACACCCCCACCCACCCCCACCCCTCACCTCCACGCCCCCACCCACCCCCACCCCCTCACCTCCACACCCCCTCACCTCCTACACCCCCACCCACCCCCACCCCTCACCTCTACACCCCCACCCACCCCCACCCCTCACCTCCACACCCCCACCCACCCCTCACCTCCACACCCCCACCCACCCCCACCCCTCACCTCCACGCCCCCCACCCACCCCCACCCCTCACCTCCACACCCCTCACCTCTACACCCCCACCCACCCCCACCCCTCACCTCCACACCCCCCACCTCCACACCCCCACCCCTCACCTCCACACCCCCACCCACCCCCCACCCCTCACCTCCCATGCCCCACCCTCCACACCCCCACCTCCACACCCCCACCCCTCACCTCCACACCCCCACCCACCCCCCACCCCTCACCTCCCATGCCCCACCCACCCCCACCCCTCACCTCCACACCCCCACCCCTCACCTCCACACCCCCACCCCCTCACCTCCACACCCCCACCCCCTCACCTCCCGTGCCCCACCCATCCCCACCCCTCACCTCCACACCCCCACCCACCCCTCACCTCCACACCCCTCACCTCTTCACCCCCACCCACCCCCACCCCTCACCTCCACGCCCCCACCCACCCCCACCCCTCACCTCCACACCCCTCACCTCTACACCCCCACCCACCCCCACCCCTCACCTCTACACCCCCACCCACCTCCACCCCTCACCTCCACACCCCCACCCACCCCCACCCCCTCACCTCCACACCCCCACCCACCCATCACCTCCACACCCCTCACCTCTACACCCCCACCCACCCCCACCCCTCACCTCCACGCCCCCACCCACCCCCACCCCTCACCTCCACACCCCTCACCTCTAACCCCCACCCACCCCCACCCCTCACCTCCACACCCCCACCCACCCCCACCCCTCACCTCCACACCCCCACCCACCCCCACCCCCTCACCTCCACACCCCCACCCACCCCCACCCCTCACCTCCACACCCCCACCCACCCCCACCCCCTCACCTCCACACCCCCACCCACCCATCACCTCCACACCCCTCACCTCTACACCCCCACCCACCCCCACCCCTCACCTCCACGCCCCCACCCACCCCCACCCCTCACCTCCACACCCCTCACCTCTACACCCCCACCCACCCCCACCCCTCACCTCCACACCCCCACCCACCTCCACCCCTCACCTCCACGCCCCCACCCACCCCCACCCCTCACCTCTACGCCCCCACCCCTCACCCCACAGGGAGGTCCGCACCCCACCCCTCACAGGGCTGGTGAGTCAGGTGTGGGCAGTGGCGCTCCTGGGGTTCAGGAGCCCTGCGGACTCCGGGGCCTGGGAGCTGTCCTCTGACAAGCCCAGTGCTCTGGGCATGGAGCTGACCGGTGGGACTGACCTTGATCTCCTGATGCCCAACACCCACAAGGGACCAGCCTGCTGTCTGGTCCCCACTCCCCACCTCCCACCCCTGCAGGTGGCCCAGAATCCAGGGGTCCACAGGGCCCAGGCCAAGAGCACTGGACTTCCTCCTCCAGGCGGTGCCATGGCCGCTCTGTTCGGAGCCGCAGGGGGGTCAGGGGTGCATGGGAAGGCGTCTCCAAGCCCCCAGGGTCACCGCGCGCAGGCCGCTGGCAGGGCCGGCCGCAGGTCCCAACCCCACTCCACTTCCAGTAGCATGAGGGTCATCCGCGAAGGTAAAGCACGGAGGACCTGTCCTTGCTATTTACTCTCACGAAGACATTGGTATCAAGTTTTGCGATGTTTTTTTCTTAAATATCATCAAAGTTGTGAGTAGAGTCTATCTAGACTTCATAGGTTCAGAGTCTTGTAACCTCAAATTCTTTAATAGCCACAAGAGAAGATTTTCCATTTCTTCTTGCCAGAAGGAGCTTTGGGATTTGTGGCTGATAAGCAGTGCTGGGAGTCGAACCCAGGGCCCTGCGCAAGCCAGGCCAGTGCTGCACCGCTGAGCCACAGCCCGGACTGTGCCACTTGTCCATTTCATAAAATACATTCAATGTATTAACATAAATTGATTTAGAATAGCATTGGAATTCTTTTTTTGGTGGTAGTATTGGGATTTGAATCCAGGGCCTTGTGTTTGCTAGTCAGGCAGCCTTGCCAGTGGCCAGTTTTTTGGGGGCTTGAACTCCGGCCCTGGGCGCTGTCCCTCAGCTCTTCAGCTCAAGGCGAGCGCTCTACCACTTGAGCCACAGCACCACTTCCGGTTTTCTGAGTGGTTTATCAGAGATAAGAGTCTCATGGAGTTCCCTGCCTGGGCTGGCTCTGAACTGCGATCCTCAGATCTCAGCCTCCTGAGTAGCTGGGATGACAGGCGTGAGCCACCGGTGCCCGGCTCCTCCAGCTTTTTGTTGTTCACTCTGGTTAATTTGAGATCGAGTCTCAACCTCGCCTGGACGGTGTCTGGGGCTCGCTCCTCCATTTCACACACCCTGTCCTAGCTGGGAAGACTGGTACATTCCACTGCCACGCCCAGTGCATTTCTTGCAAGGAAGCCTCGAGAACTTTTTGTTCCGCTGGCCTCGCACCACAATCCTCCCCTCTCTGCCTCCCCTGAAACTGGGGTGGCAGGTGCATGCTCCCATAGCCAGCCAGGAGAAGGGGTCTCCGTGCCTTCCCCCAGGCTGGCCTTGAATCGAGGTCGCCTCAGACTCAGCCTCCCCAGTACCCAGACTAAGGTGTGAGCCACTGGCATCCAGCTTAGAAGACTTTCTCTTCTTAAACTTGTAAAATGGATATGATTTATAGAGAACCAGCTACGTATGTGTGCTTGCATCTTTCTTGATCAGACTTACCAGATTTTTTTTTGAAAAGTTAAAAAGTTACTCATCTCTAATTGTCAAACAATAACTATGTATATTTATGGAGCGCGATGGATTTTTGATCTATGTATACATTTGCAGAGAGTCGACGCAGCTAATTAACATATCTGTCACCTCACCAACTTTTTTTTTGGTAGGGAGAATTTTTTTTAAATAGACTCTTCTAGCAATCTTAAGTAGAGAACACGTTATTGTTAACTGTGGTCACACTCAGAGCTGTTGATCGACGGCTAAGACCCTGTCCCTCTGCAGGTCAGACTTCTGGCATTTCTGACATTTCTTTTCCATCTCATTGATTTCCGCTCTTAAATTTCTTTCTTCTTTCTTTGTTTCCCTGCTCCTAGATCATTGATTTTCAGGATTTCTCTTTTCCCCCCTTGCACTGTTAAAACTGTTGAATTCCTCCCGTCTGCCGTTCAGGTGAGTCCGGCAGGCTTCACTGTGCGGTGGGGTTGCTTTGTGAATCTCAGGTGTCTGGGTGTTTCTCATAGCTCACTGTCCCCAGTGAGCAGCCCGCACATTGTACAACCACACGGGACAGGGGCCGGGCGGATGTGTCCTGTGGGGTGCCCCGCCAGCCCGAGGTCTCCCCGGTTCCCACCGCACGCCCCAGGCCTGAGCAGAGCGGGCGGGCACAGCGGTTGCCACACCCCAGAGTCTCTTCCCAAAGGCAGGCTTGTGTTGGAGTTCTGTTTTTCTCTTTTCTTGCAGTTCTGTGTGTGGGAGCCAGGGCATGGGGCTCCAGGCCAGCGCTGCACCTCCGAGCTGTGCCGCAGCTCTGTCGGGAGGAGTCAGCGTTTCCAGCAGAGTGCTGCTGGGAGGGGCTGGGCCGGCCTGCCTGGGCTGAGGCTAGCTCGCAGAGTGCCTTCCTGCTCTGAGAGAACCAGGCCTGTCTTCGGGGTGAGGAGGGCCCTGCCCAGCCCCGGGGATGAGGACGCTGGGCAGGTGGCGGTTCGGGCCTCATGTGCTTCAGCCACTTCCTAAATGATCAAAGGGGGCTGGACTTCCATCCTGCATCCCCCACGCCACGGGCAGCCCCTGCAGCTCCATCCTCCATCCCCCACGCCACGGGAAGCCCCTGCAGCTCCATCCTGCATCCCCCACGCCACGGGAAGCCCCTGCAGCTCCATCCTGCATCCCCCACGCCACGGGCAGCTCCTGCAGCTCCATCCTGCATCCCCCACGCCACGGGCAGCTCCTGCAGCTCCATCCTCCATCCCCCACGCCACGGGCAGCCCCTGCAGCTCCATGCTGCATCCCCCACGCCACGGGCAGCCCCTGCAGCTCCATGCTGCATCCCCCACGCCACGGGCAGCCCCTGCAGCTCCATCCTGCATCCCCCACGCCACGGGCAGCCCCTGCACCTCCATCCTGCATCCCCCACGCCACGGGCAGCTCCTGCAGCTCCATCCTGCATCCCCCACGCCACGGGCAGCTCCTGCACCTCCATCCTGCATCCCCCATGCCACGGGCAACTCCTGCAGCTCCATCCTGCATCCCAAATTCCACAGGCAACTCCTGCAGCTCCATCCTGCATCCCCCACGCCACGGGCAACTCCTGCAGCTCCATCCTGCATCCCCCACGCCACAGGCAACTCCTGCATCTCCATCCTCCATCCTCTGCCTGCTATTCTTAGAAGGTTCAAGGGAGAGACCAGACTAGCACCTCTGTGGCACCCTAAGAGGTCAGCAGTGTTGCAACGCTTTTAAAACTTGGGGAAACTGAGGCACTGGCTATCCAGAGACAGCGCTTCCTGAGCACATGGTTGGTGCCCCAGCAGGAGGTGGTGTCCTTGTGCCCTCTGGGCCCTGGCCCTCCCCTGCCCCTCCCGCCCCCATAGCCCAGACCACAGCCAGCCCTGGGCTCTCTCACGGCCCCCCGCCCTGCCCAGCCCCCAGGTCCTGTGCTGTGGGTCCGGCTCCCGAGGCTCTGGGGATGTCCGGACGCAGCGCAGGCCTGTGCCAGCCAGCTTGGCAGCCCGGTGACTGCACCGTGCGGAGCAGGGCCTCCGACCCCCAACCGCCCAAAGTGAAATGCTGGAGGCTGCCTCAGGCCTGCTGCTGTTCGCTGGGCCCCTGAGAGCCCTCCGGGGTCCCCCAGGCCCGGCCTGCAGAGCTCACCAGGCTTCCGACGCCGGGGCCCCCTCGCCCCACGTCTGAGCTGTGTCCGAGGCCCTGAGGCTGGGCGGGAGGCCGGGCCCGCCTGACCGCTGCTCTGAGGCAGCTGGCGGTCCCCTCAAAACATGACATTTCCAGCGCATTCCGGGCACCCGCAGCTTCGCAGGACCCCAGGATTCCAACTCCCGACCCAAGCTGGAAGGTCCCAAAGAGAGGGAGAAGAACCAGGATGGCCCCGGCAGCAGAGGGAAGCGGAGGCCATGACTGGGGGCCCTGGAGAGACCCCCGGAGCCACACTCTGCTCTGGGGGGCGGTGAGGCCCGGGGGGACCCGGGGCTCTCAGCACTAACATGGGTGGACCAGCGGCTGCCATGGGGAGCGGGGGGGGGGGAGCGCTTCCTGCTCCCACCACCCAGGCCGGCCCGCGGACAGGAGCGTGAAGGCGGACACGGGCCATTTGCTCAGCGATGGGCCTGCGGGCCACCGGCCCCAGCGCCCGGCTCGTTAGGCAGCTGCGGAGCGTGAGCCTGTCTGTCACCACGCACGCCACGCGCGCCACACAGACACCAGCCGCCTCATTACCTGGCTGAGGAGCGCGGCTGGCCTGCCCGCCTGCAGCCCGGCCCTCGGGGAGGCCCCGCAGAGGCCCCAAGCGCTCTGAACCCCGCTGCGGTGGCCCTGTCGCCTCGCCAAACTGCGCCCCTTGGGGCTTTTCACACGTGGCCCCTGCCAGTGTGCAGTGAGGGGGAGCGGGCTCCCCGCGGACGCCCGGCCCGGCCCCGGTGAGGGGCGAGGGGGGCCACCCACCGCCCCTGGGGCCTGGGAGCTGAGTCCAGATATCGGGCGCGGTGCCGAGTGCATGCCACACGGAGCCATGGACGCCTCATGGGGAAGGGAGGGGTCCTGGTCCCCGGGACTGTCACCCCGGCCCTCTGGCCCCTGGGGTGTACGACTTGACTTCTCCTGACCTGAGTTTCCGATCTCCTCCGTGCTGACAGCGTCCATTAAATAACTCCAGGCCCGTGAGTGATGGCAAACCCCAGAACAGCTTTAATTCTGCAGGACCATGAATTAACCACATGCTGGCCCCGGTGCACGACTCAACTCTTTTTTATAGTGCTTCCTGCGGCTTTCCGATGGGCGGCCCTACCCCTGGCGTGCTTGGCAGGGACTTCCACTGCCTGGGGTGGCCTGGCCAGCGGCCAGGCAGTCTAACAGGCCTGATTCTTACTGGGGAAGCTTCTCGGGGTGTCCTTGGGGTCCAGGGTGCAGAGCCAGGGCCATGTTCGCCTTCAGGCTGCAGGCAGCGCTGGGGTGGCCTCCGTGAGCTTGTGGGTGATCCAGACCGCACCCCAATGTCTCGATCAGGCCACATAGTCCCATCTTGCCTCTGTTCCCTCCTAGCTTCTGATCCACATGTGAATTAAGCACTCGGTTCCATATGCTTCAGTCTCTGTGTTTGTTCTGCACAATATTTAGGTTCTTGTAAAGGCGGCTCTGGTCTGAATGTGTGCACTCCCCAAGCCCATGGCCTGAAACCGAGTCCCCAGCGGAGTCTGGAGCGGGCCTTCGGGAGATGATCGTGCCCGCCGGCGGCAGATCTCTGCCGGACCCTGGTGCCCGGGTTCCAGGACCAAGAGCAGGGAAGGTGTGTGGTTTGCAAATGGCTCGTCTAGAGTATTGTGTTACAGCTGCCCTGGCACCGAGACCCGCGGCCCCCACGGGGCTTGTCCAGGCCTCAGCCAGACCCACCCAGTGTCCTGGTAAATGTGTTGGGAAAGAAAGGAGAAAGCGCTCTATTGTCTGCAGTTTGTATGATTAAGTACAAAGGGGAATGACATGAAATTAGAATCAATACAATAGTTTAGCATGTGCGCAGGAGGCGAAATCAATATCTCAAATACATCAGCCACGGTTAAAGACTGTAACTGCTGAGACGCTATTCACAGGAGCAGCCGCAAGAATAAAATACCCAGGAATGAAACCAGGAGCAGACAGGGTGTGGCTCCGCGGTGCAGGGCTTTCCCCGGGATTTGAAGCCCAGCGCCCAGCCCGAGAGAAGGGTGAGAAGGAGCTAGGGAGGGATGGAGGGGGGAGGGATGCGGAGGGTGGGAGGGAAGGAAGGAGGGAGGGAGGGAGGGAGGAAGGAAGGAAGGAAGGAAGGAAGGAAGGAAGGAAGGAAGGAAGGAAGGAGAGAGGGAGGGATGGAGGGGGGAGGGATGGGGAGGGTGGGAGGGAAGGAGGGAAGGAAGGAGGGAGGGAGGGAGGGAGGAAGGAAGGAAGGAAGGAAGGAAGGAGAGAGGGAGGGATGGAGGGGGGAGGGATGGGGAGGGAGGGAGGGAAGGAGGGAAGGAATGACAGAGGGAGGGAGGGAAGGAGGGAGGGGGGGAGGGAGGGAGGGAGGAAGGAAGGAAGGAAGGAAGGAAGGAAGGAAGGAAGGAGGGAAGGAAAGAAGGAGGGAAGGAGGGAAGGAAGGAAGGAAGGAAGGAAGGAAAGAAGGAAGGAAGGAAGGAAGGAAGGAAAGAAGGAGGAAATACTGCAGGAAATTATTAAAACTTCATTGAAAGACTTTAAAGAAGCGCCAAGTTAAAGGAGAGTCTCCTGTCTGCTTTCTGCAGGTTGATCTTAGGATTTTACACCCATTGCAAAATCGTTAGAAGTGTTTATGAAAGCAGCTTATGAAGCCGGGTTTTGAGTCTCTGGGCTGAGCAGAGCCCCGCGAGGCGTGAGCCAGGAGCTGAGCCTCCAGCCCGGCTCTGGGGAATCCAGCGGCGCTGCCGTTTCCAGCCCCCGCGGCAGGGCGGCCCTGCGCCGCACACACTCGGGAAACGTCCGGTCACTTTTTGTTGTTGTTGTTTGTCATGGGGCTTGAACTCTGGGCCTGGGCGCTGTCCCTCAGCTCTTCAGCTCAATGCGAGCGCTCTACCACTTGAGCCACAGCACCACTTCTGGTTTTCTAGTGGTTTATTGGAGATCAGAGTCTCATGACTTTCCTGCCCGGGCTGGCTTTGAACCGCGATCCTCAGATCTCAGCCTCCTGAGTCGCTGGGATGACAGGCGTGAGCCACCAGCTCCTAGCTTACACAGAGTCACTTCTGACCCAGTAGACAGTGCAACAAACTCTTCTTTAAACAAATGAGAAAATGAGGGACTGGGAAGGTGGCTCAGTGGTAGAGCACTTGCCTTGCATGCCTGAGGCCCTGGGTTCGATTCCTCAGCACCACATAAGCAGAAAAAGCCAGAAGTGGCGCTGTGACTCAAGTGGTAGAGCGCTAGCCTTGAGCTGAAGAGCTGAGGGACAGTGCCCAGGCCAGGAGTTCAAGCGCCATGACTGACAAAAAAAAAAAGAAGTCACAGTCCCGGCTGGAACTAAGTAATGGAGCAATGTCCCCCCATAGTCAAAGGCCCACAACAAACCTGCATGGAAAGATGGGGGACACACGTGTGAGCAACATCTCACAGAATACAGGCTGGTGCTCTGCTCAGAGCAGGCCTTGCAAAGGGCCTGGGGCGCTCTGGCTGAACGCGAGGATGCGTGCGTAAGTCCCATTCTCTCCAAACACTCTCAAATGACAACAGGGAATTTTTAATGGCACAGGCTCTCAGGAGGAGAGAACCCACCAGGGAGGGGGGGACAGACTAACCAGGAAACGAGCTGGGAAACAGCAAACACCAGCCACAAAAGCTTGGAGATCGAAACGCAGTGGCCACCGCAGCTGCCGTAGCAGACCCGGGGCCAGCGGGGCCGGGGCGGCTCCTGAGGACGCCCAGCAGACAGGGCCAGCGGGCTCAGCAGCAGGTGGGAGCCGGTGTGGTAGAGCCAGGGCTGCGGAGATCCCTCCACATGCATTGTGGGTGGCCCGGTGAAATGGCACAACCACTCCAGAAAGGATCAGGCAAGGTGTGAAAAGCTGCACAGACCTGTCCACGCTGACCCACACCGGACACTGACATCCTCACCACACCCTGTGCACACACCCACCTTACGTGTTGTAGCCAAACCCTAGAAACAGCCGAGGCGTCCTGCATCGGAGGCGTGGTTAACGGAAGTGAGAAGCTGGTGGCCCTCGGGGAGCGAGGCTGGGGGGGCGCTGCTGATCGCAGAGGGGCTCGGGCTTAAAACTCATTCGAGTGACGTTCTCACAATGACAATGGCAGAGGGTGGGAAGTGGCTTTGCGGGCTTGGGGGGGAGAAGGGGGCTTGCCATTAAAGGGTCAAGAAAACCCCTTCACTTCTCAAAGAAATAGAGTCCAAGCTGCACCCCTGCAGCCTGAGCAGTCCCGCCCAAAGCCTGAAATGCAGAATGCGAGCTGGCTGCCCAAGGCAAGGAGAGAAACTGAGGCAGGGGCCTGGATCCAGCGCTGGGCCAGCGTCCTGCCTTCGGGGCGATCTGCAGGCACACAGCGCCTTCCACGCTCTGGGTGGGGCGTGTGAAGGGCTGCCGCTTTTGTCCCGAGATCTATTTCTCATCAGATGGATACTAGAGTCAGCTCACACGGCACGCTCCGGCGTCAGCAAGATGAAGATGCAAATAAAACTCCGGAGCCGGCGGGGCTCGGGGAGCAGCCGCCCCCACAGCCTCACCACCCCGCACAGGCTTTGAATTTTAAATTTCATTTTCCCATCACTTTTCAATAAATGCTTTTCCCCGTGATGTCTTGAGTCCTGACCTTATAATGCCCGAGTTAAAAGGCAGTGTCTTGTTTCCAGCTGCAGATAATTTACTTTTGAATGGTCCAATTACACGGCAGCCGGGCGCTGCCCGGCGGGGCGGGGACATCGCCGGCGGCTCAGGAGGTGATGGTGTCTGGACCGCACTGCGTGCGCTGACCCGCGCCTGCTCCCCGCAGCTGCTGGCTTGGGGGGGAGGGCAGCCCGCCGGGGCCACTCGCGTGTCCCTGGGGCCGATGGTCACCAATGGCCCCCTCCCCCTCCCCGCAGTGTGCCTCAGCCATCCTCACAGTGTGACTGGGGCTGGGTTCAAATCCCGCCCAAAACGTTACAGAGCTGAACGCGGCGCAGGTGTTGTTTGGAAGTAGGTGTAAAATCTGATGGATCCCAGGCCAGATTGGATCAGGCTGCCACAGGACGTGGCGTGTGTCACTCCGCCAAACCTGACGCATCGCGCAAGCTGCTGCCTTCTTGAGTGCTAACGTGGACTGCGGAGGAGCTTCGCATGCTGCCCGTGGCAGCAGCCACTGGTTTCTCAGTGGTTTTGTTTGAAGGACATCGAGATTGAAGTGATTTTACCATAAAAGGCCTCATCCCCGAGGCCCCCACGGGCGGGACTTCCTGGCTTCCTGGAGACGCCAGAGGCCCAACATGGAGAGCAGCAGGGGGGGGGGGGGGTCTTGTCTACACATCGGGTCAGTCAGGAGACCAGCACCAGTGCCACACAGTCACAGAGACAGAGCCAGGGCTTCCTCCCAGGAAAGAGAGCATGGTGGAGCCACTCCGGGCCATGCATGCCGCCCACCAGGCAGAGCGTGCAGCCACACCACGCATGCCACCCACCAGGCAGAGCGTGCAGCCATGCCAGGCCACGCATGCCGCCCACCAGGCAGAGCGTGCAGCCATGCCAGGCCACGCATGCCGCCCACCAGGCAGAGCGTGCAGCCACACCACGCATGCCACCCACCAGGCAGAGCGTGCAGCCACACCACGCATGCCACCCACCAGGCAGAGCGTGCAGCCACACCACGCATGCCACCCACCAGGCAGAGCATGCAGCCACGCCAGACCATGCATGCCGCCCACCAGGCAGAGCATGCAGCCACACCACGCATGCCACCCACCAGGCAGAGTGTGGTGCAGCCACACCAGGCCACACATGCCGCCCACCAGGCAGAGTGTGGTTCAGCCACGCCAGGCCACGCATGCCGCCCACCAGGCAGAGCATGATGGAGCCACGCCAGGCCACGCATGCCGCCCACCAGGCAGAACGTGGTGCAGCCACACCAGGCCACGCATGCCGCCCACCAGGCAGAGCATGATGGAGCCATGCCAGGCCACACATGCTGCCTGCCGCAATGGCAAGAATCCAAGAGGGAGGCAGCACACGCTCCTCCTGGGAGGCCGTGGGAGGCGCCTCAGGGGCCCTGGTGGGGACCCCAGTTCCCCCAAACTGTGAGAAATCCCAGACGCTGGGAAGAGCACAGAGCACTGCCATGCGGGACGGCACCTGCCCTTCAGCTGGCGGCTGAGAGGAGCAGGTCTGCAAGGGGGTCCTGCCTGCCTGTGACCTGTGACCTTGAACACCACCCCCCCATGGCACCGCAAGGCAGAATTTGAAGCCCACAAGCAGGATGAGCTCAGAAGGACGAAGGACACATGGAAGTTAGACCTGAGCCATAAATCTGAGTGTATGCACGTGTAGGATCAATGTGTCTGTGCACACACACACACACACACACAGGATCCACCTGACCCAAGCATGGTGCACGGGTGTGTGAGGTACTGCCAGGAACTGTTCCAGATGAGGAGCACAGACCTTCACAAAGACCAACGGGAATCAGAACATTTCCTGCCTGGGGCAGACCTGGGTGGGAGAGGCTTGCGCTGTGTGGAGGGAGAGGGAGGAGAATACAGACAAACACCTGATAACAAAACCTGCGGAAATGGAACACACGGCTTGAGGAGACTCGGGGAGGGAAAGGGAGAAGGGAGGGGAGGCCGACAGAGGGGTGATGTGGCCGGGATGCTTTGTACGCGAGCAGAGGGCTGGGACAAACCTCTGTTCACTAGTCCGTGTCAATAAAAAAAAGAAATAAAATAGAATGACAAAATAACGTGGAACAAAACAAAAAGGGCAGGGCAAGGCGCTGCGGGAGTGCGCCCTTTACAGAGGAAAGAAGACATGAACCAGAGTCAGGCGAGGCGCTGCGGGAGTGCGCCCTTTACAGAGGAAAGAAGAAATGAACCAGAGTCAGGCGAGGCGCTGCGGGAGTGCGCCTTTACAGAAGAAAGAAGAAATGAACCAGAGTCAGGCGAGGCGCTGCGGGAGTGCGCCCTTTACAGAGGAAAGAAGAAATGAACCAGAGTCAGGCGAGGCGCTGCGGGAGTGTGCCCTTACAGAGGAAAGAAGACATGAACCAGAGTCAGGCGAGGCGCTGCGGGAGTGCGCCCTTTACAGAGGAAAGAAGACATGAACCAGAGTCAGGCGAGGCGCTGCGGGAGTGCGCCCTTTACAGAAGAAAGAAGACATGAACCAGAGTCAGGCGAGGCGCTGCGGGAGTGCACCCTTACAGAAGAAAGAAGACATGAACCAGAGTCAGGCGAGGCGCTGCGGGAGTGTGCCCTTACAGAGGAAAGAAGACATGAACCAGAGTCAGGCGAGGCGCTGCGGGAGTGCGCCCTTTACAGAGGAAAGAAGACATGAACCAGAGTCAGGCGAGGTGCTGCGGGAGTGCGCCCTTACAGAAGAAAGAAGACATGAACCAGAGTCAGGCGAGGCGCTGCGGGAGTGCGCCCTTTACAGAGGAAAGAAGAAATGAACCAGAGTCAGGCGAGGCGCTGCGGGAGTGCGCCCTTACAGAAGAAAGAAGACATGAACCAGAGTCAGGCGAGGCGCTGCGGGAGTGCGCCCTTTACAGAGGAAAGAAGACATGAACCAGAGTCAGGCGAGGCGCTGCGGGAGTGCACCCTTACAGAAGAAAGAAGACATGAACCAGAGTCAGGCGAGGCGCTGCGGGAGTGTGCCCTTACAGAGGAAAGAAGACATGAACCAGAGTCAGGCGAGGCGCTGCGGGAGTGCGCCCTTTACAGAGGAAAGAAGACATGAACCAGAGTCAGGCGAGGTGCTGCGGGAGTGCGCCCTTACAGAAGAAAGAAGACATGAACCAGAGTCAGGCGAGGCGCTGCGGGAGTGCGCCCTTTACAGAG
Organism: Dipodomys spectabilis; assembly: GCF_019054845.1. Lineage (NCBI taxonomy): Eukaryota > Metazoa > Chordata > Mammalia > Rodentia > Heteromyidae > Dipodomys > Dipodomys spectabilis. Next base: position 2,211,409 of record NW_024870889.1, on the reverse strand, counting down.
GAAAGAAGAAATGAACCAGAGTCAGGCGAGGCGCTGCGGGAGTGCGCCCTTACAGAAGAAAGAAGACATGAACCAGAGTCAGGCGAGGCGCTGCGGGAGTGCGCCCTCACAGAGGAAAGAAGAAATGAACCAGAGTCAGGCGAGGCGCTGCGGGAGTGCGCCCTTACAGAGGAAAGAAGACATGAACCAGAGTCAGGCGAGGCGCTGCGGGAGTGCGCCCTTTACAGAGGAAAGAAGACATGAACCAGAGTCGGGCGAGGCGCTGCGGGAGTGCGCCCTTACAGAGGAAAGAAGACATGAACCAGAGTCAGGCGAGGCGCTGCGGGAGTGCGCCCTTTACAGAAGAAAGAAGACATGAACCAGAGTCAGGCGAGGCGCTGCGGGAGTGCGCCCTTACAGAGGAAAAGAAGAAATGAACCAGAGTCAGGCGAGGCGCTGCGGGAGTGCGCCCCTTACAGAGGAAAAGAAGAAATGAACCAGAGTCAGGCGGGAGCGGCCACCCGCAGGGAGGGGAAGCAGCCTGACTCTCTGACGGCGCCATCTCTACATCTAGGAATTATTTCATGGAATTATGAACAGAATTAAATCATAAAACTTCTGCTCAGTGAAAGTCTCTATTGAGAGAAAGAAAGAGTCGCAGATGGGGAAGAAAATCTTTGCAAAACACCTCGCTGATAAAGGACTGGTACCCAAAGTGCAGAGAACACGTAAAACTCAACAGTGAGGAAACCGGCGGGAGGGGGGCTCCGTCTAAGGCTAGGCCTCAGCTCCGAGCCGACGGCTCGGCCTGCCTGCGACGTGCCACGGGGCGCCTGGGGACCCACAGGCAGCCACCGCGGGATTCTGCTACGTCCACACGACAGCCAAACGCCAAACGGGGTGGAAGACTTGCGTTCCCTTGGAGATGCGTACGGCGACTTAATTCAGAGTTGCCAAGGCTTGGCAGCGACCACACGGGTGGACGGGTTTGCCGGGCACATCCCCCGATGACGGTGATTCAGGGATGAACGGAGAGGAGCAATGGAGCCGCGCGAAGGAGCTGCAAACGCATGTGGCGCCGCGCGAAGGAGCTGCAAACACATGGCGTCGCCCCGCGAAGGAGCTGCAAACGCATGCGGCGCCCCACAAAGGAGCTGCAAATGCATGCGGCGCCCCGCGAAGGAGCTGCAAATGCATGGCGTCGCCCGCGAAGGAGCTGCAAACGCATGGCGTCGCCCCGCGAAGGAGCTGCAAACACATGGCGTCGCCCCGCGAAGGAGCTGCAAACGCATGGCATTGCCCCGCGAAGGAGCTGCAAACGCATGCGGTGCCCCGCAAAGGAGCTGCAAATGCATGGCATTGCCCCGCGAAGGAGCTGCAAATGCATGCGGCACCCCGCAAAGGAGCTGCAAACGCATGCGGCACCCCGCGAAGGAGCTGCAAACGCATGGCATTGCCCCGCGAAGGAGCTGCAAACGCATGCGGCGCCCCGCAAAGGAGCTGCAAATGCATGGCATTGCCCCGCGAAGGAGCTGCAAATGCATGCGGCACCCCGCAAAGGAGCTGCAAACGCATGCGGCACCCCGCGAAGGAGCTGCAAATGCATGGCATTGCCCCGCGAAGGAGCTGCAAACGCATGCGGCGCCCCGCAAAGGAGCTGCAAATGCATGGCATTGCCCCGTGAAGGAGCTGCAAACGCATGGCGTCGCCCCGCGAAGGAGCTGCAAACACATGGCGTCGCCACGCGAAGGAGCTGCAAACGCATGGCGTCGCCCCGCGAAGGAGCTGCAAATGCATGCGGCGCCCCGCGAAGGAGCTGCAAATGCATGCGGCGCCCCGCAAAGGAGCTGCAAACGCATGCGGCGCCCCGCGAAGGAGCTGCAAACACATGCAGCGCCACCTTCTCAGCCTCCGTCGCCCTAAGACCCCGCCGGCCCAGGGTCCCGCCCGGCCCAGGGTCCCGCGTCTCGGGGGTCATTCTGCCCCTGACACCAACTCCGCACTGCTTGACCTTTGACACACATGAGCGGCAGCGTCTCGCACTCCCCGCAGGGCTGCGGTGAACCTGGGCACCCCCTTTGACCTTGTGAGGGGGCTGGGCCTGAGGCGTGAGCTGGCTGAGTCTGGGGCTCTAGGGTGGGAACTGGCCTTGGTCCCAGGAACTCCTGAGGGCCCGGCAGGTCTCACAGGCCACCTCCACCCGGAGCCCGCTGGGGAGATGGGCCCCCTGGAGGGCACCAGAGAAGTGCTCATCAGGCCTTGCGGGTACCCGATGGGGGGGAGGGGGGGAGGGGAGCATTTATGCAGATGTCATCAGGAACCAAGACTCCCAGCATAAAAGGAGAAATGTATGCATTCAAAAATCAAGAACCACTGCAATCACACATTTAAGTGGGAAATATTGGCGTGAACTCCTGATGGATTTTTCTCTTTCCAAAAAAAAAAAAGCAATCCTAGGAGCTCGCCTCTCTTACCTGGGCCAGGGAGGTTTAGAAGAAATGATGCTCCAGCAACAATGGCCCTTGCGGTTCCAGACGGGATCATTACATCCCGGCATGGCCCCAGGGCTCCGTGGAGAAATGCCCACCCAAGCCTTCCCGAGGATGGGGCCGCGGGACAGCGGCAGAGCGCGAGCTATCGGCACGGGCTCAGCAACTCCTGACAACGTCCACACCCGGCCGTTCCCTGTTGGCATGATGGGCCCAAATGTGGACGACGGAGTCCCCAAGCCCCGGGCCTCGCGCGGCGACGTCTGGAGGTCTCCGGAGCCTTTGAAGAGGCGCTTGAGATAGAAGACCGCGGGGGTGACCCACCACCGCGAAGGGACATCCTGAGATCTCAGAACGCAGCCGCAAGGAACGGGGAGGGGACACGGACAGGCCTCTCCTCACACCCGGGGGCCGCCCTTGCCCACCGCACCGCTCCCCAGAATTATGAGACAGTGAGCCTCTGTGGTGGAAGCTTCCAGATCCAGGCACTTGGTGTGGTCCCTGGAGAAATTCGTACAGTTAATATCTTTACATGCATCACACGCGACTGCAAGGAGTTGAAGCCAAATGAGATGCCATTGCCAAGACCCGGAATTACAAGCAGCGTTCACAACTCCTTCCGAGTGCTCCTGTGCCTCACTGCTGTGAGAAACGCCTGCTGGAGCAATGGCCCAGCTTCTGCACGCACGGCGACAGACCACACCTCCCGCCACGGGCCCCAGGACCGCACCCCTGCTGACGTGGCAGCCACCCCACGGTCGGGGCTGGCACCAAGCTGCCACTCGCAGATGGATGAACCAGCCGGGCCCTGGGGTCGGAGCGCCTCCTACACGCATTCCCTGGAGTGTGAGCACCCACGCCACAGCACGCCTCCTACACGCATTCCCTGGAGTATGAGCACCCACGCCACAGCACGCCTCCTACACGCATTCCCTGGAGTGTGAGCACCCACGCCACAGCCACACCTCCTACACGCATTCCCTGGAGTGTGAGCACCCACACCACAGCCACACCTCCTACACGCATTCCCTGGAGTGTGAGCACCCACACCACAGCCACACCTCCTACACGCATTCCCTGGAGTGTGAATACCCACGCCACAGCACACCTCCTACACGCATTCCCTGGAGTGTGAATACCCACGCCACAGCACACCTCCTACACGCATTCCCTGGAGTGTGAGCACCCACACCACAGCACACCTCCTACACGCATTCCCTGGAGTGTGAACACCCACACCACAGCACGCCTCCTACACGCATTCCCTGGAGTGTGAGCACCCACGCCACAGCACGCCTCCTACACGCATTCCCTGGAGTGTGAGCACCCACGCCACAGCACGCCTCCTACACGCATTCCCTGGAGTGTGAGCACCCACGCCACAGCACGCCTCCTACACGCATTCCCTGGAGTGTGAGCACCCACGCCACAGCACGCCTCCTACACGCATTCCCTGGAGTGTGAGCACCCACGCCACAGCCACGCCTCCTACACGCATTCCCTGGAGTGTGAACACCCACACCACAGCCACGCCTCCTACACGCATTCCCTGGAGTGTGAGCACCCACACCACAGCCACACCTCCTACATGCATTCCCTGGAGTGTGAATACCCACGCCACAGCACACCTCCTACACGCATTCCCTGGAGTGTGAGCACCCACGCCACAGCACGCCTCCTACACGCATTCCCTGGAGTGTGAGCACCCACACCACAGCCACACCTCCTACAAGCATTCCCTGGAGTGTGAGCATTCACACCACAGCACGCCTCCTACACACATTCCCTGGAGTGTGAGCACCCACGCCACAGCCACACCTCCTACACGCATTCCCTGGAGTGTGAACAGCCACACCACAGCACACCTCCTACACGCATTCCCTGGAGTGTGAGCATTCACACCACAGCACACCTCCTACATGCATTCCCTGGAGTGTGAACACCCACGCCACAGCCACGCCTCCTACACGCATTCCCTGGAGTATGAGCACCCACGCCACAGCCACGCCTCCTACACGCATTCCCTGGAGTATGAGCACTCACACCACAGCACGCTTCCTACACGCATTCCCCGGAGTGTGAGCACCCACGCTACAGCACGCCTCCTACACGCATTCCCTGGAGTGTGAACACCCATGCCACAGCACGCCTCCTACATGCATTCCCTGGAGTGTGAGCACCCACATCACAGCCACACCTCCTACACGCATTCCCTGGAGTGTGAACACCCACACCACAGCACGCCTCCTACACGCATTCCCTGGAGTGTGGACAGCCACACCACAGCACACCTCCTACACGCATTCCCTGGAGTGTGAGCATTCACACCACAGCACACCTCCTACATGCATTCCCTGGAGTGTGAACACCCACGCCACAGCACGCCTCCTACACACATTCCCTGGAGTATGAGCACCCACGCCACAGCCACGCCTCCTACACGCATTCCCTGGAGTATGAACACCCACGCCACAGCCACGCCTCCTACACGCATTCCCTGGAGTGTGAGCACCCACGCCACAGCCACGCCTCCTACACGCATTCCCTGGAGTGTGAACACCCACACCACAGCACGCCTCCTACACGCATTCCCTGGAGTGTGAGCACCCACGCCACAGCCATGTACACTGCAAATGCACACACATAACACTCACGGCCACGTACACTGAACACATACAGGTACCCACACTCCCGTACCCTGCAAACACATGTGCACACTCACACCCACATGCACTCACACCTATGACCCTCACACCTGCGGACTGTACACTGTTCACACTCGTGCATCTGTGAGTCCATTCAGATAATTGTGCATACGTGTGCAGTGTGCACGTCCTGCCCTCACGCTCGCCCTCACGCTCGCACACTCTCGTGCCCTCCAGGCAAGGCCTCCTGCCCCGGGTTGTGGGGAGGTGGCTGGCGAGCGCTGGTGGGCGGGCAGCTGCCATCTGTGGCACCTCAGCCGTGGCCGCCATGGGCCCAGCGGCGTCCGTGGCCTCTGGAAAGGCCACACTGCGTGTCACTATCCCTGTCATGGAACTCAGGACCAGGAGTCCAGCAGGACTCCCTGAGCACCAGGGGCAGGCGGGCTGGCTGCAGGAGGAGAGGCCTCAGTGAGCGGCCAGGACCCCGTGTGTGTGTGTGTGTGTGTGTGTGTGTGTGTGTGTGTGTGTGTGTGTGTGTTGTATACACACACGATGTGATCTGTGACGGCAGGGCAGGTTGAACCCGCATGCCCCTCCGGGCTGAGCCATGAAGGCTCCTGGGCCTGCAGCTCCGGCCCTGCCACCTCTCAGGAGGTGGGCAGACATCTTAGACATTCTTCTTTGCTTTTCTGATTGGTGCCCTGGGATAAGCAGCCGCGTGGAGGGCAGGGCCACCCTGGGGCCTGCCCAGGCCACAGCCAGCATCAAGAGGGCTGGGAGCAACGCGGGGGGCCGGGGGGAGCCCTCCTAGCTAGGCCCATCTTCTCTGCCTGCAGCCTGGGTGGAGGACACCGGCTGCCCGGCCGGGAAGGCCCCAGGAGACCCAGGAGAATGTCAGCACCCAGGCAAGTGGGGTAAGCGGGCAGGCAGAGCCGGCCAAGGCAGAGCTTCATGGAAGTTCAGCCCGGTCGGCCCCTCCTGCTGCAGTCCTGCTGCAGACGGGCTGCGGGGCCGGCCCCACGGGCAGCCTCAGCCCCCTGCGCCCCTGAGCCCGCTGGGACCCACAAGGCCCCCCAAACCCAGCCAGGCTGCAGCCCATATCCCGGACGTCCACGGCTTCACCTGATGTTGATACTGCGGTTGCTATGTAATTAACTCAGAAGTAATGAGCAATAAAAATGCAATTATATTCCTGTAATACATTAAACCTCCGTGCTTTCTTAAACCACTTAAAAAGCCCGGTGCGTGCTCCTGGGGAAGAAGGCCCAGGGAGGCGGGTGGGGCCGGGCCTCCGGGCCTGGGAGCCCGGCCACGGTGCCAGGCCTGCGGCTGACCCGAGGGGTGGTGTGAGCTGGGATCCTGGGAAGGCCGGACCCATGCTCCGTGTGTCCAGCCGCAAGGTGGGAGAGCATAACCCCGCTCCGGAAAGCATCAGGCTGCAAGGTCGTTTTGCAGGAAAGTTGTGCTGCGGCGTGGATTTATTGCTGTGAACAGAGAGGGTTTTAATTACCACGTTTTAAGAGGCGTCACTATCTCTGAGGCAGGGTCTGAAAAAAATTTCAAAAGGTCCTCCTTGAGACCCGTCCACAGCCCCCCCGGTGGGTGCAGCCCCCAGGCCAGGCAAGCTCTGCCTGCCAGCCCGCCGGCCCAGACCCTGGACGCTTTGCCCTCTCCTGCGGGGTTCGGGCTGCTCCCAGCCCCTCCCTCCATTCTCCCCCCATCTGCCGGGCACCCTGCTCCCTAGGATGTAGCCTTGGTCTGGGCAGAGGTGGGTGAGGGCCAGGCGTGGCCCCGGGGAGGGGACTCCTGAGGCTGGGATTCGTGGTCTGTCCCCGGCCTCCCTGGGGCGCGGCCCGGTGCCCTCCAGGAGGCTGGCCTTCAGAAGGGCTTTTTCCCCCTTATTTTTTTATTCGCAATGGAAGCTTATCCTTGGCGAATGTCCCCTGTAAAAAGGTTCTACGCATGTAAAACACATATTTTTCCCTCTGTGCATTTCAAGTGTGGAGGCTGGTGAATTCGGAGACCGATTCGCTCTGGGGAGGGGAGGAGGCTCTGCGGTCAGAGCTCTGCTGCAGCAACCAGACATTTTCTCCTTCACATCTCTCCCCTTCCCCGAGCCCCCTCCGCCAGGCCCTCCTCCCCTCCGGCCGGAGCCCAGCACGGGTGGGCCACGCTGTCAGCAGACGGGCAGGAAGTGGACCTCCCGGGGGACCTGGAAGACCGAGGTGGGCTGTGCCCAACCTCACCCCTGCTCTGCTCACTGTCCCCCACTCACCCCAAGAACCAGCAGAGCCCCCAAACTGAGGAGCCACCCCAGGGGAACCAGGGAGGAGGGAGGAGGAGAAGGGGAGGAGCGGAGAGGAAGGGGAGGGGAGGGGAGGGGCGGGGCGGGAGGGCTCAGGCCACACCGGGGGTGCTGAGTCCTTGGAGACCGCACAGGGCCAGCATGGAGAAGCCCCGTGCCTGAGGCTGGGTGACCGCAGAACAGACCGTGGGGCACAGTGAGGAAACTGGACCTGGGCCCTGCACAGGGCTCCTTCCTGACACACGCCGGCTCCAGCTGTGCCGCAGCCCTGGCCCGGCCTTGGCAGCACACTCCTGGGAAAGGCCTCTCAGAGCCGCTCTGCAGTGCCGGAAGCTTCCGTGTCCAGCGTGGCCTTGCCACCCCCCAGGGCCAGTGGTGGCCACCACTGGCGTGGGCTGCTGTGGCGGTCCACAGGCGTACTCACAGCACCACCCTGGTGCAGGAGCATGGAGCCATGTCAGCACTACCTTTCCCACGCAGAAGAAAGAAGGGACATGCGGCCTGCCGTTGCGTGGCCACAGTGAGGGTGCTGCCCGGCCCTGGAGACCCTGCCCGGCCCTGGAGACCCTGCCCGGCCCTGGAGAGCCTGCCCGGCCCTGGAGACCCTGCCCGGCCCTGGAGACCCTGCCCGGCCCTGGAGAGCCTGCCCGGCCCTGGAGACCCTGCCCGGCCCTGGAGACCCTGCCCGGCCCTGGAGAGCCTGCCCGGCCCTGGAGAGCCTGCCCGGCCCTGGAGAGCCTGCCCGGCCCTGGAGAGCCTGCCCGGCTCTGCAGCCCAGGGCCCCCATGGGCCTCTCTGTTTCCCTCCTCCTCCCAGCAGCTTGCTTTGCAAATAACCCTGAATTAAAAACCATATATATCTATTTTTAAAAACCCTGTCTTTTACTTCCGTAATTAAATTTCCACAAGATATTTTTCCCTGGGAAAATTCAATTATGTTTTAATTTTAGTTATCTAAACAGCACTGGTGCTCTAGTATTTGATTTTTAATTTAAGCCCTTGGTCAGGCTTTCCAATTACAACCTCGCTCAGGCATGTGGCATGACCGGGCTATGGGCGGGCGGGCGCGCGGGAGACCAGGAGCTGGGCCAGGGCGGTGGGCAGCAGCAGGGAAGCCGGGTGACCGGGGTGGCCGCGCATCCAGTCAGTCCCTTCCTCCAGCGGGCCACGGCACACTCTGTCTAGCCCTGGAAAAGTCCCCTGCCAGGACAGGGACAGAGCCAGTCCTCAGACCCGGGCACCAGGCTCGGCCCTTCTCCCCAGGTCTATCTGCTGGCCTCTGTCACTCATCCTTCTGTGAATAGTGCTGATCCCAAGACCACGGGCCCCAGCGAGGCCAGGCAGAGAGGCCAGACCGCCGTCCGTCCCCTAAGTAAACAGAACAACCGTCCCACCCACAAGCAAGGCCACCCACCTGATGTTTTCACCTGCTTGTTTAGTTACGCCAGCTCTGCCTCCACCTCCCGGTGCTGAGGTTGAAAGGTGTGCACCGTCCCTCGCTCAGGTTCCTCCACCGTAAAACAGCGCAACCTATGGATCAAAAACAAATCTCAAAGGAAACAAAATCTGCCAATCATACGCCCAAGAGAGATCAAACTACAGACTGCAACCCCATGAACAAGACACAAAACCTCTAACAACATATTTGCAAATAGAAGCCAGCAGTGCATAAAAAGATTTATCCACCATGACCAAAGGTTTTATTCCGCAATTTGAGGCTGACTTAGCATTTGAAAACCAACCGTTGTCACTCACTATGTTAACAGGCTAAGGAATAAAAAGCACAAGGCAACGCGATTGTCTGCAGAGAATCCATCTCGCGAGGCTCGGCACCCTCATGGTGAAACGGTACCACAGGAGCGGAGCGCCCACCGCGGTGCAAGCCGAGGGTAACGGTGACAGACACGCTCGCCGGTGCCCAAGGACATCCTCCCTGGGGGGCAGGCGGGCAGAGAGCCGAGCAAGGTCCAGCACGGGCCCAGTGGGCCTCAGGTCCCTGTCCCCAGGCTGCCTGAGCCCGGCAGGGCGGTCTTGTGCATGCCTGGACAGCACCCACGGGGAGGAGCCAGTGCTCCCACAAGTACAGACACCTTCTCCCTGGGACTTTGTTTCCCCCTGGGCATCACAGAGGGTCTGGGAAACATGGGCTGGAGGCCACGCAGACGGGCAGATGCAGCCCCTTGGCTCGGAGGCCCTGGGAGGAAGTAACCGGACCGGGGGCTCCTCCGGCGAGGCGGGGCCTCCTGGCGGTTGGGTTGCCACAGGGTCCCTGTGACACGCGGGTACACAGGAGGGCAGTCGGTGGCCGCAGGCAGCAGGGCGCAGGGCCCCATGGGAGGCTCGGAGGGGCCCCCGGGGATGCAGGATGCGTGGAGGCCCAGGCCTCAACACAGGGACCAGCCTCGGCCCCACAAGGCTGGGAAGGCCGGGCAGTGGGCACCACCCGGACACAGCAAACAGCTTCCTCTGACGAGAGGAAGCGATCACCTGACGGTGCCCTCTCCCACACCCATCCCCTGACGGTGCCCTCTCCCACACCCATCCCCTGACGGTGCCCTCTCCCACACCCATCCCCTGACGGTGCCCTCTCCCCAACCCCAGCATCTGTGTGCGCCGCGTCGCGGGCAGTGGCTGACTCTGCCTCTTGGTGTGGGCTCCCCACACACCGCTGCCATCCTGCCCTGAGAGCCGAGGAGGGGGCGCTGGCCCGGGCCCTAGCGGCCCTGGAGGGAGGACGCCCGGCCCCGGGCGCCGGCCGCGGCCTGCTTCTCCCCGCGGGCGGCACGTGGGATGTCTGGCCTGGAACTAGGGCCATTCCTTCTCACCCGGGTGCCTCGTCCCATCAACGAGGGGACTCAAGACAGTGAACACTCGCTGGTTAAACGCAGCCCCTGTGAGAGCCACCCGGAGGGACTCAGCGACCAGGTGACCCGGGCCCTGTTCCGCCGTCACAAAGGAACGGTCCACGCCGCCTCTTGGTCGCTTTTTAATCGGATTCGGCATTTCCAGCTTCCGCCTGGGCCCTGGCGCCTCATTAATGCGAATGAGTGAGGGAGATGACATCATTTATATTTAATTGTCTTGTTTATCTGCCCGGCTCTGAGGCTGTTCTAATAAGGGGCAGAGGCAGACAAAGGCTGGGCTTGCCTCCTCAGGGGTCCGCGGAGGGTCTCCTGCGCGCTGACATTTATTGTTTGCAAATGAGATGATCTAATAACAGCAGAGCCTGCTCCCCCAAAGCCCTCCTCACCCTCTCACCCTGCCACCCCGCCATGCTGTCCACACAGAGAGGAGCCCACAGATCTCAGAGCCGGGCCCTCCGCCACACCGCCTGAATCTGAGTCACACAGCCAGGAGCCGACGGCCCCGCCCTGGCTCCTGCCCAGCCTCATGCCTGCCTCATGCTCGGCAGCCTGGGTTAGGAAGGCTCGGGCACCAAGGAGGGCCTCTGTGGCCGCGGACCCAGGACTGGTGGGGGGAGCCTCTGTGGAGACACCAGGGCCCCCAGAGCTGACTGCGGTCTCCAGGCCCAGGTCCAGCTGTGACCTCGGAAGGGCTCAGGGTGTAGATCCTGCTCTCCAGAGTTCTCCCCCACCACAGAGGGAATGCTGGGCTCCATGGTACCAGGCCGGGCATGAGGTGTGATGTGTGCACACCTGTGATTCTCAATCTAGCAGTGATGCTCTGGCATCTCCAGCCCCGGGCCAGGTTCACCTGCTGGGCCACCTGCTCCGCCAGGGGTTAGAAGCTAGCTCGGACAAGGACAAGCGTCTCCAGCCCCTTCTAGACCTCAGCCCCTGCCAGGACGCGTGGGAGCCCCCGAACTCCTGCAGGTCCACAGGGGCCCTGGCCAGGCTGCCCTCCACAGCCTCCCTCTGTGTGCACCCCAGCCCCCAGCCCTCCACACAGGGGCCTGAGGGCCTTGTGGGGACCCCACGAGCTGGGACACAGCTCTCCTCTGAGCCCCCAGCTCCAGCCAGGCCCAGGCCCAAGTATGAACTGACAGAAGCTTCTTGGAAGCTTGGAGGCCTCTGCCTAGAAGGCTGGGGTCCCTCAGGTCTGGCCCCAGGGCTTGGTGGCCTTCTTGGGGCTGTGGTCCACACCCACTCCAGGCCTGCAGACCCCTGCAGCCTTGGGGACTTTGGCTGAAGGAAATACCTGCCAGTTCAGGAAGAGGCAGGCCGGCAGTGGAAGCAGGCAGCGTGCGGGGCCCCCACAGGTCCCACACGGGCCAGATCCAACCACGGTCCCCGCAGGGCCTTGGCCTCATCCTGACCCAGAGGCCAGGGCCACGCCAACCTGGCCCACACCCACCTCAGCCTATGGGCTTTCTGTAAGCCAGTGCTGCACACCCGTAGCTCCTCCCTGCCCTCCCCCTGGGCCCCCTTCCCCCCTCCCCCGCCCCCTTCCCCCTCCCAGGTCCCCTTCCCTCCCCCAGGTCCCCTTCCCTCCCCCAGGTCCCCTTCCCTCCCCCGGGGCCCCTTTCTTTCCCCCAGGTCCCCTTCCCGCCCCCCCCAGGTCCCCTTCTCTCCCCCGGGCCCCCTCCCCCCCCTGGGCCCCCTTCCCTCCCCTGGGCCCCCTCCCCCCACCCTCTTCCTTCCCCCTGGGCCTCCTCCCCCCCTCCCCCGCCCTCTTCCTTCCCCCTGGGCTCCCTCACTCTGGAGCAGTGCTTCTGGGAGTGTCTCCTTTGCCTCTGGAGGGCACAGTGCGGCCCAGTCTCCTGTGTCCAGCCACAGGCTGTGCAGGGGCGGCCAGGACACGCACCCAGAAAGCAGGCTCATTCCATCCTGTGCCACTGAAGGCACAGGTGGCACAGGGCCTCGGGCCTCGTGAGCTGAGGGCTGCGAAGTCCCTGGAATCCGAGCAGTCCTGCAGGCCTGTGCCCCATGCCCAGCCTCCCCTCCCCACAGCTCTGCCCCGTGCCCAGCCGCCCCTCCCCACAGCTCTGCCCCGTGCCCAGCCGCCCCTCCCCACAGCCGTACCCCCATGCCCAGCCTCCCCTCCCCACAGCTCTGCCCCATGCCCAGCCTCCCCTCCCCACAGCTGTACCCCCATGCCCAGCCTCCCCTCTCCACAGCTCTGCCCCGTGCCCAGCCTCCCCTCCCCACAGCTCTGCCCCCGTGCCCAGCCTCCCCTCCCCACAGCTGTACCCCCATGCCCAGCCTCCCCTCCCCACAGCTCTGCCCCGTGCCCAGCCTCCCCTCCCCACAGCTGTACCCCCATGCCCAGCCTCCCCTCCCCACAGCTCTGCCCCATGCCCAGCCTCCCCTCCCCACAGCTCTGCCCCGTGCCCAGCCTCCCCTCCCCACAGCTCTGCCCCGTGTCCAGCCTCCCCTCCCCACAGCTCTGCCCCATGCCCAGCCTCCCCTCCCCACAGCTCTGCCCCGTGCCCAGCCTCCCCTCCCCACAGCTCTGCCCCGTGCCCAGCCTCCCCTCCCCACAGCCATGCCCCCGTGCCCAGCCTCCCCTCCCCACAGCTCTGCCCCGTGCCCAGCCTCCCCTCCCCACAGCTCTGCCCCGTGCCCAGCCTCCCCTCCCCACAGCTCTGCCCCGTGCCCAGCCTCCCCTCCCCACAGCTCTGCCCCGTGCCCAGCCTCCCCTCCCCACAGCTCTGCCCCGTGCCCAGCCTCCCCTCCCCACAGCTGTACCCCCATGCCCAGCCTCCCCTCCCCACAGCCGTACCCCCATACCCAGCCTCCCAGCTTCTCATTGGCCCTTCAAAGCTAAGCCGTGGTCTGCGCCCCTTCTCTCCCTGCAGGCCCCGACTGCTCCTCTCCGGCACCCCCCACAAGCTGATGCCCTCTGTCTGGCCCTGGGGACGGTCTGAGCGACCCAGCCTCCCCCTGTGCCACATGCCTGCTGCAAGCACCGCAGGTGCACATGGCCGCCCCTCTCCCTGGCCAGCTCTCAGGAGTCCCTGCCCTGGAGCTCCCCGCTCGGGCCTTTGCCCTGGGGCCTGAGCAATGAGTGAACCCCACAAAGGGGCAGGGACAAGCGGGCCTGTTTCTGGAGAGTTCCAAGGAGAGGACACCAAGCCATCCTGTCTCGCCAGAGGCGGAGCTCTGTCCCCACGGCGGTGCCCTGGGCGTCTGCCCTCGGGCCCGGGAGCCTCGTGACTCACCAGGGGCCAGGAGCAGTCATGGCAAATGAGATTAAATGCTCCCGAAATGGAATTAGCATGACATCACAGCAGCACCGCGTTTTCTGAGCACCACTCTGCGAGAGCTTCCTACCTTAACCCCTGCCGCGCCGCGCCCAGCGCCCCGGGAGCTGCCGACAGCGGGGAAGGAGTGAGCAGCTCTGTGCCCCTGCCCCGCCTCAGGGCAGCGGCGGCAGGCCCCCCGAGCATGCCCAGCCCTGAGCTGGCCCCCCGAGCATGCCCAGCCCTGAGCTGGCCCCCCGAGCATGCCCAGCCCTGAGCTGGCCCCCCGAGCATGCCCAGCCCTGAGCTGGCCCCCCGAGCATGCCCAGCCCTGAGCTGGCCTCGCCAACCCCACAATCACCTCAGTTCCAGCCCCCACTGCCGGAGGCTGCATGGGTTTCCTGGGGTTCCTGAAATAGACCAGTACCAGAAAGGAGGGAAAGGGGAGGAGGGAAGAAGGGGGAGAAGAGGAGAGCTAGAGAGGGAGGAAGGCACCGGGGACGGAGGGCGGGGAGGCGCAGAGACTGCTCTGGCTCCGCAGGCATCCATCCATATGGGGACATCTGTAGTTCACACCCATCGGGGGAACCCGAAGCCCCCAGAAGCCAGCAGCAACTTAGGGGCTAGAGCAGCGGCCGCGGGCCAGAGGCGGCAGGAGCCACGGACAGCGGCCTGGGCCAGACATGAGCACCGCGGTCACGGGTGGACAGTACCCACTCACATCCTTCATTCTCTAGGCCCACCTGGCCACCAGAGTCCCCCCAGAAGCCAGGAAAACGCCCCCCACCTTGCCCACCGGGGCCGCCTTCTGTGCTAAGGGTGGGCACAATGCGTGTGCCCGACTTCTGTGATCCCCACGCAGCTCCCCGCCTGGCCTGGGGAGGGGGGCCTGGGGCGCGCCTCTCCCTGGACACCCGGCCACGAGAATGGCAGGGTGATCGCGTGGCGGGATGTCTTTCTCAATAATCCACTTCCAGCCCGGATCGTTATTTCTCATTTTCACTGAAACAATCACTTGTCGGAGAGCAAGGCACTCGATCTGCCAATTCATCACACCCGGCGGCCACCCGCCCGTCCACGCGCTGCCTGGCCAGCCCCGGACTCCGATCAATAGGCCATGTTCGTGCCATCAATAGCTGTAAATGGTGAGATTTACGAGACCAGGCAGGACAGCCTCCCACCTGGCTGCAGTCTCAGGCGGGTGCAGGGGGTGGGAGGGGTGGGGGGATGGAAGGTGGCAGGGAGTCCTGCACTCTCGGGGCAGGGCCGGGCAGGGCCGGGCCAGGCCGGGCTGCACCTGCCTGAGGCCAGGCTCACCATCTAGTGCTCATTTAAGTCAGTCCTAGTGCCAGCCTGGCTCTCCATCTCCAGGGTGACGGGAGCCGGGGAGGCCTTCCCTGCCTCCTGGGCCATGGGAACCCCTCCCCCGGCCTGAGCAAGGTGGGCGCCCCCACAGCCCTCCTGGTCACTGTCCCCGCCACGCCTCTGCCCGGCCCAGGACGCTTGCTCTGAAGCCCTGAAGGTTTCTGGGTGTCTGGCTATACCGCCCCGACCTGTGGCCCCACCAGGAGACACGGGACTCCGCTCCCCAGGAACACGCTTCCGCTCAGCCCGGAGGGATCCATGCTCTCCATGGCCGGGCGACATAGCCAGACCCAGGGCGCGGGCCAGCACGCCTGCTCGGGGCGCAGGCCAGCACGCCTGCTCGGGCCGCGGGCCAGCACGCCTGCTCGGGGCAAGGTGCCAGCACGCCTGCTCGGGGCGCGGGCCAGCACGCCTGCTCGGGGCGCGGTGCCGCCCGTATATTCCCGAGAAGCTGCTGTGGGAGCGGAGGGGCCTTCTCAGTGCCTCTGTGCTGCCTGGACCCCAGCTGTGCCCTGCCAGCACCCACCCCACCCCACCCTGGACCCCAGCTGTGCCCTGCCAGCACCCCCCCCACCCCACCCTGGACCCCAGCTGTGCCCTGCCAGCACCCACCCACCCCACCCTGGACCCCAGCTGTGCCCTGCCAGCACCCACCCCACCCCACCCTGGACCCCAGCTGTGCCCTGCCAGCACCCACCCACCCCACCCTGGACCCCAGCTGTGCCCTGCCAGCACCCACCCACCCCACCCTCCCCAGCTGTGCCCTGCCAGCACCCACCCCACCCTGGACCCCAGCTGTGCCCTGTCAGCACCCACCCCACCCCACCCCTCCCAGCTGTGCCCTGCCAGCACCCACCCCCCCCCACCCTCCCCAGCTGTGCCCTGCCAGCACCCACCCCACCCCACCCTGGACCCCAGCTGTGCCCTGCCAGCACCCACCCCACCCCACCCTGGACCCCAGCTGTGCCCTGCCAGCACCCACCCCACCCCACCCTGGACCCCAGCTGTGCCCTGCCAGCACCCACCCCCCCCACCCTGGACCCCAGCTGTGCCCTGCCAGCACCCACCCCCCCCACCCCGCCCAGCTGTGCCCTGTCAGCACCCACCCCCACCCCACCCCCGCCCAGCTGTGCCCTGTCAGCACCCACCCCACCCCACCCCCGCCCAGCTGTGCCCTGCCAGCACCCACCCCACCCCACCCTGGACCCCAGCTGTGCCCTGCCAGCACCCACCCCCCCCCACCCTGGACCCCAGCTGTGCCCTGCCAGCACCCACCCCCCCCCACCCTGGACCCCAGCTGTGCCCTGCCAGCACCCACCCCACCCCGCCCAGCGCTCCCCTGGGAGGCAGCGGCTGGCCTCCCAGGCAGCAGCTGCACTGGACAGCGCCCCCCCCCCAGCGCTCCCCTGGGAGGCAGCGGCTGGCCTCCCGGGCAGCAGCTGCACTGGACAGCGCCCCCCCCCCCAGCGCTCCCCTGGGAGGCAGCGGCTGGCCTCCCGGGCAGCAGATTCACTGGACAGCGCCCCCCCCCCAGCGCTCCCCTGGGAGGCAGTGGCTGGCCTCCCAGGCAGCAGCTGCACTGGACAGCGCCCCCCCCAGCGCTCCCCTGGGAGGCAGCGGCTGGCCTCCCGGGCAGCAGCTGCACTGGTCATCCCCACACTCCCCGAGCTCCACGCCACTCGACCTTGCAATGCTGCCACTTCTGGAGCCCGTTAGAGACACGGCCATCAAGGCCCAAGACTGAAGCCTGGGCCCTCAGCACAGGCGTCCGACCTCTGATCACGTCCTGCCTGGCCTCAGGACTGTCCTGAAAAGAGGCCTCCATGGCCCAGGGCGCTTTGTGCACAGATGCCTTCTCCTCCCTCCTGCCAAAGCTCCTCTCGGTGCCCCCAATCTGATTGCGCAGTAGAACTACCATGTGGGACAGGGGACATCTCCAGGGGCCGGTGAGGCCACCCTGAGGGACGCGGGAGCCCACACTGCCCATCCGGCTTGTGGTTTCCCAGGTACCAGGTGAAAACACCCCCTCTCCATGAGGAAGCCCAAAAGGAACCCTGGAGACTGGAGGCCAAATGTTTATGAAACATTTTAGAATCTATGGCAAACCGCCGTGTGGGCAACACCAAAGCCTCGCTTCCAGAAAGAGACAGTTGTCACCAAGGCCGAGAATCTGCCAGACACTGCACAAGGCCAAGGATTTGTTCTCACCTCCAAGACCACCTGGCTAGCCACCTCCCCAGACCGGCCACCTCCCCAGACCGGCCACCTCCAGACCGGCCACCTCCCCAGACCGGCCACTTCCCAGACCGGCCACCTCCAGACCGGCCACCTCCCCAGACCAGCCACCTCCCCAGACCGGCCACTTCCCAGACCGGCCACCTCCCCAGACCGGCCACCTCCCCAGACCGGCCACCTCCCAGGCTCGCCACCTCCCCGGCTGGTCACTGCCCACAGCACCCATGTGGCAGAGAGAGGAACAATGCTGCCACCTGGCCACGGAATCTCCCCGCAGGGTCTGGGCTGTGACCACACGGGGACTTGGGGCTCAGAGGGTCCTGCGTCCACACACTCACTGAGTTTAAGACCAACCCAGTCAGAGGAGAGAAGCTTCCAGAAACCAGCATGAGGGACTCTAAGTTGCAGGTGCTCCGAGAGCCCTGCCCGCAGAGCCCACGTTCCTCACCAAGGTCTCCACCTTCCACCTCTACCCCTGCTGCTCCTCCGTCACCCCTGCGGGCCTCCCAGCACCTCCACCCGAAGGTCGGCTAGCGGAGGCCCGCACAGTGCCTGGTGCCCGCAGCAGGAAGAGAAGGGAGCTTAGCACCTGCCCTGCAGCCATTGCACCCTTGCAGAAACGTCTGGAAGCCCGGGCTCTCTCCACAGTCCTGCACATAAGGAAGCCAGCAGTGACCGGAGCCGTGTGCAGAGGTAAACGCGGATGGTCAGTAAGGACCACACAATGATTTGGGACAGAGAGGCTGTGTCCTTGGGGAAAGATGGGACATTGCATAGGTAGCAGGGGCGCAGGGCTCCTCTGGGGCTGTCAGGGATCCCAGGTCCCAAGACACAGCACTGCACGCTGGACCAAGCATACATTAACCTGCCTGGTGATGGACGGGGGGAGGGGGGGTGGCTGACCAGCAGCAGACCCCAACGTGACAACACGGGGGCCGCAGGTATCTGCTGCCCTGCCCGCAGGGCTGGATGGCCGTGGTGGCCTTGCTGCCCCCAGTCTCTGGGGAGTTTGGGGCAGGGTGGACAGGGTCTCCCTCCCATCCCAGGTCAGCGCAGGCTCCTGGCGTCAGCCTCCAGGCCGGGCACCCAGTGGTGGTAACTTCACACTTGTCATACGCCCTGGTGCTGTCCTGCCCCAGAGGGACCACGGCACCCCTAAGTCCAAGCCACAGACCAGACGCAAGCACCCGGCGCTGCCTCGGCACGTGTTGATCTGTTGGGCCAACCTTCAAGGTCTGCAAAGTGAGCTGTGTAACTGGGTCTCCGCCTGCCAGGACGAACACCACCCAAACGTCTGAGGAGCCAGAGACGTCTCCGTGGGCGCCCCCAGCAGAGGCCGCCCTCCCCGCCTCGCTGAACCGGTGCAAAGGTAAGGCGGCTCCCGAGCAGCTCCCAGAGTGCACCGTGGGGACTGTCTGGCTTCCAGCAGTGCGGCGTCCCGTGTGTGGTCCTGCACATGTCAGGTGCCCACGGAGAGCAGGGCATCTCACATGCCCTCGGCTCCCCCCACAGCGGGGACACGCTCTGGGCAGGGCCTCTGGCCACTTCCTCCTTCCTTCCTCCCTCCCTCCCTGCCTTCCTGCCTTCCTTCTTTCCTCCTTCCCTGCCTTCCTGCCTGCCTGCCTTCCTTCCTTCCTTCTTTCCTCCTTCCCTGCCTTCCTGCCTGCCTGCCTTCCTTCCTTCCTTCTTTCCTCCCTTCCTTCCTTCTTTCCTATCTTCCTTCCTTCCTTCCTCCTTTCCTGTCTTCCTCCCTTCCTTCCTTCTTTCCTGTCTTCCTTCCTTCCTTCCTTCTTTCCTGTCTTCCTTCCTTCCTTCTTTTCTGTCTTCCTTCCTTCCTTCCTTCCTGCCTTCCTTCCTTCTTTCCTGTCTTCCTTCCTTCCTTCTTTTCTGTCTTCTTTCCTTCCTCCCTTCCTTCTTCCCTTCCTTCCTTCCTTCCTTCCTTCCCTCCTTCCTTTCTTCCTTCCTTCCCTCTCCCTCCCTCCCTCCCTCCCTCCTTCCTTCCTTCCTTCCTTCCTTCCTTCCTTCCTTCCTCCCTCCCTCCCTACCTCCTTCCCTCCTTCCTTCCTTCCTTCCTTCCTCCTTTCCTGTCTTCCTCCCTTCCTTCCTTCTTTCCTGTCTTCCTTCCTTCCTTCCTTCTTTTCTGTCTTCCTTCCTTCCTTCCTTCCTTCCTGCCTTCCTTCCTTCTTTCCTGTCTTCCTTCCTTCTTTTCTGTCTTCCTTCCTTCCTCCCTTCCTTCTTCCTTTCCTTCCCTCCTTCCCTCCCTCCTCTCTTCCTCCCTCCCTCCTCCCTTCCTCCCTCCCTCCCTCCCTCCCTCCTCCCTCCCTCCCTCCCTCCCTCCTTCCTTCCTTCCTTCCTTCCTTCCTCCCTCCTTCTTTCCTCCCTCCGTCCTTCCTTCCTTCCTTCCTTCCTTCCTTCCTTCCTTCCTTCCTTCCTTCCTTCCTCCCTCCCTCCCTCCTTCCTTCCTTCCTTCCTTCCTCCCTCCTTCCTCCCTCCCTCCCTCCCTCCCTCCCTCCTTCCTTCCTTCCCTCCTTCCTCCCTCCCTCCCTCCTTCCTTCCTTCCTTCCTTCCTTCCTTTCTTCCTCCCTCCCTCCCTCCTTCCTTCCTTCCTTCTTTCCTTCCTCCCTCCTTCCTCCCTCCCTCCCTCCTTCCTTCCTTCCTCCCTCCCTCCTTCCTTCCTTCCTTCCTTCCCTCCTTCCCTTCTTCCTTCCTTCCTCCCTCCCTCCCTCCTTCCTTCCTTCCTTCCTTCCTTCCTTCCTTCCTTCCTTCCTTCCTTCCTCCCTTCCTCCCTCCCTCCCTCCCTCCCTCCTTCCTTCCTTCCTTCCTTCAGCACTGATTTGAACTTAGGGCCTCACACTGGCTTAGCTGGTTTGCTTAGCTGGCACTCCTCCACCAGAGCCATACTTCCAGCCCAGCTTTTTGCTGGTTCATTGGACAGGAATCTTGAAGACTTCTGCCCAGGTTGGCTTCACACTGAGGTTCTGTGGATCGCAAGCCTCTCCACACTTAGGCCCAGAGGTGTGCCACCAGTGCCCAGCAGGAGTGCTCTTCTCTGCGAGACCCTTCCACGGGCTCATGGCGACGTGGGCAGCTGGAGCCAGGACCAACCATGGATTACTGGCTTCCATCCAGACTCCTGAGCCTGGCGCCATCTCAAGCCATCCACAGCCCCAGAGATGGGGCCTGCGCCGGCTAGTACAGCGCTCATGCGGAGGCTAGGCGGGACCTCGCTCCCCTCTCCTGCCCCCCAGGGGCAGCCCAGACTCTGGTAAGGAATTTCAGCCATAGCGCCCCACCTGCCCTGGCCTCCAGAGCCGCAGAGCAGCCTGCATGGCTCCCGCGTGACCAGCCGTACCCCCGCACAGCCAGCCATGTCCCTGCACGACCAGCCCAGGCTGACCTCGGGACGCAGAGGGACACCGGGGCCGGGCCCTCCTTGCGGATGAACACACCAGCACGGCCTCGCCTCACACGCCCCTGCCCCACCCATGCCCCTCACCCGCGGTGCTGAGGCCCCAGGGGCTCTGGAACGGCCCTGCACTGGGCAGGCGTGAGGGAGCCGTGCTCTGCGGCCACAGCTCCTGCACCTGGATGAGGAGCTCTCGGACAGCCGCTGTGACAGCCCATTGCACAGATGAGGAGCCAGAGGCACAGAGAGGCGAGGAGCGACCCCGGCGGACGCAGAGCTCGGGCCCGGCACACCCACCGCTGAGCCCTCAGCCACTCAGGCCGCAGTGCCTGTGGCAGGACCCCGCTGGTAGCCAGCCCAGCTGCTGGAGCCTCAGCTGACCGCGGTGGTCCAGGCCCGGGGCCCGGCCACACCAGGGCGGCCCCGAGGTAGCTGGCACACTGGGCACCGACTTCTTTGAGCACATGCCCTCTGTGCAGGGCCTGGCCTCCCACACAGAGCCCAGGGCTGGGGGTCCCCAGGGCTGGGGGTCCCCAGCGGCCACACCCAGGAGCCAGGCGCTGCGGTCTCAGGAGCTGAGGCTGGCATCTAGCCCCCTGGCCCAGCCCACAGCCTGCTCCTCACCCTCCCTGCCCAGTGTCAAGGAGCAGATGGTGCTTGACATTGCTGGGGGACCCGTGTGGCCGGCCCATGGCTCCTCCCAGCCCCTCCTGGGCCTTCCTGGGCAGGGCCTGGCTCCTCCATGCAGCTGCACACAGTAGGTGCACAATAAAGCGCCAGTGTTCCGGTCTTCCGCACAGCGGGGAGGAGCAGCCCCTCTGTAAGCCCGGCTATCATCCCCAGGACAACTCAGAGTGGTCCTGCCTGAGGCTTTGGCCCCCACCCCGCGGCCCAGCTCCCATACCGGCAGCCACCGAGGACCGGAACACCGGGCAGCTCAGCACTGGAGGCTGGCAGGCGTCTGGCTTTGCCACCTGCAGCCTAACTCTCACCCAGAGGAGACCACAGCCTGCCCGGGCCACTGGTGGTTCTCGAGCCTCTGCCCCCAGCGGCCACTGCCCTGGCCAGCCGCTGCCCCTCCCCAGAGCTTTACCCCTGGCCCCACCGCAGGACGGCCGCCAGGGCGCCCATGAACGCAGACCGCAGACAGCGGCACGTCGCTGCCTTTTATGGGGCGATCTGCACCCGAGGAAGCTGAGTGGAACCAATGAGATTGGGATTTTATGATTCTTTTATAGCGCTGCGCTGCAGATAGCTTTTTTAATTAGCTTCTAACTGACACCTTTGGAAACTAAATAATGCGCCAGCCCCGCCCGCCTGGTCCCTGCCTGGTGCGAGAGGCACCTCCGCCCCGCCCCCCGCTCTGAGAGGAGGTTGCTGGAGGCTCCCCGGCTTGTCCCCGGTCACCCCATAGCTGGCACCCCTTCCTGCGCCCACGGCGCTTCCTACCTGGGTGCAGCCACCGAGTGCCAGGCCGCCAGCAGCGAAAGCCCCTCCACCCCTCCCGGCACCGGCCTCGCGCTGCCTGGCTTGCTCCGGTGACTCTGGGGGCTGCCTTCTTCCCGGGCCCAGTGTCCCCATGGTGCCCTCTTTTCTACCCAGGAGATGAGAGACAGGCACAGGATCTGCCTCACACCGGCACAGAGCCAGTGCCTTGGCTGGAGGAGAGATGGCTGAGGGACCGTCCCCCTGCAGCCCCCCCGCCCCCTCCCCGCCTCCAGGGTCATCCCATCCCCCGTCCCCGGGGCCGGCAGAAGCTCCAGTCCGGCCTCTCTGGACGGGCTCAGGATAGGCACCATAAAGCCAGGCCCCCTTGGCGCTCACGTTTAACAGCTCCCGTCAAGGACGCCTGCCCAGATTCAATTACTGCAGCGAGTTTTACAAGACAGCCGGGCTCACGGTGCACCGAAACAGGGACGCGCCCAGTGCCAGCTGGCTTGCACCCCCTTCTCCCCTGTAAATGCCGGGCGGGCGCTGGGGAAAGCCAGCGGCCAAGGTCACCGCCAGGCCTTCTCCTGGGAACCAGGAAGCCGGGCTTAGCCCAGGCCTTTCTCCAGCCACACACGCCACACACACCTGCTCCCCACTGCTGCCACCCAGGGTCCCCGAGGCCACAGCCTGGCGTGGCACTCAGCTGCCTCCTGCCACACACGGGACCCCTCCCTGGATGGGGGAGCTCAGGGGCTGAGGACACAGCTGGTCTGGAGTGGGGAGCCAGGAGGAGTGAATCCCGGCCACTAGGGACAGAGAAGGAAAGGCAAAGCAAGTGAACGGACTCTGTGCCGGCCATCGCAAGGCTCAGGTGCGGTGCCACTCCACCAGTTCCCGAGGAGTGCCCCATGACCACACCTGCACACAGGTCACTGGCGTGCGGTGAGGGGCAGCCACGCCGGTGCACGGTCTGGGCTCCCTCCCTCCCTGAGGTCACCTGCGCAGCCGGCCTCTCAGTGGGCCTGAGGCAGGGAGCCAGTGGTAAAACAACCTGCACAGGCCTCAGACAAGTATGCACACACTCACACGTATATGCTGGCACGCGTCTATGTACCTAACACATGTATGAACTGGCACACATGTACACATCCACACCTGTGCACAAGCTTGCCCTGCATACGCATTCACACACAGGTGTGTGATCTGGCATGTGTGGGTGCATTCGCACACCTGTACGAGCTGTCACATGCACGCACACATTCGCACACATGCATGAACTGATACCTGCGCACACATCTGCACATGTGCACAAGCTGACACATGCGCCCTCACCTGCACCGCCTTTGCTGACCCAGCACCTGCCCACCCCCAGTCATCTAGGGCGCCCATCCCTGCTCAAGGACTCCTGACCCTGAGGGAAATGCGTCTCTTCCCACCGCTCACCCACCCCTGGGGTGGCACCTGCCCCTCCAGAGCGGAGCCCACATCACCCCTGGTCCTCGCCCCTTCCACTTGGTTTGGCTCACCACCTGCTTTCTGCAATGGCCTTCGTGTCTTGAGAGCCATCTGACTCCACTCTCAGGAGAACACAGGAAACCCACCTTGTCCCCACAGCCACACCTCTCCCTGAGCCTGGCACCTGGACCGATGCCCGAGCTTCACAGGTGCTAGGTAAATATTTGTGGGATGGTGGAGCAAGCTCCCGCTGCTTGCCAGACACCTCGCAGATCTCACCAGACAGACAGCATCTCAGAGACGGGGTGAGGTGAATTCCAGCAGCCTGGGGAGGAGCTACCATTGCTACCTCCACCTTCCACATGCAGAGCCGAGGTCCAGAAAGGTAAAGTAATGCGCCCAGGGTCACACAGTTGTGACATGCAGCCAGATGTCTGCTCCAGAATCTGACCCTGGCCTGGCCCCGCCTGCTACCAGCGCTGACATCTGGCCCTCAGCAAGGACCAAGGCGGGAAATCCCTCCCCCATTTTACAGGTGGGGAGATGGGGCGGGGCCTCTGAGGCCCTGGCCTAGAGGCGGCGCTTGCTGGGTTTGGGTGATTTTTCCTGAAAGCAGGCAGCCATATCTCCCCCTCTCCTCCACTCCCCCCGACACACACACACACATATGACTTTTAAGAAATATCACCTAATTATCTGATTGCAGGCGCTCAGCTCTGCCAAACTCCCCTCCCGAGGCGTCTGGCCACAGCCTGGGTGCTTCCATATGCCCGCCGGCCCTGCCAGGCAGCGCCGTGCCCGCTTGCTGCTGACGGTGCTTGCCAGCCCCTTCGGCGCGGCACCGAAACTGTTAGCTTCTGGTCCTTCTCTGTCCCAAGCAGTAGTGTCCTGTCTGTCCCCAGGCCCCAGCCAGCCGGCTGGAGCACCCCACCTGCCTGGGGCTCCTGGGGGACCTGCATTTTCCCCGCCCTGTCTCCTCCTAGGCACAACGGGGGGCTTGGGGGGAGAATCCAGCTCTGAGGACTCCCCAACCAGCGGAGCGTCCTCATTCTCTTAATTATTGGAGAACAGATTTTCTCCCAAATAATTAGGCAATTTAAATCATACAATCTTTCCCTGGGAACTATATTTAACCCTGATTTGAATGTAATTTACACGTCGTGGCTCCCTGAAGCAGTTCTGGAAGCCAAAACATGGATCAAATATTTTTTAAATGTCAAATGCTGCTTAATTGTGGATTGCACTGAATTTATTTGTACAGATAAGTGTTTGATCTCCCATTTCCTTCTCCCACAGTGATTTTTTTCCTTAATCTATACCAATTCCCCAATTTCCCTAATAGCTAGAGAATTGAAATGACGCATGAGAGGCCCTCAGATTTGTAAAGTATTTTAGAAGATGCATATTCAGCATGGTCTGTGACTGGAGGCCTTGAGGAATTCACCAAGGAGAAAAGCAGGCTGGCTGTCGGGAAGAGCAGCACAAGCCAGCCCCGCCGGGCATAACTGTCTAAAGGTCACAAGAGCAGAGAGGGCTGGGGATCCAGGCCCCAGGACAGAGGGCTGGCTCCCTGGAAGGTGAGGCTTTGGCACCGAAGCCCCAGGCTGAGCTCCTGGGGATCCTTTCGGTTCCTGTGCCGGCTCTTCCAGGCCGCACGGGGGCGGCTGTCAGGAAAGGTCTACCCGAGCACCGTGACCCCTCTCCTGCCCTGGGAGGTTGGAGACCTGGGTGCCGCTGTGAGCCAGGCACCATCACGGTCACTGCCCGTGCACATGGGCACGTGAGGCTCAGCACCTCCTGCCGCCTGTGCCCCGGCCCAGCCGCCCAACCACAGCTCCCCAGAGCACAGGCCTGGGAACAGCAGCCCAGGCTCCAGCCCTGCCGGGAGGAGGCAGGGCGGCCCCTCCCCCAGGCAGGGCGGCCCCCTGGGTCTCCTACTGCTGGGAGAGCAGAGACTCTCCTCTCCGGGCTTTGCACACCAGGCATTCTGCATGGTGTGAATTGTGTGCATTGTTTCCAAGCCTCTTTGCCTGAAGGACAATCTCTGTGGGGTCCACCGAACTCGCCCCACTTCACAAAGGAGTTGCTTCCAGCCTGGCATCCCTCCCCCTCGGTGCGGACCAGCTCCAGGCCCTGAGGGTGGAGGCTCACATGGAAGGGCCTGTTCTGCGCCACCCCGACAATGCCAGGCGGCGCTGGCCGCAGCGGCCTCCAGGTCAGGGGACACCGACGTCATCGGCACTTGGCAGCTGTCAGTGGCCGGCGTTGGCCATGCCTCGCATGGGTCCGGGGCCTCTGCCGCGTGCGGTCTGCGGCTCTCCTGCCAGCGTTGCTCCTCCTCCACCTGGAGGGAGCCTGGCTCTCACACCTCCGCTCCCGTCACACTCCACGGCCAGTCACACGCCAAACCCAGTCGCAGAGGGACAGAACGACACCATGGGGTGGGTCAGCTCGGCCCAGGACAGAGGACCCGGAGGAGCTGGACCCCAGCCCCGGGGACGCACAGAGCTCCTCCTCCGGTGGCCCTGAGCCGACCCCCTCATCATCCTCAGAGTCAGACTGGAGGTCAGAAGTGCGGGATTCAAAGTGGCCAGGGAGGGCCAGAATTAGAGCTGGAGATGCCTCCTGCCATCGTCCACACATCTTGGTCAGGTCAGCAGGACAGAGCTGACCGGAGAACACCGCCTACCAGCTGGGCAGAAACATCTCCATCCACAAAGCAGGAGACACAGTCTTCCCTCGCTGGCACATGTGGCCACTCACATGGACAGGCCACGTGCTGGGCCACGGCCCCAATGAAGGACAGGAGTCACATGAACAACATTCTAACCACAGACACAGAGCTAGGAATCAATAACAGAGGAGATCGTGGGAAAACCACCAGTCTCTGGAGATAAAGGTTGAGCAACACACGGCTGGTAGCCCGGGTCAAAGGAGACCTCTCTTGGGACATTTCTGAACTACTTTGGACTATATGACAATCCGTGGTCCATGCCAAAAGCATAGCTTGAGGAAAGTCTATAGAAGAGACACTTGGTTGGGTAAGAAGAAATTCCATCTTAGGAAACTAGAAACAGAAGAACAATGATAGAACACAGAAAATAATAATAGCGATGAGAGCAGAATTAGTGAGACAGAACACAGAACAACAGGGGGGAAAAATCAACAAAACCGAAAGCTTTTTCTTCAGAAATATCAATAGAATTGACACATCTCCAGCCAAGCTAAGAAATAAATAAATAACTAAGTCATCACTACTGTCCTGTTCAGTCAAGGAGAGATAAAATACCATGAACATCTCTGTTTCTACAAATTAAAAATTTGTAGAAATTCCGTAAAAGTCATAAGGGACCAAAACTACAAGGAAAAACAAAGAAACTAGCTAGGCCATGTGTTGGCCAACTCCCAACTACATTGAATTGAAAGACGTCGGGCAGTTGGTAAAAAGCATGAGAGGCTTTTCTAGAAGTGGCTACAAAGGGGCTGCCAGCTCTGGCCTCGTGGCAGGTGCATGTGTGCCCACATCTGCACAGCCTGGCCAAGAGTCGAGGACCACCACCACAGTGTTTAATCGCTTAGTCCTTTGGAGGATTCAAAATTCAAGCTGACAACTGAGAGGCAGCGTAGCGGCAGACAGGAGCCCAGCGAAGGAGATGGGTAGCTGGAGGCTTCTTGTTGCTACCTCATCTGCTGTCCCCACGCAGCAAGTGCTCTGCTCCACCCCCACACACACCTTGTGCCCACTCCCCTCCCAGCATGCTCTCTGCAGGCATCTAGCTGACTCAAGTTCACACAGAAAGCCAAAGGTCCTGGAATAGCCAGGCGTGGAGACTGCCATTAGAGGACTCATACTGCCCATGCGAACCTTCCTTCGAGGACAATGACAGTGCAGTGCCACCTCCGTGAGGACGCGGCAGATACGCCTGGAACCACAGCCAGAATAAACCTTCCTCCTTCCAACCGTTGCTCTCAGGGGTTTTGTTTTGGTTTTTTGGTCACGGTGGTGACAGGTCTGGCACAGGCAAACATCGCTTACCACTCTCGAAGAATGACTCCCCCAGGCCCACTGCTCCTCGTGAAGAACGGCTGCCCTCCACTGTCCCTCACGGAGAAGAAAAAAGGAGGAACTTCCCAGCTCATCCCGCAAGGCCACACAATCTTAACGCCAAAGCCAGAAAAGCATACACCCGCCAACCTCGTGAACACCAGTGCAAAAACTAATCCGCAAAATCGTCTCAGATCAATGAAACTCAGCACATAAGCATCCATTATACACCATAACCAAGTGGCATTTGTTCTACCTATAAACTCCACCTTTGAAAATCAATCTATGAATGGATAAATGTATGATGAACGAATGAATCTTTGAAACAATGAGCAAGCACAGCAAAGTTGCAAGATAGACAGTTAACATCTAAAAGTCACCATATGTGCCAAAATGCAGTAAACAATTGGAGTTGGAGCCCACAGCCTCAGCTTAGACAGCGCAGTATCTGGAGGAAGGCAGATGACTACAACAGCCGAGAGGGAAGGTGGAAATCGGAGGACTCACACTGCCTGGCTTCAGAGCTTCCTTGGCTGCAGCGCCACGGCAGAGCCACAGCAGTGAGGACACAGGATGGCAGTGGAACAGAGCGAAGAGCCAGGAATGGGGAGGATCTCACCATGGTGCCCATACTTGAGCCCAATGACTGTCTCCAGTGAGTGGAGAAATGCAGGGAGGGAGAAAATGCTGCTGAGACACCGACATCCATGTGCAAATGATAATAACGAACATCAGACACAGAATAAAGATAATTTCCACAAAAATTACTGCAAAATGGGCCATAGACATACATGCAAACCAAGAAACTCTAAAACTTCTGGGGGAAAAAAATAACATGGATTTCTCCGACCCTGGGTTTGATGAGCAGATTTTTGTTACAACAACAAAATCTGTCGAAAAGAAAGTCAATAAGTTGACACTTCTTTAAACCCTCTTCACTGGAAAAAGATCATTCGGGGCATGAAAAGAAAAGCCACAGAACGGGAGAAAATGTTGCAAAATGTATGCACACCAGCAGGGCACCGGTGGCTCATGCCTGAAATCCTCACTACTCAGGAGGCTGAGATCTGAGGATCTCAGGTTAAAGCCAGGCCAGGCAGATAAATCAAAGAGACTTTGTCTCCAATTAATGAAAAAAAGCAAGAAATGGAACCATGGCTCAAGTAGTAAAGCAGCATCCTTGAACAAAATAAGCTAAGCAAGTGCTCAAGGCTCTGAATCCAAGTCCACACCAGCACACCAGCGCTCACACACACACACACACACACACACACACACACACACACACACACACACACCCCAGATAAAGGACTTGGGTTCTGAACAAACACCTCAGTTAAAATGTAAGCGACTGTCAGATCAGCATAGTCAGATCTTAGGCATCATTGTTCGCAAGGGGAGTGCTGATTGGCCAGCCATGCCGGGAGGCAGCCTGGGTGCGCTGGTACAGCCTAGCAGTTCTGCTCAAAGCTAAACTTAGCCTCCCATATGATCCGACAGTTGAATTCCTAGGTATTTACCCAAACTGACTTGAAAACGTATGTCCACACAAAAGCTTGCCTGTAAATGTTTACAGCAGCTCTGCTCAAAACCGCTAAAAATTAGAAGGCCTCAAGATGTCTTTCGCGCAGAAGAAGGGCGGACGGAGGACACTCGGCCAGGGAGGGAAGGGGCTCCAGAAGCCAGATCCAGAATTGGAGCCAGAAAATAGTCATCAGGAAGCTATGATCTGAGGACTGAGGTTCAAAATTAGCCTGGACAGGAAAGACCATGGGACCCTTATCTCTGATTAACCAGCTTTAAAAAAAGAAAGATGTGGCTCACGTGGTAGAAAACCAGCCTTGAGCAAAAAAAGCTAAGGGAGAGCATGCAGCCCTAGGTTCAAGTCTCAGCACCAGCACAAGAAAGAGAGGAGGGGAGGGGGAGGGGGAGGGGGAGGAAAAGGGAGGGGAGGGGAGGGGAGAGGAAAAGAGAGGAGAGGAGAGGCAAGGAGAGGAGAGGGGAGGGGAGGGGAGGAGGAGGAGGAAGGGAAGAAGGAGAGGGAGAGAGAGCAGCTTCCGGTGGGGACCTGATGCCACCCCTGCCCATTGGCCACGGGCAGCGGTGACTTTGATAGCATGACTTGTCAGGATGGGCTGAGAATCCACGTGACTGTGTGGCCTTCCTGCCAAACACCATCCACTCGTGAGGAGAGCCCGCCCCTCCTAGGACGACATCGTAGGAAAGTGACCAGCTCCCCCCAGCCATCAGGGGCATCAAGGCAAGTGACCTGCCCAGCCCGGAGCCCAGGGAGCCCTGACCATGGCCTGCACAGCAGCCCAGATCAGAGGAAGGAACCGGCAGAAACTAAAGGAACCCCAGCCGTGTCTGCACCACATGGGGTCAGGAAGCACCTCGGCTCGTGAGGGATGTCTCTTTTGGTGGATTCTGGGGTTTGAACCTGGGCCTCACACTTGCTAGACAGCTGTTCTACTACCAGAGCCGTTTCCAGCCCTTTTTGCTTCAGTTCTTTTTCCAGTGGGGTCTCTTGTTTTGGCCCAAGCTGACCTGGACGACCATGCTTCCACTTGCAGCTCCCGCCCAGCTGGATGGCAGCGAGAGTCCCTCCCCCAGCTCCAAGGCGAGAACTCACAATGCCGGGCGGGCCCCGGGTGGGGGTTCTAGGCTGCCATCAAGACTTTTTTTTCTCTAAGCCTAAAACCACACTAACAAAAGATACATTTTGTGTCATGTACATTAAACTTCAGCTGGATTTTAACTTCAAAAAAAAAGTCTCGGGCTGGGAAGGTGGCTCAGTGGTAGCGTGCTTGCCTTGCATGGCTGAGGCCCTGGGTTCGATTCCTCAGCACCACATAAACAGAAAAAGCCGGAAGTGGCGCTGTGGCTCAAGTGGTAGAGCGCTAGCCTTGAGCTGAAGAGCTGAGGGACAGCGCCCAGGCCCAGAGTTCAGGTCCACGACCAGCAAAAAAAAAAAAAAATCTCACCTGGTCTTTGGAGATTTAGTCTCATCAGAGAGGAAATTCTGGAGGAAAAATAGACACACATAATTACAGGTTGTGAATTTTACTCTGAATTAAACCAGTAGGAAGCAGCAAGGAAACTGAGGCAGAGAGATGTCTGAGCTGCCAGAGGAGAGGCAACGCAGAGATTCTGGGGCAACAGGCTCTGAAGCCATGCGGGTGCCAGGGCCCCAGCGGGTGCCACTGGGGGGCAGCGTGTGCCCACTGGGGGGCAGCGTGTGCCGCTGGGGGGCAGCGTGTGCCCACTGGGGGGCAGCGTGTGCCGCTGGGGGGCAGCGTGTGCCGCTGGGGGGCAGCGTGTGCCCACTGGGGGGCAGCATGTGCCGCTGGGGGGCAGCGTGTGCCCACTGGGGGGCAGCGTGTGCCGCTGGGGGGCAGCGTGTGCCCACTGGGGGGCAGCATGTGCCGCTGGGGGGCAGCGTGTGCCCACTGGGGGGCAGCGTGTGCCGCTGGGGGGCAGCGTGTGCCCACTGGGGGGCAGCGTGTGCCGCTGGGGGGCAGCGTGTGCCGCTGGGGGGCAGCGTGTGCCCACGGGGGGCAGCGTGTGCCGCTGGGGGGGGCAGCGTGTGCCTCTGGGGGGCAGCGTGTGCCCAAGGGGGGGGCAGCGTGTGCCGCTGGGGGGCAGCGTGTGCCCACTGGGGGGCAGCGTGTGCCGCTGGGGGGGCAGCGTGTGCCCACTGGGGGGGCAGCGTGTGCCGCTGGGGGGGCAGCGTGCCGCTGGGGGGCAGCGTGTGCTGCTGGGGGGCAGCGTGTGCCCACTGGGGGGGGCAGCGTGTGCCGCTGGGGGGCAGCGTGTGCCGCTGGGGGGCAGCGTGTGCCCAAGGGGGGGCAGCATGTGCCGCTGGGGGGCAGCTTGTGCCCACTGGGGGGGCAGCATGTGCCGCTGGGGGGGCAGCGTGTGCCGCTGGGGGGCAGCGTGTGCCGCTGGGGGGGCAGCGTGTGCCGCTGGGGGGCAGCGTGTGCCCACTGGGGGGCAGCGTGTGCCGCTGGGGGGGCAGCGTGTGCCGCTGGGGGGCAGCGTGTGCCCACTGGGGGGCAGCGTGTGCCGCTGGGGGGCAGCGTGTGCCCACTGGGGGGCAGCGTGTGCCGCTGGGGGGCAGCGTGTGCCGCTGGGGGGCAGCGTGTGCCCACTGGGGGGCAGCGTGTGCCGCTGGGGGGGCAGCGTGTGCCGCTGGGGGGCAGCGTGTGCCGCTGGGGGGCAGCGTGTGCCGCTGGGGGGGGCAGTGTGTGCCCACTGGGGGGCAGCGTGTGCCACTGGGGGGCAGCGTGTGCCGCTGGGGGGGGCAGCGTGTGCCGCTGGGGGGGGCAGCGTGTGCCGCTGGGGGGGATGCTGGGGCTGTGACCTGGAGGCAGGTGCAATGGACAGCAGAAGTCCCAAAGATGTTTTCTTTTCTCGAAGGCCCCCGCACGGAGCCTGAGCTGGCTGGGCGCCGGCGTGCCCGCGTCCTGTGAGCACCGCAATGCCTGCTCCCATTTCGTCGGGCTGCGGGAAGCGGGCCCTGCGGCCAGCTCCGTGCCGTCATCTGCTCGGCTGCTCCCGGCCGCGGCCCAGTGCCTCCTGCCTGCAAAACACACTCGGCATTAAGTATAATGGGTTTTAGGGAATTTATTTTGCCAATTTTAGAACCCACCATAAAGAAGAAATATGAGAGCGTTTTATGAGGTGTACTGTATATCTTTAATACTCGTATTTTTTTTTCCTGGAAATGCTGAGAATATCAATTACGTTTACGGCTTTGTGAGGAGCCGTACCAACCTCACGGCTGGCAGCGCGGGTCCTGGCAGAAGATGCACAACGAAAGCTCCAGGTCCCGGTGCCCTGGGGGCGTGGGGTCTCGGGCAGCATGCGAGAGACCGACCGCCTTCGGGCAGCTGGCATTGGCCATCGCGGGACTTCACGTGCGGGAACGCGGGCAGGTGTCTGTGCTGCACAGGTGCACACGTGTCAGCGCACGGGTATCACGTGCTCGTGCACAGGTGCGGACTTCCCACGTCAACTCCCTGGGGAGAGGAGAAGCCGCGGCAGGGACTGAGGGTGACATTTCTCCAGGAGCCAGGCTCTCGGCACACGGCCAGGCCAGCGTCCTTTCCAAAGGACGCCTCCAGCCAGCCTCTGCCCAGCCTCTGCCTGGCCTCTGCCCAGCCCTCTGCCTGGCCTCTGCCCAGCCTCTGCCCAGCCTCTGCCCAGCCTCCAGCCAGCCTCTGCCTGGCCTCTGCCCAACCTCTGCCCGGCCTCTGCCAGGCCTCCAGCCAGCCTCTGCCCAGCCTCTGCCCGGCCTCTGCCCAGCCTCTGCCTGGCCTCTGCCCGGCCTCTGCCCGGCCTCCAGCCAGCCTCTGCCCAGCCTCTGCCTGGCCTCTGCCCGGCCTCTGCCCGGCCTCTGCCTAGCCTCTGCCCAGCCTCCAGCCAGCCTCTGCCCAGCCTCTGCCTGGCCTCTGCCTGGCCTCTGCCCGGCCTCTGCCCAGCCTCTGCCCGGTCTCCAGCCAGCCTCTGCCCAGCCTCTGCCCAGCCTCTGCCCGGCCTCTTCCCGGCCTCTGCCCAGCCTCCAGCCAGCCTCTGCCCGGCCTCTGTCCAGCCTCTGCCCGGCCTCCAGCCAGCCTCTGCCCGGCCTCTGCCCGGCCTCCAGCCAGCCTCTGCCCGGCCTCTGTCCAGCCTCTGCCCGGCCTCTGGGCCCTGGGGGAACTGCTGCGGCCCTGGGTTTTCTGCCTGCCAACATGGCAGCCAAGGGAGCTGGGGTGGCTGGCGGGGGCTGGCGTCTGCAGCGGAGCTCAGCCCCGTGCTGTGCAGCTCCGGCTGAGCAGCCAAACCCTTCGCTCTGCAATGAAGTGGGGTCCCAGCACGTCTGAGAATGCTATCCTGGGACCTGGCGTGGCCCCCTCCTGCAGGAGGTACCCCAAGATCCAGGCAGCGGCGGAGTTTCTGGGCTCTGTAACTGGGCTGGGCAGGGAGACCCCCGGACTCGTAGTGACAGATGTGTAAACGCACATACGCCCTTGTCCACACAGTGGGACCACACAGACTCACACCTGGCATGGCGGGCCTGCTCCGTGTGGCTGAAGTGGGCGGGTCCACCAGGGGCGGCGCTGGGCCGGGCGGCCGGGGGGCCGGTCCCCCTCCCCTGCCCCACTCCGGGGCCCCGGGCTGGGCAGCTTGGGAGGTCCCCCCTTTCTCCTTTTCCCCCTTTTCTCCCCTTCCCCCCTGCCCTGGGGCGCTGGGCCGGGCGGCCTGGGGGGGCCGGGTCCCCCCCCGGGCCCGGTGGCCTGCAAGGGCCCACGCTGCTTTAGGTTATTTACGGCTGTGCCTCGCACGCTTGTTTAAAGTCTGCTCCGGAATTCATCCCCTCTGCCACTTACTCAGCCATTATCGGCCATCGCAAAAGTGCCGAAGAGAGAGTCATAAACGGCGGTGATTGATGAGGCAGCAGCAACACCGGATGACGAGAGGAAATTAAATCCTTTACCTGCGGGATTATTTATGGGCCCAGAGACCCACACACCACGCCGGGAGGCTGGCCCGGGCCTGGGTTCCATGCCCGTCCAGGGCCGGGCCCACGCGCGCCAGTCGGGCACAGCCCCCACGGGGGTCGGGTGGCCCTGAGACCCCACAGGCCGACGGGACTGGGGCAGCCTGGACCCACTGCCAACGTGAGGTGGGACCTGAGGAATGCCCGCGCCCTCTGGCCTCTGCGCACCCCTTGAGGGGAACAGGAGGTGGGCAGGGTGCCCTGGGATGGGGCCACAGGAGCCCCCTTAGTATTGGGGTGCTCTTCCCCCCCGGGCCTCACCTGGCTTTCTGAGCCCAGGGGCCAGGGTCTTGGGTCACAGCCTGGCGCCCTGCCCAGCCCCCTCCCCGGCTGGGGCACAGGGGACCCGTGGCCAGAGGAGAAGCTGTGGTTTCTCAGCCCTCTGTCCCCCTCAACTGGGGACCCCTGTGCCCACCATCCCTTCAACACCCCAGGGAGCGCCAGACACCCCTCTGTCATGCAGCTGGGTGGTGATATCCAGGCAGGTGGGCCTTGTGTCCAGGCCGTTTTGGAAGGGCCGACTGGGCGGGGTTCTTGAGCCTGGGTCTGGAAGCCGGGCTCCGGCATGTTCCAGGAGTCCTGGCGGGGGGGGAGGGGGTCAGGGGAGGATGGCAAGTCCCTGACCAGGCGACATGGCTTCTCAGGACCAGCCTTGTGTGAGGGGAAGTGGGGAGCTCCAGTTCCTGGGGAAGGGGTGCAGGTTTCCCAGGACAGCCCCCCACAGTCCTCCTCCCACGGCCCGACTGGAAGCCAGATGCCCCTCCTCTGCATGTCCTCTGTGGAGGGGACCCATGCAGGCCAGGAGCCAGGGCCGGGTCCCTCTCAGGGCCACTGGGTCCGGTCATCCGGCCAGCCGCTGCGGGACAGAGCGGGGCTCTGGCTTTGCACTTCCTACGTCTTTTAAACAGGAAGAGGCCAGAGACTGCAAGTGCCTGAAGCCTTCTGCAGGCTCCGATGTGAGCAGAGCCCTTTCGGAGAAAATGAGAATTTGATTTTTCAATTAAAGCCCAGCAGAGACTGACTCTCCGCTGAGAGCATTTGTTTTACAAACAGCTTCGTGGCTCTGAGGTCCCTCCGCCCTCCGGGGCCCAAGTCTACACGATCCGGCCCAACCCTGGCCTCCTCAGGCGGAGCCGAGAGCGCCCTGGGCCAGCTTACCACAGAGGCCAGCGCCAAAACCAGGGCCACAGCAAAGCCTTCCTCCTTCAGACTGTAGTCTTGAGTGCTTTGTCACTAGCACCACAATTCATCTCTGTGGGAAGGGAGCCGCTGACCTGTGGCAGGTGAGCGTTCAGTAAGTTAAGGAGCGAAATTGAAGCCGGGCACCGGTGCTCCCACCTGTGATCCCAGCGACTCAGGAGGCTGAGATCTGAGGATCACGGTTCAAAACCAATCCAGGCAGAAAAGTCTGAGACTCTCATTTCCAATTAACCAGCAAAAAGCCAGTGGTGGAGGCACTGCTCAAGTGGCAGAGTGCTAGCCTTGAGTAAAAAAGCCAAGTAAGAGCACACAGCTGAGCCCAATCCCCAGCACCAGCACAAGGAGGGGGGGGAGGGAGGGAGGAGAGGAGAGAGGAGGGAAGGGGAAGGGAGGGGAGGGGAGGAGAGGGGAGGAGAGGAGAGGGAGGAAGGAAGGAAGGAAGGAAGGAAGGAAGGAAGGAAGGAAGGAGAGAAGAGAGGAGAGGAGAGGAGAGGATTGGGGAGGGAGGGGAGGGGAGGCGAGAGGAGGGGAGGAGAGGGGAGGGGAGGGGGAGGGGAGAGGAGGGGAGGGAAGGAGAGGGGAGGAAGGAAGGAAGGAAGGAAAGAAGGAAGGAAGGAAGGAAGGAAAGAAGGAAGGAAGGAAGGAAGGAAGGAGAGAAGAGAGGAGAGGAGAGGATTGGGGAGGGGAGGGGAGGAGAAAGGGAGGGAGGGAAGGAGGGAGGGAAAGAAAGAGAGGAAGGAAAGGAAGGAAGGAGAGGAGAAAGTGAGGGAGGGAAGGAAAGGAAGGGAGGGAGGGAGGGAGGGAGGGAGGGAGGGAGGGAGGGAGGGAGGAAGGAGACGGAAAGAAAGAGAGGAAGGAAGGAAGGAAGAAAGGAAGGAAGGAAGGGAGGGGGAGGGAGGGAGGGGGAGGGAGGAAGGGAGGAAGGGAGGGAAGGGAGGGGAGGAGAGGGGAGGGGAGGAGAGGGGAGGGGAAGGGAGGAGAGGAGATGAGAGGAGAGGAGAAGAGAGGAGAGGGGAGGGGAGGGGAAGGGAGGGAGGAGAGGGGAGGGGAGGGAGGGGAGGGGAGGGAGGGGAGGGAGGGAGGAGAGGAAGGAAGGAAGGAAGGAAGGAAGGAGGGGAGGGGAGGAGAGGAGAGGAGAAAGGGAGGGAGGGAAGGAGAGAGGGAAAGAAAGAGAGGAAGGAAGGAAGGAAGGAGAGGAGAAGTGAGGGAGGGAAGGAAAGGAAGGAAGGGAGGGAGGAGGAAGGGAGGGAGGGAGGGAGGTAGAGAGGGAAAGAAAGAGAGGAAGGATGGATGATAGGTAGGAAGGGAGGGGGAAGGAGGGGGGGGAGGGAGGAAGGGAGGAAGGGAGGGAGGGAGGAAGGAGGGAGGAAGGGGGAGGGAGGAAGGAAAGGGAGGGAGGCCATTCCCTAAGATGGCTGTCCACCTTACACACCCACAGCTGCCGTGAAATCCCCCACTCACGCCGTCCTGTGGAGCGCTTGGAGCCGTCTGGCCTGCCAACGTCGGCCTGGGAATAGGTGAACAGTGCCACCTCCCTGTCCCCGGGACCAACACGAGTGACAGCTTCCGCGAGCTGACCTGCCATCGGAGGCGGTTACCTGTATTTTCTTCTTACACTTGGGAGACTTCGTCCGCGAAGCCACATCAGCCTGGAGCTTTCTTTGTAGGAAGGCTTTCACCACAAATTCAATCTCTTTAGTAACTGGAGCCTGTCTCACCTTGCTCATGCAACCTTGCTCATGCACTGGCAATTTGTGCCTTTCAAGACAGGTGTGCATTTTGAGTCACTGAGTTTGTTGGCCCAGAGTGCCTGTAACCATGGAATCCGTTTGATGACACCTCCTTCATCCCAAGTGCTGGCAATTTGTATCTTCTCTTCTTCCGACCAGCAGAGCTAACCGTTTGTTCATTGTATTGATCATTGCAAAAAACCAGCTTTTGGTTCCATTGATTTTCTGGGCCGTGTCTCGGCCGTAGTTCCATTGATTTTCCTGTGCTCTTCATTGCATTCCTCCACTGGGGTCTGGTCCGTTTCTCTCTCCCCAGGCCCAGGCTGGGCTGGCTGGCTTGAGATCTCTCTTCATTGCTCACACAGGCGTGGAGCGCCGCAGAACGTGCCCTCAATTACGCTGCCCTGGACCAGCAGCGCCCGCGGGCTGCATCTTCATCTTCACACGGTGCGGGAGACCTCGCTTATCTTTCCTGATTTCTTCTTGGCACATAGGTTATGAGGAAATGTTGCCGTCTGGATTTGAGGGGCTTTCTAGTAGCATTTCCAGTTCTGTTTCTAACTTCACTCTCTTGTGGTCAGGTGGTCTCTTCAGGACTTGGACCCTCCATGTTTTCAGACTCGTCTCAGGGGTCCAGGTGTGTTTGAGAAGAACAGGTCTGCTGTCTGCTGTCGGCGGGGTGTCCCACAGAAAGACCACTTTTCTCCTTTTCCTCCCTTTGTGACTTCTTTGGAATTAACAAAATACTCGCTTTACAGTTTGCCATTTGCTGGCTTATTAACGATAACTGTCTTGTGATTTATTGGCTGTGTCACCGTCTGCGCTGTGCATTGGTAACCGGCCCATCTCCTCCGACGCTGCGGGCCCGGCGCACACTCAAAGGCATCCGACGGGTCTGCCAGCTCCCCATCTCCTCATCTCCCCGTTTCCCCATCGTCCCCCACAGAGCCCAGGCTGCTCCTCCACGCACTTCACTGCACACACGCATAAACCCCACACTGTCATCTTCCTCCCACCTAGAAGGCTGCCTTTAGCCTGTCCTGCAGAACACCTCTTCAGGCAAGAAATCCTGTCTGGGCTAGAGGCGTGTCTCAAGTGGTAGAGCACCAGCCATGAGCAAGGAAGCGGAACTCAAGGCCCTGAGTTCAACCCCAGGCACCAGCAGAAGGAGGGAGGGAGGAGGAAAAGAAGGAAGGAGGGAGGGAGGGAGGGAGGGGGAAGAGGAGGGAGGGAGGGAGGGGGAAGAGAAGGAGGGAGGGAGGGAGGGAGGGAGGAAGGAAGGAAGGAAGGAAGGAAGGGTCCCTGACTGTTTTTAGATGCTGGTAGTAGTTTCCTTCTTACTTCTGCCTTTAAAGGATTGCTGGTCAGAATTGTGGGTTGGTGGGTTTTCTTCTTTCCATTCTTGGAAGACACCTGCCCCGTTCTCCCGCCCCCTGACCATCTGGACCTCGGCTCTCCCTGCTTCCCGCCACGATCCCAGTCCTGGCTTTTGTTTCCTGGCTTCCCCCGTTTTGTTTCCAGCACCATGGCCAAGTCCTGCCTGGTGTCATTCGGTGCTTCTGCACTTGGATTTGGCCGGGAGCTGCCTGGTGTCATTTGGTGCTTCCGCGCTTGGACTTGGCCGGGAGCTGCCTGGTGTCATTCGGTGCTTCCGCGCTTGGACTTGGCTGGGAGCTGCCTGGTGTCATTCGGTGCTTCCGCGCTTGGACTTGGCCGGGAGCTGCCTGGTGTCATTCGGTGCTTCCGCGCTTGGACTTGGCTGGGAACTGTGGCTTTGGGCTCATGGTTTCCCTACGTGGGAAACACTTGGCCGTCCGTCACTGTGTCCCTTCCCCTTCGCACACT
Organism: Dipodomys spectabilis; assembly: GCF_019054845.1. Lineage (NCBI taxonomy): Eukaryota > Metazoa > Chordata > Mammalia > Rodentia > Heteromyidae > Dipodomys > Dipodomys spectabilis. The sequence goes on along the minus strand of NW_024870889.1, from coordinate 2,172,597 downwards.
CCAGTTAGATAAGACGCAGGACCTCCCCCCAAGCCCGCGGCCCTTTCCTGCTCCACTCAGGTCAGCACTGTGCCTCTGCCTTCGGGTGCGATGGCCGTCCCTCTCTCACGTTCTAATCTGCCGGGAATCCCACGCAGTGTCATTTTCACCCCATACACTGTGGTTCTTATCTTTAGAGGTTTATGTCTATTTTATTCCTCCCTGTCTCTGCCTAGTGTTTTGAACATATGGAATGCAGTTTAATAACGGTGTTTATGCTTTTGTTTGCTAATTCTAACATCTGTGTCAGCTTTGTGTTGCGGTGATGATTTATATCCTCATTACAGTCGTATTTGCCTACAGTTTTGCGTGCTTGCTAATTTTTTATTGGATTCCAGACTCTCTGACTTGTAGCTTTGGGTGCTGGATTCAGATGCACGGAGATCCCTAGAAATGGTTTGATCCCTTAGGTTGCTACGGTTTGGCTAAGTGTGCCCCAAAAGCCTGTGTGTTGAAGGCTTGTGTCCCAACTTGACCTCACCAAGAGGGGCCAGAGCCTCTGAAGTTGGGGCCGCCTAACGGAGGCCTTCAGGTCACGGGTCCTTCGGGGTCTCTTCTTGCTCTCGCTTCTTTGGTCCTTGTGAGCTTGAGATTCGGCCCTGTGTGGACGGGTGCCTGGAGCCCGGCTCCCGGCTCTGCGGCCCTGCTCCTGCTCCGGGCCCCGCGATGCATGGAGGGTGCCCGCAGCCCGCTCCTGCTCCGGGCCCTGCGATGCGTGGAGGGTGCCCGCGGCCCCTCTCCCTGCTCCGGGCCCCCCAGCTCCCGGCTCCACGGCCCCGCGATGCGTGGAGGGTGCCCGCGGCCCCTCTCCCTGCTCCGGGCCCCCCAGCTCCCGGCTCCACGGCCCCGCGATGCGTGGAGGGTGCCCGCGGCCCCACTCCCTGCTCCGGGCCCCGCGATGCGTGGAGGGTGCCCGCGCCCGCTCCCGGCTCCGCAGCCCCGGATGCGTGGAGAGTGCCCGCAGCCCGCTCCTGCTCCGGGCCCCGCGATGCGTGGAGGGTGCCCGCGGCCTCGCTCCCTGTGGGTGCCAGGGTAGTAATGCCCAGGAGATCTGCCAACACCCCTGTGGCGGTGGTACTGGGGAGGTGAGAGGGACCTGCAGGCGGTCTGCAAGGTCCCGTCCCTGCCAGCACCACCACCACGGTCCTGGTGCCTGGGTCCAGCCAGGAACTCCCGCAGCACCGGGGCTGCCGGGCACCAGCAAGGGCCTGCATTCACGCCACGAGCCAAGTGTGCCGTAGCAGGAGGACCGCAGCGCCCCAGCTCCTTCGCTGCAGACAGGCAGGGAGGCCTCCAGGCGGGTGCCCCGCCTTTGCACCCCAGTCTGGTCTGGTCTTGGATGTCTTCTCTTCCTGCCTTCTCCTGTCTCCAGGCCTCTGGCCTTCCATGCCCCCTGTGCCCCTGAAAGGACTTTTACCCACCTTATACCCAGTTCCAACCTGACCCTCTCCCACCGCCCAGACCGCAGCACACAGCATCCCTTCTACCAGACCTGAGCTGGCAGACGGTGCCCCAGCCCACCACCGGTGATCGGCTAAAGATGCTGTCTCACACACACACACACACACATACACACACACAGATACAACACATACACGCCCACATGCCACATGCATACACAGATATATAACATGTACACACCTCCTACACACACGTGCACAGAGATACCACATCCACAGACAACACACCACACACGTACACAGATGCACACACAAATAACCCTCTAACTTGTATATGCACAGACACCGCACCAGCACACAAACATGCCCAGCACACGCGCGTGACATGTTCACACTAACAAACCCAGCACCTAAGCCCCCATCACGTCACCACACAGAGAGGCCACGGACAGCCAGGGGGCTAATCCAAGTCCCCCCCCCACTGAGTCCCTGCCCGCAGCCAGCAGCCAGACAAAGGGCTGCCTGCGAAGGAGGCGAGGCGGGCCTGCGGGACGCCGCGATCATTAGACCCAGCTTGGAGGTGTCTGTGGGGGGCGGGGCAGTAATTGGAGGAGAGCAGAGAAGAAAGGAGCCGGCCAGAGCCGGAATCCAAAGGGGCGAGGAGTGGGGCTGCGCAGCCGCAGTGCCTCCACCTGGGCCCAGGCCCTCCCGGCCGCCCGCCCCAGCCGCTGAGCAGAGGGGGCTCCCCATCACGAGACCCCTATCAGACGCAGCATCCCAGCGTGGAATGAATGAATGAATGAATGAATGAGCAGGCAGATGAGGGGCAGACTGCGCCTCATCGGCCAGCGACGGCCGATGGGCCTCGACCCTGCCACCCTGCACAGAGCGGAGGCCTTCTGCCCGCGCTGGCCGCTGCTCCCCTCTCCCCTCTCCCCTCCCCACCACTCCCGCGGCCCGCCGCCCCTCCCACCCCTCGGCCTCCTTCTGCACCCCCTGCCCTGCTGCCTGCCCGCGGTCCCGGACCTTCCTCTCGGCAGGCACCCTCCCAGCCTGCCGCTGTGCCCGAGTCACGGGGTGTGGAGGGCCCTTCCTGCTTGGAGCCTCCGCCCGTGGGAACGTGCAGGTGTCTTGGGCTGAACTGTCCGGTTGCTGGGCCCCGGCTGAGCCGTGTCTGGCCCAGGCACACCCCAGCCCTCCGTCACCACCCTCAGGGTCACCCCTCAGGAGACCAGCACCCACCCTGTCAGCAGGCGCTGAGTCCCTGGGTCAGAGCAAGCGGGGAGGGGGGGCTGGGATCCGCCCCCTGTCTCCCCAACTCAGGCAGCTGAGCCCCAGAAAGGAGGAGAATGCTAGCCTCGCCCCGGGGCTCCCTGGTCCTCCGGGGGTGGGGTCCCCATGGACAAGCGCCCCCCAAACTATCCACGAACGAGCGGTCCATTCCATTCTGCTTTAGAAACCAGTTGGACAAAACATCTTTTATGCAGGCTTAATTTTCTGTGATGAACCTCAGACCCCGGCCAGCCTGACCGTGGCTTGGTAGCAGTAAAGACGGTTTCACCCCGAACTGCAGGCGATTCTCGGCCGGCCTGAGGCTTCCCCCGCCCCCCCGCAGGCAGACCCCGCCGCACAGCCCCGTCCGCAGGTCCCGCGGCACCTGAGCGCGGACAGGGCCGCGGTGCGCTGTGGACCATGAGGCTGGAATCTGGGGTGCAATCTCAGACTCGGGGTCGGGGCCCAAGCCAGCACCCCGGGCAGCGGCTGGAACACCTGCTCCACAACTCAACTTTCTGCGCCCAGAGCAGAGCTGGGGGAGGGAGGAAGCCCTTGAGTGCGGGGGTGAGGTCGGGGTGGGGGGTCAGGTCGGGGTGGGGGGGTCAGGTCGGGGTGCGGGGGTCAGGTCGGGGTGCGGGGGTCAGGTCGGGGTGGGGGGGTCAGGTTGGGGTGCGGGGGTCAGGTCGGGGTGGGGGGTCAGGTCGGGGTGCGGAGGTCAGGTCGGGGTGGGGGGTCAGGTCAGGGTGCAGGGGTCAGGTGGTGGCACAGGCTCGCAGGCATGCCAGCGCCAGGTGCCGTCCACCTGCAGGAAAAGCGTCTGGCATCACCTGTCATGCTCAGAACTGTGTCTGGAACCCCGCGTGGGAGCTGGCAGCAAGGCGCTTCCAGGTGGCCCTAACCGTGCACGGTGTCCTCGTGAGGAGAGGCGGCCGGGCCCAGATGCCCACAAAGGCCAGCGGGAGGCTCTGTGCATCGGGGAGGAGGCGGCCTCCACGCCGCAGAGTGCCCCTCGCCCCCTGCTCCCCCCCTCCACCGTCCAGGGCCCCAGGAAAGTGAGGAGCTAACCTCGGGGATGTGCGCACCACCCTCAGATCCATCCTCCCTGGGCCTGGGCCGGCCCTCAGCACCTCTGCCCCATGTCCCTAGGACACAAGGGCCTGGGCCTGGGCCTGGGCCTGGGCCTGGGCCGGCCCTCAGCACCTCTGCCCCATGTCCCTAGGACACAAGGACCTGGGCCTGGGCCTGGGCCTGGGCCGGCCCTCAGCACCTCTGCCCCATGTCCCTAGGACACAAGGGCCTGGGCCTGGGCTGGCCACCGACCTGGCAGCACAGGCTCCCCAGCACCCCGTCTAAGCCCCAGGGGACCAGCGCCCTCTGGAAGCTTTCCCACGTGCCCACTGCGCCTGCCATGGTGCCAGCCTGCTCTGGGCAGAGCAGCTGTCCCCAGGTCACCGGCCAGCGGCCCACAACCGACCGCTGGGACTCTCAGAGCTGTGCTCTCCACTCCCTGCCGGCCCCGAGCCTGCCCAGCCTCCGTCCAAGTTGTGACCCTGCACTGGCCACGGGCCAGCCCCCGGCACCCGCCTGGGCCCCAGCGGAGCAGCTGCCTGCGGTGAGCACCAACCACCAGGTGTTCATGACACCCGAATTGCCCAGCGCGTCCCGCCTCACGGTTCACGCTCCCTCCAGGGCTCTCACCCAGGCTCTTAGGAGCCCAAGCGCGTCTGCAAAATGTGCAAATCAGGCCACTGCATTTATTCCGTCTCCAAACCCTGCTGGGAGCAGGGGTGGGACGCCACGGGCTCAGGGCTGCCTCGGCTGCAGCTCAGAGCCTGGAGGGTCGGAGCCCTCCGCCCTCAGCCCTACCAGGCCTCCCTGTGGGGGACAGCCCTGCCAGAAGTACCCTCTGTGCCCCCGCCATGCCCACACCAGACCTCTGTCCCCCATCCTGACAGCCTGGAGATCAGAGGGCAGGGCCCAGCAGCTGGTCAGCACCACAAAGAACTTCCTCTGCTGGGACAGCCCTGACACCCAGTGCAACTTGGGCTCACCAGCCCCAGCCCCAGGCCCAGCCCAGCCCCAGCCCAGCCCAGCCCAGCCCAGCCCAGCCCAGCCCCAGCCCAGCCCAGCCCAGCCCCAGCCCAGCCCAGCCTAGCTCCAGCCCAGCCCAGGCCCAGCCCAGGCCCAGCCCAGCCCAGCTCCAGCCCAGCCCAGCCCCAGCCCCAGCCCAGCCCAGCCCAGCCCTAGCCCAGCCCAGCCTAGCTCCAGCCCAGCCCAGGCCCAGCCCAGGCCCAGCCCAGCCCAGCTCCAGCCCAGCCCAGCCCAGCCCAGCCCCAGCCCAGCCCCAGCCCAGCCCAGCCCAGCCCCAGCCCAGCCCCAGCCCGGCCCAGCCCAGCCCCAGCCCGGCCCAGCCCCAGCCCAGCCCAGCCCAGCCCAGCCCAGCCCAGCCCAGCCCCAGCCCAGCCCAGCCCAGCCCAGTCCCAGCCCCAGCCCCAGCCCAGCCCAGCCCAGCCCCAGCCCAGCCCAGCCCAGCCCCAGCCCGGCCCCAGCCCAGCCCAGCCCCAGCCCAGCCCAGCCCCAGCCCGGCCCGGCCCACAGCCATCTCAGGTGAGTCCCTGCTGTGGGGAGCCCTCCCACGCTCACAGCGTCGTGGGGATGCACACTCGCGCACACGCTCACGCCAGCACACGCAGGAGGACGCGGCCGCTCTGCTCCCACCGCAGGCCTCTGACTCCCACATCAGGGAGACCAGCTCCTTCAGGCCTCTGACTCCCACATCAGGGTGACCCAGCTCCTCCCAGGGCTGGGCCAGGACTGAGGGGCGCTCTAGGCTGTGGAGGGCGGAGCAGGACCTTGCGTCGCCGTCCCTGAGCTCCGGCCAGGATCAAGCCCGGGAAGGGGCTTCGGCCCTGCACCTGAAGAATGGGCCTGAGGCCACTGTCCCCTCCCCGCCCAGTCTGCTTCCTGCACAGCCTGGACCCGGCCTGCAGCCCCCTGGCCGCTGCCCCGGCCCTCTGCATCGCACGGTCAGGATGTGATCGGTTTCCTGGGAGCAGAACTTGAGGGGGCCGGGGGGAGCACCTGCCCCGCACCCCACCCCCACCCTGCTGAGCTCCAGCTCCCGGGGACATCTCAATGGGAGTCTGTCCCCAGTGGTGCTCACCATGAGCCCGTGTCTGTCCTCAGCGTACCCAGCACTGGCTAGAAGGCCAGGGCATCCACCTGAGCACCCACGTCAGGGTCTGCTTGCCCGGCGGGGCAGGGTGGCGGCCGCTGGTGCACGGCACCTCATATTCCCCACACCAAGTCCCTGCTCATGAGCCTGCCAGGCCTCCCCCCCACACACACACCCAGCTCTCCCACCTGCCGCACACAGTGCAGAGGCCACCGGAGCTGGGAGCCGCAGCACTGAGGCCATGGCGTGTTTCTGACCCCGGCAGCAATCTCGGGTCAGGGAGAGGACTAATTATGGCTCAGGGATAAAAGCAGAAGCCATGCAGCTGTGGCCGTGGAAGGAATGCTCCCCTCCGGGACGCATTCTCCGATTCCTGGGCTGCCGAATGCATTCCTTGACATTTATGAGGCCCGGGCTCCCCATAAACCCAGATTCCAAAGAGGCCGACAGCTGGCCCCATCCCCCGAACCCAGAGCCGCAGGACCCAGTTTACGACGGGTCCATCTGTGTGTGCCATGTGCCCAGCCGGGCAGGGCTGCAGCCCTGCGCAGCCCTGAGCCTCTCGCCTCCCCCCAGCATCTTGAAGACTGCAGGGGAGGCAGGCCGGGCCACGCTGCCAATGCTCTGAGCCAGAGGTAAAGCCCCTCCCACCCCCCGCCCATGTACCCAGCCCCAACCCGCCCTCCACAGAGCAGGGCCTTCCTGTTCATGCCCGGGGCTGCCTCCATAGGCATCAAAATAAGAATCAAGCCCAGAGCAGAGAAGCGGGAGCTGAAGATGCCCAGCTCTGAGCCCCAGACCGGAAGGAACGGAAGCGAGCTGGTGTGGCTACCGGTCTTGGTAGGCCTGGCCTAGGAAATCCCATGTCTTAAATTTTGCATCCCATCCTTCCCTGCAGGTAGTGCCTGAACAAAGCAAGCCAGAACCAGCTCTCAAGGCTCACGTTGTTCCCACAAGTGCTTCTTCAAACACAATCTCTAGCGTTTGAAGATGACCACATAGAAAGAAGCATGATTCCGTGATTAACAGCCTGCAAGAAGGAAAGACAATAGACCAGATGCCCGAAAGACACGAGGGGCCAAGGACAGGGGCCATGGCCACAAGTCAAAAGGATGACAAATCCAAAAATACCTGCAAAAAGGAAAAATACAAATGTCTAAAACGGCTCATTAACCAAATGTGAGGACTCAGTACACAGGTCCGGCCACGGGATTAGACTGCTGGAGAGAAAACAAACGGAGGCGAGTCCTGCAGATCTGTTCAACACGCAAGGCCGAGCACAACAGAGCACGGCGGCAGACCCAGCCGGAGCGCCAGCTCACATCACACCCTGCAGCACAGCACTAGTCAAACGGGCAAAGAGCTGGGCACTGGTGGCCCACATCTGTAACCCTAGCTACTCAGAGGGCTGAGACCTGAGGATCAAGGTTCTGATCCAGCCCAGAAAAGTCCATGAGATGCTTTCCTTGAATTAACTAGCAAAAAGCTGGGAATGGAGGTGTGGCTCAAGTGATAGAATGTCAGCCTTGAGAGAGAAAAAAAAAAAGCTATCTGAAACCTCAAGGCCCTGGGTTCAAGCCCCAGACTAAGAATTATATTGGGAGAAATTAATCAGCATCAAGTAACTGGAGGTTAACAGGCCACAGGCATGTACGGGAAAGCTCATACTGTCCACATGTCAGTTCTTCCCAAACTGCGTTGCTTCATATAAAATCACAAACAAAATTCCAACCAGGCCATCTCAGCATCTGTAGGAAGCTCAATGATGGTGAGAAAAGCATCTTTTCTGTCAAAGCAGTTTGCTTCCTTTCTGTTAATCTTGTAGCCACTGCCTTTCTGAAATGTTCCTGCCTTGGCAGGGAGGCTTGGTTGGCCCTTGTTAATTACATTTTGGTTATATCCTCTTCCTGCTGTGGTTTAATTAAGACAACAACAAAGCTCCTTAAATTGTAGTTCCTTCCTGCTACTTCAGCCCACCCTTCCTCAGACTGTGAACCTGAGCTCAGCCAGTCGGAGCAGAGGGGCGGGGTCCACTGGGCTAGAGGTAAAGAGGGAGCGGCCCTGTGCTCGGGTGCCTGCTGGCCAGGCTGGGGCTGATGACGCGCCCCTCCTCAGAAGGAAGCTTACCCTGCTGAGTTCTGTTCCAGGGGCATCTCTATTCCTACGTGACGCCCAACATCCCGAGCCATTTCTAACAATAACTCACTCAAGGACCTGCACAGGATTACCAAGAGCCCGGGGCCTGTGGGGGGGGCGGGCTGTGGTGCCCAAGTCCCGGGGTCGTTCAGAGCAGTGAGGCCGGGGGGTGAGGCAGAGTCCGCCGTGGCCCAGGGCACAGGCCTCCACGCAGATCCACGAAAAGCACTGGCTCCACTCCACTCAGTGTGGCTGACCGTGGACCGTGGGGACAGAGTGGAATGTGGTCGGCTACGTGTGCCAACCAATGGTGTGAGCATGTGTGCGTGCAGGGGTGTGTGTGTGTGTGTGTGTGTGTGTGTGTGTGTGTGTGCGCACGCGCATGCGTGAGAGAGAGAGAGAGAGTCAGGAGCACCCAGCTGCTGTGAGGAAGAGTAACCTCAAGCAGATTTAGAGACTAGGTGTAGCAGAAACAGTACAGCACTGTCAGAAGGCGACGTGGGAGTGGCAGGTCACTAAAAGCTCCGAGGAAGGAAAGCCAGTGGCGCCGCTCACCCGCCCCGGCCGCCAGCCCTCCGGCCTCACGTGGGCCTCGCCTTTGGTTCCTCAGGCGAGTCTGGCGATCCCTACTAGTGGGCGGACAGGACAACAGGCAGGTGAGGGAAGCAAAGACCAAAAGGGTGACTGCGTTCCTTTCCGTTTATATGAAGTTCCAGCCACAGGGGAAGGCAGTGCAGCCCGTGCAGGACCGCTGGCGAGAGCGAGCGAGCGTGCTGGCGCGCGGGCCAGAGGCGCGGGCCGGCCGGCCGGGCGGTGGCGGCCAGGGTCGCCAGGCACCCGCTCTCCAGCTCCTGGTTGCTTGCACGGGTCATCACACCTGGCCGTGCTGTACCGTGGTCACGTACAGGCCTCCCCGTGGGCGCTGTTTTACCATCGAGTGAGCGTTACAATGAGGAGCGTGGACTTTGCTGGGCTCTGGCTTGAGCTGCTCAGGCCTCTGCTTGGAGCGCCAGCCCCACCCTCCGGGGCCGCACCACCGTGGGCTCCCGGTGCTCCTGGGCAGCCGCAGGCCCACAGCCCAGGCCGAGGCTCCGCTCAGCATCCACAGCACCAGGCCTGGCTGAGCCCTGGCTGCCCAGCACCCTGCGGCTGGGGCGCCCCCCCCCCTGCTCCCCGCCACGCTGCGCTCTGACACCTGCTCCCCCAGCCCGGCCAGCCATAATCCTGGGTCACCCGGCGGAGCGCCCATCTCCCGGCCTGTGCTGGCAGGCGGGGCCGGGGTGGGTGTCTGCCTGCAGGGCTCTGTCTCCCGGGGCCGGGCTCCGCCTGCGCTCACAGCAGGAGCACCCGGAGCCGCAATCAGGCACCCGCTGTGCTGAGCAATAATTAGTCTGAACATTAAGCAGCGTTTTCTGTTTTCTCTGTGTGACAAGGAGCTGGTTTGGAGTCCCTGAGTGGAGGCCGTCCTCCCCCCCCAACCTCGTGGAAAGGGCTCTGTCTGCAGGCAGCACACACTCTGCCGGCCCAGCCCGCTGAGCTGCCTGCCCTCACACCCCAGCCCCTCCTCCTTCCTTCCCTGCAGACCGGTCCACCTCAGCTCTGCTCCTGTCTCCACTCTTCACCCCTGCCTGTCCTGGATGGCCCATCTCTAGCCCCCCAGCTGCAGGACAAAGCCAGTACCCGCTCTCACCTCAAAACCTTTCAGACACGCCAGGTGCTAGTGGCTCCCGCCTATAATCTTGGCTACCCAGGTGGCTGGGAAATCTAAGACACTTACCTCCAAGGACCAGCTAAAAGCCAGAAGTGGCTCTGTGGCTCAGGTGACAGAACACTAGCCTAGAGTGGGAAAGCTCAAGGACAGCACTCGGGTCATGAGTTCAAGCCCTAGTACTGGTGTTGCACACACACACACACACACACACACACACGCACGCCCTTCAGGGCCTCGCCCAGGGCCCGGCCCTCTGCAGTGATGGTCCTCCATCCTTCCACAGCGCCCCCAAGAGCCCGCTGCCCTCTGCCACCCACACAGCCCTCTCCGCCATGTCCGGCCCTCAGACTGGCCACAGCAGGCCAGCTTGCAGCCAGCAGCTTGATCAAGTTACCAAGCCAGTGTGAGGCCCTGGCCACCTGGGTGGACTTCTCAGCCAGGCTCCAGCCCCAGGCAGGTACCCGGCAGCCCCAGCCACGGACACTCTTTCAGCGTACAGATGACCAGACAGGCCCAAGGAGAAGCCGCCGCCACACCAATGCAGACTGGCCACCAAAGTGTCTGTCAAACCAGGCCACTCCAATGGGCATTTCTGGCACAGCCTTCATGCCCAGGCCACGGTAGAACCACACAAGGCTTTTGGACAGAACTCATTACAGGGCATGGTGATGGTGGTAGTGGTGGTGGTGATGGTGATGGTGGTGATGGTAGTGGTGATGGTGATGGTGGTGATGGTGATGGTGGTGATGGTGATGATGGTGGTGATGGTGGTGGTGGTGATGATGGTGGTGGTGGTGATGGTGATGATGGTGGTGATGGTGGTGATGGTGGTGGTGATGGTGGTGGTGGTTGTGATGGTGATGGTGGTGGTGATGGTGGTGGTGGTGGTGATGGTGGTGGTGATGGTGGTGATGGTGATGGTGGTGGTGATGGTGGTGATGGTGATGATGGTGATGGTGATGGTGGTGGTGGTGATGGTGGTGGTGGTGGTGATGGTGATGGTGATTATGGTGGTGATGGTGGTGGTGGTGGTGGTGGTGATGGTGATGGTGATGGTAGTGGTGGTGGTGGTGATGGTGATGGTGATGGTGATGGTGGTGGTGGTGGTGGTGATGGTGATGGTGATGATGGTGGTGATGGTGGTGATGGTGGTGATGGTGGTGGTGGTGATGGTGGTGATGGTGGTGATGGTGGTGGTGGTGATCGTGGTGGTGGTGGTGATGGTGGTGATGGTGGTGATGGTGGTGATGGTGATGGTGGTGGTGATGGTGGTGATGGTGGTGGTGGTGGTGATGGTGGTGGTGGTGGTGATGGTGATGGTGGTGATGGTGGTGGTGGTGGTGATGGTGGTGATGATGGTGGTGATGGTGGTGATGGTGGTGGTGGTGGTGGTGGTGATGGTGATGGTGGTGGTGATGGTGGTGATGGTGATGGTGGTGATGGTGGTGGTGGTGGTGATGGTGGTGGTGGTGATGGTGGTGGTGGTGGTGATGGTGGTGATGGTGGTGGTGGTGATGGTGGTGATGGTGGTGGTGGTGATGGTGGTGATGGTGGTGGTGGTGATGGTGGTGGTGGTGGTGATGGTGGTGGTGGTGGTGATGGTGATGGTGGTGGTGATGGTGGTGATGGTGATGGTGATGGTGGTGGTGGTGGTTGTGATGGTGATGGTAGTGATGGTGATGATGGTGGTGATGGTGGTGATGGTGGTGGTGGTGATGGTGGTGATGGTGATGATGGTGGTGATGGTGGTGGTGGTGATGGTGGTGGTGGTGGTGATGGTGGTGATGGTGGTGATGGTGGTGGTGGTGATGGTGGTGATGGTGGTGATGGTGGTGGTGGTGATGGTGGTGATGGTGGTGGTGGTGGTGATGGTGGTGGTGGTGATGGTGCTAGTGGTGATGGTGGTGATGGTGGTGGTGATGGTGATGGTGATGGTAGTGGTGGTGGTGGTGGTGGTGATGGTGATGGTGATGATGGTGATGGTGATGATGGTGATGGTGATGGTGGTGATGGTGATGGTGGTGATGGTGATGGTGATGGTGGTGGTGGTGATGGTGATGGTGATGATGGTGATGGTGATGGTGATGATGGTGATGGTGATGGTGATGATGGTGATGGTGGTGATGGTGATGGTGATGGTGGTGGTGGTGGTGGTGGTGATAATGGTGGTGGTGGTGGTGGTGGTGATGGTGGTGGTGGTGATGGTGGTAATGGTGGTGATGGTGGGGATAGTGATGATGATGACTGGTAGCTGGCCTTCATGTGTGTTTGTCTCCAGGAATCTGCACAGCCATGAAGAAGGCTGGTGCTGTCTCCCCGGCCGCCAGAGAGCTCCTGGACGCCTGGGCATCTCATGTTCAGCAGGGGAGGCACGGCACCGGGCCGAGGGGGAGCCCTGCAACAAAGCCCGCTTCTGACCGCTCCCAACTGAAGGATGAGGGCAGCAAGCCCCTGGAGGAGTGGGGACTCCACCAGGGTCAGCGCCTGGTCCCCCAGAGGGGGAGAGGCACACCACCAGCTTCCCGTCTCCGTCCATCTCCTCTGTCTTGACCCTGGGACCCAACACAGGCCCCAGACCCAGACCCCAGCCCTCTGGTCAGCCCCCCGGAGGGGGGGCCTCCCGTGGACGCTGACCCCAGTGCAAGCCCCAGCCCCGGATCCCAGCCCTCTGGTCAGCCCCCCCCCCCAGGGCCTCCCGTGGACGCTGAGCCTGGGCCTGGAAGCCGTAGACCTGGGGTGGGCGGGGGGTGGGGGGGAATGTGGGAGGCAGAGTCCTGGCTTCTGCAGCCTCAGCAGTAGAAGGGTTAAGAGCTCCAGCCCGCAGAATGGACTCATTATCATCTCTAATACCAGTCGATACTCACGCGCATCTGACAAAGCCAGACCCTCCCTTCCCCTCCCCTACCTCCAAAACATGAAAGACCCCTCAGCCAAAGGCACGCCCTCTCCCACTGTTCCAAATCACACATGGGGGAAGGGTGCCAATCAATAACCTCCCATTGATCACCTACCTCCCCTCCTCAGCCGCCAGCCTGGCTGAGGGCCCTGCCCTCTGTGCTGTCCACCGCACTGGCCCCGCCTGCCCGGGCGCTGGCAGGGAGGGGCTGTGCAGCCACCTGTGCCACCCGCCCCAGCCTGGCCGCCAGCCCTGAACACAGGCTGTCTTCTCCAGCTTGGCCCTGGTGCCCGGTGATCTGCCTCCCGGCTGCCGGGCTGGAGGCCATCGACGCAGGCGGACATGGAAATACTGCTGGGCCAGGATGAAAGTATGCATCACCTCCCCTGAGGGGCCTCCGGACCCAGCCCGGGAAGGGAGGCGCGCCTGGGCGCAGGCTCGCGGGGGCCCTTCCATGGCAGAGCCAGAGGCGCTGCCCTGCCGTGGCCCACGGGTCCTCCCCCAGACATCACCTGCCACCAAGACGGCCGTGCGGGCACGGGGATGGCATGGTGAGCACTCAGCACACTCCCAGGGATGGGCATTTGTAATGAGTCCAGCCCCCCACCCCGCACGCGCGCCCCCCCACGGCAGCCAGTCCACCCATCAGAGGCGCATCGTCCACGCCCAGGCTGCCGCACCTGTCACAGCCCATCTGGGGGCAGGCCCCGCTCCAGGCCCCGTGCTGCCTTGGCTTCCTAGGGCCACCCCAGAGCCGCGGGGACACACCTCCGAGGGCAGAGGGGCCATGCAGGCTGAGCACGCTGGCACCCAATGACTGCACATCTCCCAGAGGGGCGCACGGACGGGCCGGGGGCCACAGACACAGCAAAGACCACGGCCCCAAGGCTGTGCCTACACACCAGAGTGAACAACACCCCTCAGACAGCCCCCCAACCCCACCAGGGAACCCCCGGGCCCAGCAGGCCGCTCAGACAGCCCCCCGACCCCACCAGGGAATCCCCGGGCCCAGCAGGCCGCTCAGACAGCCTCCCGACCCCACCAGGGAACCCCCGGGCCCAGCAGGCCGCTCAGACAGCCTCCCGACCCCACCAGGGAACCCCCGGGCCCAGCAGGCCGCTCAGACAGCCTCCCGACACTGCCAGGAAACCCCTGGGCCCAGCAGGGCGCTCAGACAGCCTCCCTGACCCTGCCAGGGAACCCCCGGGCCAGCAGGCCGCTCCCCAGTAGAAGATGAACCGGAGGGGGGCTTTTGGGGCTGGGCTCTCCGAGGGGCTGGGGGCACCCCACTCCACTCTGCCCCCTCTCTGGGGCAGGCACTGATGGGAGGGGAATCTGAGCCACTGGAGCCAGCTGGGTTGGCTGGTGCGGACGGTGGCAATCCCACATCAGCATGCAGAGAGGCAGAGGCAACCCTTCCTCGCCCAGCTGGGCGGTGGGGGTGGGGAGGGCGCCCCGAAGTGTTCAGAAGGACGCCAGCCTCTCCCATCAAATGCCCAGTGTGGACGCGGTCCAGCCAGACTCGGAGGACCCCGTCCATGGGGCAGTTTGTGAGCCAGGATAGGGGCAGGGGGTGCCAGCTGGGCCGGGCTGGCACAGGTGGGTCTGTGGGGGTGGGGGGGCCATCGGGAGGGCGAGGCCACCCCCTGCCCGTCACAGGATGGACGGGGCCTCCTGCCCAAGGGGCTCGCCCCTCGCCCTGCACCACCGCCCCTCCCAGGCCCGGCACCCACGGCTGCTGCCCCTGAGAAGGGAGGCCTGGCCGGCACCCTGCGCTGCGGCTGCCTACGCACGGCCGGCCACCACTCCCCCACGCCGCGGCTGCCTGCGCATGGCCACCACTCCCCACGCCGCGGCTGCCTGCGCACGGCCGGCCACCACTCGGCCACACTGCGGCTGCCTGCGCACGGCCGGCCACCACTCCCCCATGCCGCGGCTGCCTGCGCACGGCCGGCCACCACTCCCCCACGCCGCGGCTGCCTGCGCACGGCCGGCCACCACTCCCCCATGCTCTGCCACCACTCCGCGGAGAAGCTCCGCTGCCTCCTCTCGCTGGCCTTGTCCGAGCCCCGCTCCGGCCGTTCCCCTCCGGCCTGGCTGCCTGGTGGGCTGCTCCGGAGGCCGGATGTATGGTCAGGGCCCAGGATCTGGAGCGACCCAGACCTGACCCCAAACCCCATGAGCAAGGATCGCTCTCCCTCCTGGCCTCGGTTTACCCCCATGACGGGGTCACAGCAGTGGCTCCACTGGGAAGGAGGGGGCGGGGAGAGAAGAGCCAGGGCGGCACACGGGAGCTCAATGTGTGCACACGCGGGAGCTCAATGTGTGCACACGCGGGAGCTCAACGTGTGCACACGTGGACAGCCGCCCGCCCGTGGGGGCTGGGCCCACCACAGCCCACAGAACCAGGAGAAAGTTCTCTGAGCTCCTGCAGTCACTGCCAGAGGGAGGGAGGATCGGTGCGCTCAGGAGCAGCGGCTCAGTGCCCGTGCCAGTCACCATCCACCCAGACCGGGGAGACCCAGTCCACCGGGCCCAGCCCTCCTCTCCCCCCAGCCCTCCCCCCCTCCCTCCCCGCACCCCGCCCCAGCCCTCCTCTCCCCCTCCCTCCCCAGTCCCAGCCCTCCCCCCTCCTCCCCCTGCCCCGCCCCAGCCCTCCTCCCCCTCCCTCCCCCGCCCCAGCCCTCCTCTCCCCCTCCCTCCCCAGTCCCAGCCCTCCCCCCTCCTCCCCCTGCCCCGCCCCAGCCCTCCTCCCCCTCCCTCCCCGCCCCAGCCCTCCTCTCCCCCTCCCTCCCCAGTCCCAGCCCTCCCCCCTCCTCCCCCTGCCCCGCCCCAGCCCTCCTCCCCCTCCCTCCCCGCCCCAGCCCTCCTCCCCCTCCCTCCCCAGTCCCAGCCCTCCCCCCCTCCTCCCCCTGCCCCACCCCAGCCCTCCTCCCCCTCCCTCCCCCGCCCCAGCCCTCCTCCCCCTCCCTCCCCGGCCCCAGTCCTCCTCCCCTCCCCTCCCTCCCAGGCCGTAGCCCTCCTCCTTCCCTCCCCTCCCTCCCCACATTGCCTCGGCCCTCCTCCCCTCCCCCTCCCTCCCCTGCCCCAACCCTCCTCCCCCTCCCTCCCCAGCCCCAGCCCTCCTCCCCTCCCCTCCCTCCCAGTCCCCAGCCCTCCTCCTTCCCTCCCCTCCCTCCCCACATCGCCTCGGCCCTCCTCCCCTCCCCCTCCCTCCCCCGCCCCAACCCTCCCCCCCACCCCCTGACCCCCCCACCCCCCCACCCCGCCTCGGCCCGCTCTCCGCTCCCATCCTTGGGACGCTTGCTCTTCCCAGGCCGTCCCGTCACCCCGTTCCTGGTGCCAATGTCAGCTTGGTCACTTTTCTCGTGAGCTCCTACTGATGCCACCCAGTCCAGACACCCTCTTATGAAATTGTCCATGGCAGGCCACGCCTTACTAGAGCCCTTCCCGTTCATTGCCCCATGGTTTGGGGCAGGGTTTAAATAAACATACAGGCAGGACTCGCTCTCACAGTCCTCCTGTCTGCCTCCGGCTTCATGGCTGGGATTACAGGCATGCATATTGTTACCCGCTCCAGTGCTACTTTGAGAACCACTGTATGGTACGATTTGACCCCCACGAGGCGGGCCTCCGCTAAGCGGCCCTGGGGGTGCCCCCCACTCCAAGTGGGGCCTAATCAAGGCCCTCTCCAGGGTTGCTGGGAACAGAATGGGGGAAGAGAAGCCAATCTGGGGGCCAAAGGTTCAAGGGCTGGCACATCTTATTTTCTTTCTTAAAGAAGACTGCCCCTGGCACCGCTGTGACCACAGACCTGGGAGAGGGAGGGGCTGTCTGTCTGTCCTGCACAGCAAGAGAAACGCACAGAGAACCAAGGCAGGGCCCGCTAGCTCGCTAGCTGGGCGGTAGCTCAGTAGCTTGTGCGGCATGAGGCATGCGGCGTGTGGCCCTGAGGACAAGCCGATGCCAGGCCACGCCGCTGCTCTCCTGGTCAGCCGGGGCGTCCCCCCTCCTCCCCCCGGCCGCCCCCTAGCAGTGCCACGACCCCAGCATTACAAAAGGCCATATCTGCAGACCACTGTTGGGGTTTCCAGAAGAGCTGCCGGCCTGAGCGCTGCGGCCGCTGCAGACGCCCCCACCGCCCCCCAGCAGCAAAGATGGCGCCAGGACCCCCCCCCCCCCCGCACAGCAGGGCCCCTGCCACTAAATCAAACACTAATCAGCTCCCCATAATTTCTCTAAGACAATGTTAGCCATACAAAACCAGAAACGTAAATGTTAATAAGACAAGGGCTGTCTGGAAGGGCGGCCTGGGGAATGGTAATTTATGTGCTGCTGAGGACAGGCTAGCATGGGAGGGGCTCTCCGGAGGCCAGGCCCGCTCCAGCATGCTCTTAAAGACACAGGGGCCTCTTCCCGTGAGCCCCCCAGGGCCGCAGCAGGGCGGGGCATCAGAGGATGCAGGAGGAGGAAGGAGGCCGGTGCTTACTCCCCGTGGACGTGGATGGCCAGCATGACCCTGGGGTCCGGGACGGCCACCGGTCCCCGCAGGCCCGAATGCCCTCAGCACCTCTCGGTGACAGTCTGGCTGCTGGGGCCCCATCCCCCACATCCCCAGGCTGCAGGGATCCAGCCCCGTTTCCCAGTGAGAAGACTGGAGCCCCAGAAAGCTCGGACCACCCATCCACAAACTGGGTTGGGGTACGGGGCCCTCGGCCCCACGCAGAGCCGGGGGCTCCGCCCACTTGCCCCCCAGCCATCTCCACTACCCCCCCAGCCCCTGCCCACCCACAGCCCAGCGGACAGCTCTGGGTAGCCCCGCTGGCCCCGAGGGAGGGGCCTCTGCTGCACCGCACCGCTGACTACGAGCCGCGGGCGGCTCTGCCCCCAGTCCTCACCAGAGAGGGCGCTCTCCGCCCCAAGGCTAAGTCACACAGTGCCAGCGGCCCCCTCCCCAGGAAACTGGACGAAGAGCCTGGTCCGAGGTCACCATGGCAACCAGGAGGCGGATCCCTGCTGCCACAGGTGGCCCGTGACACGTGGCCGCTCTGGGCCCGGGTGGGCGTTGCTCTGGATTCACTACCCCCAAGGCCACATGAGAGGCCTCCACCCGCGCCTGTCCCCACGACCCGCATCTCAGCCCTGCGTGCGCTGGCCTCGGGTGCAATTCCACTCCAAGCCCTGAACCAAGACAGAGGCAGGCCCTGGAGCCTCCCACGAGGGTGGGGGGAGGGGGAGATGAGGGAGGGTTGGGTGGATAGATGGCCCCTGAGTGATTGCCCAGTGATCAGGCACCGAAATCTCATTAGCAGGCTGAACTCCAGGGAAGGGAAGGGAAAGCAGACGCAGGCCTGAAGACCCACAGGGCAACTGGTGAGAGCGTTGTCGGCGGAGGCGATGTTTGTGAGCTCCTGGATTTGTCTCATTTTATGTTTATTTTTGCATTTTGATTGATTGTTGAACTGTAGGGCCTGCCTGTGTCCTGGGGGGCCGGGGGGGGGCGGGGTGTGGAGAGGGGACCCAGGCTCTTTCCTCTTAAAAGAGGGAAGGCAAATACTGCCAACATTAATATACAAATTCAATGCAATTCCTATTAAAATCCCAATGACGTACATTTCTGAAATACAGAAAAGAGCCCAAAAATTCATATGGAACAAAAAAAGACCTAGAATAGCCAAAACAATTCTAGGGAATAAAGACAACACGGGAGGGATCTCGATGCCAGACTTCAAACTCTACTATAGAGCCATAATAACAAAGACAGCATGATACTGGCACAAAAACAGACCCGAAGACCAATGGAACAGAATAGAAGATCCAGAAATAAAACCACATGCCTACAGTCAGCTGATATTTGACAAAGGAACCAAAGACATACAGTGGAAGAAACACAGCCTCTTCAACCGCTGGTGCTGGGAAAACTGGGCGGCCACATGCAGAAAACGAAAAGTGAACCCCAGACTATCACCATGCACCAACATCAACTCAAAATGGATTAAAGACCTTAACATTAAACCTGAATCTCTGAAACCACTGCAGGACAGAGTAGGAGAGACACTTGAACTAATAGGCACAGGCAGGAACTTCCTGAACAGTTCCAGGGTCACAACAAATCAGAGAGAGACTCGACAAATGGGACTACCTTAAAATAAAAAGCTTCTGCACAGCTAAATCTATCGTAACCAAGTAGAAAGACAACCAACTAATTGGGAAAAAGTATTACCAGCAATATATCAGACAAAGGGTTAATATCCAGTATTTACAGGGAACTCAAGAAACTAATCCCTCCCAAACCTAACAAACCAATTACTAAATGGGCAAGGGAACTAAAGAGGGACTTCTCAAATGAAGAAATAAAAATGGCAAAGAAACACATGAGGAAATGTTCATCATCCCTGGTGGTGAAGGAAATGCAAATAAAGACAACCCTGAGATACCACCTTACCCCAGTCAGAATGTCCCACATCCACAAATCAGCCAACGACAAATGCTGGAGGGGATGCGGAGAAAGAGGAACCCTATTACACTGCTGGTGGGAATGTACACTTATACAACCCCTTTGGAAAGCAGTCTGGAGGGTCCTTAGAAAGCTAAAGATTGACCTCCCTTACGACCCAGTCATACCACTTCTAGGCATCTACCCTGAACAACAGGAGCCAATATACAAGGACACGCGCACCTCCATGTTCATTGCAGCACTGTTCACAATAGCCAGGATATGGAAACAACCTGGATGCCCCACCACAGATGAATGGATCCAAAAGTTGTGGTATCTATACACAATTATGCAGCCATTAGAAATGACAAAATAATGGCTTTTGCAGGGAAATGGATGGAGCTAGAAGAAATCATGTTGACTCACTATCTTGCCCATGTAACTGTAACCCCTCTGTACAGTATTTTCACAATAAAAAAAAAAAAAAAGAAGGAATCATGTTGAGCGAGGTAAGCCAAGAGCAAAGAGACAACGGCACATGGTCTCCCTGATAAGTAGATGTGAAATCCAAAACGTAAGGTGATACGACAAAATTAACAAGGCTTAAGAAACAGAGGACTTCCACTCAGCTGGTCGAATCACTACTAAAGAACCCCATGCTGCTGATCACACACATGGCATATATGTGCACACCAGAGGGAAACCAGGAGGACGACACAGAACTAGAGGGAATCAGGGAAAAACACACCAGCAGCCCATCAGCAGGACCCATTGATCAAAACCAACTAAGCAACTCAATGGCAGCGATGGGAGGGAGGGAACAAGTGGGAAAGAGGGAACAGCTAATGCTATGCAAAACAAAAGGAATGTACATACCACCCAGTACGGAAGAAATAACTGTCGCAAAGCTCATAGAACTCATAAATCCTATAGACCACGATAGACAATTTGCCCCCTGAAAGTTGGAATGTGTTTGTGACTTTAAGCATCACTATCCCACAATACTGTGACATTTGGGGAATTATGTGATCACATAATCACAATAAAGAATCTGAAAAAGAATTAAAAATAAAATTGAAGTTAAAAAAAAAAAAAGAGGGAGGGCGAGATGCCAGCCGCAGGCGCGCGCCCGAAGTCTGCCTCCCATCCCCCACCCACGGGAGCCACCACCTCCGTGTCAGAGAACACACATTTCACCGTTCTTACCTCCTCGTCGGGCCCAGAAGCGCAGCCACCCAGCCTCTCGCAGCTCCTTGGAGAGTGGACAGTGCCAGGCAGTGGCCAGCTGCCCGCAGCCCCGTGGGTGGATGGGCTCCGCAGGCCCCGTGGGGGAGGGCATGGCCGGGCTCGGGGGACAGGGCTGACCCCCACAGACCCTGCCCCTTGGACACACAGTGCCTTTTTTCAGCCCCAAGCTGGCCACTGCCCCAGCCCAGCCCACCAGCTGGCCAGCAGCGGGGTCTTGCCGCAGCCCGCTCACCCGCGGGAGAGTTCCCGCTCTTCGTGGCTCTCAGGGGCCGCCCCCCCCCCGCCATGCTCAGCACCCCCCGCCCTCCCCGGCCTGCGCTGTGCCCAGGGCTGCTCCCATCTCCAGATCCGTGTCTCCTGCTGTTCTCTCTCCCCCTCCCCCCCTCCCACGGGGCTCCACCAGCTCTCCTTAGTCCTGTCCCCCACGCCCATCCAAGGTCCGGGTCATCTCTCGGGAAACACGGGCTCTGCTGAGCCACAGAGTCCTCAACCCACCTCCTACCTCCCCCCGGCCGCTGCCCAGGGCTGCCCGGGCTGCCTGCACCGCCAGGCACGCTCTGAGCACCCCAGCCCGCGGGCCAGCCTTGCTGCCGCCCCTGTGGTCTCCGGCCAGTAGGAGCTGGTGAGTGAGAAGCACTTTGGTGACCGCTTCCCTTGGGGCCTCCCTCCACGAGGGTCCCTGGGGAGCCTCAGCCCCCCGGGAGGTTTAGGTGCCCTCCCACAGAGCAGGCCCAGCACCCCTTCCCCACCCAGATGGCGCACCTCGGAGCCATGCATTTGGAGCCCACAGAACATCAGGCCACCTTCGTGCCGGTGATAAATCCAGCCTGGAATCACTCGGGTGGGGGGCAGCGTGGAGCAGACCCACAGCTGCTGCCATGAAGCCCCGTCCACCACGGCCAGCTGGGGCCCCACGCTCCGACCCCTCTGTGTCACTGGACAGGACCCCACACTCCGACCCCTGTGTGTCACTGGACGGGACCCCACGCTCCGACCCCTCTGTGTCACTGGACGGGACCCCACGCTCCGACTCCTCTGTGTCACTGGACGGGACCCCACGCTCCGACCCCTCTGTGTCACTGGACGGGACCCCACGCTCCGACCCCTGTGTGTCACTGGACGGGACCCCACGCTCCGACCCCTGTGTGACACTGGACGGGACCCCACGCTCCGACCCCTCTGTGTCACTGGACGGGACCCCACGCTCCGACCCCTCTGTGTCACTGGACGGGACCCCACGCTCCGACCCCTGTGTGTCACTGGACGGGGCCCCACGCTCCGACCCCTGTGTGTCACTGGACGGGACCCCACGCTCCGACCCCTCTGTGTCACTGGACGGGACCCCACGCTCCGACCCCTGTGTGACACTGGACGGGACCCCACGCTCCGACCCCTGTGTGACACTGGACGGGACCCCACGCTCCGACCCCTGTGTGACACTGGACGGGACCCCACGCTCCGACCCCTCTGTGTCACTGGACAGGACCCCACGCTCCGACCCCTCTGTGTCACTGGACGGGACCCCACGCTCCGACCCCTCTGTGTCACCCGGACCAGCGTCTATGTGTGTCCCTGGTGTGATCACAGCTTCTGAGCAGCTGCTGAACCAAGGCAAAAGTTGCCTCCCTGGGTCTCCAGGAGACAGCCCCAGGGTCCGTCCTCCATCCTCGGGCACAGGCCCCCTTCTGACTGCCCCGCCCGGTCCAGCCCACCGCAAGTGCCAGCCTGGCCTGCCTCCCACCTGGGACCCCAGCGTCCCTGGCCACTAACTGCGGCAGTGGCTTGCTGGGACCTTCCCAGATTGTTAAGATTCATAGCCGCTCCCTGACAGCTCTGGCCACACCAGGCAGCCAATCACCAGCCCCTCAGCCCCGTCAGGAGGGGACCTGTGGTGCAGTCCTGCTGAGACTTCTGTCATGGTCAGGAAGAAGGGTCCGGAAGATCTGTTCTCCAAAAGCACCCTGCAGCCCGTCATCAAATATTGATGAAAGGCGGGGGAGAGCGCTATGCAAATGACATCGCTGTTCCCTGGGCTCAGGCAAGAAAGGGGGGCGGCGGGGGGGGGGGGCCTCCCCTGCCTGCCCTGGCCTGGACGTCCCACAGGAGCTGGGAAGTGACCAGTGGAGACACAGTGACCTGGTCCAGTCCGCTGGCTCCGCTGCTCGGAGACTGAGGGCCGGGCATTGTTTTTAAATAAAAGCATTGGGACTTACTTTCGCTATAGAACAGTTTGTGTCGTAAATGCTTAAAACTTGGCAGCCACGTGCATGCTATTGAAAAATACCCTTTGTGAAAAACACCACACAGAACTGAATTTCTGTCTATTTAAGGAGCAGCAGTGCTGGAGCTTTCTGGAATAAATGGCCTCTCCCCCCGTGAGGACAGCGGCCCCCGAGCCCAGCCGCCGGGCGGAGAGGAGCCACTGAGGGGCCAGGATGGCAGCGGAGGGCAGGCTGCCAAGATGGAGTCTTCTAAGGGATCCCTGCCCACGCCCCCACACTGTCTCGTAATCCTCAACGCGTCCCACGCCAGCCCCGACTCACGGCTCAGCGGAGTCTGGACCCCTCCTCAAGCCCATGTGTGTTGACGCGCATCCCCTCCTGCAAGAGAGAACCCCTCAAGTGGGGCCACGCTGCCTTCCAGACTGCACGCCGGGCCAATGTCCTGGTCCCGCAGAGGACGCTGGCCCGCTGGACATCCAGGCCTGAGCTGTGGAGAACACAAAAAGCCACACCGCATGCCCACACCGCACCCCCACACCCCCACACTGCACACCCCAACACCCCCCCGCACCCACACCCCACACCCCAACACACCCACACTGCACACCCCAATACCCCCCACACCCCCACCCCACAGCCACACAGCCACACCCCAACACACCCACACTGCACACCCCAACACCCCCCCGCACCCCCACCTCACACCCCAACACACCCACACTGCACACCCCAACACCCCCCACACCCCTACCTCACAGCCACACCCCCACACCCCACACTGCACACCCCGCACCCACACCCCTGCACCCACACCCCACAGCCACACCCATACCCCCACACTGCACACCCCAACACCCCCCCGCACCCACACCCCACACCCCAACACACCCACACTGCACACCCCAATACCCCCCACACCCCTACCCCACAGCCACACCCCCACACCCCACACTGCACACCCCGCACCCACACCCCTGCACCCACACCCCACACCCCACACCCATACCCCCACACTGCACACCCCAACACCCCCCCGCACCCCCACACCCCACACCCCACAGCCACACCCACACCCCCACACTGCATGCCCCAACACACCCCGCACCCCCACCCCACACCCCACACCACACAGCCACACCCAACACACCCCCACACCTCCACACCGCACCCCACACCCCACAGCCACACCCACACCCCCACACCCCACACCCCAACACACTCCCGCACCCACACCCCACACCCCACACCCCACAGCCACACCCACACCCCCACACTGCCACCCCAACACCCCCGCACCCACATTGCACACCCCAACACACCCCCGCGCCCACACCCCACACCACACAGCCACACCCCAACACACCCCCGCACCCCCACCCCACACCCCACACCCCACAGCCACACCCCCACCCCCACACTGCACGCCCCAACACACCCCACACCCCACACCACACAGCCACACCCCAACACACCCCCACACGGCACACCCCAACATACCCCCACACCTCCACACCGCACCCCACACCCCACAGCCACACCCACACCCCCACACCCCACACCCCAACACACCCCCACACCCCCACCCCACACCCACACCCCACAGCCACACCCACACCCCCACACTGCACACCCCAACACACCCCGCACCCCCACCCCACACCCACACCCCACACCCACACCCACACCCCCACACTGCACACCCCAACACACCCCGCACCCCCACCCCACACCCCACACCCCACAGCCACACCCACACCCCCACACTGCACACCCCAACACACCCCGCACCCACACCCCACACCACACAGCCACACCCACACCCCCACACTGCACACCTCAACACACCCCCACACCTCCACACCGCACCCCACAGCCACACCCCCACACCCCCACACTGCATACCCCAACACACCCCACACCCCCACCCCACACCCCACACCACACAGCCATACCCCCACACTCCCACACTGCACACCCCAACACACCCCACACCCACACCCCACACCACACAGCCACACCCCCACACTCCCACACTGCACACCCCAACACACCCCACACCCACACCCCACACCACACAGCCACACCCCCACACCCCCACACTGCATACCCCAACACACCCCACACCACATAACCACACTGCACACCCCACAGCCACACCCCCACCCCCACACCACACGTCTATACCCCAACACACCCCACACCCACACCACACACCCACACCACATACATCCCCATACCGCACCTCCACACCCCCACACCACACAGCCACACCCCCACACCCACACATACAGCGCCCCCCCCTTCTCCAGGCCGGGGTCCAGCCTTAGTCCCACTCCCAAGATCTCTGGGGGAGACATGGCTAACACAAAGCCCGAGCAGAGGCAGCAGAGGTACAGATGGCTACGACCTGCCGAGCCCTGCACCCAAACAGAGTGGCCAGAAGATCAGGTTCCAGAGACTGCAGCCAGAGCAGAGCCAGAGAGAAGAAAGCGGGAAGGAGGGACGGTGCCACGCAGAGAACCGATAGAGGCTGACTGCCAGGAGCCCGTCCACAGGTGACTGAGCCTCGGACCCAGGGCCGGAAAGGCCGGCGAAGCCCGAGCCCGGCCACGCGGCCCGCGGGCGGTGGGGAGTGAGCTCACGGCACAGGGCAGCCCGCTGGGGAACCAGAGCGACACGTCCGGAGGGAGGCGCTGGTGCTGCCAGGCCCGAGGCTGGGCGGAAGCTGCTAGGCTTTCTGCGGGCTGGGGCTCGCCGTGGCCTTGCTCTCGGCCGGGACCCTGGCTGACTCCACAGTCTGGAGTCTAGGGCCGTGCGTGCTGTCACTTGAGCCTCAAAGCTTGTGCTGTTGGCACCGGGGGTCTCCAGTCCTCCTCTGGAGAAGTGAGTTGCGGTCTGGAGCTGTGTGACCGACAGACATCGCAAAGACCCCCGGGCAGGGCCTCCATCGCGCGCCCTGCCTCGGCCCTGGGACGGCCTGGGGACACGCGGGCTGCCCTGAGGTTCTGATGCCCCCTTCGGGCTCCCGGTAAGGAACGGCCCCCATTGGGCCCAGACATCGAGCTGGGTTCTCGGCCCGGTGTGCACAGCTGTAGCTAAGGTGCCTGGAAACTGGTGTGGGCTCCCACGGAGAGCCTTTCCCTACAACAGGAATGCTGCCGTCCGCCCCTGCGCCCAGGGCACCGCACTGGCCGCCGCTGCCGGCCGCCCTCCCCCTCCCTCCCTCCCTCGGCCTTGACAGGCCCGGGATGCCCACTGTGCCGCGGGGAGGCCGGGGTGAGGCTTCCTAGGAGGGGTCCCAGAGCCCCCTCTCCTGAGGAACCCCATGCAGCCTCTGAAGGGGGGCTAGCCACGTGGGGAGGGCCGGGGAGGGCCTAGGCTCAGAGCGCCCACCCCCAAGCTGGCTGACCTCCACCCGGTCCCAGCACGCAGCCAGGCCCAGCCTCTCTCCTTGACTCATAGCTCCGTCTTGGGCAGACAGATGGGCAGTGCAGGCCCCCAGAGGAGCCCAGGCTGACCCCGGTCCATCCCCTGTGTTGTGCAGCCCCCATACGGCCTGACACTCATAAGCAGGGGCTGGGCAGCGCAGGGACAGCCTCCCGCTCTGCAGACCAGGAAACGGAGGCAGGGCCCGGCAGAGGACTGGAGCTGAGCACGGCCGCCCGGTCCCAGAGGCCAGCTCCCCAGCCAGGCAGCGCAGGGGCTGGGAGGCAGAGAGCAGAGGGCACCGTGGGGTTTGGAGGCACAGTCCAGGAGCAGGGCCAAGCGCAGGTGAGGACGGTTCATGCTGGGCCCCGGCCTGCCTGCCAGGGTGGACGGGCAGAAGGCAGGAGATGGACGGGCAGAAGGCGGGAGGCGTCCCCCACCTCCAGCTCCCAGGCAGCAGCTGCAGAGGCCAGCAGGGCTGGGGAGGAAGGCGCTTCGCGGACCCCAGTCGGATGCCCAGGCTCTGTCCCCAGCTTCCACGCACTACGGTGGCAGAGAGGCAAACCATCGGCGCACGTGGCGGGCAGTGCGGGGCTGCGGGCGCTGCTCACCAGCAAGGACACCGGTAAGGCAGCACACAGCTCGACGCTGGACCAGAAGGGGTGGGGCCTCCAGGCTGGAAGACCCCTGCGTCTGAGCTAGGCACCACAAGAGGCAGGATGCAGGCTGTGCGCCAGAGCACGCTGGCAGACACACCTCTGCCAGGCCAGCCGGCCACACCTGCGCCCCTAGGCCTGTGCCTTCCACACTCGGCACACTCCACCCTGACAGAGCACAAACAGCCCTCCTCAGAGGACCCCAGGCCCGAGCCACAGCTCAGCCACAGCCTGGGCGGGTCTACTGCTCGGTCTCCAGCCCCTCCCCCAGGGCTGTGCCAAGGGCCTGTGGCCACCCCACATGAGCAGGTGGCCTCACAAGAACTCTGCTCCTCATCCAGCATGAATGGGGATCCTTCTCCCAAGTGAGCAGCAGCCTTGCACCCAAGTACAAACACGCATGCACACTCATGCATACCTGCATGCACGCACACATGCAAAAATACACTGCACACTCGTGCATACCTGCATGCACGCACACATGTACAAACACATGTGCACACTCCTGCATACCTGCATGCACACACACATGTACAAACACACGTGCACACTTGTGCATACCTACATGTATGTACACATGTACAAACACACGTGCATACTCATGCATACCTGCATGCACGCACACATGTACACTGGTGCACAGGCACACTCATACACAGATACCCACATACACACACACTCATACATCATGCACGCACACCACATTGCACGCTCACAGTACATGGGCGCACATATGTGCAAACACACAAAGGAGCTCATTAGGAGCAGCCAGAGATGGGCTAATTGCTGAATTTACATTAGGCCACCATCCACCCCAGTTAGACTCATAATTGGGCTTGGCGCTGCCGGCGGCCAGGATGGCGTTTGATCCTGGGCTGGGCCAGGGCTGCCTGGGGATCTGCGCTCGGCGGTAATTGGCGTCTCCTCCCTCACACTTGGCCTGCCGGGCTCCCTTTCATCTGGAGAGGGGCGGCCTCTCTCCTCTCCCCCGCAGGCCCGGACATCACAAGGAACAGACCAGCCCCCCCCCAACACACACACATCAGGGAGCAGAGGGCCCGGGAGCCCGCGCTACTCCCCGCGCCAGGCCCCAGGCGCCCCTGCTGCGCGCCTCAACCCACGCTGGCCCGAGTTCCTGTGCAGAAGCGGAGCCGTGGGCCTCTCTGGTGTGGTGGTTGGCGTTCACCACTGCCGTCCACGCCGCAGCATGGGGTCGGTTCCCGGACAGTCACGAGCTAGAGCCCGCAGCACACCTGTGCAGATGCGTGAATACGTGACCATGCGCAGACCAGTCCTGAGCGGCTCCCTCGGCCGAGCGCTGCTGACACCCCTAAAGCAGAGCCTCCGGCTGCACAGACAGGGCCGGAGGCGCCCCCGCCCCAGCACGGACCACCCCTGCCCAGAACCGCCAGCACCAAGTCGGAGGAGAGAGCCAAGGCCTCCAGCTTCGGCACCGGGCTCAGAAGAGGCGTGACCTCAGAGCGGCTCGGAAGGCGTGACCTCAGAGCGAAGGCGTGACCTCAGAGCGAAGGCGTGACCTCAGAGCGAAGGCGTGACCTCAGAGCGGCTCGGAAGGCGTGACCTCAGAGCGAAGGCGTGACCTCAGAGCGGCTCGGAAGGCGTGACCTCAGGGCGGCTCGGAAGGCGTGACCTCAGAGCGGCTCAGGGACAGCTGAGGCATCAGGCACCCCCAGGGTCTCCTCAGAAGTCTCCAACAGGTGCAAAGATTTCAGGGGAAGACAGGTGTCTGTCTGTCTGTCTGTCTGTCAGCCTGCCTGCCTGCACACCAGTGCTGAGTCCTGGTGCAGCTGAAGTCCTCTGGGACAGCAGCTGGGAGCCCTTGCCCGCTTTCCATCCCTGCCAAGGAGTAAAGGCTAGGACGAGCAACAGAGGAAGGTGGAAGGAGAGCAGGAAGGGCGCGGCCTCCCCAGGACCCACAGCCCTGCAGGCTCTCCCGGGAGGGGGACCACCAGCCCCTAGAACTTCACAGGACGGCCAGCTCAGGACAGAGCCACGGCCTCGCTGGGCTCACCCGGCTGCTTCAGGACCAAGAGCCCCCCAGCGTCTTCAGGATCCTGCCCCAGGTGGTCCCCATCCAGAAGAGGAAGGCGGCCCGGCAGGAAGCCCTGCACCGCTATCGGCTGGGGACGCTCAGGCCTGAGGCCCGTGTGTCCAGGATCGGCAGCCCAATCCAAGGTGAGCAGAGCCCCAGCCTTCACAGAGGGCGTGGCCAGGCAACACAAGCAGCCTCCCCCAGCCCTGCCAGCCCCCTCGCACTGGGCACGCCTCCCCAGCCCCTCCTCCCCGAGCCCTCCCAGCTCACTGCCCATGGCACCCAGTGCCTAGTCCAGCCCTTGCTACATGCCCCGCACATGGGGCAGACCTGGGCTTCAGGCCACACCAGGGCCGTCTCTAATCCTCCTGGCCCTCGACCTCCCTTTCTAAAGACCCCAGGACTCTGACCTGAGCCAGTCCAAGTGGGTTCCCATAGGCTAGGACCAGAGCTGGGAAGCTGTGTTGGAAGAGCTGCTAGGGGGAGGGGGAGAGGAAGGAGGGAAGGGGGAGAGGGAAGCCAAGGGGGAGGGGGAAGGAGGGAAGGGGGAGGGAAGCCTGGGGGAGGGGGAGGGAGGGAAGGGGGAGAGGGAAGCCTGGGGGAGGGGGAGGGAGGGAAGGGGGAGAGGGAAGCCAAGGGGGAGGGGAAGGGAAGCCAAGGGGGAGGGGGAAGGAGGGGAGGGGGAGGGGAGGGAGGGAAGGGGAGAGGGAAGCCGAGGGGGAGGGAAGTGCGCACCAGCTTCCTCACTGGTGCTGCCAGCAGCAGTACTAGGTGCTGGGTACACTTCCACAGACACAGGTGCGGAGTCACATGGCTGGTGGCCTTCTTGTAACAGTCAGTCCCCACGCAGCTCTGGGAATCACATGGCAAGAGACAGGCTGCGGCACGTCTCCTGGTCCTCTCTTCCCATAAAGCCAGCAATCTCAAGGCTCAACCCTGAGGCCCCCCAATTCCACCAGCCCCGGCTTCCACCCTCCCAACACCTCAGAAGCCTTGGGAGTCAGGCAGACCATCAACCACACAGAGGCCGGCAGGCAGGCAGGCTGGCAGGATGGATGGATGGATGAGGAGATGGGCAGATGGATGGATGGATGGATGGATGGATGGATGGGCGGGTGGGTGGATGGGTGGGTGGATGGATGGGTGGATGGATGGATGGATGGATGGATGGATGGATGGATGGATGGATAGATGGATGGATGGTTGGGGGATGGATGGATGGATGGACGGGTGGATGGATTGATGGGTGGATGGGTGGATGGATGGGTGGGTGGGTGGGTGGGTGGATGGGTGGATGGGTGGGTGGGTGGGTGGGTGGATGGATGAATGGATGGATGGATGAATGGGTGGGTGGGTAGGTGGTGGGTGGATGAATGGATGGATGGGTGGGTGGGTGGGTGGATGGATGGATATAATGAAGGAAACAAGAAAGAAGGGAGGGAGGGAGGGAGGGAGGGAAGGAGGGAGGATAAAGAGGCAGAGGCTCCTGGGAGAATGCCTGCAGGAGCCGGGAGCCTCGGCTTCCTGACCATCTCATCGTTGCCACCTCGGGTGCCCACACCCCTCCCCTCCAGCCACCCTTGGCTGCCGGCTCTCCTATACTGAGCACCAGGCAGCCCTCCTTGCCTGAGGCCTCAGGAATAGCTCCCGAGATGGGGAGAGCCCCCCTTGCCCGCACCAGCAGGTGCCCTGTGGCTAGGACCCATGGCTCAGTGCCGGGCAGAGCCAGAGAGCCCCCAAAAGCAGGTGTGCTTTCTACAGCTTGGACTTCATCCGATGCTCTGGACAGACAGAAAGCAGGTGTTCTGGGAAGAGCCAGGTGTGGGCAGAGGAAGGGAGCCACGGTGGGGGGGCGGGGCAGAGCCAGCGCCAGGCTGCGAGGAGAGCGCCCACCCCTCCCCCCCTCGGGCCTGTGGGCACCGCCCTTGGCCAATGCTCCCAGAAGCCCCAGATGAGAAATTCGGAGGCCTCCTGAGCACAGAGCACCCAAGGATGGATCCCTGGGTCAAGCAGGACTGCTCCTCCCTGACGCCCTCCAGGTCCTCTTCCCTCCCTTTGCCCAGAGGGTCTCTCCCCCCCCCCCCCTGCCCACCAGCCCTGAACCTCACCACCCCGGTTTTCTCCTGTTGTCAGCCCCACCCAGGGCTGTGTCCACAGCCTGTCCCAAGGCAGGATGGGCAGACAAGATGCCCCTGGCAAGCCCACACTTAGAGATGACCACAGACCACCTGACCAGCAGCCGTCTGTCCCTTTGTTCAACCCACACCTTAGCCCTGACGCCATCCCATGAACGCCGGGCGAGGGGGAGCAACTGGCTGGCGCTCAGCTGGCTGGTGTCGGCTGGCTGGTGTTCAGTGGCTGGTGCTCGGTGGCTGGCACTCAGCTGGCTGGCGCTCGGTGGCTGGCACTCGGCTGGCTGGTGCTCGGCTGGCTGGTGTTCGGTGGTTGGTGCTCGGTGGCTGGCACTCGGCTAGCTGGTGCTCAGTGGCTGGCACTCGGCTGGCTGGTGCTCAGCTGGCTGGCGCTTGGTGGCTGGCGCTCAGCTGGCTGGTGCTCGGTGGCTGGCGCTCGGTGGCTGGAGCTCAGTGGCTGGCACTCAGCTGTTGCCCATCTGGCTGGCGCTCGGCTGGCTGGTGCTCGGCTGGCTGGCGCTCGGCTGGCTGGCACTCAACTGGCTGGCGCTCGGCTGGCACTCGGCTGGCTGGCGCTCGGCTGGTTGGCACTCGGCTGGCTGGCACTTGGCTGGTGCTCGGTGGCTGGCGCTCGGTGGCTGGCACTCAGTGGCTGGTGCTCGGTGGCTGGCGCTCAGCTGGTGCTCGGTGGCTGGTGCTCGGTGGCTGGCGCTCGGCTGGTGCTCAGTGGCTGGCGCTCGGTGGCTGGCGCTCGGTGGCTGGCGCTCAGTGGCTGGTGCTCGGTGGCTGGCGCTCAGCTGGTGCTCGGTGGCTGGCGCTCGGTGGCTGGCGCTCGGTGGCTGGTGCTCGGTGGCTGGCGCTCGGCTGGCACTCGGTGGCTGGCACTCAGCTGCAGACAGTGCAGATCCCGTCTTTCATGATCAGACCGGGTCAGCGGCCGCCTTGAGTTCAGCAGGCGACCCACGGCGGCAGGAGCTGCCCGGCCAGCCGGTACCCAGTGCATGGGGTTCTCCCGCGGCTCGCCCCGTGGGGCCAAGGTGCCGCGTAGCTGTGTGTGGGCACAGCATGCCCGGGCCAAGGGGCGCGTGGGCCAGCCTCAGGGACCCGGAGAGCTGTCCACACCCTCCCGAGCCCGCAGGCCGGCCCGGCATGGGGTCCGGTCCACTCCCCCAGCCCTCCGCCATGCCCGTCTCTCGGGGGTTATTGGCTGAGGGGGCCCTGGGTGCCCGTGGGAGGTGGCAGAGGGGTCACACTCGAGAGGACAGGACACGTGTCTCACACCACCTGGAAGAGGAATCTGCAGACGCCCGAGGACAGAGCCACCCGGCTCTGCAGAGGGCTGTCGCCGCTGTCACCTCCTCAGGGCCCACCCCCACCCATGCCAGCAGGGTACAGCAGGGGAGCCTGGGGGGCTCTCCCAAGCCCCCACCCGGCTGCCCCTATCCCAGGGCATGTAATTGGGTGTCCAGAACTGAGCGGCCATGCTGCAGGGACACAAAGCACCCACCAGCTGATCCCCAACAAAGACGTCCCTGCCCCTGGGGGTGCCCAGGTGCCCAGGCTGGGCTGGGCCCCACTAAGAGGCCCTAATTGGGAGTTCCGGACCAGAGTAGGTCCGCGGGGAGTTCTTGTGGGGTCACTGCAACCCGGAGCACAGGTGCGGGGAGGAGGGGGGAGGCGGGCAGAGCCGGCGGGCCTGGCAGCTCCCATCCCCATCCTCCCAGCCCCCAGCCCCCCAGCCTCCATTCCCCACTCCCAGCCCCCTTCCCCCATCCTCCCACCCCTCCATCGACCCTCCCCCACCTCCCCTCCCAACTCCCCACCGCTCTGGACCTGCGCGCCTGCGGCCCCCCATGCACCTGCGCCTGTCGACCAGAAACAGGGCCACCCACCCTCACAAAGCGTGAGACACGGCCTGGAGCCCCTTGCTGGGGAGCGGCCGGCCCCGGTGTCCTGGGCTCCCCACAGCTGCCATGGGCAGGGAGGGCCTGCTTCCACGCCGGCCGCCTGTCACACACCGTCTACCCCTGTGCGACTCTGCGCATGACCGCCGTGCCCAGGCCCACTGTGGAGGCCCGGCCTGGCCTCTTGTCTTGACCCCCTCATCCAGGCCGCCCCAAGAACAGCAGAGCCCATTCCCTAGTCCTCCTGGTCCTGAATTCAAGCCCCCCTTCCCCCGCCCCAGTTCTGCTTGGCCCATGGCCTTGAGAACACACCAGCCCACACCCATCCCAGGGCGGAGACCCAGCCCCGCTGCCCATGGTGGCGGTGCCGGGGCAGGAAAATGGGAAACACCAGCGTACACCCCACGCGCCAGCACGGGAGCGGATCCCCCACCCCCCGCCTCCACAGGGCGGGGGCAGCTGTGCAGAGTCCTCACTACCCTGCAGGGGGCGACTCTCCAAGCAAGACACCCCCTGGGAAACTGAGGCAGGCCTGAGCCTGTGCCCAGCGCTCACCCAGGGCCCCAAACCGCCAGGCAGAGGCCGCGTGGCTCCCTCGCAGGGTCAGTGAAGCTCCACGGTGCTTGCGACAATCTGACACATGAAACCTTTCCCAACAGAATCTCACAAGAAAGGGGGCTCACGCCGGCCCCAAAGATTTAAACCTCCACACAGGAGTGTCCCGCCCTGGCCCAGGGCGTCGGGAGCCTGGGGTCACGCGTGGGGTTAGGAGGGAAGGAGGGCCTTAACACGCGCGTCCCCCACAGGGCCTTCCCATCTGCGGCACACAGACAGGCCACAAATAGGATTAGGGCACCATTTCCTGAGGAGGAAATGAACCGGGCTTAATGGGAAACCCTAAGGATGGTCCAAGACCCATTTTCTTTAAAGATTTTTCTAGCCAGAAAGTTCTCCCGAATCACATCCCAGGATATGCTCACAGAACACCTGCCCCCATCCCCGCAGGACAAAAGCCAGAAGAGCCCGGGGACCCAGATGAGAGGCGGGCTGGGGGAGGGGGCCAGCACCAATTACACCATTGATCCACCAGCAAAATTCACTTAGCAGCTTCGCTGGGGGCTTGATTACTGCGAACAACTTAATCCTTCACCCTGGAAGTCCATCCGGGGCCCCGGGGGACCGCCCTCCCCGCCGGGCCCCGGAATGAGCCAGCTGGGCACACCGGAGGCACCGGCTCCTCCGCCCGGCCCTCTCCCGGCACTCGGGGGCGAATCGCCCCTTGGCTACCAGCAGTGGCCGCGGTGTGGCCATCGGTGCCTCACCCCTGAGTGCGGAGGATGGGCAGGCTGGCACCGCGTCTGCGGCATTTCCGGAGCTCGGGCTTCATGGACTACCTGGCAGCCAGGCTGGCGGTGCGCTCTGTGCCCAGCACCAGGCGGGGGCAGGGGGAGGAATGAGGGGAAGGGAGGCGGGGCTGGGACCGCTTGAGCACCACCGGGAGCCATAGAAGGCGTGTGAGCAGAGGTGGGGGAAGGCCATTCCCCCAGCACAGGCCGGAGGGGGGCAGGGGTGCGGGCCCACCGTCCGCATGCCCCATGCCACCCCACCGCCGTCTGGCAGCTCTGCTTCTGCGTTCCCTCCCACCACTGCAGACGGATGGGGGAGGGCTGAGCCACACCACCGGGCCGAGCAAAAGCAGCACAGAGGCCCAGGGCCGAGCAGGCGCTGGAGCTGAGCACAGCTGCCTGACCCCAGAATGCGCAGGGGAGAGGTGTGACCAGCCAGACCGCCCCCCCCCCCCCCGCCCTGCCTCTCCAGCACACCCGGTGTTTACATCATTACCATCTCACAAACATTTCTCAGCCTGGGCAGCTTCTGCACTGCAATGTGCCACACACGCGCACACGCACGCGCGCGTGTGCACACACACACACACAGAACACTTGCCCCGCCCGGCCTGGCCTCCGGGGCTTCCCGAGCCACGAGGCTCCCAGTGCTCCAAGGCCTGGAGTAGACGTGGCTTCCCCTTCTGACACCGCAGGAGGAAGCAGGTGAGCTCCCTGCCACCATCCACCAGCTTCTTCTAAGAGCAACTCAGATCTCTAAGACACCAGGGTTTGAGCTGCAGTGGCACCAGAAAGGAAGCTCCCCCCTGACCCCCTGCAGGAGGAAGGGGCCCAGGCCGGTCCTCAGGCCAGGCCCTGGCCTCTGCCCCACCCTTGATGAGGCCAGGAGGCTGAGCCCCAGGTCTCAGGCCCCCCACACACACACTCTCTGAGGCCAGCAGGTAAATGGGGGGCCTCAGCCACCCCCCCTCTCCTCGGGGCCTTGGGCGGCCTTGGGGAGGTCCAGACAGCCTCCCAGGAGAGACTGCGGCCCTGCCCGGTGCCAGCAGAGCCCTGCCCAGTACAAGCCGAGCCCTGCCAATGCAGACTCATTATGGAAGCGATTAGTGCTAACAGCTTTGAGCCGGGGCAGAGCAGCTCCAGGAGAAATTAACCCTAATTACGGCAATCACCGCCAAGGCTGCCCAGCCCTCCGCCCCGGGAGGGCTGCCCAGAGCCCCGGGGCGACCCCCAGAGGCCCGGCTCTGGCCTCAGCCTTCCGACCTCAGGGGCCCTCTCTGGGGGGTGAAGCACCCCTTGTCCCAAGGGCTCTGGCTGGCTGTCCCCTGCCGACCTTCGTGCTCCCTCAACCCTGCCACCCACATCCCCCTGTTGGGGGTACAGCCCTCCCTCGTCTCCTCACTTCTGCCCCAGCCGTACTCTGCATGGCAGAGGCCTTTCTACACCCTCGCTGGCCTTGGACACACACCCCATAGAGACAGCTGCACCCCATAGAGGCTGCCCCTCACCCAGGCCCGGCCTCCCAGCCGCTGGCCCGGCCTGGCAGCGATGGCCCGCGGGTAGGGCCCTAACTGCCGCCCTCCCCTCCACACAGCTCGCAAGGTTTGGAGCGGCATGACAGCAACAGAGGCCCGAGCATGAGTAGCGGGGCCCCGTCTCCTGACGTGTGCCGGTGAATGGCTGGGTCAGGACAGGGCGCGGGGCGGGCGGGCAGGGACGGGTTCCCGCTGGGACGTGCTGCCATCGGCCCCCACAGCAAGCCCGAGGCCCCCACAGCAAGCCCGAGGCCCCCGGGCTAGCCGAGGCAGGGCAGGGGCGGGGAGGAGCGGCCCAGGCCAGGGAGGCAGGCAGCAGGGATGGCAGCTCCCTTCTGAGCAGGAGCTACAGGCTGGAGGAGCAGGGTGCTGGATGGGGGACGGGGGACCGGGAGGAGTCTGGGAGGCCCCAGGACGTCTGAGGAGGCTGGATCTGGAGGGGACGGCTGGGCCCAATGCCGCCCACCGCCGGTCAGAGGGCCACGCCGGCCATCCTGGGGCCCAGGCTGAATGATTGACCCTCCCAAAATGGGTGCATTCACGCTCTAACCCCAAAACCTCCCAATGCAACTGTCTTCAGAGACAGGGTGACTGAGGTACGGTGAGGCCACGGGGCGCGGCTACTCCGACATAGCCGGCGTCCCAGGCACAGAGATCGGGCACCGACACGCACAGGAGACAGACCCACAGCCCATGGGGATGCAGGAAGCCAGGCCCAGAGAGGGGCCAGGGGCCGCCCAAGGCCGCCCCAATCTGCAATCCTGAGACATCAATTGCTGTGGTGTCTTGCCAGGGAGACTGAAGCGGGTTTGGGTACAAAGACCGGAAGCTCAGGCTGAGGCCAGCAGGTGAACGGACAGACAGACGGAGACAGAGGCAGGGTGACAGTACTTGACTCCTCGCTCTTGCTGGGAACCTAGCCATACTGCCCAAATGGCCGCCGCTCCCTTCCTGCTGTCCTGACACTTCCCCGCGCCATTCCTGCTCCAACAAGCCTCTCGGGGCTCACTCTCGCTGTCTGTGCACCCCACAGCCCACAGCCCACAGCGGCCGGCCGCAGCTCAGGCCCCGGCCCAGGCCTAGGCCACAGGCCCGCGATGTGGGGCAGAGCCCTGGCCTCCCTCGGCCCGCCCCAAACCCGGCTTTTGCCAAACAGTCAATAAATTATTCAGTTTGCAAAATGCCATTATGTGTGAGTTTACTTAATTGAATAGAATAATTTATGGTAAAACCTGGGGAAAGAAAGATCGATGAGGAAGGGCACAGAAGAATGATTGAGCGGGTGTCAGCGGAGGCAATTTGATTTTTATCCCTCATTATAATAATGTTAAGGGGAAAACATCAACTTGGGTCAGAATCAATATTTGCAGAGTGGCTGGACCATGAATTTTAACGGGAGGTGGCAAGGAGGTGGCTGGGCGTCAATAATTAATG
The DNA here is from genome assembly GCF_019054845.1 of Dipodomys spectabilis. Lineage (NCBI taxonomy): Eukaryota > Metazoa > Chordata > Mammalia > Rodentia > Heteromyidae > Dipodomys > Dipodomys spectabilis. The sequence goes on along the minus strand of NW_024870889.1, from coordinate 2,135,573 downwards.
TCGCGTCTGCCGCCACGAGTAACGGCTGGGTTTGGGTACAAATGCCCGCTACCCACACATTTGCCGGCGATCATAAAAGATAATTTAGGAACAGTCTGTTGGTGAGGCTCGTGCAACACGCCCAGCATGATTCAGGACACGGTTACACGGCGGCTGTCCCACAAATCACTCGAGACAGATGAGGCAAACCGCCCCCCCACTTCCTGCCCAGCCTGACTTGAATCACAGCCATTGGGCCCGCTCTGCCCTGGACTGCCCTGCACCCAGCCTCCAGAGGGCGGCAGAGGGGCGGCAGGAGAGTCACAGGGCCACCCACCTGCCTGGGACAGTGTGCTGAGGAGAGCCAGGGCCTGGCTGGCTGGTGGGAAGCGGCTTCCTCCTCTCCCGACTTGCTCTGCACAGCACGGCACCCCGCTGTGCAGTAGTCCTGCCCACAGCTCTGGGGAGGAGCAGAATGGCTAAGGCCCCTGAGGCCCCCAAAGTTCCCAGCCCAGCTTTCTGCACCCACTGCCAGAGCCCTGCCAAGCCCCCCAAGCAACCTGCGTACACACACACACACACGTACACACACACTCACATGGGCATGCAAACACACACACATGCATGTGCACAGATGTATGGGCGTACACACACATACACAAACTCACACAGGTGTGCAAACTCACATGCACACACAAACTCACACGGGCATGCAAACTCACATGTGCACACACGCACATGCAAACACGCACATGCAAACACACACATGCACATGAACAGATGTGTGTGCACACGCACAAACACACTGACATCCAAACTCATATGCACACACACGCACACAAACTCATGGGCATGAAACACACATGCTCAGATGTGTGCACACGCACACACACACACACACACACACACACTGTCAGCCCTGGGAGTGGGACTATTTGAATGCAGACTTCTCATAAGTGAGAAAGCTGGGTCATAGGAGATTGAGGGTCTGGCTGCCAGGTGACAGAGCCAACCCCAGGTCTTCTGGGCTCTGCCCCACCTCTAGATGACCTGAGTCCTTCCGGAGCAGGGTCCTTCCAGAGCAGGGCTGGGCAAGGTGGGCAAAGTGGACGCCCATGCCCCAGGCGCCCGGCAGAGTCCAAGTAGTCCAGTGCAGACCTCTGGGGCACCAGGGCGCGCGAGCTCTGAACGCAAGGTGGTCACGGCTGTGGGTCCTCCAGGGGAGAGGCCGCCCGACGGAGCTCACCACCTGCCCTCACCGCCCTGGCCCACCCAGTCCGGGCTCCACCGCCATCAGAGCAGCCTGACACACTCAGACCATCACCATTCCCGTGATGCCTCTCTGACTGACTGAGGGCCCCAACCACCAAGAACCAGAGACCCCACCACAGCCTTGGGTCCCGAATGAAGTAAGGTTTGATGCTCTCTTGATGGGCGGGTGGGCGGCCGATGCCCAGATGGTGGAGAGAAGGAAGGATGACAGGCACATGATAATGGTGGAAGGTGAATGGATGACGGGAGTGTGGAAATGGATGGGTGAACCGCTGACAGTGGGCGGGAGGAAGGGGAGATGGGGAGGTGGAAGAAAGAGGCTCCAGGGGAACAAGGACCAGGACCAAGCAGACACCAGAGTCTACTTCTCCATGAGCAGGTGCGTGTACCTGGGTGGAGAGCGTCTGCCACAAATCCAATGCTCCGGTTCCATCCACAGCTCCAAACACAAACAAGAGCATGCTGGAGGCTGAAGGCTGGAGGCTGTAACCGCCTCCCTCCTCCCCTACCAGGCTGCTGTAACCGCCTCCCTCCTCCCCTACCATGCTGCTGGATGGCTGCGAGGGAGACATGGAGACAGTCCTCAGGGCCTGGGCCCCGGAGCCCCCTCCATGACAGGGGCCCAAGGGGGCAGGTCTGAGCAGGACCCCTGCCACGCCCTGCCGCTCTGGTCTACATTGGCGCAACATGCTCCTCAGCCTCCCTCCTCAGCCTCCCTCCTCAGCCTCCATCTGACCCCAGGCAAGTAGACTGTGCAGCCTTGGAGGAAGCCTGGAGACGGGCTGGCCTGCACACACCCACGATGCCCCTGCAGCTTCCTGCTCCCACCCAGCGCCCCCCAGCAGCTTCTCAGCAAGCACCTACCATCGGGGGCAAGAAAAGGCAGGCTCTGGTGCCAGGTGGTAATGCAGAGGGGCTGACCCTGCCACTGGGGTCACAATGGAAGGGACACAAAATTGGCTTGCAGGGAAATTGGAGGGAGCCCCTGACGCTGCCTCCCCTCCCCTCCCCCTTCCCACCCCCGCCACAGCACCCTCCCTCTCCTGGCTTTGGCCCTGTCTTTAGTGAGCTCTGTCTTTATAATGCCCATCCTTCGGGGCTGGGAAGGTGGCTCAGTGGTAGAGCGCTAGCCTTGAGCTGAAGAGCTGAGGGACAGCCCAGGCCCAGAGTTCAGGCCCCATGACCGGACCCAAAATAATAATAATAATGCCCATCCTTCCCTGTGCCGCCCTCGACCTCCCCCCGTGCCCGCCGCCTTCTTCCACCCCTGAGTGCATCCAAACATGCTCACCTGCCTGGCAGACTTCCTCCAGGAAGCACCCAACAACAGAACCCCACCCAGGCAAGCGTGGCCTGCGCACTACTGCTCCATGAGACGGGCGTGCAACACACAACGATCAAGAGCACATACAAGGCTGCACTGTGAGTTCCACCCGGCCCCGTCTCCCACCGAGGGCTCCTCTGACTGGCAGCCAACCCCACGGCTCCCGTTCACTGCACCGGAGGGAACTGTCATTGTCATTAAACGTAAGGTGTGACCCGCTGTTCAACCGGCTCTCGCTCTCACACAAATTCAATTCACTCAACAGAGTCTGCCAGCGCCCCGGTGCCAACCCACAGACTCGAGTTAGTTTTCCTAACATGGCAGGATTGAGACATGATTTGATTCTTCATTATTTAATGACAAATATGTTTAGCAATTGGCTCTAAAAACTAAAAACTTAGCAACTGTGACTTGGCAGGCAGTAGGAGCTGGTGCCCGCACCGTCTGCCAAGCAGGAGCTATGGGCAGACAATGGCTAGGTGGATGGGTGGATAGACGGATGGGTAGATGGATGTCTCAACAGATGGATGGATGGACTAATGGACGGATGGATGGATCGGATAGGTAGATAGATGGGTAGATGGGTGGATGGGTGGATGGGTGGGTTGGTTTGTAGGTGGGTGGGTGGTGGTGGGAGGGTGGGTTTGTAGATGCATGGATGGATGGTGAATGGACAGATGGATGGATAAGAGGACAGACAGAGTCTTTTCCACCACAGGACACTGCCCTGAACCACATAAGGTGCATCAGGCTGAGGCTGAGTAGGCCAGGTCCCTCCTGCTGTCCCAAGCAGCTAAACCAAAACCACCGCGGCATGCAAGACCCCGGCCTCCTTCTCCCCCTCGCCACACTGGCCTGGCCCCCCAAGACGGTGCAGCCCACTGGACAGTCACCGTCTGATACCTCCTCTGTCACCTCCTGACACACAGCAGTGCTGAGCTAGCTTTGAGGAATTCAAGAAAACCTCAGGACCACTGCACACCCAGGACCACCCCACACCCAATCTGCAGGTGATCTTCTATTTACAGAAGAAATGGCTCCCCAGCTACGATGAGGCGAAAGCCCAGCCCAACCCGTCTCCCCCAGAGCCCGGGCACCCCAGGCACTCTACCCAGCCTGGCAACGCGAGACCTGCATCTGCCTTCACCCCTGCCAGCTCCGCTCCTCACCCATCCCCTGACAGATGCCAGGCCTCATCCAGAGGCCTCCCGGGACCACACAGAAACCAGGACAAACATTTGCTTCCTTAAAAGAAAAGACTCCCCACACATTCACGAAGACATACATCGGACAGACCACAACCTAGCACTTGGGCTGGTCTGCAGCAGGAAGCGGCTCAGATCAGACAGACCGGCGGTGCCCAGGGCTGCACTGCACGGGCAGGGTCAGAGTCCAGGGCCAAGAAGGCCTGTTGGTCTTTGTGAATGAAATGCTCAACTTTCAGCAAAGAGGACCAGACTGAGGGTTCACAGAAAGATACTCCCCAATCCTGTGCTACTACAGCCCCTCCTCTCGGCACTGGGCCTCCTCTGGGCTGCCCTGAGAGCCTGAAGCCCACCCCCCCACAACGGTGCTGGGGTGAGGTTGGGGTCTGAGAGGCTCTGTGGGGAGGGGACCGCCGAGCAGGGGCCCCAGAGGCCTGGGTGGGCCTGCTGTCTCTCATCTCTGAGGATGGCCAGCCTGCTGGGCTGGCCCAAATCAGAGCTGGAGAGGGAGACAGAGGGAGGTGGACCGTTGAGCCCCGCCCTCCCAGGTCCTCCAGGGCCTGGCCGTAGTCCACCTCCCTCCTCCCTGTCTGGGGAACAGCTCCCTCCAAGGGCAGGAATGCAGCCTGAAGAGGCCGCCTGACCCTTACCCCCATGGAAGTGGGTGGGAACAAACACTCCTCCACTACCTCAGGCTCAGGCTCCCTGTCTTGGCGGCAGGGTCTGGGGCCCGGCTCAGTTCCTGGGCTCCCCTCAGATGTGGGATTTTGGGGTTCATCCTTGGCCTAGCAGAACCACCCCAATATTCCCCAGGTACATCCTGCCCTTGGGAAATCTCTGGCCACCCATACCCAGTGGGGACGGGAAAGGAAAGGGATCTGGGGCATAGCAGTGACCTGTTCAAGGAGAGAATTGAGAGCTACAACACTGAGGTGCGCCCCAGAAACCCTCTAGGGCAAGGATGCCAGCCCACAGCTGCTACAACAGGCCTGAAGTCCTGGCTGACGGAGGCCACTGGGCCTCAGAAGGATGGCACCTCATCCACGCACCACCCTCCAAACAACACACAGCCCACTGAGGACGCGCACATTCCCACGGCCCGGGCAGGCTCGGGGAGGCCCGGTGGTTCCTCAGCATCACCCACAGTAGAAGGAGAGAGGTCACACACCTGCTCTGCGGGGCTTGGACCGTCTTGCCTGGACAACCCGGCCTTTTCCGCAACATTCTGCTGAGCCTATCGAAAGGCTGGATCTCAGGCACACCAGGAAGAGAGATCCCATCAATGTCCACACCCGGAGGTTGAAGCCAGCTCCCCTCTCTGCAGGGTGGTGCCTTGGGGACCAGGCCGATGAACACCTAGATGGGGGTACACTGGGTGTGTGTACAGAGACCCAAGCGCCTGGGAGGAGCACCCAGCAGGCCTGGCGGAGTAGACCCTGGTCAGGGACCTTCTTGAAGCTGGTACAGGCAACCAACCACAGCGTAGCCAATGGGCTGAGGCTCTTCCCGCCCCCGCTGCACCATAGCCAATGGGCTGAGACCCCCACTGCACTGTAGCCAATGGGCTGAGGCTCTTCCCGCCCCCACTGCACCGTAGCCAATGGGCTGAGGACCCCGCTGCACTGTAGCCAATGGGCTGAGGCTCTTCCCACCCCCCGCTGCATGGTAGCCAATGAGCTGAGCACCCCCCCCCATTCCCACCACACCATAGCCAATGACCCAAGGCCCCAGCCACACCATAGCCAATGGGCTGAGGTCCCCGCTGCACTGTAGCCAATGGGCTGAGGCTCTTCCCGCCCCCACCACACCATAGCCAATGAGCTGAGTCTCCACCCACCCCCGCCGCACTAGAGCCAATGAGCCGAGGCCCCAGCCACACCATAGCCAATGGGATGAGCTCCACCCCACTGTGCAATAGCCAATGAGCCGAGGCCCCAGCCGCACTGTGGCAAATGGACTGAGGCTCCATGTAGGTCAGAGGTGAAGGGCTCAGTGGGGCCCCAATAGGCATGGGTGGGGCTGGCAGTGAGACCACCAATGTCACTGGTGCATGACAGCACCAGCAAGGACACAGTGCCACGCAGTGGGGGCCGGCGCCCGCGCCAAAGCTACCGCCCATCAGAGGGCTGGCTGCTCCCGGGGGCTCCACCTTGCCCTGCCCACACCTTCAGGAGGCCGCTCTGCCGAAGGGCCACTCGGCCAACAGCCTCAACATGACCAGCACTGACGCAGGCCTGCTTGGGACCAGCCCTCATTGCACTGGGCTCCGGAATCCAATCCGACCAGAACTGCATCGGACTGGTCCATTCCAGGAGGCTCTCAGAGGACAGCACTTTGTTCAATTTGTACCACATCTGGGGAAACCAAGTCCCTGGCAGGTGATCGATTGCCAGAAACAGGAGCCCGGACCTTCCACCCAGGAGAGATCCACAGGCTTCCCTGGGAACGGCCACCTGCTGCCTGGGGGTGGAGGGTGTGGGCCGAGACAGCAGCACTGGGCCTGCAGGGAAAAAGGGAAGCTGGGGCCGGGCGTGGTGGCTCACGCCTGTCATCCTAGCTACTCAGGAGGCTGAGATCTCAGGATCGCGGTTCAAAGCCACCTCGGGCAGGAAAGTCCGGCCAATAAACCACCAGAAAACTGGAAGTGGTGCTGTAGCTCAAGTGGTAGAGTGCTAGCCTTGAGCTGAAGCGCTGAGGGACAGCGCCCAGGCCCAGAGTTCAAGCACCACGACCTACAAACAAACAAACAAACAAAACAAAACGGAGGGGGGAAGCTGGGCAAGGTGAAGTACCAGCCGAGGCTGAAATGCCTCCGCTCCTGCTGCTGGGGCCCAGAGCTACAGCCACGCTCCTGACAGTGCAGAAGCACAGGACACCTCTCCAGCCAGCCGGCCCAGGCCAGCACTGATCCAACCTTCTTCCTTAGCAGAGACACCTCCTCCCTGATCCCAGCAAGAATGGCTTCCCTGGGGACAAGACCCAGCCTCTGCCACCTGCCCTCTCGGCTTGTCCAGGAAGCCCACACTGCACAGCTGCACTGTGGGAAAGTCCTTCACAAAGTCGAATTTCCAGGCTCCCAGAACAAGCCGCACCAGAGGCCGCACCGGCCTGTCAGCCCAGGCCCGACTTGGAGCTGACGCAGGCCCAGCTGCGGGAGGCGGGTATGCGGGTAGACCGGCAGGCCGGGGTGCCCAGGGCTGTAGATCAGGCGAGCCTGTCCCGGCTCCCGGCCCAGGCTCCTCTGCCTCGTAAAGATGCCATGAGCCTGCGCCACCACAGCCAGGCCCACAAATCAGCATGGGGCAGGATTTAGAGCATCACCCACAGCTGGGCGGAACAGCTCTGGGGACAGACATGGAGGCTGTAAGAAATACTGCCGTCATCCGGGAGGCTGGAGAAACCGAGAGATTTATCCCCGAAAGGGCCCTGCGTCCGAGCCAGGATGGCTCAGACACAGCCAGACAGTGGCATTGCTACAGGAGCGGAAGTCGAGGCCCGGGTGGAGAGAGCCCCACAGAACCCACGGAGCTGTGGGAATGACTGTTGGCAGGTCCCTGTGGGGCTCCCTGTCTCAGGCCCCCGTCTTGAGTCCTGGCTCCCCGCCTGAGTGCCCTGAAGCTGTCGTGTTAACCGCAGCCTCCATCCCTGCCACCCCACAGGGAAAGAGGGGGCAGCCTGGCCACCCCAGTCCCTCCAGCTGGCTGCAGGAAACCGCTTGGCCGAAGCCCACTGGATGGCAGTGGGAGGAGCCGCCCACTGCTGGCGGCGTTTCCTGTCTGACCTCACCCTCCCCAGGTGACAGACGCAGCGTGAAGGCGGTACCGGGTGACCTCACCGAGGGCTCTCAGGGACGTCAGTGCCCATCTCCCGGCCCCAAGGCCAGGCCGGGCTGCTTGGGCCATGCCAGGAACCACACTGGCATCACCTTGCCCCAGGCCTCAGCCGCCTCCCACCACACCCCTCCCCTACCCTGGGCCACCGAGTTCACTGGGAGACCTGAGCCAGGCTGGGCCGCCGGGACGCAGACAGCCCCAGGGCTCCGCCCTGTGTAAACGTCCCAGAACAAGAGCGCCAGGGAGGGTCCCTGCCAGGGCCTCCACCGAAGAGGCATCTCTGTCACCTCTGTCCAGGACGCAGAGATGACGGGGACCAGGAGGGCCTGGCCTTCGCCTCGGGCAGGCGGGGAGCGTGTCTCAGCCCTTGCACCTCATTCTAGGTGTTTGGGACCAACTAGTGAAGCCTGCGGGCTCGGGTTCAGGGCTGTCAAGGGGGAGTCTGCAAGGGGGCTGGGGACGGTGGGGGCGAGCCCTCTCAGGGGCTGGGGACGGTGGGGCTGAGTCCTCTGGGTGTCAGCCATGCCTGAGGTGCCCAGGCCACGCTGCCCGCCTGTCCCCAGATGGCAGGCCACGCCCAGCCCCTGTGCCACAGCTGGGGTGGGAAGCGAGGGTGCCCACCGGAGGGGCGGGAGGGAGCCCCCAGCAGAACACAGTGCCCACAGCCGCTCCCCGCGGCCCGAGGTCCACGCTGCTGTCAGGAAGGCACCAGGGGGCCAGCTCCACACGGAACTGGGGGTCACGGCGGGGGCGCCGTCCCTCACCCCATCCCTCACCCCCATGGCGGCCCAGGTAAGAAGAGCTTGAGAGGAAACTGGATCAGTAAGCGCAAAGCCTGTGCTTCAGTCTGTGATGTGGTACTCATCCTGGCTCACTGGCTGGGAACGCCCCACAGAAACGAGAAAGGCAGTGACGGAGGGGTCTGGCCCTCTCATAATTCCAGGCGTAAATTGAAGTCATTTTAACAGATGATTCTGAGCTGGGCGCCAGTGACTCACACCTATAATCCAAGCTACGCAGGAGCTGAGATCTGGCAGGGAGCAGTTCGAAGACACCCCATGCAGAAAAGTCCATGAGACCATCTCCAGAAAAACCAGCCCCAAAATAAAGGTCAGCTGCCCAGGCCCCCAGTGTGAGCTCTAGTACCAGCCACAACACAAAGGACAGTTCCGAAACAGTACCGCCGACGGGCAGGGCAGCCATGAGCGCCGTCCCAGGCCCAGCTGGCCCCGAACCCAGAACAGGGCAGTGCTGTGGAGGGACGGACAGAGAGGACAGAGAGCCCACCCCCTCTCCCCCGAGTCGCAGCCTTGAGACCAGGCGCGTGCAGCTGCCCTGGGCCCTGCAGAGGGGAAACGCTACGCCTCTGCCCCACTCCCTCCTCAGCTGGGAGCAGACACCCAGGCCAGGGCCTCAGTGTCCCTAGCAGAACATGAACTGGGGGACGCGGGCTCCCAATGCCGGGGTCTGAGCAGGTGTCACCACACTGGCCTGGAACCCTAGGCAGCCCTCCCGGCTCTCCGATGCCAGCCTGAGACCCTCTCCCACCACAGCCACCCGGCCCCCAGCTCCTTGTCCGGCTCAGGGAATTCCTTCCCAGCCCCTCCCGGCCTCCTTGGCTTCCTGTGTGGAAATGGGTCTGGATCCTGCCTTGCGAACACAATATCGGGAGGGAGTTTCCTGTTTGCTGGAGCAAATCCCAGAGTCCTCGGGGCTCGAGTCCCAGGAGAGGGGTCCTTCTGCCCTCCCGGTCCAGAGCTGCAGGGGCCCCAGGAAGCGCCCCAGCCAGAAAACCCCGAGCACTGCCCCAGGCCACCAGGGCTGGAACGGAGGCAGACCCAGTGGGGACCAGCACATGCGTGTGACCCTGGGACAGGGGCAAACCGAGGCACAGAGACAAGCCAGAGCCAGCCGTCTCCCGCCCCCGGCTCCAGGGAGGCATCGGGGGTGGCAGTACTGAGGAGCAGAGGCTCTGTGCCCTCCTGGGGATTTTTCTTAAGTATAAAGTTCATTTCGAAAGGACACTTTACCGGGCACGGTGGCTCACACCTGTAATCCCAGCCACGCAGGAAGCCAAGAGTGGGAGAATCATGGTTTGAAGCCAATCTGGGCAAAAAAGTTCACAAGACCCAATCTTAACCAGCAAAAAGCTGGGCACAGCGGTGAACGCCTGTTACCCACACCACAGCAGAAACAGAAACGAAGCTTTTGCTGGGCCCAGGGATAAGCCCAAAACTCTATTTAGAAAGGAAACTCGGAGCACAAAGGGCCGGATGCATGGGGGGGGGGGGGGGGGCTCTCACCAGCCACCCGGACCCCGAGTTCAAATGCCAGTGCCACAAAAGACAACAGACGTTTTTAGGGTTCTTCCCGGGCTCAGCCATAGAGCTCAGGGGCAGAGATGACCCCGCAGAGGCGTCCCACAGGTCGGACAGGCCCAGCCGCCCAGCTGGCCCTCAGGAGCAGAGCAGGGCATGCCCTCTGAGGACCCCAACCCTGGGCCACACCCACAGCCGTCTCCCAGCCGCGCAGTTCGGCTCCGTCGCCCCTGCCCACCACCCAGCCCAGCTTGGGCCTCTTCCCAGCTCCCCGCTAGGCCCTGGGAGCCTCCCACCCCCCTCCTCCCGCTTGGCCTCCGGTGCCAAGGCTGGGTGGGCAGGGCCGACGGCACAGGCCTGGGCTCGCTGCATGAGTCAGGCGGGCACCTTGAGAGAGAAGAGCGGATGGCCACGCGCCAGGCTGGCTCGGAGGCCATGGGAGCTGGCCCCTGAGCTCGCGGCGCGTGTCCGCTCCCAGCCCGGGCGGGTGCCTGCCCCTGCGCCCCCGCCCCATCCCAGGCTCCCGGCGACCCGGGCTCCTCCGGTCTCTTGCCCTGAACAGCCGACTGCCAGGGCCCCCATCCCAGTCCAGCCTTGCAGGGTCCTGACAGCCCCAGGAATGCCCCCTTCTGCCTGCTTCCACTCAGGGCTGCCCGCCCTCCCTGGGCCTGTTTCCCCAAATGGTGGACACATGCACACGGATCTCTTGCAGGTGACCTCAGACAGGCCACCCCGGCTTTGGCTGCAGTCAAAGAGCTGGGCTCTGGGCGGCTGCAGCTTTCCCATCCATAAAATGGGTGCACGGGGCTCACTGCCCCCACAGGGCGGGCAGCCTGTAATGACAGGGCCCGGAGCTTTGATGTACAGATGAAAGCTCCCGGCTCCCGGACAGTGGGTTCCTTGTGCAGAACGGCAGGGCCTCTCCCAGGCCTGGCCACCGCAGCCCCCAGGCCTGGCCTGGCCATGAGGAGGAGGTTCCGGCCGGCCCGCCATACCAGCCCGGCCTACGGAGGGCCATGGCCAGGATGTGTGTGCCCTTTAGGAAGCAGACTCTGGACCCCTCCGGTGACGGGGGTGGCGGGGCAGGGAGGTGGCAGGTGATCTCTAGAAGGGTGTAGCCAATCCCCACGTACCCCACATCACCCAGGCCGCCTGGGCAGGGCATGCTCCACTCCACGCAGACCCAGTACTGCCCGATCCTGAGGACAGCACCTCCACGCGGGCCTCGGATCCACAAGATGACGGACGAGGTGGCTTGTCACCTCCCTCCCGAGAACCGATCCCCCCGCCCCCGCTCTGCCCACCCAACCTCCCCATCCCAAACCCCTCACCCAAGCCCCCCCCCGAGCCACAGGGCCCTGGAGGACCCCGGGCTGGCTGGCCAGAGCCTCAGCAGGCATCTGCATGCTGTGGGGGCCGTGTCTGTCCTCAGACAGCGGAGACCTGGATGCGAGGGAGCTGTGCCCTGCTTCCCACCGCCATGGGACCCCGTCCCGAGGTGCTGGGACCCACGTTTCGGCCACAGCCCTGCAGAGTCCTGCGGCGGATCCCCAGAGACCACCGGAAGGCTGGGCTCTGCCCTGGGACGGGAGCGAGGCCTAGGCAGGAGGCCCAGACCAGGCAAACTGCCGAGCGCTGTCTGCGGGGCCTGCGGCTTCTCTCCCAACCAGCCCCGTCATTCCTTTGTTCCTTCCTTCCCGCCTCCCCCAGCGCCACCCAGCCCGCACCCAGCCCCGCCGTGTGAAACTGGGACTGTGACTCAGCCCCCACCCCACCCTGGGAGACAGAGACCACACACACTGTGATGGGCCACACGGGGGAGGGGGAGCAGGGCCCCCATGGGGCCCCACAGGCACTGCCCTCTGCCAGGAAAGGGCCCCTGCAGAGCCAGCCCTGGAAGGGGCTGCGGGGAGGGGCAGGGCCAGGGCGGCCGAGGTGGGGGGGGGGGGTCTGGGAGGCTCTAGGAACGGGAATGCATTTCCCAGGGGACAGCCCGAGCCCGGCCCGAGGAGCTCAAGGGTGCCCAGGCTGGGGGCTGCAGCTCAGCCAGCTCCAGCATGGGCATCCGGCCAGGGGCAGCGGCTCTGGACCCACGGGCTTGGGGACTCCAAGCAAGTCCTGAGTGGGGGCTCTTTGGTGCCCACAGGGACGTGTTCTGCCCCGTGGAGGCAGGCGGGGAACTGACACAGTAGTAAGGCCCTCCTGGGGGCCGGTGTCGCTGCCTCAGTTTCCCCAGGTAACAGAACCCAAAAGAAGAATGTACTCTACCCTTCCAGGATCTACAGGACCCAGGATCAGACAGCCACGGTGGGAACTGAGCCTGCCCCTCACTGTGTGGGGGGAGGGGGAGATGGGCTTGAGCTTGCCAGGCATGAGCCCTCCCACTGAGCCACGCCCCCAGCCCTCTTCTGCCCGAGTTATTTTTGAGGCAGGGCGTTGCTTCCTGCCTGGGTCAGCGCCAGGACCCCAGTCCTGTCACGTGCCTCCGGCCCGGCCGCCGCCGCACCCAGCTACTTGCACTGTCCAGGCTGGCTGAAACGTTGATCCCCCCAATCCCAACCTCCTGGGCAGCTAGGATTACCAGGCATGAGACACGAGCTCACGGCTTCTCACCACCTTCCGATCGCCCGCACTGTGGCCCCTGCGGGAACGCCGCTCCCCAGAGTCCCCGGGTCCCACGGACGCCCCCGCCCCAGGGACGGGCACACCCCATAGCACCACACCAGTAAACTCAGAGCCACGTGAACAATCGGTGCGTCTTTTATTCACAAATAAAAATGGCAGCAAGATATTATCTACACATTTGTACAAAGTCTGAACACCCTATAAAACACACAGTGGCTGGGATGCACGAACCTGTCGTGCAGGGCATCTGGTGGGTGGGCAGGCTCCACACTGCATCTGAAAACAAGCCCCTTCCAGGGGCCCCCATGCTGCCCACAGGGCGCCCCAAAAAGAACCTGCCCCCCACAGCGGCCAAGATCCCAAGGAACACCGTCCATAGAAAACCGTAAAAACCTAGATCATTTGCCCTCAAATCCCACTGCGAACTAGGCGCGTAGACAAAATGATACAAAAATAGGAACCCAACACAGAACTCTTACAAAACCCACACCCTGTCTCTGTGGCTAGTGGTTTGTGACATTGTGTTTTCTGCTTATGGTTTTGGTTAGCATTCCTGCCATGAAGAAGGCATCACGTGTGCAGGCCCCAGGGCCCTTAGGACCCAGCAGGTCTGTCCTGCTCTGAAGACCCCGCTGCTGCGGGCTACGGGGCATGGAGGCCTCCAATGCCAGCTGTGCCCAGCGGAGGCAGCTGGGAAGGAGCAGCAGCCCCGCCAGGGCCAGGGCGGCCACCGCACACGGCCCGCCAAGAGGAAGGCGAGAGGAGACCACCTGCCCCAGCCCGGCCCGAGCAGTCACACCTGCCTGGGTGCGGCCGGGCCGGCGCGCACTGCTGGTGTCTGAGTCTGTAGCACCAATTGGAAAAGAGAAAAATCTAACTGAAAGTCAAAGGCACTTGCGTGGCGGCTGAGCGGCCACAGTCTTCCGGTCCCTGTGCGCGAGCTAGCACTTTCCGTGGCCAGCCGGCCCCTCCCCGCCCGTCTCCTCAGCCCCTCCCCCAGCCTCCGGTCCTCCCCCAACCCCACACATCCTCGCTGCGTCCACATCCCACCCCCACATCCTGCAACACTCCCGGCCTCCTGCACGCTCCCACCCCCACACCCCTGCACGCTGCCCCAGCCTCGCACCCCTGCACGCTGCCCCAGCCTCACACCCCTGCAGGCTCTCCCGCCCGCCTCAGACATCCACCTCCTGTGGCCCGGGTCGGGCCGGGGCTGCCGTGAGGCTGATGTCGAAGCAGGTGACCATCATGACATGGGCCTTGCACAGGTTTACACACTGCTCCAGGGCAGCCGTGGCTCGCTCCAGCGCCGCCAGGTACTCGGCGGACTCGGGCTCCAGCTCGGGGTCCACCTCAACTGGGAAGGGGTGGAACAGGGCAGGTCAGGGTCAGGGAAGCAGCAGGGCAATCCTCCCCCTCCCACCGCCTGCGTCTGGAGAGCTGCACAGCCAAGACAGAAGGTGGCCGCGCGGGCTCGGGCCGGGCACTCACACTGCTCCAGCCAGCGGCCAGGCTCCACCATGAGCCGGCCCTGCGTCTCCGCCAGCTCCTCACACAGATGCTCGTGCCGGGCCTGCACTTCCCGCAGCCTCTGCTGCCGGCGCTCCACCAGCCGCAGCCTGGAGCCGACACACACTAGACCCTGGAGACGGGGGGGGGGGGGGGAAGCACGGGCTCAGGGGTGCTCACGAGAAGGCTGGCGTCCCTCCCGGGAATGGCCAGCCCTCCTCACTGGCCACTGCCGCCCGCCGCCTCCCAGGGGCGTGTACACACTGGGCTTCCAGGGAGGGCGGGCGGGGCAGGCGGGTCTACGCCACGGTGCCCAGATGCTGCTCCACCTCAGGAGACAGGGCCCTCAGGCACCTGCCTGCCACACGTGAGTGCACCCGTGTGTGAGCACATATACATTTACACGTGAGCACACCTGCCAGCACATGCACATTCGTGAACACACAATGCTCTCGTGAGCACATGCACGTGAGCGTACATACATGCATGAACACATGCCTGTGCGCACACACGCACACACGCGTGAGCACACACGGGAGCTGTTGGAGGCCTCCACCGCTCAGGGACAGTCCCTACCTTCTCCACATCCGGGGAGGCCTGTGGGTAGAGAAGGTGCGGTCACTGCCTGCCTGGCCGTGTCCCTGGGGCGTCCCCCCGCTCTCCTGCTACCTAGGGCTCCCGGCCACCAACCCCCGTGTGCCGCAACCCCAGACCTGGGCGGGGTCCTCGCGGGGGGGCAGGCGGTGCCTCTGCAGCCGCTCCACATCATCGATCTCATACACCTTGATCTCGAAGGGCTCCTTCAGAGAGCTGGCCAGCGGCGGGGGAAGGTCCACCCACTGCCCGGGGAGGCTAGGCTTGCGGCCCAGGGCGGCAGCATCAGGCAGCGGCGCCGGGATCAGCCGTCGCCTCTGAAGGCCTGGAATGAAGAACGGGGCCCTGGCTGAGCCGAGACCGGGGCCTGAACCAGCCGCCAGGCACCCAGACACCGCGCCACTCTCCCCGGCCCCGGCCAGGACAGGCAGGGACTCACTCACTGCGTCCCGGCAGTGCCCGTAGGGCCGACCAGGACAGGCGGGAAGAGGACGGCCCAGAACCCAGTGCCCAGCTCACGCCCAAGCTCTCCCACCGCACAGCCTACATGAGGACCAGATGCGGGCTGAGCCCCAGCCCGCGGGACGGCCTGGGGACCGGGGCATGTGCTGGGCCCACTGGGGACCGTGCGCGTGCCCAACAGCCCAAGCACACAGGCCCTGTGCTGGGATGGCCGTGAAGGCCACACTGTCTGGCCCCTTGTGGAGACAGGCTTACAAACTGTCCAAGGGGGGTGTGCCTGGCGTCTGTCCGCCCGGCCTGCAGGCGTTTGCCAGGATTCCAGTTAGGCGCCCACCTGTGGCCCTCTTCTTGGGGGACTTGAGGCTGCGTGCCCGGGCGCCGGGGGAGGCGGCCCCGCTCTCGCTGGTGGAGTCGGGGGCGGAGGAGGCGCTGCCCGTGGCCTCGCTGTCCCGCATCACGCTCTCGTAGCCGCTGCTGCCGCCGCTGTGGTAGAAGAGTGCGGTGCGGCCCATGGCGGGCGGCAGCTCCCCGCTCAGCACGCTGCTGTTGTCGCTGCCGTGGCCGCTGCTGTAGCGCTGGGGCCGCCGGGGCGCGGTGACCTTGCTGTAGGGGGAGGGCAGGGCGGCGCCGGCCGGGGGCCGCTCCTCCGCCACGTTCACGCCACTGTCGTTGCCGCTGTCCGAGTCAGCTGAGCCCCACAGGGGGCCGTTCTTGCCGGGAGCCCCGCCGGCTGCCAGCTCGTGGACGCGGCTGTGGGCGGCCCGGAGCGCCTGCTTGGTGCCCATGACAGTACCCCGGCCGGCCTTGGAGCCCATGCCAGGCATGGCCCGCGAGGCGGGCCGGGGGCTGGTCACTGCGCCCCCGGAGGCCCTGCCCGGCGCAGGGGCCAGCGGCTTTGCCGGAGCCCCCAGGGCCCGACACCCACTGGCCACCGGGCTCCGGCCCTTGGCCCCGCTGGCAGGTGGCCTTCCAGCGCCCGCAGCCTTGGCCGAGCCGCCCCTGCAGGCAGCAGACGGCTCAGGGGTGGGGCTGGCAGGCGGCACACCCAGCCTGGGCACGGCCCGGGGTGGCCGCCCAGGGCCCTCTCGGCCCTTGCTGCTGTGAGCCAGGCCCTCATACCGCTCCAAGGACATGTGGCCGGTGGGGCGGGTCGCCATCTCCACCTTGCCGGCCCGGGCTTTCAGGCTGGACGTGGCCTTGGGAGCCGTGTGGTCGGTCCGGCTGTTGGGCCTGGCCTCCTCCTCCCCGCGGAGGGCAGCAGCGGCACTGGGCCGGGTTGAGCCGAGGGCCAGGTTGCTCTGTTCCAGGCTGGACTTGCGCACGGGCGGGGCGGGGGGCCCTGCCCCAGTGGGCCTGGGGAAGAAGCCCCCCCTGGGGGCTGTGCTCTTCCTCATGCCAGGAAAGGCCTTTGCGCTGCCCGGGCAGACCCCGCCCTCGGCAGAGGATTCTCCGCAGGACACGGTGACCGTGGTCACCCCCAGCGTGGTGGCCCCCCTCCGCAGGGGCGGGGTCCGCACCGCCACCTCTGGCCTGCGGGTGGCCCTGGCAGCCACCTCGTGCCCGTCCGCCACCCGCTGGACGCAGGCCAGCATGGCCTGTGCCTCGGGCAGCCGGGGGTTGCCGGGTGGCGGGCTAGGGCCATCGCTGGCTGAGGCCACTTGGAATGCGTCACCATCATCTGCGCGGAGCAGCCAGGGGTCCTCAGGGGGGCCTCTGGGGCTGAGGGGACCCCGGCTCGGGGCAGCGCAGCCTGCGCGGCCGGCTGCTGAGGTAGTCCTTGGCTTGCGGGGGAGGCTGGAGTGGATGGTTGGGGCCAGGGCCGTCCCCTGCAGAGCCCTAGCCCAGGGCTCCCTGCCGGGCTGGGCCAGGGCTGCCACAGCTGCCTCTCTCGGGTGAGGGCCAGGCTCGCCGGGTGTGCCGGGACCCAGGGCCCCGAGGCTGCCGTCCTCCAGCGAGCTGCCCGAGGCGGAGGGGTCCAAGGGCCCAGCCGCTGCTGTGAAGTTGGGGCTGAAGGGCGGCTGCAGCGTGGGGCTGCAGCTCAGGGCTGTGCAGACTTCGACCTCGCTGAGCCAGGAGCCGATGGAGGAGCCGGGACTGCCGCCTGCCCAGGCTGCCCCCTCCAGGGCGCCCCCCGGAGCACATGGACCCCCGGGGGCCTGGGAGGTGTACGCGTCGAACTCATCGTTGATGCTGCTGATGATGCTGACGGGCCGCGAGCCCGAGGCCAGCGCCTGCAGGGAGCAGTCGCTGCCGAAGCTGGCCAGGCTGGAGGGCCTCGCAGCGCCCGCCAGCGGCCCCAGGGGCAGCTCCTCCACCACCGTGAACACCAGCTCATCCTCGCCGTTCAGCTCCACGGGCTGCTGCACTGTCACCGTGGTGGTCAGCAGGCCGCGCTCCACACGGCGGCCGTGAGCGGCCGGGCAGGGACAGGCCGGGTCTGCAGGGAGCAGAGGCTGCTGGCCCTGGCACACCTGTCCACTCATGCCCACGGGGGGCGCGCGCGCCATGCCGTCAGCACCCCTTCCCCCAGGCTCCATGGGCGCGCCCGGGGGTCCTGGCTGCCGAGGAGGGGGAGGGGCTGGACCAGGCAGCGGTCGCCTGCCGCCCCCTGCCGGGGTCTTGTCCAGGGCTGGCGGCTCGGGCCGGGCGCACCAGTCTACCCTCTGGTCACCCTGGGCGGCAGCCCTGGGGGGCTCAAAGGCGCCCCCGCTGCTATCTGCCCCCTGGCTGCCTCGAGGGGTGCTTGTGGCCATCGGGGGGCCCACAGACTTCCTGGGGGACGCGGACTCGGGTGGCGAGGGCCTCCTGGCCCCTCGGACGGGACTGGCCTGCGCCCCCTCCGAGCCCCCCGGGGGCCCCGGGAGGCCCTCACTGCCGTCGATGCACTCCAGCCGCTCCTGCAGCTCCGCGAAGGTGCTGCAGCGGAAGTGGTCGGCCTCTCCCGGGCCTTCGGAGGGCCGGCGGCGGCTCAGCACGGGGATGATGGGCACGAAGTCAGGCGGGCCCTCGTTGTCGGTAAGCTCCCGGTCAGACAGCGCCGCCCCGCCAGGCCCCACGTAGATGACGGTGTCGCAGGACTGCTCACTGCTGGAGGAGTAGTCCGGATCTCCGGGCAGGCCGGGCGCCAGGCGGTCACGGTCTGGGGTGGCGGAGCGGGCATGGAAAGGTCGCAGGTGTGGGGGGCGGCGGCTCCGGCCCTCCTCACAGGAGCTCTCCCCGCCCGAGGAGCTGGAGGCGCACTGGGGAGGGCAAGGCAACACCTGAGCGGACCGGCCTCCGCCTGTGCCCAAGCCCCGCCCCTCCCCTCCCTGAGCCGGCACCCCAGCCCATCCCGCCCCTCCCCCTCCCTGAGCCGGCACCCCAGCCCATCCCGCCCCTCCCCCTTCCCTATCCCCGCACCCCATCCCTCCCCGTTCCCTGTCCTGAGCCCCTCACCGGATCCCTTCCCTGCCCTACTCCCCTGCAGCCTGTGGACCCTACAAAAACACTGCCTGAGACCACAAGCAACACCTGCCACTGTGGACACTACCCCCGGGCTCAGACAGGACTCGATCCAGACAAGTGCACCCGCACAGCCACACAGAGGCACTGTCACACAGAGGCACTGTCACACAGAGGGACCGTCACACAGAGGGACCGTCACACAGAGGGACCGTCACACAGAGGGACTGTCACACAGAGGGACCTGTCACACAGAGGGACCGTCACACAGAGGGACAGTCACACAGAGGGACCGTCACACAGAGGGACCGTCACACAGAGGGACTGTCACACAGAGGCACTGTCACACAGAGGGACTGTCACACAGAGGGACCTGTCACACAGAGGGACTGTCACACAGAGGACCTGTCACACAGAGGGACTGTCACACCCAAGGACCTGTCACACAGAGGGACTGTCACACAGAGGGACCGTCACACAGAGGGACTGTCACACAGAGGGACCGTCACACAGAGGGACCGTCACACAGAGGGACCGTCACAGAGGGACCGTCACACAGAGGCACTGTCACACAGAGGGACCGTCACACAGAGGGACCGTCACACAGAGGGACCGTCACACAGAGGGACCTGTCACACAGAGGGACCGTCACACAGAGGGACCGTCACACAGAGGGACCGTCACACAGAGGGACCTGTCACACAGAGGGACCGTCACACAGAGGCACTGTCACACAGAGGGACCGTCACACAGAGGCACTGTCACACAGAGGACCTGTCACACAGAGGGACCGTCACACAGAGGGACCTGTCACACAGAGGGACTGTCACACCCAAGGACCGTCACACAGAGGCATTGTCACACAGAGGGACCTGTCACACAGAGGGACTGTCACACAGAGGGACCGTCACACAGAGGGACCGTCACACAGAGGGACTGTCACACAGAGGGACTGTCACAGAGGGACTGTCACACAGAGGGACCGTCACACAGAGGGACCGTCACACAGAGGGACTGTCACACAGAGGGACCGTCACACAGAGGGACCGTCACACAGAGGGACCTGTCACACAGAGGGACTGTCACACCCAAGGACCGTCACACAGAGGGACCGTCACACAGAGGGACCTGTCACACAGAGGGACCGTCACACAGAGGCACTGTCACACAGAGGGACTGTCACACAGAGGGACCGTCACACAGGGACCGTCACACAGAGGACCTGTCACACAGAGGGACCGTCACACAGAGGGACTGTCACACAGAGGGACTGTCACACAGAGGGACTGTCACACAGAGGGACCGTCACACAGAGGGACCTGTCACACAGAGGGACCTGTCACACAGAGGGACCGTCACACAGAGGGACCATCACACAGAGGGACCGTCACACAGAGGGTCTGTCACACAGAGGGACTGTCACACCCAAGGACCGTCACACAGAGGGACCGTCACACAGAGGGACTGTCACACAGAGCGACTGTCACACAGAGGCACTGTCACACAGAGCGACCGTCACACAGAGGGACTGTCACACAGAGGGACCGTCACACAGAGGGACTGTCACACAGAGGGACCGTCACACAGAGGGACCGTCACACAGAGGGACCTGTCACACAGAGGGACTGTCACACCCAAGGACCTGTCACACAGAGGGACTGTCACACCCAGAGACTGTCACACCCAGGGACCTGTCACACAGAGGGACCTGTCACACAGAGGGACCGTCACACAGAGGGACCGTCACACAGAGGGACTGTCACACAGAGGGACTGTCACACCCAAGGACCTGTCACACAGAGGGACTGTCACACCCAGAGACTGTCACACCCAGGGACCTGTCACACAGAGGGACCTGTCACACAGAGGGACCGTCACACAGAGGGACCGTCACACAGAGGGACTGTCACACAGAGGGACTGTCACACAGAGGGACCGTCACACAGAGGGACCTGTTACACAGAGGGACCATCACACAGAGGGACTGTCACACAGAGGACCTGTCACACAGAGGGACTGTCACACCCAAGGACCTGTCACACAGAGGGACTGTCACACCCAGAGACTGTCACACCCAGGGACCTGTCACACAGAGGGACCGTCACACAGAGGGACCGTCACACAGAGGGACTGTCACACAGAGGGACTGTCACACAGAGGGACCGTCACACAGAGGGACTGTCACACAGAGGGACCGTCACACAGAGGGACCGTCACACAGAGGGACCGTCACACAGAGGGACTGTCACACAGAGGGACCTGTCACACAGAGGGACCGTCACACCCAAGGACCTGTCACACAGAGGTCACACAGAGGGACCTGTCACACAGAGGGACCGTCACACAGAGGGACCGTCACACAGAGGCACTGTCACACAGAGGGACCGTCACACAGAGGGACTGTCACACAGAGGGACCTGTCACACAGAGGGACCGTCACACCCAAGGACCTGTCACACAGAGGTCACACAGAGGGACCTGTCACACAGAGGGACCGTCACACAGAGGGACCGTCACACAGAGGGACTGTCACACAGAGGGACTGTCACACAGAGGGACCGTCACACAGAGGGACCTGTCACACAGAGGGACCATCACACAGAGGGACTGTCACACAGAGGACCTGTCACACAGAGGGACTGTCACACCCAAGGACCTGTCACACAGAGGGACTGTCACACCCAGAGACTGTCACACCCAGGGACCTGTCACACAGAGGGACCGTCACACAGAGGGACCGTCACACAGAGGGACCGTCACACAGAGGGACTGTCACACAGAGGGACCGTCACACAGAGGGACTGTCACACAGAGGGACCGTCACACAGAGGGACCGTCACACAGAGGGACCGTCACACAGAGGGACTGTCACACAGAGGGACCTGTCACACAGAGGGACCGTCACACCCAAGGACCTGTCACACAGAGGTCACACAGAGGGACCTGTCACACAGAGGGACCGTCACACAGAGGGACCGTCACACAGAGGCACTGTCACACAGAGGGACCGTCACACAGAGGGACTGTCACACAGAGGGACCTGTCACACAGAGGGACCGTCACACCCAAGGACCTGTCACACAGAGGTCACACAGAGGGACCTGTCACACAGAGGGACCGTCACACAGAGGGACCGTCACACAGAGGCACTGTCACACAGAGGGACCGTCACACAGAGGGACTGTCACACAGAGGGACCGTCACACAGAGGGACCGTCACACAGAGGGACCGTCACACAGAGGGACCGTCACACAGAGGGACCTGTCACACAGATGGACCGTCACACAGGGACAGTCACACAGAGGGACTGTCACACAGAGGGACCGTCACACAGAGGGACCTGTCACACCCAGGGACTGTCACATAGAGGGACTGTCACACTGAGGGACCGTCACACAGAGGGACCTGTCACACAGTGGGACCTGTCACACCCAAGGACCTGTCACACAGAGGGACTGTCACACCCAGAGACTGTCACACCCAGGGACCTGTCACACAGGGACTGGGTCTCGCCCAGGGAGGGAAGGGGCTTAGGCAGATGAGAGCAAGCTGCAGCAACAATCGAGGCCCACCTAGGACTGAGTCCCACCTCCAGGCAGGCCTGAGCCACGTGGCTGGGGTCTCTTTTTGGAACGCACTCACGCTCCACATGCCCCAGGGTCTGCCACTGGGGCCAGGCCACCACACACCCCACACAGCAGGAACTGGGGGCGTGGGTCCCTTCTCCCTCCAGGCAGTGTTAGGTGACACGAGGACCCACAGGGGACCGACAGGGGAAGGTGCCCCTCTCCCCACAGCAAACAGAAGCCTCAGGTGAGCAGCAGGTCTGGAGCCCACCTTGGCCTTCTTCCTGCGCAGGCGCTGGATGCGTGCGGCCAGCTGCACGGTGCTGAGCGTCTCAGCGTGGTGCGCCGGGGCGTCCGAGACATGGGCGATCATGGTGGTGCGGCAGCCGCTGGCAGCCAGGGACTCCCGCAGCAGCATGGTGAGTCTGTGGTCCCTGGAGTTGAGGAGGGCTGGTCTGTGAGGGTGGGAGGCTGGGTGCAGGGTGGGCTAAGGGGCCAGGGAGGGGAAGACTGCTTCTCTCCAGACCGGGGCTGTGCCTGGAGCACCAGGTCTGCCCGGGGATCCTCTTCCCTGCTCATCTGCCCTGTCCAGCACCCAGGTCCCCAGAGGGCCAGCTGTGAACCCAGAGGCGGTGCTGGCCAGCTCCCGCCCCGGGGGCCCACTCACCTGTAGGGCACGTGCTTGGCACCATTGACCAGGGCTAAGATGACACTGCCCAGGGCCGACAGGGACAGGCACAGGGACCCCCCGGCGGCCTCTGCACCCCTGCCGGGCGCCGCCTCACAGCTGCCCAGGTCGATGAGGTGCAGGCGGCTCCGGCCTCCGGACACTGGAACAACAGTGCAGGTGATGCTGGGCAGCCGTGTGTCCCGCCCTCCACCCCGTGGAGAGGTCCTCGGGGAGGCCCTGGGGGGGAGATGGGGGGAGGGCGGGGGGGGAGTGGGTGCACCTACTTCCTCCCTGGCCGCCCTTCTCCACGCGATACTGGTAGACATGCAGGGTGAAGAGCAGGTGGGAGCTGCGCCGGGCATCTTCCCCACCAGCAAGGCCGGAGCTGCGGGCAGCCAGGGCTGCATCCAGGTAGAAGGCAGCCTTCTCCGCGGTGGGCGCCCGCAGCTCACTCTGGTTCTGGAGCTGTACGAGAGCAGGCGGCAGCGCCTTTAGAGGCGCAGGGTTGAGAGCACCCCCTGCCCCACAGAGGCCCGGGGGTGGAGGCCTTGGCGAACCTGTGCCCCGCACGCGGGGTCCTCCCGCAGGTACACGCCTGGAGACTGGGCATCCTGCAGGCTGTCCGAGGCCACCGAGGCCAGCAGGTCGCGCAGGCTCTGGTCGCGGCCGCACACCTCCACCGCGGAGACCCGGATGGAGAAGCGCGCTCCGGTCCTCTCCTTGCGCTCCTCGATGAGCCTGAAGAGCCAGGAGATGGCGCAGGGCACCACGCCCAGGCTCTGGGGCGAGCTGTCCTTCCCAATCATGGTGTAGGACTTGCCTGGAGGATATGGGGACAGGTGAGGGCCACCCCATCGTATGATAAGTCCTCAGAACCCTGCCACGCTGAGGTTCCCGGAGGGCCGCTGAGACCCCGGCCTCCGCGATCCCTTACAAGGCCTCTGCCGGCAGCTCGGCAGGTTGGGGCGTCTCTACGGGATTCCCACATGGAGGAGCCCCTCCCCTGCCTCCACAGTGGCAGCAGTGGGGATGGCGGGATGGCGGGGAAGGCAAAGCACCGTCAGGGACCACTTACCAAGGCTCCCGTGGCCGAACGAGAAAATGCAGCCATCCACCCCACTGACCACAGACTGCAGCACATCAGCCACGGTGCCCGAGCAGACCTCGGCCTAGGAAGGAACCCAAGGGTCAGGCAGGGGCCGGCGCCAAGGGCCAGGTCACAGACTTCAGCCACGTCTGTCCTGCCACACGGGCAGGCAGTCCTCCAGGCAGCAGCGCAGGCAGGCAGGGCTGAAGCACCATGCTCAGCGGCCCCACATGCACACTGGCTGTGCAGCACAGACCCCGATACAGCACAGGGGTACGGCAGCTGCTGGGACACACGTCTGGGGGCATGCACACACTTCCGAAGGTGGGAGGCTCCCGGAACACCCCCCCCCCCGACTCAGCCTGAAGACTGGGGCAGGAGCTGTGGAGACAGCCCAGGCCAGGGCCCTCAGGCAGGAAGTCTACCCCTGACCCCATGCCTTGGGGTGGCCTGGACTCCCCGCCCTGCGGCTTCTAGCTACTCTACCTGTTCTGAGTCCTGGGGGAAGATGGCGTCGAAGGCAAACATCTTGGGAACGGCTGCCGTAGCCGTGCGCCGGAGGCCCGCACTGCCGGGGGGGCCGGCAGCCGGGTCGTACAGAGTCACCTGCTTCTTCCGGGGGTCCACCTTCAGGAAGGACGTGGACTCGGCCGATCGCTGCGCACCCTGTGCCGGCCAGATCCGCAGCATGACCTTCACCTGGGAGCGGGGAGAAGCTGGCATGGGAGAGCTGCCCACCGCCCAGCTGGCTAATTACAGGGCAGGAGAAGCAGCAGCTCGCGAGTCAGGACAGCGGACCAGGCCTCGGCGCAGGCACCTGACGCCGCAGGAATGCGGCCAGAGCAGATCCCATATGAGGTCAGCGGGGCCCAGGGTGGGGTGAGGCTGGGGGGCAACGCCAGGCGGCAGCACAGGGGTTAGAGACCGAGACTAGGGGGGCAGACCCAGGCGCTCTGACGCACCCACCGTGGGCCTGCAAGGCAGCTCCTCTGCTGAGGCAGAAGGGCCCCAACCCCCTGTGGATGGCCCATCTGAGCGACACACAAGCAAATCAGCCATGGGAGGGCAGAGGCCTGAGAGGACCCGGAGGCCGCATGGAAAAATCCCCAGGTCTCGCTGCTTCTGACCCCAAAGCCGGTTCAGGAAGCCAAGCTCACAGCCCATACAGCCAACAGGAGAAAGGCCACAGGAAAGCAGCCGAGATCCTTGAAAAGACAGGAATGCTGAAACCCCCTGGCCACACAAGCCCCAGGACAAGCTAGAAATAACTGAAGCAGGATGGGGTAGGGTGGGGGGTGGAGGTGGGGAGCAGAGGCAAGAGAACAAAGCCCAGGGTGGTCCTGGGCTTCTGGAAAGCAGCCGTCAGCCAGGGCTACAGCTGAGTGGACACTGTGCCTCCAAAGTATGGAACAACGCCCCAAATGTGTGCTGTGCTGGTGTCGGGGTCTGCAAGGCCCCACGGCACCTGCTCGCCATAGAGAACATGGCGGTCAGGACAAGATGCCAGCCAGCATCCAGAGCCACAGCACTGCAGACACCCAAAACCTGTGTGGCAGACACCGGTACCGTCGCCAGGACCTCCAGACTGGCACCTCGCAGCCAGCCTCAGGCAGCACTCCTCAGGGCCGGGCCGCCACCGGCCGCTCCCTGTCCGACTTCTCGCAAGGGTGTGAACCAAATGACCCGAGACTGATTTCAGGGCCAATATTTTTCAAGGGTTTAATTGTAAGTGACAGATACATAACGCTACAAAATTGGTTTCTCGAGGGCAGCTCCCGCCCGCGCCAGCCACTCCCCTGGCTGTGCAGAACCTGGAGCCGGGCGTGGCGTCAAGAGTCCCCCCCCCCCCCTCCCCGGGAAGAAGCAGCCCTGGCGCTATGCAGAGCCTGGGCTCCATGAGGCGAGAATTGCTGCTTTTATTCCCCAACACGAACAAAACGAGTTCATTTCCAAACGCAGCTGAAACACAGACAGGAAAAAAAAAAAATGTGCCGCTTCCCAGTAATTTTGGGCAATTTTTTTCCAGCGTGAGCTCCCCCACACGTGAGAAGCCGAGCGGGTTCCGGAGATGTGGGAGAATTCCCAGCAGGAGGAGGGCCTGGACAAGCCACGGCTCAGCTCTCTCCACGCCTCCTGGAGCTAATCCCAAGCCGACCTCCAGCCAGCCCCGGAGGGGACCAGGCAGGGACATTGCTGTCCAGCCTGCCCCCCCCCCCCGGCTGCATGCAGGGAACCTGTCATTACCTCAGGGGAAATGATGGGGTCTTCCAGGAGATGAGTGCATCAAGTGCCCCCCCAGACGGACAGCTATCACAAAGCCTGGCTGAATAGCTGCCTTCTGGGGAGGGGAAAAATGCATTTGGCATTAAAAAAAAAAAAAAAAGCGCTTCCCGCTCCTGGCGTGGCCCCCCGCTGCGAGGCGGGGTGCGCTGCCTGCACCCACCATGGAAGGGATGTCTTCTTTAATACCACAGTGTGATGAATTAGCTTAAGTAGCACATTAATGTCAGAAATTGAACATAATCTAACTTCTTCTCTGTGACAATATTAAACGCCTTTCAGCAGGCGTTTCTACTGTGTGACATTATTGCTAATAATGCCAGCACGCTGGGTCTCTGGGGAAGTGCTGAGTGATTCGGGCCACCAGAAAAAAAGGCTGAAGCTTTACCACCTGCGTGCAGCCTGGCCCCAGGGGTGGGAGGCAAGCTGGGCCCCAAGCCACAGACACAGAGAAAAGCTGCAGCTTTTGCTCCGACACCCAGAAAGGAGGCCCCCCCCCCCCGGCCTACCAGGCAGACACTCCCAACGCCCCCCAGCAGGACCAGCCCCAGCAAGACAGGCAAAGGGCCAAGGCCAGGGTGCAGACGCACCATGCCAGACCCCAGCAGGAAGGGGCATGGACAGAGGTGGCACCAAGTCCACCCAGCACCCTGAGGATCCTGAGGCTCGGGCAGGTGACCCCATCAGGAAGCAGGGTGTGGCCCAGTCCTGGCCCTGAGCCACGGGACGGAGCAGCCGCTCCAGATGCAGACACTGCCCAGCACTTTCAGGCCCCACATCAGCACAGTGACTTGGGGTGCAGTGGAAGGCAAGTTGTTCAGATCCACACGGCTGTGAGGCCCTGAGTTGGGACAGTCACCAACCAATCTCTTTGCTCCTGGGGCAGGCACAACGCTGGGCCACACACAGCCGCCACCCAGGCCAGAGGGCACTGGGGGCCCAGGGAGCACAGGGTACAGAGCAGCCTGTGCTGACTGCTTGTGTGAGGTCAGCCTGCAGCCAGTGCTGGGCCAGGGGCTGACCTGAACCTCCAAAAATGTTACTCTCGGGGCACAGAGCAGGCCAAGGACAGGGAAACCGCTGGGTGTGTGAGCGGGCCCAGGCCGGCCTACAACCCACAGCTGTGAGTGCGGCTTCCCACCTCGCGGTGCCAGGCCTTCCTCACCCAGGTGAATGCACAGCTTCTCCACGCAGGACCGCTTGGAGCTGGCAGGGATGAGGTGCGGGGGAGAGAGTTCCCCAAGTCTAGAGCCCAAGTCAAAACTCTTCAGAAATGTAAGGAAGGTCAGGGCCCTTGACCTGTCTGGGCCTGACACCCTCTGAACCCTAACATACCATCACCCCCATTTCTGCTCATCCGCCCCGGGTCCTGCTGACCAGCCCCCTCCAGCCTGGGAGCCGGAAGCAGGCCCTTCCATGCCCCACTGCCAGGCCACCAGACCCAGGGCCAGGTCTACCTTTCCGAAGCCTGCGGGGTTGTCCTTGGCCTTGGCTGCCCTGAGCAGGCAGGGGGGCGCCGGGGGTGGCCACAGCTGCAGGATGCCACTGAAGTCCGTGGGGTAGGTGCAGGTGCTGCGGGCGGCAGGGGCGGGCGGCGGGGCGGGCTTCTTGCGTTTGGAGGCCAGGCTGAGCTTCTGGGCAGCCCTGTGGAGGAGAACCGTGTCCCTGTATGCACCAGCGGCTGCCCGCCGCCCCACCACCGCCCACGCCGCCAGCCTCCCTGCAGGCCCCGCCAGGCACCCAGCGCAGGCCAGGGGACAGGGCCTCACCCAGCATCCATTCCCGACCGCAGGACAGCCAGCACCAAGGCTGTGGCAGCCACACGGGCGCTCACCGAGCCTCCACAGGCCTCCATCTTCCAGAGGGATGGTAGGATGCCAGGGGCGGGGGGGACCAAGCTAACATGTTCTCAATACAGAAGCCCCCAACAGGACAAGCTCACTCAGCGCTGCTTCCAAGACCGCTGTGTCCAGTCCCCAGAGCAGAGGTCGCCTCTCCCCTCACATACCGAGCCCGCCGGGTCACCAGGGGCTCGCACCCCAGCACACCACGCATGCGCACACAGACCCCCCTGGGGGACCCCGCCTCCTGGCCGGTCGCTGTGTCGGCTCTTACCCTGGGATAGGTGGCCCCCAGGACTACCTCCCCTGGAAAGCCGGAGCCAGCAGCCCTCCCCTCCCCATCAGGCCAGGTGACCCTGGGCCGTACCAGTGTGACACTGGTCACCCTGACCATCCCCAGTCCCTGTGTCTAGCACGACCTTCCAGCCAGGGACCCCCAGTGTGCCAGGGGACCAGAACAAGAGGCCACAAGCCAGAAGCTTCCCAGCACCTGGCCGCCTGTCCCACACCCGCCTCCCAAAGTGCCCGCTCCTTCTTGCCCATCCCCCTGGGGCCTCCTTGGCCCACTCTGTCCCCAGAAGAATCCCATGGAAGCCACGCCCAGGCTGCAGGGCCTCTGCCAGGCCTCGCACTCCAGAGCCGCCGAGGCTGGCGTTTTGCTAACTCCTCTCATCTTTAATAGGAGTTGTCTTTTAAGAGGCCCAGGGGACAGCTTCCTCCGAGTGAGGTGTCATCACGGAAAATAAAAGTAATCTACGACGCACGGCGGAGTCCTTAGCGGAGCCCCAACGGCACCCGTGCGCGCCCAGGGCAGGGCCGAGGTGGAGAGCAGAAACACACACAGTCTGGCTACCAGGCTGTGGCCTGGGCTCCGTGCTCAGTGCCCACGCCCTGGACCGTGCTGCCTCCAGCATGCAGCCTCTCCTGCCTGAGCCGGCGTTGCAAACCTCACTCAGCCGTAGCACACAGCGACCGGAGGCCGATACCGTCCCGTGCGACTGCAAGAGACCAGGGTCGGCAGGGCCCCGACCCACACCCCGCGTCACTCCTGAGAGGGCAGGGGGCGCAGGGGGCCCCCAGCCAGTGAAGTGAACAGCACGAACCCAGGGCTCTTCCTGCCTCCTGCTACCGCAGCCTTGGCCTCCCAGCCTGTGCCCCACCCCAACCACCTGGGTCACCCCCAAACACCCCAAGCAGCCTCCCTAGGCAGAAGCTGGAGCCCCACCTCAGCAGACATTAGCATCTCGGGGCCCCCACCCAGCTGCCTGGCGCTGCTGCCTGGGGCACACTTGGGTAGGCCTTGCCACGGGGCGGGGGGGGGGGGGGGGTTGCAGGCGCTGGCGGGAAACTCCCAGGCTACCCTGTGCAGGGCCAGGGCGCTCCCCACCAGGAATAATTTCTTCAGCTGTGAACGGGCACCCCAACCCTGCTCCCAGTCCACACAAGGAGATGGCATTGGTCAGCACAGGCGTGGCCAGGCTCACCGGGGGCTGGGCCCTCCCTGGATCACGTAGATCAGGGTACCGCCAGCTCTGACACAGGCCACAATCCCATACCCATGCCCCTAGGCTTCAAGGACACAGGAAGGCCAGCAGCGGTCCCCGGGAAATGAGCATGTTCAGGGCCAAGAGCAAGGTCATTTTCGCTGGGCTGGCCACTGCGGAGCTGTGCCCAGCTCTGCCCTCAGCCACCCTCTCAGGAGCAGCACCCTGGCCACCTCCTGGGCAGGTGGAGGTCTGCCAGTGCAGAAGCCTGGAGGTCACAGCCCACAGTCTGAGGCAAGTCAAGAATCCCTCTTTCCTCACTCACCGTCAGCCCAAGAGGCTGGGAGCAGACAGCCCTCCCCGCCCGCCCAGCCCCCGCGCCTGTTTTTATGGCTCATCCACGGGCATGACTCAGGCAACATCACCCCACTGGGGCCCCAGGACCGGCACTTTCCCTTTGATGAAGCCCAGGCCCCTGTGAAAATGACGCCCATCAGCAATGCCAACACCCATCAGGAGAGGCTATGGAGTCTGCAAAGGCCTTGGGTGCTGGGCCCAGGCTAGTACCCGGGGCCCCTAGTCTTCTGAAAGCTCAAGCCTGGCTTCCGAGCAGCAGGGCAGAGACAGGGAGACGGGGGAAATACAGGGCCAAGAGACCTCTCCACCAAGACCAAGTTAACAGAGGGCCACAGACACCAACCCGACAGTGCTGCTGGCAATGGCAGCCCAGGGGTGGGGAGCACTGGAGAGGAGAGCTGCATCCGAACCTGCCGCAGCCTGCTGCCCGATCCTCAAGCCGCATTCCCCCAGGTGCTCAGGCTGACCGCCCCCACCCTCTGTCCTAGCCGCTTCTGGCCAAGCCCAGCACGCACCTGTGCGAGGTGCGAACAAGCTGTGTGGAGCGGGCATGGTGGGCTCTGTGCAAGGTGAGCACGCCAGGCGGGCCTGCGGGTCACCTGAGACTCCAAGCAGGCGAGACTCTTCCAAAAAGCCCTCCAGCCCAGAAGCCGCAGCTCACTCGGTAGAAACCAGGACGCCCCAGTATTCCAGGGAGTCCTTGTGCCAGAAGAAAAGCAGGGAGACGCTGCCCAGCAATCTTCCCCAGACATCTACATTCCAGGTCCCAAAGTGACCTGGACTTCCCCGCTGGGGGCGCTAGCCAGCTCCAGACCACCAGTTCTAGCTAAGGGGATGCCAGACAACCAAGGCTAGCCCCTGCCCGGTGGGTGTTAAGGAGCTCCTGGGCTCCTGGGGGACCGTGCTGCCCTGGCTGTGCCCACGGAGGCTGTGCACATAAAAGGCAGAGGTGGGGGTGGGAGACAGAGTCCAAGACTCAGCCAGGATGGCCAGGTGACAGCACGGCACTCCTGACCTACCCCGCCATGCCTCAGACTCCTCCCTCAGCCGCAAGCCCACTCTCTGCCCCATGCACCCCATGAGCCAGCCCATGCAGATGCACCACCCTGGAGCCTGAGACCGCCAGGACAGGGATGGGCTGGGGCCAGCGCTGCCCCTCCAGGCCCTGGGGGAGGGTGGAGGAGGAAACAAAGGAGGCACACTCCCCACGAACCACCCGCAGGCAGCCACGGTTCCATTGTCTCCTGGTGCACTCTGAGCCTCGTCTCCCACCCACAAAGCCTGGGAGCCAGCACGCGCCCCACAGCACCTCCAACACCATCCCCAAGGGGCTAGCCACCACTGACCCCAGCCCCGGGCCCACCTGCTGGCATGGGCCCTGCCCAGACACCCACTCCAACCCGACCCATGGCCTGCCACCTGCGCAGAAGCCAGTGCAATTCAGTGAGTCTAACAGGCTGGAAGTAATGGCAGCAGCCCCTACCCCAGTCCTAGCTTGTTTCTTTGTTTCTATGGTAACTGCCCAAGGTCAGCTCTCAGCACGGGCAGAAGCAGCTCCAGCCTGGGCTGAGACAAAAGGCGGCCGGGCCTGCTCAGCCTGCTCTGCCGGGGGCTGCCGGGGGCTCCCGGGAGCTAATGAGCCGGCGTGGGGGGGCAACACCTGCCTGCACACTTCCAGGAGACCCCACCTCGCGCCGGGAAGGGGGGAGGGGGGCTTGGACTCAGGACCAATGGCGACATAAGGTCTTTCTTCTCAGCTCTAAGCATTTCAAATCCTGCCGCCAGCACCGCCCTGAGGAACGTGACAGCAGCAACCACAAAGCCCAAGCAGAGGGGGACGTGGCCAACTGCAAGTCTGCCCCTCCAGCAGCCATCCACCCCAGACAGCACCGCTGCCACCAGCCACGGGGACTTCCGAGCCGGCTAGGAGGGGCTCCTGTCCCCGCCCCGCCCACCAGTTCCCCAAGGACCCCAGCCAAGCTCTCTGCCCCTAATTGGGGTGAAGGCTGAGGCCACAGCAGACACGGGAGGGAGTCTGCACAGCACGGCAGCCGGCTCATCAGCCAGCGCGACAATGCCCTAATCATATGCCCTGTCACTCCCCAGTCAGGGCCCGCGTCCCCCCGGACCCACGCTGAGAAGGCTCCCCCCTCCCTGCCTGCCTGCCTCTGTGATTCATGGACTAGCAGATCAGCACCCGGGCCGGCTGCTAATGGGACAGTGACCCGCAGCTGGGCTGCCATTACCACTCATTACCGAGATGACATCCTGCAATCCTCGTCCCTCAGGCCACCGGGGTGAGCGTGGGACCGGGCAGACCCAGGCTCTGCACAAGCCGCGGCTGGGTCCGCTCCCCGGGCCAGGCCCAGGAGGATCCACTCCCACCTCCCCCTTCCAGAGCCATTCTCTCCGCCCAACCACCCATCCACACAGTCCCGGCTCCAGGACCTGGGCTGCAGGCTAGGCCTGCAGTGAGACCTCGGGAGGCCCAGAGGCCGCAAACTTCTGGCCCAGTCCACCCCAGGCAGCTGAGCTTCAAGCCTGGGACTCAGGGAGCCCACGTGCTCCAAGCACGGCCCGGCAGGCGGGCCAGCCATCCGCTGAAAGCGGCGGAGCAGCTGTGGCCCCAGACAACCCCCACCCCTCCACTACACACGGGCAAGACCACAGCCCTCCCGGGGAGAACCACAGGCCACCGAGTCTCCGAGGGGCCTCATTCCTGTCCACGCAGCCGCATCCACGCCACTGCCCGGGGCCCAGGAAACGTACCTGATGAAGAAGGAGGCTGCGGCAGACGCCGCGGAGCCCCCTGCGGAGGTGCCTGGGGCCGGGGTGACCAGGGCCGACGTGCAGGCCCCACGGCTCCACGGCCCGGCCGTGCCGTCCAGGCCCGCTATGGGGGTGGCATCGCGGACCGAGTCAGCCACAGCCACGGCCGCCACGGCCGCCTCCGCCTGGGGGAGTGGAGAGTCCGGGTGAGACACAGGACAGCAGAGGCACCCCCCACACGCCCAGACCTGCACTCTCAGGCTCGGCACCCTGGCACTCTTACCCATGTGGCCAGAAGGCCCTAGAAATCAAGGCGAGGCCACTGAGGCCCCGCAGGGGAGGCCCACAGCCCCGGCTCAGGGCTCTGACGGGCCAGCCTCGGCGGGGGCCTGCAGACCTGCCAGGACTCTGACTTTCCAATCCTCCCCCTCACAAAAGACAGTGACCACAGGGGTCAGGTGGATGGACTCCCCGTGCCCTTTAACTCCCGGGCCTTTTGGGAGCACCCCAAGGCATAATTAGACAAGAACCCACAACAACTGTTTGTCATGAACGCTAATTGCTCCACGCATGATCATGTACCGTGTTCCCGTTGTCTGAAATACTATTGTGGCATTTCCAACTAATTAGCTAAAATAAATTCCACAGAGGGAGGTGGCCTCGTCTGAAGCACGGACGTAATTAAACGCTCCCCAGGACAGTTTCCACCGAGGTCCTGTGTGTACCTTGGCCCCGGGCTCTGGAGGGGGAGGGGACGCAACCCCAGCAGGGCAGGACGGGACACAGAGGCCCCCGGGGGCTGCCGTCCCGAGGCCTCCACAGCACCAGCAACATGTGCTCCTGAGAGGGGTCCACACCCCTGCCCACAGTGCCCCAAATCCTGGCGGGCAGTGGATGGGGTTCCCAGGCTGAGAAGATGTGCCCGGATGTCCCAGGGTACGGAGGCCAGCCAGAACCCCCACGCCAGGCAGGACTGGAGACCCTGGCAGGCGGCCCTGCTGTCAAAAGGGCAGCTGCCCTCACCACAGGAGAGGGCCTCATCTCGCCCACTCCACGGCCAGGACCAGCCTCGAGATACTGCCCGGGACACAGCAGGATCAGCTCAGTCCTCGGAGTGTCCCAAGCATTAGGCCAGTGTTAGCCCAGCACCCCCATGGCCTCTGGGCAGGGAACACTCCCCCAGAGCCTAGAGAAGGAACGGCAGTGCCAGCAGCGGCAGCAAAGGGCAAACGTGGAGCAGGAGGGTGAGCCCGGGGCAGCTCGCTGGGTATGGTGCGGCAGACCACACTGGCCACCACCCCTACATGCCCTTCAGAACCCAGCCTGGCCACCTCCCCTCCCAGCCACCCCGCGGCCTCATACTCGGATTCCTGTGCACCCAGTAACGGGGACTGTGAA
Source organism: Dipodomys spectabilis (assembly GCF_019054845.1). Taxonomy (NCBI): domain Eukaryota; kingdom Metazoa; phylum Chordata; class Mammalia; order Rodentia; family Heteromyidae; genus Dipodomys; species Dipodomys spectabilis. The sequence continues at coordinate 2,101,558 of NW_024870889.1, read as the reverse complement.
AGGCCCAAACGTTTTCTCTGAGCCTGAAGTGACAGCACAACAACCGTGAAGCTATGCTCACTGGGAACCACGCTCCTCAGAACAGAGCGGGGCTTCACTGAGCACAGCGGCGGCAGGGTGCGGCTACAGGGTGAAGATGCACTGCCTCCTGCCTCTCTGGTACCCTCGGGTGGGCTGCACCACCGGGCCGAGAGCCCCGGCCAGGCCCGACAGCCCAGGACATGGGCTTGCTGCCGGGCACAGGAGCAGAGGGCGAGGCTGCTGCCGCTGCCCCGTGGGGCCACTCCACCCACGCTTGCGGGGCCCAGCCGCCCCCCAGCATCCCCAGCAGCATGTCCGCTTCCAGCTGGACATGTGTCCCAGCAGGCGGCGCATGCCTGCGAGGCTGAGCCTCCACACTGACCTGTGCCGGGAATCCCGCAAGCGCTCAGCTCCACCGTCCCACGAGCTGCCGTGACACGGCTGCGTCCACCGGGACGGCCACTGCCAACTCCTGCCAGAAGCAGAGCCCAGGCAAGCGCAAAGAAGCCATCCCAAAGCAAGGGCGGAGTGGGAGGGCCGGCCAGAAGGAAGACCACAACACGAGGGGAGAGGAGACGGGGCGGGCACCAAACAGAAAGCGTGATGGCACACAGCAGCAACGGAAGGAAAAGCATGAAGAGAGGAGAGAGCGTGAGCGGAGCCCGGCCAGGGCACGGCTGGCAGTGCAGGGCCCAGCCAGCAGGGCATCCGCGTCTACTCACAGTGGGGGACCTTCCCTACAGGCCTCCCCACACACGCTGGCACAGGCCTGCCTCCTCTGAGCCCTTGGCCTCCACCACCCCGGACTGGCCTCCAGCGAGCCCAGGCAGCCCTGGGGGGGGGGGGGGGGGGGCGGGGGGAGGTGAGGGTGGGCAGCTCAGTGGGGGAGTGAGGTGAGGGCGGGCAGCTCAGTGGGGGGGTGAGGTGAGGGTGGGCAGCTCAGTGGGGGGGTGAGGTGAGGGCGGGCAGCTCAGTGGGGGGGTGAGGTGAGGGCGGGCAGCTCAGTGGGGGGGTGAGGTGAGGGCGGGCAGCTCAGTGGGGGGGTGAGGTGAGGGTGGGCAGCTCAGTGGGGGGGTGAGGTGAGGGCGGGCAGCTCAGTGGGGGGTGAGGTGAGGGCGGGCAGCTCAGTGGGGGGATGAGGTGAGGGCGGGCAGCTCAGTGGGGGGGTGAGGTGAGGGCGGGCAGCTCAGTGGGGGGGTGAGGTGAGGGCGGGCAGCTCAGTGGGGGGGGTGAGGTGAGGGCGGGCAGCTCAGTGGGGGGGTGAGGTGAGGGCGGGCAGCTCAGTGGGGGGGTGAAGTGAGGGCGGGCAGCTCAGTGGGGGGGGTGAGGTGAGGGCGGGCAGCTCAGGGCTGACACAGCAGCCCCCCCCCTCTGTGCAGGGGCACCGCCCGTGGAGGGAAGGTAGGGCTCGAGCCCAGCTGTGCCATCTCACCGGTCCATGAAGCCCTGACTTATCACCCAGAGGCTTCTGGGGCAACCCCAAGATGGGAAATCTGAGCCCACAGGGCTTCGTCCTGACTGAAACAGGCCTCCCACAGGTGGGGGGCGGGGGGGGTTGTCCCTCTTCCACAGAAAGTACACTGAGGCCCACCCTAGCAGAGTCCAGGGCACCAAGATGGGGCCCAAGCCTAGCCAGCGCCCTTTCCTCCCAGCGTCCAGTCGGCCCCGATGGCTCAGTGGCACCGAGTACCGCACAGAGCTCTGAGTGCAAGGCAAGCAGGCAGGCCAGGACGGCAGCAGACCCCCCCCCCCTACGCACCACCCAACTGTCATGGCGGGAAACCCGCTCCCAGGGCCTCCCCCAGGCTTCCGCTGCAAACCAGGAAGACGGGAAGGGCCTGCCTGCGGGGCGGGGAGCGGGGCCTGCCCGCGGGGCAGGGAGCGGGCGGGGAGCAGCGGGGCCTGCGGGCCGCATTCTCAGGGCAGTCAGGGTGGGGACAGTGGCTGACTCCAGCTGCCACTGGCTGACAATAGGGAAATAACAGCCTGGCTGGCTACCAGAGTTCCAGAACAGTCTGGACACTAAGCAGGCAGAACGGACCAGACAGGGCCCCTCTCTACGCTCAGGAAAATAACACGGACTGTGGGGCTGGTTTCAGCTACACTGGCTGCAGCCAAGGCACAAGGCAGACTCTGCCTGAGGCCCAGGACAACCCCGGTGCCCTGGATGACTCCTCTCCTGGTGATGGATGTCCAAGTCCCCCCTTCCTCTGCCTCCACAGAGAAGTGTCTACTGTGCTCACGGCTGCTCCCGCCACCCACACCCCGTGCTGGAACCACTGCAGCCCCCTCCCCACCCCCCCATTGCCCACCCACACCCCGTGCTGGAACCACTGCAGCCCCCTCCCGCCCCCCCACACCCCGTGCTGGAACCACTGCAGCCCCCCCTCACCCCCATCGCCCACCCACACCCCGTGCTGGAACCACTGCAGCCCCCTCCCACCCCATCGCCCACCCACACCCCGTGCTGGAACCACTGCAGCCCCCACCCCCCCATCGCCCACCCACACCCCGTGCTGGAACCACTGCAGCCCCCTCCCTCCCCACCCCCATCGCCCACCCACACCCCATGCTGGAACCACTGCAGCCCCCTCCCCACCCCCCCATCGCCCACCCACACCCCGTGCTGGAACCACTGCAGCCCCCTCCCGCCCCCATCGCCCACCCACACCCCGTGCTGGAACCACTGCAGCCCCCTCCCGCCCCCATCGCCCACCCACACCCCGTGCTGGAACCACTGCAGCCCCCTCCCCACCCCATTGCCCACCCATACCCCGTGCTGGAACCACTGCAGCCCCCTCCCCACCCCCCCATCGCCCACCCACACCCCGTGCTGGAACCACTGCAGCCCCTCCCCCCACCCCCCCATCGCCCACCCACACCCCGTGCTGGAACCACTGCAGCCCCCTCCCACCCCATCGCCCACCCACACCCCGTGCTGGAACCACTGCAGCCCCCCCTCACCCCCATCGCCCACCCACACCCCGTGCTGGAACCACTGCAGCCCCCCCTCACCCCCATCGCCCACCCACACCCCGTGCTGGAACCACTGCAGCCCCCTCCCACCCCATCGCCCACCCACACCCCATGCTGGAACCACTGCAGCCCCCTCCCCACCCCATTGCCCACCCACACCCCGTGCTGGAACCACTGCAGCCCCCCCCACCCCCCCATCGCCCACCCACACCCCGTGCTGGAACCACTGCAGCCCCCCCTCACCCCCATCGCCCACCCACACCCCGTGCTGGAACCACTGCAGCCCCCTCCCCCCACCCCCATCGCCCACCCACACCCCGTGCTGGAACCACTGCAGCCCCCTCCCCACCCCCCCATCGCCCACCCACACCCCGTGCTGGAACCACTGCAGCCCCCTCCCCACCCCCCATCGCCCACTGCCCAGACAATCCCACTCTCGCCAGGGCCTACATTTGGTCTGTGACAGATTCACAGCGCTACACTCCAGAAGTGTTTAATTCTAGAGTGTACGGCAGTGTTTTATCACTCCAGGGCCGTCTCTAATGATCGATGTCACGGTGTGGAGGAAGGAGGGGAGGAAGAGTGCATTACCTCATCTGAACCCTAAAGTTCTATTTATGGTTCTAATAATCTCCCTATTGATTGTGGGGACTGTTCTCTAATTATAAATCCATTCCTACCTACCTGAACACAATCGATGTGCACATAAAGCGAGGAGGGGGTGTCTTAAATGCCCGCGTTTTATGGCATTGCTGCACACCGGGCCCCACCACCAGCACCACAGTAAAGACCCCATGTCAGCCTGCTCAATTTGGGGTCAGGCATACTGGCCAGCCATGGGCATCAGCATGGGGACATGGGAGGGAAGATGGTCAGTGAGCTTCTTAACTCTCAGGCGTCACCGGTTTCCCTCGGGGCCTGCCCCCTCCAGATGTCCACCGGCACCTTCTGCACCACACGGGCAGCTCCTCCCAGGAGGCCCAGGAGGCCCAGTCCCCGCCCCAAGATCCCTTCAGGTTGATACACAGAGGAGCCCTGTGCTATCATACCAGGAGCAATGAAGCCCCTTGCTGGATGAATCAGCCAACCAACAAGATGCCATGATCCTCCTCTGTACCCTAACCCTAGAACAGAATGGCCTCAAAAGACTGGCCTCAACAGGCAGCTCCAGAACCAGCTCCAGAGGAGCCAGGCAGGTGGGTGGGCCTGTCAACTGAAGAGATCTCAAAACATTGTCTGGAGGGTGTGGGGCTTCCCTGAGCCTCCGTCCACCCTCCTGGAATGCCTGCTGGCTGGGAGACCACGGGTGAGGGCTGGCTAGCCCATTCCAGTCTCTCACACCCACAGCCAAATACCTGGAACACAGATCCTGTAGAGACAGTGCTCCTCGCACCCACCTACGGCCTGGGACTCCCCCTGGCCTCTGCCCCCTCCTACAGCCTTCCCCATGGGAGCCTCTCATGCCTCTCCTAGCTCTGCTGGCCATGCATTCCACCTGCACTAACCAGCACCCCTTCCCCAGGCTGGGCCTCTGGCTGGGGACAGGCAGGCAGCCCCAGAGCAGTGTCTTGAGTTGGGCAGGGGCTGTGCAGAGTGGCTGACACAGCCACGTGGCCACACTCCCTAAACTCAGACCTCGCTCTCCAACATCCCAGAAAAGTCCCCCTCCAAACCCATTCTCCCAGCTGGAAAAGAGACGGCACAGGATGCTGGGGACACCCAGACACAGAGTGGCCACCGAGCCTGCTTCTCAGGCCACGTGGCCGCTGTCCAGCCCCATTAGAGGCTCTCCAGGGAGCCCCTAATGGTGGGTTCCGTGGGGAGGGGAAGCCAGAGGGACCAGGCCCAGCTTGGCAGGCGGGCCTGCAGCCCTACTGTAGACCAGGGGCCTTGCCCTTGGCTCCAGGCGGCCCCTGTCCATGGAGACGATGGAAGGGGGGCAGCCTAGCTTAGCTCGCTCCTCACAGGCAGGTGCTGCCCGCTCCCCACCCCAGGAAGGGTCTGGACTCATCTCAGCCAAGCTTGGGCCTCTGCCAATCCACAGCATCACAGGCAGGCTGGCCAAAACCATCTGCAGCCACTCCTAGGGGTGAGAGACCCTTCCCACCAGCGCCACGTCCGGGGACCAGCGCCAGGCCCAGGGACCAGCACCAGGCCCGGGGACCAGCGCCAGGCCCGGGGACCAGCGCCAGGCCCGGGGACCAGCACCAGGCCCGGGGACCAGCACCAGGCCCGGGGACCAGCACTGCCCAGGGACCAGCACCAGGCCCGGGGACCAGCACCAGGCCCGGGGACCAGCACTGCCCAGGGACCAGCACCAGGCCCGGGGACCAGCACCACACCCGGGGACCAGCACCAGGCCCGGGGACCAGCGCCAGGCCTGGAGACCAGCACTGCCTGGGGACCAGCGCCAGGCCCGGGGACCAGCACCAGGCCCGGGGACCAGCACTGCCCGGGGACCAGCACCAGGCCCGGGGACCAGCACCAGGCCCGGGGACCAGCACCAGGCCCGGGGACCAGCACTGCCCGGGGACCAGCGCCAGGCCCGGGGACCAGCACCAGGCCCGGGGACCAGCACTGCCCGGGGACCAGCGCCAGGCCCGGGGACCAGCACCAGGCCCGGAGACCAGCGCCAGGCCCGGGGACCAGCACCAGGCCCGGGGACCAGCACCAGGCCCGGGGACCAGCGCCAGGCCCGGGGACCAGCACTGCCCGGGGACCAGCGCCAGGCCCGGGGACCAGCACCAGGCCCGGAGACCAGCGCCACGCCCAGGGACCACCTCCCACTTCTGGGCCCCATGGCCGGAAGGCACCATGCCAAGCCCCCAGCTCTGCTCAGCCCACTCGGGCACTCACCAGGCAGGTGGGGGGCAGGAAGCTGTTGATCCTCGAGAGACCCCACACGCCCTCCAGGCACTGCTGGGCCTGGATGGTGACGGTGCTCAGAGCACCCCCAAGGCCCGCGGGGGCCACAGACACCTGGACGCTTGGTCCGGACGGCCAGGCTGGGCCTTTCCTCCTGTCGGGCCCTGCTGGGGGCTGTCTCCCCGCAGGGCCTATCGGCCCAGGTGTGTCCTTGGAGTTGGTCATGGTTCCGGGGCTGGGGGCTGGGATGCCTCCTCGAAGGACATCAGGGCCACCCCGGCCGGCCGGGCCCTGGAGCAGGTGCAGGGCCTCCCTCGTGAGCTGGTGCAGGTGTGCGGCACAGGTGTCACAGCGGCTCTCGGCCTCCGGACGGCATGCTGGCAAGACCCCGGGTGCTGGGAGCTTGTCGAGAAGCAGAGCAGACAGGCAGGGATCCTGCGGACAGCAAGGGACAAAGCCGGTCAGCGCCAGGACTCACAGGAGCCCGCTGTCCAACTCGGCCCCCACAGCACAGCAAACTCCCACACCAACCCAGCACCATCCATAACCGACTAACAAGCCTGAACCATTTCATCCATGGGATCTCAGCAGGAAAATAATTATCAGAGCTTAATGGTGAGGTCTGCAGGGCCCTTGGTAGCCTCCTGCTCATGGCTACGATGTGCTTGCAGCTCCCGGACAACCAAACTCGGCAGCAGAGATGCTGGGAAGCTCAGTCAGGAAGCCAGTGAGTAGAGACCAGACCACAGGGCCTCCTTCGCCCTGCTCACCAGGCAGGGCGGGGCCTGCACAACACAGGCCGCCCTATTGCTCCTGAGAAAGAAGTGAAATGTGGAGCTGCTACGTGTGACCCCGGGCGGGAGGCCACCCCATCCCTGAGCCAGGGATGCGGGGCTCTGCACAGTGAGGGCACTGGGCAGAGATGGGCAGGAGCAGGAGCCGATGCCCACTGGGGAGCAGGGTGGAGGGCCACACCTTCCACAGTGGCAGAGGAGGAGGCAGGGCCTCAGTGTGACCCCTCCCCCCTACTTGGCCAGGCTCCGCCCACCCTCCCTCCGCAGCCCCTCAGGGCCAGAGCCCGAGCCTGGCTGAAGCCAGTCCTGCTCTTGAAGGCACGGGCCAGCCCCAAACACAAGGCAGGGAGCCCTGGGTCACACGGGCAGACGTGGCTGTGACGAGGCTGGAGTGTGCGCGTGACAGCTGGCTGAGCTCCAGGTCTTCCCTGCAGACCACTCCGCACACCCCAGCGGCCTGGCCCGGGCACCCCTCCCACCCTGGCCCAGGCAGACCCCAGCGCTCCGCCGGCCACACACAGGCCTGGGCCTGATCCAGCCACCCAGCTGGCCACGGAAGAGGCGCATTCATTCCTCAGATGTGGAAACCGAGGCTGCTGTCCCACAGGGGTGACATTCTCTGGGCCTGCTGTGTGGTCAGCAGCCGTGGCCACAACGCACAGGAAGCTCGCACGGGCCACAGCTGTGCCCTGGGGCACCCAACACTGCGAGGGGCAGGGACCCACCATGGCAGGGTCCTGGGGTCTCTCTCTTCCTCTGGCCCCCAGCTCCACGCCACATTCTGCAGCCTAAGCCCTTCCCCCACGGCCCCAGACAGAGGAAGGGGTGACCCCTGCCAGGCCCAGCACACGCCAGCCGCCTGATTTGTGGGCCATTCCGGAAGGCCTGGATTGTCTCCAGGCTCTGAAGTGCCTGGCAGGCCTGGTCCTGATTAGCCAACACCCCGCTCCTCCTGCGCCCCAGGGAATTCACCGGCCTCAGCCACAGGGAGCTCTGCAGGACTGAGGGCCGGGCAGGAATGCTGCCTGGTGGGGCCCAGCTCCAGGCTGAGGACAGCTGCCCATTTTCCTGTCCACTCCTTTTTGATTGGGCTGGTTTTTCCACTCAGCAGGGGGCTGTGGAGGAGAAGGAAGTACAGCCTGCTGGAGCCATTAACCCAACTTAAAAGACTGGGGCCCCGCCCCCAACTCCAGCCCCAGGCCCTGGACCAGCAGCCCAGCCCAAACCAGCCCAGCCCAGCCAGCCCTTTGTTCTGGGGCCTCTGGGGGATTCCCTCCACCACCCCAGCTTCGGGATCAGGAGGGCAGCCCTAAGAGTAGGGCAGGGGCCAGGAGGCAGGTCTGAGGGCAAGGGCCAGGTGGGGCTCTGAGGCCACAGCCCGGTTTGGGGACAGGATCTCTGCTAGATCAAGGAAGTCCATCTCCTGGGGACGCTAACTACCCCACACTCCCGGGCCCGCCAGCCCCAGGCTCAGGCCCTGCGGGGTCACCTGTCCGTCACACAGCAGGGACACCCTGGGTCCCTCAGGCGGGCCAGGCTGCAGTGGGGGACAGAAAGGGGAGCACAGGGACCCAGAGCCTCTGATCTGGTCTCACCATACTGTTTGCTCCAGGGGGATCAAGACATCTCCCCAGGGGCGCACACGGGTGCAGGACAGGCAGGACAGCAACCGCAGGAAACAGCCCCGCGCCTGCCCGACCCTCACGGCTCCACAGGGGCCTCCGAAGGGCGACACCCCCCCAGGGCACCCGCTGCTCCCCGCGAAGCACCACACTGAGCTCAGACCCCAGCCTGCGTCCGGCTGCTCTGCCCTGTCTGCCCTCCTCCAGCCCACTCCCCCCGACTCCCGTGGCAGCCGCTTATGAACTCTGCTCCCTCCAGCCAACATCTTGCCCCTGGTGGGACTTGGCACGTCTAGAGGAGGAGCCCAGCCCGCGCAGCCAGACCCTTCCCCAGCCCCTGCCACAGCCCCAGGGTCAGCCCCCACGTTTTAAGATTTGAACCCCTGAAAGCCGGGCGCCCAGCCTGCTACTCACCCCTGAGTCAGTGGTTTCAGAAAGACAGTAATTACTCCACTGCAAAATATTACTTTTAATTTCCTCTTTATGGTCTAATTAAACAGATATTTTACTTGCGCTTGGAAAGTGTTTTTCTTACTCTGATTCAATTGAACGCTGCGCTCCCCACACGCCACACAGTAGGTTTTGGGGCCTCTCTTACTTGAAAATGATGACTTTCCAGCTTTTATTTTGTTTCTGGGGTCTCCGAGCTGCTGTAAGTAATCCTTCCATTTCCTTCTCCGTGCACAGCCGGTGCCTGGCCTGGAGATGTGTGGCTCCAGACTTGACCCAGCCTGACCAGCAGAACAGACACCCCCCCACCCCGCCATAGCAGACCGGGGGCCACCAGCCCCGAGGGAGACCCCCTCGGAGCTGTCACGGGACCCCAGCTCCCTCAAGCAGGGTGGCTCAGGGGAGACAGGCCAAGGGCCTGAGACCCTGGCCTCTCCTGCTGGACGCCACAGGGTGTGAGCAAATAGACAGCCAAGCCCAGGACCCCGCTGCTGTCCTGCTACCGACCCCTCCACCGCATCCTCCCTTCCCTTCCCAAACAAAGCCTCTAGGCTGTGACCCCTAAGCTGCTCTTTCCGGAGTTCACAACAGGTCCAGGAAAGGACTGGGGCTGACTGCGGGGCCAGGGGCTGCTCCAGAACATTCCTCTGTCTCTAGCAGCCTGGTGGAGCTGGGGGCCCAGGGGCCAGGGAGTGCTGAGTGTTCCAGCCTGGAAATTGCCAGTCGGGCTCTGCCCTGGGCCCTGCCCACCCCTTCCAGCCTCTCACTCGAGGCCCAGGCTGCAGGCTGTGGATCTGCAGGTCTGAAAGTGGAGGGGCGTCCGAGGAGGCAGGCCAGCCCACCCAGCACTGCCCAGCACGCCACTCCAGCCCCGTGCCAGGCGCAGCCCTCCCGGACTGCTCCGGACAGATCCCCCCATTGAGACCTCCCCCTCAAAGGCCTGCCCTGTTCCCCGCCACTGGCCTCCCTGCCGGCAGCCAGGCCCTGGGACAGCAGGCCAGGCAGGCACAGGCAGCCTTGGGGAGGCCGAGACAGTGTATGGAATAGGCTGCAGCCAGGGGGTGAAGCACAGAGCCCCCCGCACCTCAGTTTCCCCACCTGAGCTTCGGGGCAGCAGTGAATCTGCACTGCAGGTGCTGGGGACCGGGATCAGAAGCTGGTCACAGGGGAGCCTGCCGGTGCCACTGGCTGGGCCCACAGAGGCCAGGCGCTCCCTAGCTGGCCATCCCGGGGCCTGCACACTGCCGAGCCAGGCCCCTGCTGCCGGGAGGAAACAGCACCACTAGCCGCCCAGGTAAGTGAGGAGCCGCAGACCTGCCCTGAACACGCTCCCTTCAGAAGACACCCGAGAACCCAGGCAGGGTCACGGAAAAGACCCGGCGCAAGGCCTTCCCCAGGCTCTGGGTAGGAAAGTCAGGCGCTGCAGACGAGAACCAGTCTGTGAGGGCACCCGGTCTCCAGCCTGCGGGCGGGCACCCTCCCTCCTCAGAGCCGCTACACACAGCTCTGGCGCTGACTGGACACGCTGGCCCTGCTGCCCACCCGCCCAGGCCGCCAGATGAGAGCAGGAACCCAAACCCACAAGAAGCGTCTGGCCCCAGCCCCAGCCCAGCCCAGACTCCAGGCAGCACAGGCCAACTTCCTCCCCTCAGAGGACCTGAGGCCACAGTCCCGCATCCCATCCTCACCCAAACTCAACAGCGAGGCCCCGCCCCACGCACCAGGGACCTGCCTCCACCCTGCCCCGTGGAGGGAACCGGTGCCCGTGTCACTCCGAGGCCCCGAGGCCCCAGCAGTGGACATGTGCAACCAGGTCAGGTGACTGTGGGGATCTACCCCAAGCTTTGCCCTGGCCACCGCCCGCTTCCCCCTCCTGGAGGGCCTCCAAGCCTATCCCCCCAGCCCAGCCGGTCCTGGGGAGCAGAATGGGTTTCTGGGCCTGGAGAGTGAGGAAACCAGGGTATCTATCTCCAGATGCCTTCCCAGGCAGGCGGAAAGTGTAGGTGCCAAGGAGAGAGGCGCCCAGAGCTGCCCGAGGCAAGCCAGGGAAGGCTGGAGGACAATCCCTCAGTCCTGGACCGCCAGGAATGGTGAGGCCTCTGGGCCGTGGCCCAAGGCCGCAGGCAGGGACCACAGCAGAGGGCAGGGTCCCGACGAAGGCCCTGCAGCCTGAGCCTCTCCCGGAGCAAAGCACCAAGCAAAGTCCGGCCTGGCACATTCCATCGGCCAACAGGCAGTGGCCCAGCCTGACCTCATCACCCAGGGTCAAAGGCTCACACACGCCACATGTCAGAGCGGCCACCCAGGACCAGCCACAGCAGGCGCCAGGCATGGCCCTGGGCCATGAAGGACCATACATCCACCAGCTCCACAGGCCAGTCCGGGCCCGCACACCCCCGCCGGCCTCCTCCCGCTGGAAGCCTGCCACCGCGCCCAGACAAGGCGGAACACTGGGTGTCTGCAGCCAGCCGCATACCCCGGAGAGCCCCACCTGAGATGCAGCCCTGGCTACAAGGACCCCCAGCCCAGCAGGAACAAGAGAGACTCCACCAGGGACCCTGCTCACAGATGGAGAAACTGAAGCCTCTGGGTCCTGCCCCAGCTCCACCTTCCCCGGAGAATTTCCTTTGGCACAGCGTTCACCCCAGCACAGAGTGAGAAGGTGGAGCTCCAGGGCAGAGGCCGGCCTGTCCTGCAGCTTGCAGAGGGCACCGAAGGGCTGTCTGGGCCTTCTAGACGCACCTTGACTGCCCGCGTCCCCGTGACCCGGCCAAGCTGAGCAGACCAGGGCCGGCCTCGCAAGACGTGCTCTGGCAGACACGCAACGAGAGCCGGTCACCGCTGCAACCCGCAAGAATGACCAGCTCCGTCAGACCAGCTTTGTCACCGCAACAGGACGGGAGGAAGGAGACTGATCTACCGTGAGCTTCCCGGCAGACAGGGAGAGGGGATGGCTCTTCCTCGCAGCCCTTCTGACTCCCAAAGGTGAGGCCCTCGGGAACCACGGAGGGAGCTGAGGGAAGGCCTCGGGGCCATTCCTGGCCCGCCCAGGCCACCGCAAGCCCCGCTCGCACAGCAGTTCGCACAGCAGTTCACGAGGCCTGTGTGGATTCCCTGCCTCCCCCCCCTCGGAAGAAGGGCAGTGAGGCCGGCGGCCACACTCAGTCCCTGCCCAGTCCCTGGTACGACAGCTGATTCCCTCACACAAGACAAAAAGCTATACCAGCCCCTGGACGGCTCCTCTACCAACTGTGACCCCTGGACATAGCTGACCCAGGAGAGGCCAGAGGACACCAGCTCCTATCTCGGGTCATCCTCTAACGTCCGCTAGCAATGGCGGCAGAGGCCTCCACCGGCAGCCAGGCCTCCACCAGCCCCTCTGCCTCCCATCAGCAGCCTGGAACCCCAAACTTCCCAGCTGGGCCCCAGGAGCAGACTGCTTCCCCGTGAATCACCCTGTCCCCTGCCAGCCCAAGGGGCACTGCCCCCCCACACCTGCCCCAAGTGCCACCTGGGCTCAGGTGGGAAAGAGCAGATGCCGCCCAGGCCCCACCCCGCAGTGCCCCAGGCGGCCAGCCGGCCAGCCTGCAGGCAGCAGGTGGAGCCCAGGCCTGGCTCCCCACAGCAGGGAAGAGGGGGGAGGCAGGGGAAGGGGGGATGGCAGGGGAAGCCTCCAGCCTGGCTCCCCCACCCAGGGCTACACCTTGTCTGGAGGGCCACAGACCCAAGGTCTCAAAATCACAACGTAACATCAGAGCTGGGGGCCTTGCAGACAGCTCTCACGAGGCTGGGGAGAGGAGGACTTCCTCCCCCTCCCCCAGGTGGAAAGAGGCAACCGAGAACCACACACATGAGAGGAGGCCGTACAACACACACACACACACACACACACACACACACACACACACACACGTCCACCACACACACACACACACGTCCACCACACACACACACACACACACACACACATACACACATGAGAGGAGGCTGTACAACACACACACACACACACAGGAGGCTGTACAACACACACACACACGTCCACCACACACACACACACACACACACACACACATGAGAGGAGGCTGTACAACACACACACACACACACGAGATGAGGCCGTACAACACACACACACACACACACACACACACACACGAGAGGAGGCCGTACAACACACACACACACACACACACACACACGAGAGGAGGCCGTACAACACACACACACACACACAGGAGGCTGTACAACACACACACACACGTCCACCACACACACACACACACACACACACACACACATGAGAGGAGGCTGTACAACACACACACACACACGAGATGAGGCCGTACAACACACACACACACACACACACACACACGAGAGGAGGCCGTACAACACACACACACACACACACACACACACACGAGAGGAGGCCGTACAACACACACACACACACACACACACGAGAGGAGGCCGTACAACACACACACACACACACACACACACACACACACGAGAGGAGGCTGTACAACACACACACACACACACACACACAGGAGGCTGTACAACACACACACAAAGAGACCGTACAACACACACACACACACACACACACAAGAGGAGGCCGTACAACACACACACACACAGGAGGCTGTACAACACACACACATACACACACACACACACACACACAAGAAGAGACCGTACAACACACACAAACACACACACACACACACGAGAGGAGGCCGTACAACACACACACACATACACACACACACACAGGAGGCTGTACAACACACACACACACACACACACACACACACACACACAGGCAAGGCGGTCCAGTGGCTCTGAGGCACTTGGAAGGCAGGGAACAAGACCCAGCCTCAGATGAGCAGGAGGTTTGCAAGAGCTAAATGAGAATCGATCCTCTCCCAGTTGGGGTGATAATCAATTCAGTGCTGGTATTGACACCTCAAATGTCACAGGGTCTCCGGAGGAGCCGCCACCTCCCAGGGGCACGTGTGGCAGCAGCTTGTGACCCAAGCCCCCACCCCACCCCAGCGGAGAAGGGGCCTCTGCGGCAAACCTGAGCAGCGCCCTGCATGGGACAGTGTCCGGGAACAGAGCAGGAATCCGGCCCAGCTGCCCCCACAGAGGGGCAGGAGGAAAAGCTGTCCCTCAGCCACTCAGCAAACATCCCGTGGTCACTGTTTTCACCTGGCGGAGCTGCTGCCTGGAGTGGGCTGGGCTGGGGACAAAGATAAGGGGCTATGGAACTGGTGGCCATTTCGCTGTGGCAGATGAGGACACAGGACGGGGAGGGTAGCAGGCTCGGCTATGTCCAGGGGAAGGCCCTGGCTCTGGCCTCAGAGGACGGCACTGCTGTGCGTGGCGCGCCCCCTGGGAAGGCGCTATGAAGGACCACAGCAGTGGTGGCAGGAGGTCTGGGGAGAAGGAAGACATCTAAGACAGAGGAGGAGCGTGGTTCCAGACCCACAGAGGATGTGGCCCAGAGACCACAGGAAGCCAGGCCACAGGTGTGAATCCAGGCCACGCAGGCATCCTAAGCCAGGGGACAGGCCTGGGAACCTGGGGGGGGGAGGGGACACAGTGGGGCCCCACGGCTTCTCAGATGGGGCGGGACAAGCCTCCCCTGGGCGCTGGGCAGGAGGAGGATGTTTCCTCCCTCCTGGACTCAGAGGAGAGCAGCGGGCAGCAGGGCGTCCTGGGCACCACAGCCCGCCTTGCCCAACACCGGTCTGCACGGCTGCGACCAGTGCTGGAGCAGAGAAAGGGGACCAAGAGTCGGCAGAGTGAGTGACCGGCAAGCTCACGGTGACGCCGGCAGGCTGGAGGCCAGGCAGGGGCCCCCGGGGCACGGGTCCCAGCCTCACGCCACTGCTAGGCTGCGAGAGAGAAAGAGGCAGCTCCCTTCTCTGCAAACCCTTCAGCTGTTCTCAAGAGTTCATCTCCCTGGGACCAGAAATAAGAACTAGACCTCTCTGGAAGACCCTAGCCACGCACTAAATGGCCCAGGGCCCGTGCCTGGGCTCCGAGGCGTGAAAGCTGGACGCTCACCCTCAGCGGGCTGCACACGGCCTCCTTCGCCTCCCAGGAAAGAGCCTGTGCCACGTGCACTCTGAGCCACAAAAGCAACAGGACAGGACCCACGGAGGCAGTGCAGTCAGGCTCCAGGACTCTGTCCTCTGGAGAATGACGAGGGACCTCGCTGCCCTCAGCATGGCACTCCAGGCCAGCGGGCCATGCCCAGGTGACAGAGGAGGACACCTGGGGTGAGTGGGGCCCAGGGCAGCCAGAAGCCTGGTCTGCTGGTGCCAGTGCCGCCCAGGGCCAGGGGAACCCCCACCTGGCGCTTGTGAGCTACAGCCTGTCTCAGAGACCAACTCAGGGGTGTGGACCCTCCCCCAACTCCAGAGTCAGCTGGTATGGACTCCATCCCCCCAACAACCCTGAGCCTGACCCTGGCCAGCTGCCCTGGGGCCTGAGAAGCAGCACAAGGCAAAGTCCACTCCGCCATCAGGGAGGCCAGCTCCACCAAGGAGCCCCTCCAACCCTGGCCGGGCTCCTGTAGGGCCTCGGGAGCCCCGCCCATCCCTCCCAAATGGCATCTCTGAGGGAGCCCTGCCATCTTTTACGTTAGACTCAAGCCATCTGGGGTGCAGAGCTTGGCAAAGGAGCCACAGGGTCCTCCCAGGCCAGGCCCGCACTCTCTCCCCCCACACAGAGGCCGAGGCCTCCCCAGCCCCGGCCCGTCCCCAGGGGTCTGCCCCAGCCCAGAACCACACTCAGGGCGGCACCCAGACCACACCAAGTGCTTGGAGCACTGAGTTTGCGTTCAGTGGGACTACATGCACTTCCCAGACTCCTTCAAAGAGCTGCAGGTCAGAGGCCGCTTCCCCTGGGCCCGCAAACTTCCAGGCGTATTGTTCCTGGAACAATGGCTCCTTCCAGGCCGGCCAGCACCAGAGGCCTGGCCACTCACCACAGCAGGGCTGCAGCCTGGGAACCCAGGGGCCTGGCCACTCAGCACCCGTGGGAGGCAGAGAGGTCCTGGATGGGCATAACCCCCGTGGAGAAAGTGGGACTGGGTACCCCAGAGCACCCCCATCGGCAGGGGCAGCCGCCCCTTCTCCCCTGCCGGGAAGTCCTCCAGACCCAGGCCTGCCAGGGCCCAGGTGCCACGGTTCCCCCCACACCCAGTAACCTCTTCTGGTGGCTGGTGGGGCTCTGCCCTGGGTGGCGTGTGTGGCTGGCCACACACAGAGAGACAGGCACGTGGGGCAGACACACAGACACACACACACAGACACACACACACACAGATGCACACACAGACAAGTGGTTCCAGCTGTGGGACATCTGTAGCTAAGGAGGAAAAAAAACCCTCCTGCAAGCTCCCTCCACCCGCAGCGGAAATCAGGCCGCGCAGTCCCAACTCTCCAGCGTCACACGCAGGGAAACTGAGGCCCGCGGGAGGGGGCACCACGGGAGGATGCGCGGGCGCGCGGCCCGTGTTCCGCCGCGAGCCTCGGGCGTCCGGGCTGGGGTGCCCGGCCGCCCGCGGAGGGGCGCGCACTTACCCTGAGGGGCGTCCCGGGCCCGCCGACCAGCCTCCACGCCTGGCGCTTGAGCTCCCCGAGCTTGGTGTGGCAGTGGCGGCACCAGCCGCCCGCGCCGGCCGCGTGGCCCGGCTCCGCGCCCGCGCCGGCGCCCTCGGGGGCCGGGCGGCGGCCGCACGGGTCCGGGTCCGGCCGGGCGGGCGGCTTCGGGCGCGGGGACACCTCCAGCAGCGGCCGCGGCTCCCGGGCCAGGCCGCCCTCGGCCACCTGCGGGCGGGGAGGGGGAACAGTGAGCCTGGGCGGCCGGCGGCGGAGCGCGGGGCCGGGGGGCCCGGCGCCCACCCTCCCGGCGCCCCGCGGGGCCCCGGCGCGCGCGCGGCCCCGGCCCGAGGGGGCGTCCCGGGCCCCGCCGCCGCCCCCGGCCCGGCCGCGCGTACCTCAGGCTGCGCCGCGCGGAGCGGGGCCCCGCGGCCGCCCATCGCCGGCGAGGAGGCGGCGGACGCGGCTACGTGACCCGGCCCGCCGACGCCCCCATGGCCCGGCCCGCGGCTCCGAAGTTGGCGGCCGGGCGAGTGGCGGCGGGCGCGCGGCGGCGGCGGCGGCGGGCGCGCTCGGGGGCGGGCCGGGGCGGGCCGGGGCGGGCGCGGGGCGGGGACCGGGACGCCCCTCCCACCCGGCGCCCCGCGCGGCCCCGCCCGCGCCGAGGACCCCGCCGGGCCGACCCGCGCGGCCCGGGGCGGCGGCGTGGACGCGCGTCGCGCGCGCGCATGCGCCTCCGCGGCTCCCCGACGCGTGGGTCCGCGCCGCCCCCGGCCTGGCGCCCGCGACGGGGAAAGTTCCGCCCTCAGCTAGGTGGGGCCAGGTGGGCCGAGGCCGTCCGGGAAGGCTCCCGCCGCTGCTTCCGCACCCGGGCACACCGCGGGCCACTGGCCGCCCGGAGCGCCGCCTCGCGCGCGCCGTGCGGTCCCCGGCCCGGCCCGGCCTCTGCGTGTCTGGAGCGGCCGACGCGGAGCGGCCTGCGCGCGGGGCCGGGGCCGGGGATCCGGGCCGGAGGCCGGGGCCCGGGCCCGGAGGGCGCGGTACCTGTTGGCAGCAGGCCGGCAGATGGCAACTTCGCTCCGGAATTAATCGCCGGTTTGTCTCCGGCTGGGAGGTCGCCCCCTCCCTCTCCCCCGGCGGCCAGTTGCTCCCGCCCAAGCCCGGCCCCGACTGTCGCCGCCGTTCCCGCCTCCGGGTCAGCCCACCAGCCCAGGTCGAGCCGGCGGGCGCAGCGGCCGGGCTCCCCGCGACGCGAGCGCCCCCTGCCGACCCGCGAGCGCGCCGACCCGCGGCGGAGGGGGCCGAGCGCGCGGCAGCCCGGCGCGGACCCCGACCCGCGGCCCCCGGCAGTCAGACGCTCGCCCGAGCCCGGGACGGCGACTCTCCCTGTCCGCGTCGCCTCGTCCCGGCCCTCTACCTGGGCGGCCCTCCGCCCCACTCACGCCCGAAGAAAGTGGGCTGCATTCTCCTCCCCCGGCTCCCCAGCTCGGCCAGGACGCGCGGGGTCCGCCAGCCCGGCGGGGAAAGAGGAACGAGCCCGCGCCGGCGCCCCACTGCCCCTCCCCGGCACCGCGCAGGAAGGGCCACGCTGGCAGCGGGTGGCCCGGCACCCCTTCCCCGCCGGCCCCGCACGCGCTGCCCGCCCCCGGGCGGGACACACCCGCATGCACACACGCGCAGCCACGGGAACACCGCCCGGAGCCCAGGTCCCGAGCCCGCGCGGGCCGCAGCCGCAACTTCAGTTCCCCGCCGCCGCGGCGCTCGTGGAGGCGCGCGCGGCACCCCCGGATGCCCGGCGCGGACGGAGACGCGCCCCGCGGAGCCCCGGGGTGCACGCGGGCACCGGCCACCCCCGAGGCTCGGGATCCGCCCGCCGCCCCGCCCCGAGCCCTTCCCCGCCCGCCCGGGCCAGGCTCCGGGGGAGACCGGGATCCCGGTCTCGGGGCTCGGCCGGAGCCCCGCCGCCTCGTCCCCAGCCGCGCCTCCAAGTCGCGCAGCGGCGCCTCGGCCGCCGGCCTCACCTTGCCTCGCCGCCGCAGGAGGTGGCTGGTGAAGCCCAGGATGATCTCCGAGTCCAGGCACAGCGCCCCCATCTCCAGCAGGCCGGGGGCCTTGCGGGGCGCGCCGCGGGGCGGCTCGGGGGGCCCGGGCAGCGCCATGGAGGAGCGGAGCGCGAGGAGCCGCCCCGAGCGCCTCCCGCCGCGGCCGCCGCCCCGCCCGCGCGCTCCCTGGCCGCGCGCCCGCCGCCGCCGCGCCCCGCACGGCGCAGGCCGCCCGCCAAGCCCCCAGCCCTCGGCGGCCCGCGCCCCGGGCCCCGCGCTCGCGCCGCCCCGCGCCGCGCGCCCCCGCGCGCCGGCCCCGCCCGCCGCCCCGCGCCGACAGCGCCCCCTCGCCCCGGCGGCCGGCCCGGCGCGCGGGCCCGCGGAGGGGCGGAGGGCTCGCCGCCCGCCGGCGCCTCCGGCCGCGGACCGCGCAGGGGAGCCGGGGTGCGGACTGGAGAAGCCCGCCGAAGTGGGCGCCCCAAACTGCTGCTCGCGGGGGCCGCAGTTCCCGGCGCCTGTCCCGGACTCGCCGCGCCCCGGGACACCGCGGCCCTAGGGAGCCCTCGCCGCCTTCCAGCCCCGGCCCGCCGCCCCCGCGACCCCCGCGCCGCCACCCTTGGACCCCAACTTCGCCGCCCCCCGTGGCTTTCCCCGACCCAAACGCGTCCGGAAGTTGCCGGCGCCCCCGGCGGGCTGCGGGGCGCCCTGTGGGCGTCGGGCTCGGGCGAAGGGCCCGCGGGGACGCGGACTCCAGCTCGGATGCACCCGCACCCCCGAAGGGCTCTGCCTCAGTCTGGGGGGGGGGCGGGCAGGGAGGGTCAGCAGGGAGCCCCGGGTGCCCTCGGGAGGGAGGGAGAGCCGGGTGGCAGGGACGGGAGATGGATGAACCTTGAGCCAGGAGCCCCCTCATAGGCCGCGCTGCACGTCCGGCCAGGACGGGGTGCTGAGACGGCTGACACGCGCCCCCGGCCCTCCACGCGTGGGTCCCCGGCTCCGCGCCCCCCGACGCCCCCCTGTGGCAGCCGCGCCAGTCGTGGTCTCAGCCGTGAGCCGACCCCACCCCGCCGCTGCTGGCCGGGCCTGGCCCAGGGTGGCGGGTCACCGCGCACCGGGGCCTCTGACCCGAGAGGCGGGCGCTGCTCCCCGTCCCTGCCGCCCACCCCCGGCCCGGGTCAGGGTCGGGCCCGCCCGGCTCCCCCCCCCCCATCCTCGCGGATGGTTAGGGTCGTTGTAGGCCGGACAGTTAATCCTGGACATCTAGGCCGAGGGAGCTGAGCGGAAACCGGCCACGGAGCCGAGCCTCGCGGGTTCACTGCCCGCACCCAGCTGCCACCAGACCGGCTCATGGCAGTGTCTCGAACGGCCCCGATGCCCGGCCCGCACGTGTGGAGCCCGGAGCGGCGCTCCCACGTGGAGTCCCAGCCCCTGACACCCTGCAGGCCCCTTCCCGGCCCCGAGGAGTCCTGCAGGTAGCCACGGGGCAGCGTGCCACCCTTGCCTTGCCGGGAGCATGCGTGTTTGTGACGGTTGGGCCTTCAGAGGGCACGGGTGGCATGCGGAGAGGCCTGTGGGTGGCCACCCAGGGCTTCTCTTCCACTTTATGTGCTGTGTGGTCTAACTGCAGGGCATTTCTGATCGGGGGGCCAAGGTCCGCGCCCCAGGCTGCCCACGGTGGTGTGGGACCTTCCCACTTCCTGAGTGTGGTGACTCGCGGGTCTTCCTGCCACAAGCTGGGCCCTGCCACAGGGGAGCAGCCCGGGCTGGGCGCTGGGCTTCACCTTCAGTCCCACAGTGACAAGGGGGGGTCATGCCCCAGGACCTGGGCACCGAGTGCCCCGGAGGGTGGCTTCCGTCTGGTGAGCGCCACTCCTGTGGGCCAGGCCCTCCACCGGCTCGGTGGGAATCACCGCTTCGTGGTCACACAACGCCAGGCGAGGGTGATGCCCGCCCCCGCCGACAGATGAGGAAGCGCACTGTGGTGGGCCGGCTTGCCAGCAGTGCCCCCGCGTGGAGGTCAGCCGGGAGCCTGGGCTGTGGGCGTGCTGTCCCTCCCCACCCCACGCCAGGCCCTGGCTTCAGAGAGAGCAGCTGCAGAAGAGGGGCCGGATGCTGGCCGGGGACCAGGCACCAGGGAAGGGGGTCTGTGCGCGGTGGGTCGTGGCACCCAGCCAGGACCGCTGGGAGGATGCCGGACTAGGGGTTCATCAAGAAGAGACAGGCCGGCACAGTTGGGGTCCTGCTTAGTGTGCGGCCCTTGGGGCTGCCCCAGAGCCGGCGGCTTCAGCACCTTGGCCAGCACCGGGGATTCTGGGCCGGGGCTGGAGGGCTGGGAAAGGGCCGGGGTGAAGCCTCCGCCATTTCCCTCTTCCCTTGGCTTGCACACGGCTCCCCAGTCACCTCCGTGGTCCGTGATTCCTGCTCCTCCCTCTGCGGGTGTCCTCCCCACCAGGACTCTGTCCCGGTGCTCCACCCTTCACCGGATGCCTCTCCCAGCCCCACAGGGCACCAAGCACCC
Source organism: Dipodomys spectabilis (assembly GCF_019054845.1). Taxonomy (NCBI): domain Eukaryota; kingdom Metazoa; phylum Chordata; class Mammalia; order Rodentia; family Heteromyidae; genus Dipodomys; species Dipodomys spectabilis. The sequence continues at coordinate 2,080,651 of NW_024870889.1, read as the reverse complement.
TGCTTCTGCACTGGCCCTCCTGGAGGATCCGCGGCGGCCAGGAGAGCCCCAGAGCCAGTGGGTCCCAGAGCTCTGCTCCCACCGGGCCGCAGGGCCGGCTCCTCCCCCAGCCCCAGGCCCCGCCCCACACGCGGCGGCTCCTCCCCCAGCCCCAGACCCCGCCCCACTCCACATGCGGTGGCTCCTCCCCAGGCCCCGCCCCTCCATGCGCGGCGGCTCCTCCCCCAGGCCCCGCCCCTCCACGCGTGGCGGCTCCTGCCCCAGGTCCCGCCCCACACGCGGCGGCTCCTCCCCCAGCCCGAGGCCCCGCCCTCCACGCGTGGCGGCTCCTCCCCCAGCCCCAGCCCCCGCCCCGCTCCGCACGCGGTGGCTCCTCCCCCAGCCCCAGGCCCCGCCCCACTCCACATGCGGCGGCTCCTCCCCCAGCCCCAGGCCCCGCCCTGCCCCACACGCGGCGGCTCCTCCCCCAGCCCTAGGCCCCGCCCCGCACGCGGCGGCTCCTCCCCCAGCCCCAGGCCCCGCCCTGCCCCACACGCGGCGGCTCCTCCCCCAGCCCCAGGCCCCGCCCACTCCACATGCGGCGGCTCCTCCCCCAGCCCCAGGCCCCGCCCTGCTCCACACGCGGCGGCTCCTCCCCCAGCCCCAGGCCCCGCCCACTCCACATGCGGCGGCTCCTCCCCCAGCCCCAGGCCCCGCCCTGCTCCACACGCGGCGGCTCCTGCCCCAGCCCCAGGCCCCGCCCTGCTCCACACGCGGCGGCTCCTGCCCCAGCCCCAGGCCCCGCCCTGCTCCACACGCGGCGGCTCCTCCCCCAGGCCCCGCCCCACACGCGGCGGCTCCTCCCCCAGGCCCCGCCCCTCCACGCGGCGGCTCCTCCCCCAGCCCCAGGCCCCGCCCTGCTCCACACGCGGCGGCTCCTCCCCCAGCCCCAGGCCCCGCCCCTCCACGCGCGGCGGCTCCTCCCCCAGCCCCAGGCCCCGCCCCTCCACGCGCGGCGGCTCCTGTCCCAGCCCCAGGCCCCGCCCTGCTCCACACGCGGCGGCTCCTCCCCCAGCCCCAGGCCCCGCCCTGCTCCACACGCGGCGGCTCCTCCCCCAGCCCCAGGCCCCGCCCTGCTCCACACGCGGCGGCTCCTCCCCCAGCCCCAGGCCCCGCCCTGCTCCACACGCGGCGGCTCCTCCCCCAGCCCGAGGCCCCGCCCTCCACGCGCGGCGGCTGCTCTGCTGCCCCCTCGTGGGTGGGTCTCTTCCCCTACACTTCCCTTGCCCCCTTTTCTAGATCTGCCCAGAACTTCTCCACCCCTGACTAGGATGGCGCCCGCCCAAGTCTCCTCTCGCTGACTTCCATCACCCATCCTAAAGTCAGCCCCAGAGGACCAGAAGAAGTGCAGTCTCCGGACCGGGCCGGAATAAAGCGCTGCCTGGGTCCCCAGGCTGCCCCGCTCCCGCCCCACTCAGAGCAGCGCAGCCCGTGCCACCGCCCTGCCCACGCTGGGCACAGCCCATGCCTCCCGCCACCCCAGCCCACGTCCTCCCCACTCCTGGCAGGAAGGTGCTTGGCACCGGTGGCCCTGTCTCCTGACTGCCGTGAGAGAGGAAAGCCAGGCCGGGGGGTGGGGGGAGCCAGCCCTGGGGGGAGCCAGCCCTGGGGGGAGCCAGCCCTGGGGGGAACCAGGCCGGGGGGGGGGGGAGCCAGGCCTGGGGGGAGGGACTAGGCCCTGGGGGGAGCCAGCCCTGGGGGGAGCCAGCCCTGGGGGGAGCCAGGCCCAGGGGGGAGCCAGCCCTGGGGGCGGGGGGGGGAGGGGGACTAGGCCCTGGGGGGGGGCGAGCCAGGCCCGCGGGTCTCGCCCATGCACGGAGCTGCCAGCTTCTCCCCACAGTCCCGCATCAAGTCACCGTCCCAGCCGCCCTCCTGGTCCCACCTGTATCTCCGCAGCCCCTACCCCTTACTCTGGCCAAGGCCCCAAACCCCAACACCGAAGCCCTGGCAGGTGGCCCAGCCGCGGGCACACTGCGCCTACAGTCAGCAGGGGGCGCACCTTGTCCACTGTCTCTGCGACCAGAGCCAATGAGGACAGGCTTGGTCCTCCTACACAGGTATGGAAACTGAGGCCCTGAGGGGGACAGCGTGGGGGGAGTCCCAGGCCCCCAAAAGGGTGAGAGGGATCCGAGGCGTGAGTCCAAGCTTCCACCTCCAGGAGAGGAGAGGAGAGGCTCCCCAGCCCAGCCACCTCCCACAGCTCACCCACATCCTGCCTTCCTCTCTTCCTCCATCTCCCACTGCAGCCTGGACTCGGCTTCCATCTTGAAGCAGGCAGTGTGGAGGGAGAGGGCTGGGGGAGCGAGGTCCCCTCTGAGCTCGGAGGACCTCCCCTGAGATGCAGCCTTGGACACTTGCTGGCACAGAGGCGAATGGCCACGGCGGCAGGCTGGCCCGGCCGCTCCTCCATCGGTTCCTCTGGGTGCACCTCCCATGGGAGACACTGCAGTGTCCTCCGCCTGACCTCTGCACCCCCAGGGCCCAGGGCTGGGTGCATGCGTGCACGTGTGCACATGTCTGTGTCTGTGTGTCCATACGCTCCTGTGTGATGTAACTGACAGGCGGGTGTGGAATTGGGATGAGAGTCTGAGGGCTCGGGCAGCACCAGTGAGGACAGAGCATGCTCACTCCGGCCGGGGAGGGGCTGGGGGCAGGGAGTAATCTCAACACTTAGGAGGCTAAAATAGAAGATCTCAAGTTCAAGGCCAGCCTGGGCTACAGAAAAACCTTGTCCCAAAAAAACAGAAAGAGGATGAAAGGGAGAGGAGGAGGAGGAAGAAGGGAGGGAGGGGCTCACATGTGAGGACTAGAAAGTATACAGGCCCACACATCTCTACAGTAACTATGAAAGCTAGCTAGCAGTTGCTGGGTTGTTTGCAAGTCTGAGGGAAAATGAGCCTTTGCCTAGAATTCCACACCCAGACCACTGATCAGCTGACCAGAAAAGTAGTCAAAATCAGCCAGGCTCACACCTGGCATCCCAGATACTCAGCAGGCTGAGATCTGAGGATCATGCCTGGAAACCAGCTGGGGCAGAAAAGTCCCCTTGAGACTCTTAGCTTCAATTAACCACTCAAAAAACTGGAAATAGGAGACGGATGGGAGGGCAGAGAGGAGTCAGGGAGGAGGGAGGGAAGGGATGGTAGGGGAAAAACAAAGGAGGGGGTAACAATCCTCCATTGGAAAGGTACTCATTACCTTGCTCATGTAACTGTAACCCCTCTGTAAAGTATCTTTACAATCAAAAATATGTACTAAAGAATTTAAAAATTAAAAAAAAAACAGAGTGGCTGTGGCTCAAAGCGGTAGAGCATTAGCCTTGAGCAAAAGAGCTCAGGACAGTGCCCAGGCCCTGATTTTCAAGCCCTGGGACTAGGAAAATAAAATCAAAACCCATGTGTGTAGAAAAGGCTTATTATTGGCAAAGTGTGAGGTAAAATACTGAGAAAATTTGAATCATGGTTGTGGAAAAATTAGCCTTATAACAAAGGGTTTAACATAATGTGCTCCATCAGCTAAGAACAATCCTCGAAAGGATCCATCTGGACCAGGAATGTGGCTCAGTGGTAGAGAGCTTGCCGAGGATGCATGAAGTCCTTGGTTTGATTCCTCGGTACCATGTGAATAGAAAAGGCCGGAAGTGGTGCTGTGGCTCAAGTGGTAGAGGGCTAGCCTTGAGCAAAAGAAGCCAGGGACAGTGCCCAGGCCCTGAGTTCAAGCCCCAGCACTGGAAAAAAAAAAAAAGGATCAATCTAAGGTTGGACACCACTGGCTCAAGCCTATAATCCCAGCTACTCAGGAGGCAGAGATCGGGAGGATTGTGGTTTGAGGCTAGCCCAGCCAAAACAGCACATGACTCTGATTAGGATATGTTTCGAACCTGAGTGGAAATGTCATAATAATCTCTTCAGAAAAATCTCTTTAAGAGCTGGGAAGGTGGCTCAGCGGTAGAGCGCTTGCCTTGCATGCGTGAGGCCCTGGGTTCGATTCCTCAGAACCACATAAGAAAAAAGCCGGAAGTGGCGCTGTGGTTCAAGGGGTAGAGCGCTAGCCTTGAGCTGAAGAGCTGAGGGACAGTGCCCAGGCCCAGAGTTCAGGCCCCACGACCAGACCCCCCAAAAATCTCTTTAATACTAATATATGCTCATTTAAAAAAATGACACCCCATCTTAACAGAAAATGTTGGGTGTGGAGGTATGTGCCTGACATTCTAGCCATAATAAGCGGATCACAGTCCAGGACAGTCTGGGCAAAAGTAAGACTCTCCCTTTCCCTATTTCCAAAATAACAAGAGCAAGGGCTAAAGGCGTGGCTCAAGTGGTAGATCACCTGCCTAGCAAGTAGCCCTGAGTTCAAGCAAAAAAATGGATGTTTCTATTTATATGACATTTAACCATGTCCCAGAACAAAGGTCACAAGCATTTGTAGGGAAAAATTATCTAGTACTCAATGATACAAAGTTCACAGTGTTAAGTGGCCAATAAAAACTTACCAGGCATGCAAAGAAGTAGAAAAATGAATAATGAAGATAAAAAACAAATCCAGAAATGAAGCAGATGATAAAAATAAAAAACTAATAGATTAAAAACATGAAAATCATTTCATAAATATATTTCCAAGTTCAAAACTGAAAACAGTAAAAAAAAAAAAAAGATCAAACTCACAGATAGAAACTTTTTTTTTTGCCCTGAACTCTGGGCCTGGCCGCTGTCCCTCAGCTCTTCAGCTCAAGACTAGCACTCTACCGCTTGAACCACAGCGCCACTTCCGGCTTTTTTTTTTGCTTATGTGGTGCTGAGGAATCGAACCCAGGGCCTCTGGCATACAAGGCAAGTGCTCTACCACTGAGCCACCTTCCCAGCCCCACAGATAGAAACTTTAATACCCAGAAAATAAAAACAACACAGGATGCAATTGTTAGAAAATTAGATGCTGGACTTACTTAAATGGCACAATAATAATCCAAAACGACAGTAGGAGAAAGCAAAAGCCTCTTTAAAAGAGTATAGCTTCTGTGATCTTTGGGACAACCTCACAGAGCACAGAGTACTTGTCACCAGAATCCCAGAAAAGGGGAGAGGGCTTGGCAAAAAAGATTTAAAGAAATAATAACTGAAAACTCAAAAATGGATGAAAATGATCACCACAAATCTACGAATCAGAAAACCATACCAACGTGCACGACCCATCAGGAAGCCAGTGATGGAACTCATCCTCAAGGTGTCCAGAGCGCGGGGGGATGGGCGGGGTGGGGGAGACCCACAGACCTTTCTCCAAAGTAATGCAAGCCGGGGACAATGGAACCACCAATGCCAGGAAAGAAAAGGTTTCAGCCCCCAAATCTATAGCCAGTGAATACACACATCAAACTAACAAGCTGAGTAAACTTCTTCTGACTTAGAAATGTTGAATAAATCCCTTACCAGCAGACCTGTGCTACAAGAAATATTAAAGAATTTCTCCAGGCACAAACCAAATATCAAATGGAAGTCTGATCTCCACAAAGGAATAAAGAACACTAAGTACTGCAAACGGTTCTTTTTCATGTTCACATCTCACTGAAAGATAATCAACTAGAGCAAAAAATAGTAACACTATATAGTGAGGTTTAAAATATGTAGAAAAAATAAATATGTAGAAATAAAGGGTGAGGCACCTGTGGCTCACTCCTGTGATCTTAGCTACCCAGCAGACTGAGATAGAAGGTTTTGGGTTCAAAGTCAACCCAGGCAGATAAATTTAAGAGACTTTTATTTCCACAAAAAGCCAAAAGTGGAGTTGTGACTCAAGTGGTAGAGTGCTAGCCCCAAGACCAGCACACACATGAAAACATGCGCACACACAATAGATAAGTAAATAAGTAACAACAGGACACAAGCTGAGGAGGAAAATGGAAATACATGGTGCACACTTGTAAGCTTTATTTATTTATTTACTTATTTAATTTTATTTTTTGCCAGTCGTGAGGCCTGAACTCTGGGCCTGAGCGCTGTCCCTCAGCTCTTCAGCTCAAGGCTAGCGCTCTACCACTGGAGCCACAGCACCACTTCCGGCTTTTTCTGTTTATGTGGTGCTGAGGAATCGAACCCAGGGCCTCATGCTTGCAAGGCATGCACTCTACCACTGAGCCACCTTCCCAGCCCACTTGTAAGCTTTAATACTAAACTACATAGAAGGGTTTTTTGTTGTTGTTTTGTTTTTTTTGGTCAGCTGTAGGGCTTGAACTCAGGGTCTGGGTGCTGTCCCCGAGCTCTTTTGCTAGAGCTCTACCACTTAGAGCCACATGCCACTTCTGATTTTCTGGTGGCTAATTGAAGATAAAAGTCTCACGGGCTTTCCTGCCTGGGTTGGCTCTGAACCACAATTCTCAGATTTCCGCTTCCTGTCAGTAGGATTACAGGCAGGAGCCACCAGCGCCTGGCTATAGAAGTTATTATACTATACACACATTGGTCTAGATTCCTGGAAAAAATTGAATGTGGTAGCTAAAGGTGGCGGGTATACCACATCCCCACCGCCAAGGAAGCTGGCACACAGAGATGGCGTCATGAGATCGAATCTCTCCATGACTCACAGCCACATCTGTGTGAATGCAGACACTGAACCGGCGTGCACAGCGAAGAATCTGCCTGAGGACACAGGTCTCAGACCAAGTCCCACGGCCAAGTGACACATGACTACCGCAGTGAGGAGTGCACCAAACTCGTAAGACTACGAAGGAGGTGACACCGAACTGAAGCAACTGCTCCAGAGAAGAGTGGGAAGAAAGAGAAAAGGGAGAGCAAATAGGACAACAAACAAACAGACAAACAAGGGAAGATGGAGCTCAGGCAATCCCAGGGACCTCGCTGAAAAGCAGGGCTGTCAGGCACATGAGGGAGCAAGTTCCCAGTGTGAGCTGTGCGGGAGACACGGCAGCCAGGCCTGCCGGGCTCGCGGCTGGCAGGAAAGCCAGAAGATCGTACGTTGAGATGCGGAGAGAAATGGGCCAAAGTAAAAGAACAAAAGTAAATGGCAGGTAACTCATCAAAAGCAAGCTGCCGTGCCTGTATTAAACAAAATAGGAATATTTACAACCATGAATATAATTAAAGTCTTACTCCTGGGGTGTGTGTGTGTGTGTGTGTGTGTGTGTGTGTGTGTGTGTGTGTGTGTGTGTGTGTGTGTGTGTGTTGGTACTGGGCTTGAACTTGGTCTCTGGCTCTCACTTTTCTTGCTCACAGCTTGTGCTCTACCACTTGAACCATACCTCCAGTCCAGCAGTTTGCTGGTTGACTGCTGATGGAGTCTAACAGAGTTTTCTACCTAGGAGATGCGCCAAGTCTCAGCCTCCTGAGTAGCCAGGATTACAGAAGCAAGCCACCTGTGGCCCGTGTTTACTTCTGTTTTGAAACACACGGTGGTGGAGCTTTGCTTGCCAGGCCAGTGCCCTGCCACTGACAGAGCCCCACAGAGCCAAACAGGCTTGCTTCAGAAGAGACAGCAACTCTGAAGAGGCGGGGCTTCAAAATGCAAGGAGCAGAATTGTACAGAGCTGAAAGAAGGACTAGAAAGATCCATATAAAGGGCTCTTCTTCCAGTAAGTGACAGAGCAGGCCAACAACTCCCTCAGGACATACGCTGTTTGGACAATGCTATCAGCCAACTGAGCCTGACTGACTGCAGACATTCCTTTACTCACAGCGGGCTCTGTCCCCACGAGCCCACTGGAAGCAACCCTCTCCTGAGTCCTATCTGCATTGAAGGCCCTCATCAATCCACCGTAAAGTTGAAAACTTGCAAGCTGACCACTCTAAAGTTCATAGCTGGCACTCAACCACCTCCAGCAGAAAAGACATTGCTGTGGGCACACGGTGTGTGTGTGGGGGGGTGTCTACCAGGACCAGTCACGAGCAACTCCAATCAACTTACAATGGTCCAGATAACCTCCTGCGGCCTGTACATCAAACAGGATTAAATGTAAAGTAACAGAAAGATATTTCCCAATATCTTGAAACTAAACACTGCCAGGTAACCCAAATGTCAAAGAAGTTTCAAGTGAGAAATGAGTGGGTATTTCGAAGGAATAAAAACAAAAGCAAAGCTGGGTGCTGGGGGCTCATGCCTGTAATCCTAGCTTCTCAGGAGGCTGAGATCTGAGGATCACGGTTCAAAGCCAGCCTGGGCAGGAAAAGTCTGTGAGTCTCCTATCTCCAATAAGCCACTGAAAAAAGCCAGCAGTGGAGCTGTGGCTCATAGTGGTCGAGTGCTAGCCTTGAGCACAAAAGCTTAGGGACAACTTGTTCCAGCCCCTGCGTTCAAGCCCCATGGCCAACAACAACAACAACAACAAAGCAAAATATATCTAAATTTGTGTGATGAAGCTAAAGCTGCACTCAGAGGAACATGTCGAAGAGTCCGAACTTCAGCACAGACTTACAGAGTGTCACAGCGTCCTCAGCTTCTACCCTCAGACGCTAGATGTTGGCTAAAATACACAGATTTTCAGTTAGACAGGAGGAATAATTCAAGAGATCTATACAGCATAGCAACTATAGTTAAAAACATTATGTTGAAGTCTTAAAAATTGTTAAGTAGTTGAACTAACGCAAGTGTCAATGAGTTTGGTTTAACCATTCCACCAGGAATACAACATGATCCCAAGCAAGTTCTACGCGGCAAGTACACGCAGCATGCATGTGTCAAGGAAACAAAGTGATGGTTTTTTAAAAAGGAACTAGAAAAAAAAAGAGCAGCAAGCAGCAACCCAAGAAAGAAAAAAAATGATAGCGATCAGAGTAGAAACCAATGAAATGAAGAACAAAATAATGGAGAGAAATGGTTTAAAAACAAACCAAATAAACAAAAGGAAAGAAGGAAAGCTGGTTGTTTCCAAACATCAGTAGAAGCAGTAAACTAGCAAGACTGACTAAGGAAAAGGGAGAAAGAAAAAACACGTCTTCAAGTTTAAGAATGGGAGATGCGACATCATTACAGATGCCGCAGATCTTAAAAGAGAACACTGCAACTTTATAACCATAAACTCCACAACTTAGATAAAATAAGCAAGTCCTTTCTGATCTATTAAAACTCAGTAACATTGGGCTGGGAAGGTGGCTCAGTGGTAAAGCGCTTGCCTTGCATGCCTGAGGCCCTGGGTTCGATTCCTCAGCACCACATAAGCAAAAAGAAAAAAGCCGGAAGTGGCGCTGTGGCTCAAGTGGTAGAGCGCTAGCCTTGAGCTGAAGAGCTGAGGGACAGCGCCCAGGCCCAGAGTTCAGGCCCCACGACTGGACCCAAAAAACAAAACAAAACAAAAAAAAAACTCAGTAACATAAATACTCGGAGTAGTCCTGTACCTATGGACATCCTAGAACTCGCAGCTAACCTTGAAGCAAAGGGGCCGCCAGGAGTGGAGCTGGGACGGGAGGGAGGGCTGGCCAAGGCCCAGACCGCATCCCTCCGGGGCTGAGGAGGATCTGTTCAGGGTCTCGGTGTGGTCCACAGCTTCCCGGCCTACACGTATGTCATCAAAGTGTGCGCTGTGAATATGTGCACTGTGCTGGAAGTCCCTTAACCTCCACTAAACCCGAAACCACCACAAGGCTGAAGGCGCAGGCAGGCTGGCTTCCAGGAGTGCCGCCTCTTCTTGCTGCAGCCCTCAGACCCCACCAGCTGCCCCAGCTGCACCGGCTTCCGCCTCCCGAGACCCTGGGGCGGCCGGAGCCATTGCCTGCAGCTCTGGTGTCAGGAGATGGAGATGCGTCTGTCCTTCCGTTCCTCTCTGGCCATTTTCCACCTGAACACCACAGAACTGGCCCGGCTGTCTGTGCGGCCTCTCCCAGACCTGGCCTCCCTGGGGCGTGCAAGGCTGGGGGGGGGGGTGGGGTAATGGATGCTGTGGGTCCTTTAGGGAACCGCACGAGGGCTGAGAGGGAATCTGGACCTGGTTCCCCCTGGACAGTGGTTCTTTTTTTTCTTACTTTTAAATTTTTTCTGTGCTGGTCCTGGGGCTTGAACTCAGGGCTTGCGTGCTGTGCTGTCCCTTGGCTGTCAGGCTCCAGGCTAGTGCTATGACTTGGGCCACACCTTTACTTTCAGCTTTTCTTCTTGGTGCTTCCCCGGAGACAAGAGTCTCATAGACTTTCCTGCCGGGGCTCGAAGATCTTCCATCTTCATAGCTCAGCCTCCAGAGTAGCTGGGATTACAGGTGTGAGCCATGGCCTGTGGGCCTGGTGGTTCTAGTTTGTGGAGCATCGCCTAGCCCCTGGCTGGCAGCTGCACTGAGGGCGCTACAGAGGTTTAAAGAAGCCCGAAGGATGTTTCTGGGAGGGAGAGGCCAGCTGACAGTGTCTGCGTGGGCAGGGGCGCTCCTGGGGGGCTGCCACAGGGCAGGGGGGCCGGCACCCCAGCTTGTCTGTGACTAACAGTGTTCTCAGAACACGGGACCTGCAGGGCCAGACCCAGGAAGTCCCAGGTCACACTGAGCCGGTGAGGCTGCCGGTCACGGGGACCTGGCCCTGTCAGCGCGGTGGAAAGACTCAGCCCACGGCGGCCCAGCTCCACGCGGAGAGGAAGGGGAGTATGGGCTGGGCGCCACGACCTTGGCTTGTGTCTGCCGCCCACCCACAGCCCGAGGAGGGCTGGACGGCTGAGCCAGGTGCCAGGCTCTTCGCGGTGGGAACTGTTGACCAAGGGAAGGAGCTCGGGCACTCAGCATGGGGGGGAGGGCTGGGCCTGGGGCTGAGCAGGAACCCCCGTCCCTCCAGCCCCAGGGACCCGCGGGGAGGCCCCAGCCACGGTGGCCCGCGGCTCCCTGGACAAGCCACCCTGCCTGTGCAGGCCACGCTGTGCTGCCTGTGGTGCCCCGGCTCCTCCCGACAGTGCTCAGCAGGGTGGGCACCCCGGCTCCTCCCGACAGTGCTCAGCAGGGTGGGCACCCCGGCTCCTCCCGACAGTGCTCAGCAGGGTGGGCACCCCGGCTCCTCCCGACAGTGCTCAGCAGGGTGGGCACCCCGGCTCCTCCCGACAGTGCTCAGCAGGGTGGGCACCCCGGCTCCCCAGGGACAGTGCTCAGCAGGGTGGGCACCCCGGCTCCTCCCGACAGTGCTCAGCAGGGTGGGCACCCCGGCTCCTCCCGACAGTGCTCAGCAGGGTGGGCACCCCGGCTCCTCCCGACAGTGCTCAGCAGGGTGGGCACCCCGGCTCCTCCCGACAGTGCTCAGCAGGGTGGGCACCCCGGCTCCTCCCGACAGTGCTCAGCAGGGTGGGCACCCCGGCTCCTCCCGACAGTGCTCAGCAGGGTGGGCACCCCGGCTCCCCAGGGACAGTGCTCAGCAGGGTGGGCACCCCGGCTCCTCCCGACAGTGCTCAGCAGGGTGGGCACCCCGGCTCCTCCCGACAGTGCTCAGCAGGGTGGGCACCCCGGCTCCTCCCGACAGTGTTCAGCAGGGTGGGCACCCCGGCTCCTCCCGACAGTGCTCAGCAGGGTGGGCACCCCGGCTCTTCCTGGACAGTGCTCAGCAGGGTGGGCACCCCGGCTCCTCAGGGACTGTGCTCAGCGGGGGGTGGGGGGGTAGTTTTCCTGCACACAGCCCCCACGGGTCCCCAGGCGCCTCCTTGTAGCTGGATGCGGATGCTCCCAGAGCAGAAGACTCGCCTGGTCTCCAGCTCGCTGAGTACAATGGAGGACTCCCCCAGCCGAGCAGAAGGCCTTCAGCCCCTCCCACTGGACAGTTCCCCATTCTCTTGACCCCCCCAAGCCAGCTCCCCCGGGGCCTCCAGCCAGAAGTGGATGGGGGGCAAGGGAGGGGTCTTGCCCTGAGGCGGGAAGCAGGCATAGGAGGCCAGATTTGGGCCCTGGGGCCCATTTCCCAGACTGGTCCCTGGAGGCAGGGCCAGCTCTGACTCCGAAGGCCTGGGGAGGGAGAGGGGTCAGAAGCAGAAGCAGCCGCAGGGGAGAGGCCGGGCCTTCCCTGAGGGGCGCGGGGCAGAGGCCGCCCGGCCCGCCCGCCCGGCTCTGCTTCGGGGCGGAGCGGCCACGGGTGCGGCTGGAGAAGGACAGGAGGCCTCAGGACACCGTGCTGCGTGGGAACACGTTTATTCTTATTAACCGGGGAGAGGGACCCCACCCGCACCGCCCAACCCGGCCCCGCGCTGCCGCCCGCACAGGCGCAGCCACCGCCGGGACGCCCGGCGTGGTCAGGCACATGCGGGAACCCCTCCGTGCGGGAGGCCGGGGCCCCGCGCAGCCGTCCCGGGCCCCGCGCGGACCCTCACCCCGGCGCCGTCGGGCGCGGACGCCTTCGCGTGGAGCCCCGCGGGCCGGGCCGCCTGCGGGCCCCGCGTCCCCCGGCCCGGGCCCGGCCGGTCCAAGACCCGGCGACCCGCGCTCCCTCCGGAGAGGCGTGCGGGGCCCGGGGCGCAGGGGGCGCGGCACCGCGGCTCCCGGCTCCGCGCCAGGGCCCGGCGGCCGAGCCCCGCACCCCTGCGGTTCCCAGAGCACGGGCCCACGCCGGCCACTCCCCGCCTTCCCGGCGCCCCGCGTGCCCGCCCGCAAGCCCCGCGCCCCCAAGCCCCGGCCCCGCGTCCCCGGCCCGCCCCGCGTCCCCGGCCCCGCGCCCCGCCCCGCGTCCCCGCGTCCCCGCGTCCCCGGCCGGGCAGGCGGCGGGGCGCGCCGGCCCCAGTGGTCCTAAACATTTCACAATTGCGCCATGGAACTGTTGAACTGCTGAGAACCACTGCGGCCGGCGCGCGGGAGCCGCCCGGCGCGGGGAGCCCCGGCCCGCGGCCGCCGACTCCGGGCCCCGCCTCGCCGTCCGCTCCGCGCCTCGCCGTCCCGTCCGCGGCGGCCCCGCCGGGCCCCGCGCCGCCCGCGGCCCTCGTCCCGCCCCGCGGCGCTCCGTGCGGCGGCGGCCCCGCCGCGGCGCCTTTTATGGCCCCGGCCGCCTCCGCCGCGCCGGCCCGACCGGTTTTTCCGGGCCGGGCGGTTCCGGGCCGCAGGTCGCGCGGCGGGTCGTCGGGGCCGGGGCTCGGCGCGCCCGCGGGGGCGGCCCTGACTCACCGCGCCCGGCCGCCCGCCCGAGACCCCGCACGGCCCGGGACCCCGCCTGAGACCCCGCCCGAGACCCCGCACGGCCCGGGACCCCGCCCGCCTGAGACCCCGCCCGAGACCCCGCACGGCCCGGGACCCCGACCCCGCCCGCCTGAGACCCCGCCCGGCCCGAGACCCCACCCGAGACCCCGCCCGGCCCGGGACCCCGCACACCCGGCACGGAGTCCGGGGCGCGGGCTGGAGCGGCGGCTGCGGAGGGGGCGGACCCGCCCGCCCCGTCGGGCTTTTCCCAGGGAACCTGGGGCGAAGGGAAAGTGAAACTGGAGGGGGGGAGGGGGGAGAGAGGGTGCGGTGGGGGAGGGAGAGGAAAGGGGAGGGCGCAGGGGGAGGGGGAGGGAGGGTGCACAGGAGGGGAAGGAAAGGGGAGGGCGCAGGGGGAGGGGGAGGGAGGGTGCACAGGAGGGGAAGGAAAGGGGAGGGCGCAGGGGGAGGGGGAGGGAGGGTGCACAGGAGGGGAAGGAAAGGGGAGGGCGCAGGGGGAGGGGGAGGGGAGGGTGCAGGGGGAGGGGGAGGGAGGGTGCAGGGGGGGAAGGAAAGGGGAGGGCGCAGGGGGAGGGGGAGGGAGGGTGCAGGGGGGAAGGAAAGGGGAGGGCGCAGGGGGAGGGGGAGGGGAGGGTGCAGGGGGGAGGGAAAGGGGAGGGCGCAGGGGGAGGGGGAGGGGAGGGTGCAGGGGGGAAGGAAAGGGGAGGGCGCAGGGGGGAGGGGGAGGGAGGGTGCAGGGGGGAAGGAAAGGGGAGGGCGCAGGGGGAGGGGGAGGGAGGGTGCACAGGAGGGGAAGGAAAGGGGAGGGCGCAGGGGGAGGGGGAGGGAGGGTGCAGGGGGGAGGGAAAGGGGAGGGCGCAGGGGGAGGGGGAGGGAGGGTGCAGGGGGGAAGGAAAGGGGAGGGCGCAGGGGGAGGGGGAGGGGAGGGTGCAGGGGGGAGGGAAAGGGGAGGGCGCAGGGGGAGGGGGAGGGAGGGTGCAGGGGGGAAGGAAAGGGGAGGGCGCAGGGGGAGGGGGAGGGGAGGGTGCAGGGGGGAGGGAAAGGGGAGGGCGCAGGGGGAGGGGGAGGGAGGGTGCACAGGAGGGGAAGGAAAGGGGAGGGCGCAGGGGGAGGGGGAGGGGAGGGTGCAGGGGGGAAGGAAAGGGGAGGGCGCAGGGGGAGGGGGAGGGAGGGTGCGGGGGGGAGGGGGCAGATGGCCTCAGAAGCCGAAGCCCCCTGACCCCCAGCCCCGCCAAGGTGGCCCCGCGTCCCCTGGCCTCCCCCTCCCTCTGACCCCCCCTGCTGCCTGGCAGGGAGCCTGCAGGAGCCGGAGGGGGGGCGGAGGGGCCGGAGCCCTCCCCCGGCTGTTCCCCCAAAGCCCAGGGCAGTGCCCAGGGCCAGCGCTTGGGCCCGGCCGGGCAGCCACCGAGCCGTGAGGGCCGCGACCCCACGCGGTTGGGGAAACGGAGGCACGGCGAGGTTTCCCACCTCCGGCTGCAGTGGAGGGGCTGGGGGAGGGCGGGAGGGGTGACGGTGGGGAGCTCGGAGCAGGACCCCCAGGTGTCCAGCGATGGGAGGGGGAGGGGCCCCTCTGCACCGCTCAGCCTGCGGGGTGGGGGGCTGAGGCGGGGGAGGGGAACAAGCCAAGTCCTTGTGGTCCTGAGATGTGGCGAGTGGTCCCTGGGGCACGGGGTGCCTGGGGCGCGGGGTTCCTGAGGTGCAGTGTTTGGGGGTGCCTGGGGTGTGGGGTCCCTGGGGTATGGGGTGTCTGGGGTGTGGGGTCCCTGGGGTGTGGGGTGTCTGGGGTTGGGGTGTCTGGGGTGTGGGGTGCCTGGGGTGTGGGCTGTCTGGGGTGCGGGGTCCCTGGGATGCGGGGTCCCTGGGGTGCGGGGTCCCTGGGGTGCACGGTGTCTGGGGTGCGGGGTGCCTGGGGTGCAGGGTGCCTGGGGTGCGGGGTGTCTGGGGTGCGGGGTGTCTGGGGTTGGGGTGCCTGGGGTGCAAGGTGCCTGGGGTGCGGGGTGCCTGGGGTACGGGGTGTCTGGGGTGCGGGGTCCCTGGGGTATGGGGTGTCTGGGGTGCGGGATGCCTGGGGTGCAGGGTGCCTGGGGTACGGGGTGTCTGGGGTGCAGGGTGTCTGGGGTGCGGGGTGTCTGGGGTGCGGGGTGTCTGGGGTGCGGGGTGTCTGGGGTGTGGGGTTCTGGGGTGTGGGGTCCCTGGGTTTGGGGTGCCTGGGGTGCGGGGTGTCTGGGGTGCAGGGTCCCTGGGGTGCGGGGTGCCTGGGGTGTGGGGTGCCTGGGGTGCGGGGTGCCTGGGGTGCGGGGTCCCTGGGGTGCGGGGTGTCTGGGGTGCGGGGTGCCTGGGGTGTGGGTGTCTGGGGTGTGGGGTGTCTGGGGTGCGGGATGCCTGGGGTGCGGGGTGCCTGGGGTGCGGGGTCCCTGGGGTGCGGGGTGCCTGGGGTGCGGGGTCCCTGGGGTGCGGGGTCCCTGGGGTGCGGGGTCCCTGGGGTGTGGGATGCCTGGGGTGTGGGATGCCTGGGGTGCGGGGTGTCTGGGGTGCGGGGTCCCTGGGGTGCGGGGTGTCTGGGGTGCGGGGTGTCTGGGGTGTGGGGTTCTGGGGTGTGGGGTCCCTGGGGTGTGGGGTGTCTGGGGTGCGGGGTCCCTGGGGTACAGGGTCCCTGGGGTACAGGGTACCCGGAGTGTGAGCACAGGACTCCCCCAGGGGAGTTGAGCCCCGCCCCATGGCAGAGCTGGGCAATGTCCACTTCCCCTGAGCCCGGTGCCTTCTTCAGAGGAGCGGACCCTTGCATGGCTAGGCTGGGCTCCGCAATACCAGGCCAGTGTGGGCCCTGGGAGCGCTCTGCCTTGGTTTCTCCATTGGAAAATGGGAGACTGAGGCCCCGTGGGAACGGACAGACCAACACCTGGCAGAGGGAGATCTCCAAGGTGGCCGGGCTGCGGCTCTTCCGGGGACCCGCTGCCTCTCAGTGGCCTCAGAGGAGGAATGGACACACGCGGGCCAGCAGGCCATCTCCCTCTCTCCTACTTTCCAGACACTGCCCGCTGCCAAAGCTCTTGGTGCCCCTGCTGCCCGTGTGGAGCCCGTGGCTCGTCTTGGGAGAGGGCCAGCCCAGCGGGGGCGCTCCACGCTGCCCCACCTGCCTGGGAGGGTCCTGCGGGCCACTGGGGCTGGGCGGCCAGGCTGCCAGTCCCTTGGGGGCAGAGCGAAGCCTGGCACCGCTGCCATGCTGTGGTTGGCGGGGCCCAGAGACGTGACCCAGAGCCCACTCTGCCCCAGAGGCCAGGAAGGTCCCCACCCCGGAGACAGCCTGGCTCCGGGCCCCCCAGCCCCTGGCATTCCCTGGGGGCTTCGGCGGGGTGTGGGGCACAGGCTTCTTGGGCCTGCCATGCTCAGGTGGCGTTGCCTGGTTGTGCAAGGCCCAGGCACACCTGTGTCTGGGTGAAGACCTGGGAGGCGGCCAGGGCAGCGCCAGCCAGGCTGGGAGCCAGGCTGAGGGCCTGGGGCGTGGGCGGCGGCCCGAGAGTCCAGGGCTGGCCCTTGGGGTCACACCTTGCCCTCCCCGGCTCTGGAGTCCGTGCACGGGACTGCAGCCAGTGGCTGTGGGTGGCAGGAGGGGTGGCCAGGGATTCGTGTTGAGTCCCGGGCTGGGGGTAGCTCAGCCCCTGCTGGACATTTAGAGCTCAAGCCCCAAACCCAGCACGTGTCAGATCCCCGACTTCAGCCGCCGTGCACGCCTGCAGCAGGCAGGACACAGCGCTCTGCCCTGGGCCGGGCGGCCCGCACAGCTTAGGTGGGGGATCCGGGCTGGTATATACCAAGGGTGGGGATGGACGCCGCTGGGGCTCACTGCCAGGGGCCGGGAAGAGCCAGAGCAGCCGCGCAGCAAGGGCCGCCTGGAGGAGGTGGCCGAATGCCAGATGAGATGGCGGGCATGGGAAGATGGGGCGGGGGCCGCCGGGGGAGGACACGGCTGGAGCAGGTCAGCATGCGGGGGGTCCCGCCCCAGGTGCCGGGGCGCAGGTCCCCACCGCCCACGAGAACAGCCGACAGACTCGTCCAGCCGGCTCGGGGAGCACGCAGGTGAGCCGCCCACTTTATTGCTATCTTGCCCAGCAACCACCATCAGGCTTGACAGGAAGCAGTCCTGGGGGGGGCATCTGTCTGGGGGGAATCAGTCAGGGGGGATCAATCCATCTGGGGGGGGGCAATCAGTCAGAGGGAGGGAGGGGCATCAGCCAGAGGGCGGGTGGGCTCCTGAGTTCCCTCCAGCTGGTCTCAGCAAGAAGAAATAGTGCCCACTGCAGCAGGGTGACCTCCGGTTAGACATCAGGCTGTACTTCCTGAAAATGAGGGATCTGCTAAGAACGCATGAAGCCCGGGCGATGGGCGCCCTGCCTCAGGACTCTACCAGCTTCCTGGTAGGGGAACCCAGCCGGCTGGGAATTCTCCAGAAGCATCACATAATGGAATGGAGACTGGGAGATGGGCAGGCGGAGTGCACACACCCTTGGGCCCCCAGCGTGTGTGTGTGTGTGTGTGTGTGGTGTGTGTGTGTGGTGTGTGTCTGGTGTGTGTGTGGTGGTGTGTGTGTGTGGTGTGTGTGTGTGGTGTGTGTGTCTGGTGTGTCTGGTGTGTGTGTGGTGGTGTGTGTGTGTGATGGTGTGTGTGTGTGGTGTGTGTGTGTGGTGGTGTGTGTGTGTGGTGTGTGTGTGGTGGTGTGTGTGTGTGGTGTGTGTGTGGTGGTGTGTGTGGTGGTGTGTGTGTCTGGTGTGTCTGGTGTGTGTCTGGTGTGTCTGGTGTGTGGTGTGTGTGTGGTGTGTGTGTGTGGTGGTGTGTGTGTGTGATGGTGTGTGTGTGGTGGTGTGTGTGGTGGTGTGTGTGTCTGGTGTGTGTGGTGTGTGTGTGGTGTGTGTGTGGTGTGTGTGTGGTGTGTGTGTGTGTGTGGTGTGTGTGTGGTGTGTGTGTGGTGTGTGTGTGGTGTGTGTGTGTGTGTGGTGTGTGTGTGGTGTGTGTGTGGTGTGTGTGTGTGGTGTGTGTGTGTGGTGTGTGTGTGTGGTGGTGTGTGTGTGTCTGGTGTGTGTGTGGTGTGTGTGTGGTGTGTGTGTGTGGTGGTGTGTGTGTGTGGTGGTGTGTGTGGTGGTGTGTGTGTCTGGTGTGTCTGGTGTGTGTCTGGTGTGTCTGGTGTGTGTGTGTGTGGTGTGTGTGTGGTGTGTGTGTGTGGTGGTGTGTGTGTGTGTGGTGTGTGTGTGGTGTGTGTGTGGTGGTGTGTGTGTGTGGTGTGTGTGTGGTGGTGTGTGTGTGTGTCTGGTGTGTGTCTGGTGTGTCTGGTGTGTGTGTGTGGTGGTGTGTGTGTGTGGTGTGTGTGTGTGGTGGTGTGTGTGTGTGGGTGTGTGTGGTGTGTGTGTGGTGTGTGTGTGGTGTGTGTGTGTGGTGTGTGTGTGTGGTGTGTGTGTGTGGTGGTGTGTGTGTGTGTCTGGTGTGTGTGTGGTGTGTGTGTGTGTGTGGTGTGTGTGTGGTGTGTGTGTGGTGTGTGTGTGTGGTGGTGTGTGTGTGTGGTGGTGTGTGTGGTGGTGTGTGTCTGGTGTGTCTGGTGTGTGTCTGGTGTGTCTGGTGTGTGTGTGTGTGGTGTGTGTGTGGTGTGTGTGTGTGGTGGTGTGTGTGTGTGGTGTGTGTGTGTGTGTGGTGTGTGTGTGTGTGTGGTGGTGTGTGTGTGTGGTGTGTGTGTGGTGGTGTGTGTGTGTGGTGTGTGTGTGGTGTGTGTGTGTGGTGGTGTGTGTGTGGTGTGTGTGTGTGTGTGTGGTATGTGTGTGGTGTGTGTGTGTGGTGGTGTGTGTGTGTGGTGTGTGTGTGTGGTGGTGTGTGTGTGTGGTGTGTGTGTGGTGTGTGTGTGTGGTGGTGTGTGTGTGTGCTGTGTGTGTGTGTGGTGGTGTGTGTGTGGTGTGTGTGGTGTGTGTGTGTGGTGGTGTGTGTGTGTGGTGGTGTGTGTGTGGTGTGTGTGTGGTGTGTGTCTGGTGTGTCTGGTGTGTGTGTGTGTGGTGTGTGTGTGGTGTGTGTGTGGTGTGTGTGTCTGGTGTGTGTGTGTGGTGTGTGTGTGTGTGGTGTGTGTGTGGTGTGTGTGTGGTGTGTGTGTGTGGTGGTGTGTGTGGTGGTGTGTGTGTGTGTGGTGTGTGTGTGTGGTGGTGTGTGTGGTGGTGTGTGTGTGTGTGGTGTGTGTGTGGTGTGTGTGTGTGGTGGTGTGTGTGTGTGGTGTGTGTGTGTGGTGGTGTGTGTGTGTGCTGTGTGTGTGTGTGGTGGTGTGTGTGGTGGTGTGTCTGGTGTGTGTCTGGTGTGTGTGTGTGTGGTGTGTGTGTGGTGTGTGTGTGGTGGTGTGTGTGTGGTGTGTGTGTGTGTGATGTGTGTGTGGTGTGTGTGTGGTGTGTGTGTGTGGTGTGTGTGTGTGGTGGTGTGTGTGTGCTGTGTGTGTGTGTGGTGGTGTGTGTGTGGTGTGTGTGTGGTGGTGTGTGTGTGTGGTGGTGTGTGTGGTGGTGTGTGTGTCTGGTGTGTCTGGTGTGTGTCTGGTGTGTGTGGTGTGTGTGTGTGTGGTATGTGTGCTGTGTGTGTGTGTGGTGGTGTGTGTGTGGTGTGTGTGTGTGGTGGTGTGTGTGTGGTGTGTGTGTGTGGTGGTGTGTGTGTGTGCTGTGTGTGTGGTGTGTGTTGTGTGTGTGTGTGGTGTGCGTGTGTGTCTCTGGGCCGCCGAGGCCCTGACTGGCACAGGCCGGGTCTGAAGTGGGCCTTCCGGCCCCGCCCACCCGCCCCGCCCCCATCCACCCAGGCGCTTACGCGGTTGTCCTTCAGGCTCTGGAGAAGGGCCACCACGTCGGGCTTCCCTGCTGCTTCCGCCTGCAGGGGAGAGGCGTGGAGGGGCTGCCCACCATGCAGGACACCTCCTCGTTACACCTGCTCCCCTGCCCACAAACAGGGTGCCCCACCCTCCTCTCCACGGCCCCAGACCCAGAGGAGGGCCCCGTGTGCTGCCGATGTGGGAGAGCGTGTCCCCAGAGGACTGGGGTTCCTGGGAGGAACTGGGGGTGAGGAGGAGCGGGCGGGACAGTCAGAGTGGCCTTCCTGGAGGCGCTGTCTCAGCCGGGGTGCAAGAAGTACTTACGACCTGCAGGGCAGTGTGCCCGTTGTACCCGGGCTGTGTCAGGTCGGCCCCCGCCTGCCACCAGGCCTGCAGGCCAGTGCAGTCTGCCTTGGATGCCAGCCTGGGGGGGGGGAGGGCCGTCAGGGCCTGGGGGCCACCGTCACCAGCCCCCCCCACTCTCAGTGCCAAGCCAGCTTCAAACAGCTGATCAGGCAGAGCCAGGCCCTGGGGCTGGAGTCCAGTTTCACAGTGGGTGTGGCTGTGACTCAGGTCCAGCGCATGCGCACACGCGTGTGCACAGACGCACACCTCTCCCTGCACAGCTCCAGTTTCATATTTCACAACACAGCCCTGGGGGTGCTGGAGCCGGTGCGGGGTAAGGAGGAGCCCAGACCCCACCCCACAGAACCAAGGGCGGAGCGGGCCATGGAGTGGCCTGTCAGCAAGAGGGGGGCAGGCAGGAGCTGGGGTGCCGCCACACAGGAGGGCCTCAGGAGGAACCGCCCAGGCCCCCACGCCCGCACCGGGGGCAGCCAGCCCCACCTCACCCCAGCCAGCCAGCCAAGCAGCTCAGGCCGGCTGAGCCCGGGTTCCGCAGGACCGGCCTACTCCCTCAGTTTGCCCATCTGTCATGAGCCACAAAGGCCTGCCTGGGGTATGGCCCTGGAACTTTCAAAGCCAAGACCAGCCTTAACCCTCCTGCCCCTCCCTGCCTCGCACCAGCAAGAGCAAACCCCAGATGGTGGCCTGGGCCGCCGCCTCTGCCCTGGGCCGGGCTGGGCCTGCCGTCCCTCCCCACTCCCCACGCCAGGATGCCCCCTCCCCCTCCCCTGCACCGCCCTGCCCCCTCACCGGCACAGCTCCGTCCCCACATCCTCCAGGTCCTGGGAGGACAGCTGGGCCCCAGCCGCCCGCAGACGTTGGATGACCCTCAGATGCCTGCGGGGGGGGGGGGGGAGAGGGGCTCCACTGAGCACCCGGCTCTTTGCTCTCAGGCCTGCTCAGGCTGGGCCACTGCGAGTCCCCCCCTCCCCCCGTGCCGGCAGTGCCCATCCATGCCCCTGACCTCCCCAGTCCAGGGAGCTTTCCCGGGGGTCTGGATGACCGGTCAGCAGGCATCCTTGGCCCTGGCTGAGCGGCAACCCCACCCAAGCCATGCCTCCCAGGACACCCTGGGGCCGGCGCCCTGGGGACAGTCCCGCACCTGAGTCAGCTAGTCCTCCTCTCACACGCACCCCAGGCGACCCCCTCCCCCCGCCACGGGGCCCAGGGATAGCTCTGGGGAAACTGAGTCAGGCGTGTCCCATGCCTGCAGTTGGGTGTAGTTGGGGATGGGTGCGGGTGGGGGATGGGTGCTGGCCGGGAAGGAAGGGCCACAGACACATGAATGGTGTCCTGGCTGCCCGTGATGGGGGGGGCGTGGCGTGGCTTCCTGGCTGGGGAGGGGCAGCTCGCCCATGGGACAAGGGGCTCCAGCAAGGCCAAGGAAGAGCGTGAGAGCGAAGACAAGGCTGCCCAGGAGAGTGCCGCTCTCATCGCCAGCTCCCTTCTTGCCAGGTGCTGGGTGCCTAATGCCATGGCTGCCCCGCCATCCTCGGAGCCGCCGGCTGGGCCCTGGGAGGCCCGGCCAGCCATGCTCAGACGCACTCAGGCATGGGAGGGAGGGGCACCGGCTGGAGCGTGGTGAAGGCGGGCGGGGCAGGTGAGCTCATCCTCCCCACCCACCTGCCCACGCCACGAGATGCCCAGTCAGATGTGCAGCCAGGATCACCCCAGAGTGGTGTGATGGCCACCCCACAGCGACCATCGCCCCCACCAACCCGCCAGGCCTGTTCCGGACAAAGGCTCAGCCCCCGCCTCGGCCAGTAAACCTGGGATCAGACACCGGCCTCCCACGGGGGACCGGCGTGCCCTTCCATAACTCATTCCCGCAGGCCACCCACCCCAGTGGGAAAATGTCGGGGAGAGGCTGGTCTGGAGCCCGGGGGCCTGGACGGCCCCAGGGGACAGAGGTTCTGATGTATCTGAGCATCAAAGGCAACTGAGGCACAAGGAAACAGACACAGTGGGCGTGCGGCCCGGCCCTGCCCGGCCGGGGCCGGCACCCAGGGGACGTGGGGCCAGCAGGCTGGCACATGGCCCTCCTCGGGTCTCGCGGCTGCCCTGGCCCTGCACCCCGTCTCCGTGCGGGCAGTACCTGCCCCTCACAGCCAGCAGCAGCGGGCTGTGCCCGTCCTCGTCCAGGGCGTTCATGTCCCTGCCTCTCTGCAGCAGCATGGCGACCACAGCCTCATGGCCCCTCCGCGCGGCCATGTGCAGCGGCGTCTGGCCCTTAGGATCCTTCAGGCTCAAGTCTCCGTCCTGGGGCCACACAAGAGCACACGGGCCGCCAGCGGGCGGTCAGGGCCCCGCAGGCCACAGGGAGGGGCCCATGCCTGCTTCCTGGGCTGCAGCAAGGCCCCGGGGTGGACAGACCAGCGCTGCTGCCCAGCGAGGCAGGCGGGGACGCAGTGAGGCCCGGGTGCCCCAAGCGCGAGCCCTGCCCTGGTCCCTGGCCGGGCGGCTCACCAGCTCCAGCAGATCCTGCAGGGCCTTCAGGTCACCAGCATGGGCTGCAGCCAGGGCCAGGCTGGGCGCCAGGGTGGCCCGCATGGCGTCGGCCTCCTGTGGGGAGGCAGAGAGCTGGAGTGCTCGGAGGGCAGCCGGTGGTTCTTGGACCGCACGCGCCGTGCCTGCTCCCCACACCCCACCCAGGGAGGTGCCCACCGCCTCTCTCAGAGGGTCTCCTGCCCCCTCCCCCACCTGCCAGCAAGGTCAGTGTAGAGGCCACTGGATTCTTTCCTGACCACAGCCCCCCACCCCTGCCGGCGGGACTGAGTCCTGTTGTCCCGAGGGGGACATGGGAACCTGTGCTCCCCCAAGCAAGAGCCTTGCTGAAGTCTCTCCATGGGGCCTCCTGCTGCAGCACCTGCCGCCCAGGGGCTCCCCGAGGGCCCGCGTGTCTGGTGCCCAGGGCTGACCCACCACAGAGCTGCTGCTCGTGGCCCACAGCGCCTGTCGCAGGCAAGCAGTAGGTGAGACAGCTCAGGAGGAAAAGGAGGCCAGGAGGCCCGCAGGCTGAGGCTGCCCTAAGAGAGGCTCTGCCCCCAGCTGCTCCCCCCCCAGCCCTGGACGCTCCCCAGGGGCAGGTGGTCACAGCGTGGGGTCCTCGGCCAGCATCTGGTTATGAAGCGGGAGGAGTCGGGCCGGGCCACGTGCCCGGGTGAAGGCGTGGGCTGAGTCTGGGAGCCCCAGTCCTCCTCCTGGGCACCCGCACGCTGCCCAGCCCGTGGGGTGCCTCCACTGCCTCCCAAGTCCCAGGCTGCGCCACACGGGGGAGTACCTGGCCACCGCCGAGCCCGAGCAGCCAGTCCACTCTGCAGGCCAGCGTGCGGTCCTGCGGCGGGGACCCGCACTCATCCCGCATCGGCAGAGTCATCTCCCCTCGAAGGTCCTTGACCAGCAGCTGGAGGGGGACGGGGCGGCTAACAGGCCCGGCCAGGGCGGGGCGGGCGTCCTGAGCTGCTATGAGGGCCAAGACCCCGGGCAGAGCGGAGGGGCTCCCAGGCCTGCCCCCCACCCCGTGCTCCCCCTCCATCCTCACACTCAAGAGTGGCCGCGGCTGGTGTTACCCAAGGCCTCACCGGGTGCGGTGCCCGTGAGCCCTGGGGGGGGGTCTGGGAACTGTGGGGAGCTCAGCAGGACCAGAACCAGAAACCTCGCAGGGAAGGGCGGGCCTGAACAGGAGGTCAGGTGAGGGCCGAGGGGGCCCTCCCCTCCTCAGGGAGCCCGCTCCCCTGCCCCCTGCCCTCTGAGCGTGTGCGCCAGCCAACACCCCTCGGGAGTCGGGCACACGCATGCGCATGTGCGCGCCGGCCCCGCCTACCCCGGCTGGGCTCACCTTCTTCCTGTCCTCCAGGCTCAGCCCTGGCTGCCCCAGCACGTAGGACAGCTTGGCCAGCGCGGCCTCTGCTGTCATGTCAAAGCCCGAGACGATGCCGGCTCCCGCCCTGTCCTGCAGAGGGCCACGTGGACCAGCCAGGTCGCTCAGCCCCAGCCGTCCCGTCCAGTCCCGTCCCCCCCCCCCCACCTGTGTCCCACCCTACCAGGCCCGATGCGTAGTCTGAGGTCACGGTCCCCCTGAGGCACTGGGTGCAGTTGACGATGAGCAGGCCGCGCTCCCCGGCCGCGCGGAGCTCCTGCAGCAGGTCCTCCTTGGTGGGACCGTTCCCGGCCCCAAAGGTCTCCATGACCAGGCCCTTCAGTGGGGGCTGCACGACGGCCCGGACCTGGGTGGGGGCGGGCGGGGGTGCTGGGCAGCCGTGCCGGCACATGGCCCGGCACACTGCCGCAAACTGGAGCAGCCAGACCCCTCTCTGCTCCGCTGTGGCTAGAGGCCTCCTCGCTTCCCCCGTGTCCAGAGTGAGGGCAATGGTGGGGTGGGAGAGACAGGGCCCGGGGCAGGCCGGGCGGCGCTCCCTCCCAGTCACTCCAGGGCTACCTAGAACGCTGGCCCTGCCCTCAACCCCAGCAGGCTGGGGTCCTGTCAGCATCTCAGAACACAGGAGAGGGAGCAGCCAGGCCTGAGCCACCACAGGAGCGAGAGCTCACCAAGAAAGAGATCACCGAGAAAGAGCAGAGTCCCCAAACTTGGAAGGCTGAGGCAGGAGGCTCTAGCGTGAGAGGCCCACACGGGCCTAGTGAGCTGCGGGAGGGGTGAAGGGGGAGGGAGAGAGCGAGGGCGAGAGCAAGCAGAACAGAGTCCTACGGCCACTCCAGACCGGCCCTAGGCGGTCAGGGGCAGCAGACCTGGTGGTCCAGAACATCTTCAGATGTCCGCACTGACTGACCACACTGACCAGCCCACATCCCTAACCAGCCTGGAGGGCCGGGAGGGCGCAAGACCTCCCACACAGGCCAGACACCGCTGGGAGGGCCTCGGCCACACGGCGAGGCTGGGCCTGGGCCTGGGGTGCAGGGAAGCGGGCGCCACGCGGGGTGACAGCTGCCCCGGGCACTCAGGTGGCAGGGAAGTCCCGGGGACCCATGGGCAGGGGAGCCAGAGCAGGCGCAGAGTGGACACGGGAGGCAGCGGGCGGCAGCAGGCGGCAGCAGGCGCCCCCTACCATGGAGGCGGAGATCCCAGGGTAGAGGCGCAGCAGGGCCACCTTCTGCTCCATGCAGCTGTGCACGCGCAGCGGGCCTTTGCCGCCGGCCCTCCGCACCAGCTCCGCGTTGACTGTGGGAACAGAGGAGGGCTTGGAGCCGCAGACCACCCGGCCGCCTGCGCTCGCACCCCTCCGGCCCTCCTGGTCCTGATTTCTCCAGGAGCACAGCCGGGGCTCCAGCTGTCTGCCTGCGGCTCCCCGCTGAGCCCCTGCAGAGTCCTCTGACCAGATAGTCAGCAAGTTATTGCTTGAGTCTTTGGACCCTCATCCTGGAGGAAAGCAGCATTGGCAGCTTCGACCCAATCTGCCGGGTTGTAGCCGCAGCACATCGCCTCCTCCCGGCGCGGCCTGGGAGCCGGGAACGGTTAGCCTGCACCCCAGCCTGAGGGACCCCGCCAGTGTGGGTAGGGCTGGCAGGCAAGCCTGGGGCCTGACCCTGCAGCCCGTGGGGGGGGGGGCGGGGGGCAGTCCCCTAGCACTGTGACACTGGGGGCGAGGAGGGGGCTCCAGCTCAGCCCAGGGAAACTGAAACCCAGGAAAGGAAGACCAGTGCCTGAAGTGTGGTGTGCAGAAGCCAGGTCAGCACCAGGCTCCAGGGCCTTCCTCCAGGGCTCTTCTGCCCACCCCGTGGTATCCCCACCCCACGGGCAGCTACAGGCCCACGTGGCCTGCTGTGTGAGCCGGATCACCTCAGATCTGGCGGGGCGGGGTGGGCAGGAGAGGGGAACGGGGCAAAGGCCACTCCCTTGGCAGGAGCCAGAGAAGAGCTCTGTGGAACCCTGGAGTTCCCCCTCAGGGGCCCTGGAGCCAAGGGGCAGGGCCCCCATACCCAGGACGGAGAAGGGAGGGCAGAGTGGCCAGCCAGGCGGGCAATGCCTTGGTCTACAGCCAGGGGGCCGGCAGGGAGCCACATGTGTGGGACGTGGCCTCGCCCGGCGGCCACGTGGGGTGCAGAGGAGGGCCTCCGCAGTGGGGTGTAAGACCCCAACTTGTGGGCAGCCTGACCCCCCCTCCCCTGTCTGTCCCTACCTGGAGTGGCTACGGCCTCTGGCAGGAGGGAGAGGGGGAGGGGGAGAGGAGGGGGGGAGGGAAGCTCTCCCTACCACCACTGCCTCCATTGCCTGCCTGCCTGCCACCTGGAAGGCCCTCCAGCTCACTTCTTCCCAGAGGGTGGGGGCCAGCTCGTGGGAGCCTCCCCCCCTCCCCCCCCCCCCCCCCCCCCCGCATCTGGATTCCCAGCCGGCTGGTAGGCGGTGAACACAAACACCTACCTGTCTCCTGCGCCCCGGGGCCACACCCCAGCCACAGCCAGGGCTTTCCCAACCCGGGTGCTGGAACCAGCCGGGCAGCCTGACATCAGTGGATGGGTGGAGCTCAGGTTCCCACACCCCAGCACATAAGTGTGTGGGATCTCAGGGCGGGGGCTGGGGACTGGGCGTGGGGGGATAGGGCCAAGGGTGGGTGGCCTCCGTGCCCAGCCCAGAAGCTGCTGGCCAGAGGCAGCTGTCCTGGGTACGGTGGAAGCCCTGAGATCTGAGGTAGAGGCCCTGGATCTGAGGTGGAGGCCTGAGATCTGGGGTGGAAGCCTGGGATCTGGGGTGAAGGCTTAGGATCTGAGTTGGAGGCCTGGGATCTGAGGTGGAGGCCTGGGATCTGAGGTGGAGGCCTGGGATCTGGGGTGGAGGCCCAGGATCTGAGGTAGAGGGCCTGGATCTGAGGTAGAGGCCCTGGATCTGAGGTAGAGGTCCCAGATCTGGGGTGGAGGCCCAGGATCTTAGGTAGAGGTCCTGGATCTGAGATAAAGGCCTTGGATCTGAGGTAGAGGTCCCAGATCTGGGGTGGAGGCCTGGGATCTGGGGTGGAGGCCCAGGATCTGGGGCGGAGGCCCAGGATCTGAGGCAGTGGCCCTGGATCTGAGGTAGAGGTCCCGGATCTGGGGTGGAGGTCTGGGATCTGAGGTAGAGGCCTGGGATCTGGGGTGGAGGCCTGGGATCTAGGGTGGAAGCCCCAGATCTGAGATGGAGTCCTGGGATCTGGGGTGAAGGCCTCTCTGTTGCTCCCACAGATTCAGACACTACAGTTCTGAGCCAGGATGAGGTGACGCAAACCCACGAAGCCAGGACTGTGAGCAGAACCTCAGCCTCCCTGACCCCTGACCCCTCTGGGGAGTGTGGCCCCCCGGGGACCAAGGCCCTGGCTGTCCCCAGCCCACCTTCCTCTGGGGAGGGTCGGCACCTCCCTAAACTGGGGAACGGTGCCTGTTTCACCAGGAAGTTCCCCTCCAGGCCCCAGCACAACTCCAGATCTGACCCGCAGGTCATTGCAGCCAGGCCAGGCCCTCTGGTGCCCCCCTCCTGCCCCCAGGCCTGGCTCTGCCCAGCCCTGGCAAAGCATCAAGGCCCCAAATGCCCCCAAAGAAGCCCTGCTCTGCTGCAGGTCCCCAGGGACCGGTTCCCACAGCGGGGACCCAACGCTGCCGCTGCCTCAGCCAGGACACAGGAGCAGGCGTGGCAGAACCACACCACGGCCGTCCCGGGCCCAGGCCCCCCGTAGACTGGGGACAGGGCCTGAGGAGAGGCCACGAGGACTCTGGCTCTGGGTCCGGGATGGCAGAAGCCCCTTGGGGCGGGGCTGTCCTGCGCCGAAGGACGGTGAGCTGGGTGCCCTCCCTTGGGCTGTTACAGTGGCCTGAGACCCCAGCAAGGCTGCCCAGAGCGCAGGTCTCGCAGGCTGCGCTACGTAGCCGGGCCAGATGGGGTGGCGCGACCCCCGGGGGAAGCCTCTGGGCTCCCTGACCCTCCTGGGGGGTGGCAAAGCGGTCCAGGGGACCTTGTGGGACATGTGGTAACCAGGTGGGCAGCAGAGTCCCAGTCCCGGAGGGGAACACTTCGGCTTAGGGCCATGTGGGGCAGAGCGCCTGGGCGGCAGACCCCCCAAGGCTCGGGACCAGGCCCCAGCTGGGCCTTTGGGGCCGGCGAGCCCAGCCGCCCGCTCTGGCGCCCACTTACGGGTGACGTCCGCGCCCATGACGGCCAGCGGGGGGAGGTTGGGGGAGCAGAAAGCCTCAAACTTCCGCGCGTCCACCTTGGTGGTCCTGTTGCCCCGGAAGAGCTGGTTCTGGAAGAACAGGCAGACCTGGGAGAGGAGGGGCAGGGCTCGGAGCCGGGCCTCGGGGTGACCCGGGGAACCCGGGGTGACCCTCGGGAGGTGGCCCCTCTGTGGACAACTGCAGCTCAGGCTACTTCCTGCCTGCCCCGCCCTGCGTGGACCCCCAGCCATTGGGGTCTGGGGAGCAGGCACGGGTGGCAGACCTGGGGGCGTGGACGATTCCAGAGTGCCCTCTGCATGGAGTGGGGGCACAAGGACGCCAGCCTCTGACGGGCGGGGTACGGCAGGAGGAGAGTCAGACGAGACAAGGGGAGAGGGGCTAACCACCCTGCCCTTCCTGGCCAGGAACTGCTGAGAACCGGCCTGGCCTTCCAAGGCCGGGAAGTCCCTGAGCCTCCGTGACACCGGCGTGGCACGGGGCACTGTGGGGGAGGGGCAGGCCTGTGCTGGGCACGGTCTATTTCATGTGTTCCTAAACACAACTATTGCACTTCCCTGATAAAACACTGGGGGCTGGGAAGGTGGCTCAGTGGTAGAGCGCTTGCCTTGCATGCATGAGGCCCTGGGTTCGATACCTTAGCACCATATAAGCAAAAAGAAAAAAGCCAGAAGTGGCACTGTGGCTCAATTGCTAGCCTTGAGCTGAAGAGCTGAGGGACAGCGCCCAGGCCCAGAGTTCAGACCCCACGACCGGACCCCCCCCCAAAAAAAAACCAAACACCTGTCTACAATTATTATGTTTACATGATATAAAATCTGGAGGTAAATACTCCAGGCCACTAATAACACTGTCTCTGTGAAGTGAGGTTGAATAACTTTATTTCCTCTGCTTTATCCATTTCTAGAGGTTTCCCATGATTGTTCATTGTAGAGTAAGAGGAAAAAAATCTCATCAGTTGACCATGTCCTGCTGGGCACCAGATCCACCAGCTCTTCCTCCCCAGGGAACCACGGCCCTGTGTCCACATCCCCAGGGCACCACGGCCCTGTGCCCACCCTCCCCAGGGAACTACCGCACCATGTCCACCCTCCCCAGGACACCACTGCCCCGTGTACACCCTCCCCAGGACACCACGGCCCCGTGTCCATGATCCCCAGGACACCACGGCCCTGTGTCCACCCTCCCCAGGACACCACGGCCCTGTGTCCACTCTCCCCTAGACACCACGGCCCCGTGTCCACTCTCCCCAGGACACCACGGCCCCGTGTCCACCCTCCCCAGGGCACCACGGCCCCGTGTCCACCCTCCCCAGGGCACCACGGCCCCATGTCCACCCTCCCCAGGGCACCACGGCCCCATGTCCACCCTCCCCAGGACACCACGGCCCCACATCCACCCTCCCCAGGGCACCATGGCCCCATGTCCACCCTCCCGAGGGTGAGCCCCAGGCTAGGCCAGGCACCTCAGGGATGATGTACTGTCCAGCCATGAGGAGGGCCCCCAGTAGGTTCTCACGACCATCATTCCACAGCGCATGGATGGGCACCTGGGGAGAGCCAGGAGGGGGATTTGAGGCCTGGGGAGGGGCCGTGGGAGAGGCTGTGGGGGCTGAGGCCTGGGGAGGGGCCGTGGGAGAGGCCGTGGGGGCTGAGGCCTGGGGAGGGGCCGTGGGAGCTGAGGCCTGAGGAGAGGCCGTGGGAGCTGAGGCCTGGGGAGGGGCCGTGGGAGAGGCCGTGGGGGCTGAGGCCGTGGGAGAGGTCGTGGGAGCTGAGGCCTGGGCTGAGGCTGTGGGAGAGGCCGTGGGAGCTGAGGCCTGAGGAGAGGCCATGGGGGCTGAGGCCTGGGGAGAGGCCGTGGGGGCTGAGGCCTGGGGAGAGGCCGTGGGAGAGGCCGTGGGGGCTGAGGCCTGGGGAGAGGCCATGGGAGAGGCTGTGGGAGAGGCCGTGGGAGAGGCCATGGGAGAGGCTGTGGGAGAGGCTGTGGGAGAGGCCGTGGGAGAGGCCATGAGGGTTGAGGCCTGGGTAGAGGCCGTGGGGGCTGAGGTCTGGGGAGAGGCCATGGGAGAGGCCGTGGGAGAGGCCGTGGGAGCTGAGGCCTAGGGAGAGGCCGTGGGGGCTGAGGCCGTGGGAGAGGCCATGAGGGTTGAGGCCTGGGGAGAGGCCGTGGGGGCTGAGGTCTGGGGAGAGGCCGTGGGGGCTGAGGTCTGGGGAGAGGCCGTGGGTGCTGAGGCCGTGGGAGAGGCCATGGGGGCTGAGGTCTGGGGAGAGGCCGTGGGAGCTGAGGCCCAGGAAGCACCTGTAGGGCCTGGCTTCACCCTCTCAAAGCCTCCAGTAGAGGGGAGCGAGGCTGGAGTGGGCGTGGAGTGGGGGGTATGTGGGGCTGGGCCCGGGTGGCTGCGGTGGACAGATGTGAGGCCGATGGGAGAGGAAAGGCCTCCTCACCCAGCAGGCTGTGGGGCCCTGGGCTGCCATCAATCCCAGATCCAGGGGTTGGTCAGAGCTGGCCTCGGACAGCCCAGCAGGGGTGCCTCTGCCTGTACCTCCTAGGGGTCCCCACATCCCAGCGGGTAGTGCACAGCGGGGGACTTAGCCGGGGTGGGGAGAGGGCCTTCCCCGGGCAGGAGCCCTGGCCCGCCTCAGCGTTGCTCTGGAGCCTGGGGCCGCGCAGGTACCTGGGCGCCGGTGAGAATGACGGGCTTCTGCAGGTTCTCCAGCATGAAGGACAGCACAGAGGCCGCGAAGGCCATGGTGTCCGTGCCGTGGATGACCACAAAGGCGTGGTACTGCTCATAGTGTTTCTGTGGAAGGGGGCACATTCAGGGCAGGCTGGCCGGCCCACCACAGGCCTCTGCTTGGAATGGGGGCGGGGGTACAGTGGGGGTGGGAGAGGAAAGGAACGAGGCACAGATAGGTACCCAGGAAGGCTCAGTGTGATCACCCTGCAGCCAGAAAGACAGCCATGCCTCCCGTGGGGACCCCACTTCCCTGTGACTCCCCTCAGAGCAGGAGAGACTGGGTCCGGGGGCTCTGGACACCCCACTAGGAACAGGGCCCCTAGGTTTCAGCCAGCACCTCCTAGGCATGGCTGTCTTCCCGGAGCTCCAAGCAGCCCCTGGATGGGGTCCTCTCTGCTGCCTCCAGAGCAGCAGGGGCAACAGGGGACTGAGAGCCTTGCTAGCATGCACGCGGATGACCAGAGGGGGCCCAGCTGTCACTGGAGGCCAGGGAAGGGAGGCCCACCTCCTACAGGGAGGTAGATCCTGGCTCTGGCTGCCAGGGACAGGCTGGGAGCCCAGGGGCCTTCCTACCCCGGGGGGTGGGGGTGGGAGCTCACTCACGGGGGGGGGGGGGGGGGGAAGGGGGAGGGAACCTCCCCTACATGGTCTACCTACACCAGGCCTGGCTGTCCCATCTAAAGACTGCCGCGTGGAGGTGGCGCCCCCTGCTGGCCATGGGTGGCACAGCTGGGAAGGATTTTCTGAAGCTGGTTAGCAGCTGACGGCCTGGCCACAAGCCCACAGGGCACCACAGGCCCACAGGGCACCACTGGACCTCAGCAGCGCAGCAGGGCCTGAGCCAGTGGATGACCTGCCACCACCAGGCCACAGGTGCCACAGGAGGCCCTCTTCCCGGAATGGGAACGTACCCAAGGTCAAACAGGAGGCTGGGCAGTTCAGCTGGGGGCGGAGGGAGCTGCTGCCCCCAAGGAGAAGGAAACAGGTGTGTGGCTAGGTTGGCTGTGGCAACAACATTCCAGGGAAGATGATGAGAGCCGAGCCTGGAGGGCAGGCCAGGCACAGAGAGCCCCGGGACCCTGCCAGCCCCCCCCACTGCCCCGTCCTCCCCGAGGTCTGGGGGAGGGGCAGTCCTCCTCCACCAGCGACCCCCAGCCCCTCCCCCCGCCCGCATGCCACTGCAAGCCGGCCCTGCTCCCCTAGACACCCCGTCCACCCCTGTGCCACCCTGCGGCCCCAGCCACAGACCCCACCTACCTGGATGGTCTCGGCGACCTGAACCCACTCGGGGATGGCCATGTCGCTGGAGTCGAAGAGGGGCTGGCACTCCAGCACTGTGTAGATGATCCTCTGGCCCGAGCTGGTGGGGCTGCAGGAGGCAGAAGCTGGCCCCCATCCCCGCCACGCCACGCCTCCCTGCCTGCCATGCCCCTCCCCCTCCCCCCAAGCCCACCAAGCCCCTCCCCTCCTGTGCCCACCATGCCCCCCCGGGGCGCTCCAGTGCCTGCCGGCTCTGGGATGGGCTCAGCACATGCTCCCAACTCCCCGCAGCCCACCACCAGGCCCAGCC
The DNA here is from genome assembly GCF_019054845.1 of Dipodomys spectabilis. Lineage (NCBI taxonomy): Eukaryota > Metazoa > Chordata > Mammalia > Rodentia > Heteromyidae > Dipodomys > Dipodomys spectabilis. The sequence goes on along the minus strand of NW_024870889.1, from coordinate 2,047,857 downwards.
GCTGCTCTGGGAGCCTCCTGAGGTGGACGGCCTCCCTGAGAAGGGTCAGGCTGTCCCTGGGCAGGGCCACTCCCTCACCCCAGCTGGGGCTGGGCCGGAAGCAGCAGCAAGGAGGGAGCGTACCAGGGGAGGTGCCCAGCCACAAGGGCACCGGGGCCACCGAGCCCATCCCAGGGGCTGGGGGTGCAGGTAGGAGGAGGGGGAAGGCCCCGGGCGGTGGGGGAGGGGCCGCACTCACGGCAGGGCCAGCGTGTCTTGGGGGAGGCTGTGGTCCCGGGCATATGCCTTGTCGTGGAACATGGGCAGCATCCTCAGCGCGGCAGCCAGGCCCTTTCCAGGGACGAGCACTGTAAGCGGAGTCCGGACGTTGGGTGGGGCAGGGCTGGCTGCTGCGAGCCTGCCCCATGGCTGCCCGGCTCTGGGCAGGAGCGGATGGGCCCTAAGGGTGCCTTGGGCGGGAGGACAGGCTGCAGCTGCTAATGCTGAGCCCTTGGGGGGCTGCCAGTGCCCCTGTCTGGATGCCGGATGCGGTGGCTTTCCCGGGGGGGGGGGCAGGCACCGACTCCTCTTCTTGAACCCAGACGGCCCCAGCCCAGGTCCTGCCTCTGCTGACACCCAGCATGTCCACGCTCCCCACCAACAGAGGCTCCGGGGGCCGGGCCTGCTCCAGCCTTTGTCTACCACCCCACCTCGAATGCCCACCACGTGTGGCTGGCACGGCCCACAGGTCCTGGCTCCGCTCAGGGCAGGAAGTGCCTCCAAGAAGTGCCCCACAATGCCCAGCCACCGGGCCCTTCACACACCACCTGATGGCCCAGTGCTCCGAGAGGAGGCCCGGCACACAGCAGGACAGCAGGTGCCCAAACATGTGTGCCCTGCAGCAGCTCTGCCCTGCGCCCAGCACCATCAGCACCCTGTCCCAAGGAAACCAAAGGTCGCAGGCAAGGGTCCTGAGAAACAACGGCTCAGCCGAGGCTTCCGGGAAGCAAAGGCTGAGGTCCTGGCGGGCAGCTCTGGGGCCAGCCCGCCAGGCCTCGGCGCCACCCTCGGGGAGGAGGCCAGGCAAAGGCTATGGGGCCACTCTGCAGCAGCAGGGACGCCTTGGCTGCGAAGCGCCTGGGACCAGCTGTGGCCCCTGGTCGGGCAGCCCCGCGGGAGCCCAGCTTCCCACGGCCCCACCCCAAGCCAGGCTTGACACCAGTGGGGAGCCAGCTCCCTCTGGTGGCAGGCTGGGGACGCACACCGGGCCACAGGTGAGCTCGGGGTCCGTGGTGCCTGACACCCCTTGACAAGTCTTTGCTGAACTCCGCAGAGGCAGACGTGGTGCCCTCTGCACTGCTGCAGGCACAGAAGCTATCCCAACAGCGGCGGTGCACACGGCCTCACAATGGCAAAGCCCCGGCCCACCTGCAGCCGGCACCAAGGCCAGGCCAGGCCAGCAGCCCTGAACCGGAACAGACACGGAGAAGCCCAGGGCTCCCCGGAGGCGGGGCCCACCTGTCCCTCAGGCCTGCCGCCCTCCCCACACGCCTGCCCCATGCATGCCTGTCTATGTGAAGTCTTTTAAATGCCACCTGTGACGATGATAAAACAAACTGTCATTCATGTGATCCTAACACAATACCCGAGGTCTGTGGCTGCAGGTGTGTGCACTGTGAGCCTGCAGTCTACACATAGTGTCTGCAGGGTCCAGTTGTGCAGACTTGGTGCAGGTACTGCTCCCTCAACCACAACGCCCTGTCTCCACCTTCATCACTGAAACTGTCAGTGTAGCCGGGCGCCAGTGGCTCACGCCTGTCATCCTAGCTACTCAGGAGGCTGAGATCTTATGATCACAGTTCAAAGCCAGCCTGGGCAAGGAAAGCCCATCAGACTCTTACCTCCAATTAACCACCAGAAAACGAGAAGTAGCACTGTGGCTCAAGTGGTAGAGCGCTAGTCTTGAGTTGAAGAGCTGAGGGACAGCGCCCAGGCCCAGAGTTCAAGACCCACGACTGACAAAAAAAAAAGGTGAATGTACCAAGGCACTGATGGCTCACACCTGTAACCCTAGCTACTCAGGAGGCTGAGATCTTCAGATGATGGTTCAAAGGCAGCATAGGCAGGAAAGTCCAGGAGAATCTTATCTCTGATTAACAATAAAAAAAAACAATAGCAATAGAGCTGTGGCCCAGGTGGTAGAGCACTAGCCTTGAGCACAAAAGCTCAAGGACAGCAACACACACACACACACACACACACACACACACACACACCCTACAAAATGGTTGGTGAAACTTTAGTGTTTTGCCTGTTACTTGTATCAGATGGAAAAAGACATTTTGAGCATTCCTGTTGTTCAACACCTGGCCTATATTTATTTGTCTGGACTCAATGAGTATTATATACTATATCAGGAGCTCTGGGGTCACAGGCACTGTCCCCCTAGCTGGAAAAGATCTAAAGTTGTTTGTCAGTCGTGGGGCTTGAATTCTGGGCCTGGGCGCTGTCCCTCAGCTCTTCAGCTCAAGACTAGTGAGTTACCATTAGAACCACAGCGCCACTTCCGGCTTTCTACTGGTTTATTGGAGATAAGAGTCTCACAGTTTCTTGCCCAGGCTGGCTTTGAAACACAATCCTCAGATTTCAACCTCCTGAGTAGCTAGGATTACAGGTGTGAGCCACCAGCACCTGGCAGATCTAAAGTTTTGATTTGTGTCAATGACCTAAACCTGTTATCTTACCCAACCAAGGATTCAAACTTTTGCTGTGAGCATGAAAACTAAATCAATGCTTGTGTGTCGCCTGATGCTAACTGCTGCTCGTTCCTTGGTGTGTTGGGTGTGCTGGTGTCCTCTAGGTCTGACTTGGCGTGTTGGGTGTGCTGGTGTCCTCTAGGTCTGACTTGGTGTGTTGGGTGTGCTGGTGTCCTCTAGGTACAGACTTGGTGTGTTGGGTGTGCTAGTGTCCTCTAGGTCAGACTTGGTGTGTTGGGTGTGCTGGTGTCCTCTAGGTACAGACTTGGTGTGTTGGGTGTGCTAGTGTCCTCTAGGTCAGACTTGGTGTGTTGGGTGTGCTAGTGTCCTCTAGGTCTGACTTGGTGTGTTGGGTGTGCTAGTGTCCTCTAGGTCTGACTTGGTGTGTTGGGTGTGCTAGTGTCCTCTAGGTCTGACTTGGTGTGTTGGGTGTGCTGGTGTCCTCTAGGTACAGACTTGGTGTGTTGGGTGTGCTAGTGTCCTCTAGGTACAGACTTGGTGTGTTGGGTGTGCTAGTGTCCTCTAGGTCTGACTTGGTGTGTTGGGTGTGCTGGTGTCCTCTAGGTCTGACTTGGTGTGTTGGGTGTGCTGGTGTCCTCTAGGTCTGACTTGGTGTGTTGGGTGTGCTAGTGTCCTCTAGGTCTGACTTGGTGTGTTGGGTGTGCTGGTGTCCTCTAGGTCTGACTTGGTGTGTTGGGTGTGCTGGTGTCCTCTAGGTCAGACTTGGTGTGTTGGGTGTGCTAGTGTCCTCTAGGTCTGACTTGGTGTGTTGGGTGTGCTGGTGTCCTCTAGGTACAGACTTGGTGTGTTGGGTGTGCTAGTGTCCTCTAGGTACAGACTTGGTGTGTTGGGTGTGCTAGTGTCCTCTAGGTCTGACTTGGTGTGTTGGGTGTGCTAGTGTCCTCTAGGTCTGACTTGGTGTGTTGGGTGTGCTGGTGTCCTCTAGGTCTGACTTGGTGTGTTGGGTGTGCTAGTGTCCTCTAGATCTGACTTGGTGTGTTGGGTGTGCTGGTGTCCTCTAGGTACAGACTTGGTGTGTTGGGTGTGCTGGTGTCCTCTGGGTCAGACTTGGTGTGTTGGGTGTGCTGGTGTCCTCTAGGTCTGACTTGGTGTGTTGGGTGTGCTAGTGTCCTCTAGGTCAGACTTGGTGTGTTGGGTGTGCTGGTGTCCTCTAGGTCTGACTTGGTGTGTTGGGTGTGCTAGTGTCCTCTAGGTCTGACTTGGTGTGTTGGGTGTGCTGGTGTCCTCTAGGTACAGACTTGGTGTGTTGGGTGTGCTAGTGTCCCCTAGGTCTGACTTGGTGTGTTGGGTGTGCTGGTGTCCCCTATGTCTGACTTGGTGTGTTGGGTGTGCTAGTGTCCTCTAGGTCTGACTTGGTGTGTTGGGTGTGCTGGTGTCCTCTAGGTCTGACTTGGTGTGTTGGGTGTGCTGGTGTCCTCTAGGTACAGACTTGGTGTGTTGGGTGTGCTGGTGTCCTCTAGGTACAGACTTGGTGTGTTGGGTGTGCTAGTGTCCTCTAGGTCTGACTTGGTGTGTTGGGTGTGCTGGTGTCCTCTAGGTACAGACTGGGTGTGTTGGGTGTGCTAGTATCCTCTAGGTACAGACTTGGTGTGTTGGGTGTGCTAGTGTCCTCTAGGTCTGACTTGGTGTGTTGGGTGTGCTAGTGTCCTCTAGGTCTGACTTTGTGTGTTGGGTGTGCTGGTGTCCTCTAGGTCTGACTTGGTGTGTTGGGTGTGCTAGTGTCCTCTAGATCTGACTTGGTGTGTTGGGTGTGCTAGTGTCCTCTAGGTACAGACTTGGTGTGTTGGGTGTGCTGGTGTCCTCTAGGTCAGACTTGGTGTGTTGGGTGTGCTGGTGTCCTCTAGGTCTGACTTGGTGTGTTGGGTGTGCTGGTGTCCTCTAGGTACAGACTTGGTGTGTTGGGTGTGCTAGTGTCCTCTAGGTCTGACTTGGTGTGTTGGGTGTGCTGGTGTCCTCTAGGTCTGACTTGGTGTGTTGGGTGTGCTGGTGTCCTCTAGGTCTGACTTGGTGTGTTGGGTGTGCTGGTGTCCTCTAGGTCTGACTTGGTGTGTTGGGTGTGCTGGTGTCCTCTAGGTCTGACTTGGTGTGTTGGGTGTGCTGGTGTCCTCTAGGTCTGACTTGGTGTGTTGGGTGTGCTGGTGTCCTCTAGGTACAGACTTGGTGTGTTGGGTGTGCTAGTGTCCTCTAGGTCTGACTTGGTGTGTTGGGTGTGCTGGTGTCCTCTAGGTCTGACTTGGTGTGTTGGGTGTGCTAGTGTCCTCTAGGTCTGACTTGGTGTGTTGGGTGTGCTGGTGTCCTCTAGGTCTGACTTGGTGTGTTGGGTGTGCTAGTGTCCTCTAGGTACAGACTTGGTATGTTGGGTGTGCTAGTGTTCTCTGGGTCCACATTCTGACTTTCTGGAATGCCAAACCTTACGAAGCTGGTGTCCGAAACCTAAAATTGCAAGTGATGCTGGTTTGTGTGCATTTCTTCCTAACTGACCGGGACATCTGAATGCTGCCGATGTGATGCTATTACCCCCACTGCTATCTGGCCCCAACGGAAACACTCCCGGTCAGTCCCACAGGGAATGACTCAAGCAGAGTTAGCTTTTCAAAGCTAAGGGGTTTATGCACATCCTGCTTAGGAGCTACTACTTTTTAAAATGTTGTTGCCTCTCTTTTTTTTTTGGGTCCGGTTGTGGGGCCTGAACTCTGGGCCTGGGCGCTGTCCCTCAGCTCTTCAGCTCAAGGCTAGCACCCTACCACTTCAGCCACAGTGCCACTTCCGGCTTTTTTCTTTTTGCTTATGTGGTGCTGAGGAATCGAACCCAGGGCCTCAGGCATGCAAAGCAAGCGCTCTACCACTGAACCACCTTCCCAGCCCCATTGTTGTTGCTTCTTAGCCAATCAGTTTGGTCTTTCGGGAACACACTCCCCCCTGACTTGCCCGTGGCCCGGCCCAGCAAGTGATCAGACCAGCTGGGCCATGGGACGGTGAGGAGAGCCCCACACAGGGCTCCTCCCTGCAACTAGGGGCCCTGCGGAAACCAGGGGTCCAGGAGGTGTGCAGACAAGAGGGGACACCGTCACATTCCACATGGAGAGGCCTGTGCCAACCCTGCTGCAAGGACTGGCACCTGTGCCAAGGAGAAATGGTTCCTAGGCACATTCCGTGCTGCCAGTCTTGTCCACCTTCCCGGGGAGAGTCCTGGATCTCCCTCCAACTTTGTTTCTTCCCCTCTCCAGGCTATAAAACTACAAATGATATAGCATAAGGCGGTCGCTATGAAACTCGGAGGTGAAGCTGATGAGACGCCTCAGGACTGGACAGCCGCCACAGCCCCGCCGGGCCCCACCACCTGTCACCTCCGCAGGAAAATTAAAGAAAATCCAGTAAGGATTAAAAAGAGCATCTGCAAGCCAGCGCCAGTGGCTCAGGCCTGTAACCCCAGCTATGAGGATCAAGAAAGTCTTAGCTCCAAACTAAGGGAAAAAAAAAGGCCAGCAGTGACACTGTGGCTCAAGCTGTAGAACACTAACCTGGAGCCAAAGAGGGCACCCAGAGCACCCGGGCCCTAATTTCAAGCCCCAGGAGTGGCAAAAACACAAAAACACCCAGCATCTGCCTGGTTGGCTGGCACCAGAGCCCGCTGGGCGGCAGCAGGCTGCACCGCTCGCTGCCCTCTTTAGGACCAAAGCCACCAAGCTGCCTGGGACGCCGGCCCAGGAGTACCAGCCCCTACCCTGGATGTTCCTGCCGGGGGATGGGCCTTGCTGGATAAAGTTTCTAGCTCTTTCTGGATCTCTAACCTGATATCCAAGGTCTCACACCTCAGGATATGTACAGCACACAACCTTTGAAGCAGTTATAAGAGACCACCAACTCATTAATATCCTTTGAAAATGTAAGGCACTGGGGGGGGGGGGGGGGAGGGAAAGGGAGCAGGCAGGCAGAGCAGGCAGGGCCCAGGGTTGCCAGGCAACAGGTGGAGCAGACTTCCCACAGTTACCAGGGTCACTCACAAAGCCAGCCCCAAGCTCGTCCACAGCTCTGTTCCCAACTTTCAAAGAAACACCGGAACCCGGCCCTGGACTGACACCGTTCCACAGCTCGGAGGCTCAGCCAGCAGAGCCGAGCCCTGGGGGTACAGTGACCCTCAATGACCTTTGCCCCAAGATGCCTAGGACCTCAGTTTAGGATTGTCCCGTCTCTAGGAGAAACACACACGGGCTCCATGGGTCTTGGTCAGCCTGGGCACCAGCCACACAAGCCCCGTGGGCCAGACAAGCTTCTCGCCACAGCAGCAGGAAAGAAGTCATGCTCCCCCTGCCCCCCTCCCCCTGCCCCCCTCCCGGCCTGTCTCCTCTTCACTCTTGCCCTGGGCTGCCCTCTCCGGGGTATACTTTCGCTTTCACTTCTCTTCTCCGGGCTGGGCTGGGGCGTGGCATCTTGCCCGAATCCTCGGGCCAGGGAAGGCCAGGGGGGGGGGGGTCTCGGCTCTGAATTTCCAGGGACAGCCGGGGCTACGTGACCCAGCACTGAGACCTGGTTTGGTTTTGTTTAAGGGTGTTGTGGAGGAGTGTTCCTGGGGTGGAGGCCAGCAGTCTCCTCCTGGACCCAGGGAGGAGGAAAGGAGGTAGATGGGGAAGTGGCTGACAGACTGGCAGGGGTATTTGGCAATTTGGCAAGCTCTCCTACCCCAAGGGAAAGGAGGTCAGAGGGCAGCTGGCTCAGGCCCAGGTAGAACCGGCTGTCTGGGGTATGCGAGCTGCTGGGACACAGGGGACAGGGCTGGTGTGCTGAAGAGGAGAGGGCTGTGGGGGGCTGCAGGCTCCGGAGGAGGCTTGTGGCTGGCAGAGGGGGGCGGAGCTTGCCATGAGCTGGTCCTGCGGGCCCTGAGGGCACCATGTGGTCCTTCCAGGGTCCCGGCTCTGATGGGGAGCAGCACCACGCTGGCCCCGCCTGTCCCCTCCCTCCCTCTCCCCCTGGGACTCCATGGGGCTCCGTGGGCAGGGGTCTCAAACAGAGACAAAGCCCAGGGCCAGTGGCTCAGGCCTGCAACCCCAGCTACTCAGGAGGCTGGGATCTGAGTATGGTGGTTCGAGGCCAGCCCTGGCAGGAAAAGTCCATGAGACTCTTCTCTTCCTTTACCCACCAGAAAGCTAGGAGTGGCGCTGCGGCTCAGGTGGTGCAGCGCCCGCCTTGAGCTATCCACTCAATGCTGGCACCGAAAACCAAAACCAAAAGCAACGCTGATGGGGCAGGGGTGGGGGGCGCCCCGGCCGGACGGGAGGGGGCCCCGGCGAGGTGTGGGACCCGGGGCGCAGGGGCGGCCACTCACCTCCGCCCTCCATCAGCATGCCGATGGTGCCGCCGGTGTAGACGGCCAGCAGATGCCGCTTGGAATCGGCCACGCGCGCCATGCCGGCACCGGGGTCCGGGGTCCGGGGACACGAGCTCTGCGCGGAGCCGCCGCGGGGCTCGTTTTGTAGCGTCCGGCGTCCGGGCGCGCGGGCGGGGCGGGGTAAACAGGGCGGGTGTGCCCCGGCCGGCGGTGACGCGGGACTTGGGGGAAAGTTGGGACTCCGCACCGGCAGTGGGCGGGGCCCGCGAGGGGCGGGGCCCGGCGGCGGGCGGGGCCTGGGGCTCCCGGAGCCCGGCCCGCGAGCGGAGCGCACCCCGTGGCGAGCGCACCCCGTGCCGGCTCCCGGGCCGCGCCGACGGCCTTGCGTGTTGAGCAAACACCCCGTGCCCCACGGGCCGCCATGGCCGAGGACCTGCGGGCCGGGCCCGGGCCTGGGCGTCCGCTTCCCGGGGTTGCCCGGGCCGGCCTCACCTGCGGTCCGGTCCGGGAGCCCAGCCGGCGGCGGTGGCCCCAGAGGCGGGTCCTGCCCGGGACGGCGCGGGACGCCCGGGCTCCCACTCCCGGCTCCCACCCCCTGCACGCGGGCCTCGTCCCAGCCCGCGGCTCTGCGAAGCCCCGGCGACGCGTGCGGGTGGCAGGGCCGTGCTTGCACCTCACACAGGCACGCCGCTCACGCCCCGCGTGCGCTCTGCTCACACGCACACCTCCGACCCCCCACCCCGTGCGCTCTGCTCACACGCATGCCGCCCCCGTGCGCTCTCCTCACACGCGCACCTCCCCCCCCCCCCCCCGCGCTCTCCTCACACGCGCACCGCCCCCCCCCCCCCCCCGTGCGCTCTCCTCACACGCGCACCTCCCCCCCCCCGTGCGCTCTCCTCACACGCGCACCTCCCCCCCCCCCCGTGCGCTCTCCTCACACGCGCACCTCCCCCCGTGCGCTCTCCTCACACGCGCACCTCCCCCCGTGCGCTCTCCTCACACGCGCACCTCCCCCGTGCGCTCTCCTCACACGCGCACCTCCCCCCCCCCGTGCGCTCTCCTTACACGTGCACCTCCCCCCCGTGCGCTCTCCTTACACGTGCACCTCCCCCCCGTGCGCTCTCCTCACACGTGCACCTCCCCCCCGTGCGCTCTCCTCACACGCGCACCTCCCCCCCCCCGTGCGCTCTCCTCACACGCGCACCTCCCCCCCGTGCGCTCTCCTCACACGCGCACCTCCCCCCCCCGTGCGCTCTCCTCACACGCGCACCTCCCCCCGTGCGCTCTCCTCACACGCGCACCTCCCCCCGTGCGCTCTCCTCACACGCGCACCCCCCCCCCCCGTGCGCTCTCCTCACACGCGCACCTCCCCCGTGCGCTCTCCTCACACGCGCACCTCCCCCGTGCGCTCTCCTCACACGCGCACCTCCCTCCCCCCCCGTGCGCTCTCCTCACGCGCGCACCTCCCCCCCCGTGCGCTCTCCTCACACGCGCACCTCCCCCCCCTGTGCGCTCTCCTCACACGCGCACCTCCCCCCGTGCGCTCTCCTCACACGTGCACCTCCCCCCGTGCGCTCTCCTCACACGCGCACCTCCCCCCGTGCGCTCTCCTCACACGCGCACCTCCCCCCGTGCGCTCTCCTCACACGCGCACCTCCCCCCCCCCGCGTACGCTCTCCTCACACGCGCACCTCCCCCCCCCCGTGCGCTCTCCTCACACGCGCACCTCCCCCCCCCCGTGCGCTCTCCTCACATGCACCTCCCCCCCCGTGCGCTCTCCTCACACGCGCACCTCCCCCCCCCCCGTGCGCTCTCCTCACACGCGCACCTCCCCCCCCCGTGCGCTCTCCTCACATGCACCTCCCCCCCCCGTGCGCTCTCCTCACACGCGCACCTCCCCCCCCGCGTACGCTCTCCTCACACGTGCACCTCCCCCCCGTGCGCTCTCCTCACACGCGCACCTCCCCCCGTGCGCTCTCCTCACACGCGCACCTCCCCCCCCCCGCGTACGCTCTCCTCACACGCGCACCTCCCCCCCCGTGCGCTCTCCTCACACGCGCACCTCCCCCCCGTGCGCTCTCCTCACATGCACCTCCCCCCCCCCGTGCGCTCTCCTCACACGCGCACCTCCCCCCCCCGTGCGCTCTCCTCACACGCGCACCTCCCCCCCGTGCGCTCTCCTCACACGCGCACCTCCCCCCCCTGTGCGCTCTCCTCACACGCGCACCTCCCCCCGTGCGCTCTCCTCACACGTGCACCTCCCCCCGTGCGCTCTCCTCACACGCGCACCTCCCCCCCCCCCGTGCGCTCTCCTCACACGCGCACCTCCCCCCCGTGCGCTCTCCTCACACGCGCACCTCCCCCCCGTGCGCTCTCCTCACAAGCACACCTCCCCCCCCCCCCCGCGTGCGCTCTCCTCACACGTGCACCTCCCCCCCCCCGTGCGCTCTCCTCACACGCGCACCTCCCCCCGTGCGCTCTCCTCACACGTGCACCTCCCCCCCTGCGCTCTCCTCACACGCGCACCTCCCCCCCCCCGTGCGCTCTCCTCACACGCGCACCTCCCCCCCGTGCGCTCTCCTCACACGCGCACCTCCCCCCCCCCGCGTACGCTCTCCTCACACGCGCACCTCCCCCCCCGTGCGCTCTCCTCACACGCGCACCTCCCCCCCCCGTGCGCTCTCCTCACACGCGCACCTCCCCCCCCCGTGCGCTCTCCTCACACGCGCACCTCCCCCCCCCGTGCGCTCTCCTCACACGCGCACCTCCCCCCCCCGTGCGCTCTCCTCACATGCACCTCCCCCCCCCGTGCGCTCTCCTCACACGCGCACCTCCCCCCCCCCCGTGCGCTCTCCTCACACGCGCACCTCCCCCCCCGTGCGCTCTCCTCACACGCGCACCTCCCCCCCGTGCGCTCTCCTCACACGCGCACCTCCCCCCCCGTGCGCTCTCCTCACATGCACCTCCCCCCCCCGTGCGCTCTCCTCACACGCGCACCTCCCCACCCGTGCGCTCTCCTCACGCGCACCTCCCCCCCGTGCGCTCTCCTCACACGCGCACCTCCCCCCCCGCGTACGCTCTCCTCACACGCGCACCTCCCCCCCCGTGCGCTCTCCTCACACGCGCACCTCCCCCCCCGTGCGCTCTCCTCACATGCACCTCCCCCCCCGTGCGCTCTCCTCACACGCGCACCTCCCCCCCCCCCCGTGCGCTCTCCTCACACGCGCACCTCCCCCGTGCGCTCTCCTCACACGCGCACCTCCCCTGAGTGCACTCTCCTCACAGGGGTCTGTAGGGACAGGGGGTCCACAAGGCAGGGGATCCACAGGGGCAGGGGACCCACCGGGACAGGGGGTCCACAGGGGAGGACGTGTGGAAGGCCTGAGTGGGGAGGGTCTCTGGGGACCCGGGGAGCCAAGGGTTTGGTGGCTGGGATGTATGGGGAAGGGCACAGATGGGCTCCGCGTGATCCGCCCTGAGCCGTGATAGCGGAGGCCCGCACCCCATGCTGGGGCTCAGATGGCCGCGGAGCCACTGCTCAGGCCTGGACTCATCAGCCACGGAGAAGCAACATGAGGACAAGCTCAGTGAGCTGTCCCCCTCTACCTCCCTGTGACCCACAGCATGCCCCCCTTTGACCCATGGCACGAGCCCCCACCCCTCTACCCCCGTGACCGGCGGCAGACACGCACAGTTGCCCATCTGGTGAGTCAGCTCAGATGCTCACTTCCTCCACACAGCCAGCGACCTTGCCAGGCACTGCCTCATCAGCAAGGAAAATCGCCAAAGCGCACAGCTGCGGCGCCCATGGCCCCAGCCTGGGGACAGCACCAGCAATAGAGGAAGACCATGGGTGCCACAGCAGCTGCCACCCACTCGGCACTCCTAGAACGCAACAACAAAAGTCACTGACAAGCGTGAACTCCTGGGTGGAGACGGGAGGGCGGGCCTGGGAGAGAGAGCAGAAGACACCTGACTCATGAAATTGTAATCCCTCTGTATATCACCTCTTTAACAACAATAAGTTAACAAAATAAACATTAAAGAGGGAACTAACCAGATTTTAAAGTAGGCAAAGGCCAGGCACTGGTGGCTGACACCTATAATCTTAGCTCCTGGGGAGGCTGGGGTTTGAGGATCAAGGTCTAAGGCGGCCACAGGGCAGAGGCAGGACAGCCTGGGGAGAGTGAGCTATGGCAACTGGCTGTCAGGGATGGAAAGACTCCAGCTCAACCTCTGTCCATCTACTTCCCTTAAGATTAAGGGAACCAAGTCATTTAGGGGAAAACAAAACAGTAATATAATAAAACTGGGGTCTGGTGAAGGTGACTCAGAAATATGGTCTTTAGAAACACAGAAGCACTGTCTTTGCTTCAAAGAGACACAACATCCTTCCTAAAGGATGCATTTCTCACCCAAGGATTAACAACTGTCTGATAGGATGCTCCACATGCAGGTGGCAGTGCACCTCCCTGTCTCAATGACAAGGATCTGTCTCACGGCAGGACTCATTCTTACCTGGAAACTCAGAGAATAATTGCAGGTATGCTTAGAGCAAAGACAAAGCACCTAGCTCTGTATAACTTTAAGCCAGACCCCTTCCTTTACCCTATAAATACCCAACAGCCCAAGGAGCTGGGTGTGTATCTGTCTGTCTGTCTGTCTGTTTATGGGTCTGTGTGTATTATGTGTCTCTCTCTGTGTCTATCTCCCTACGAGAGAGCACCCACACTCCACTAGTGTGCCCCTGCCCTTCTGTTTGTCTCCCTTCTGTGCCTGTTTGTCTGCTTGCCTGCTTCTTTGCTTACTCATAAAGCTCAGCCAAGTTTCCTTCCCATTGTGACTTAACCAGAAATTCTTACTCTGTGATCAAAGTCAAGGACCCTAAGAGAAAAGTCCCTATATTTAAAGAGGAGCTTCACAAACCTTCACTGCGTCTGGTGACAATGCCAGTGTGGGTAGGAAGATCTGTGAGATTCTTATCCACAGGAACCGCTAAAAGGCTGGGAGTGATTCTGGGACTCAAGGGTAAAGTGCCTGCTCACCTTGAGCGAGAAGCAAGGGGCAGCACCCAGGCCCTGAGACCCAGGCCCAGCACTGGCACTAAGTAAATCAAATGGACAAATGACTCACATGGCTGGACTCCAACTTGATCTACCAATGGCTAAGGAGCTCAGGAAGATGTGTTCAACGTTGCTAATCACTGGAGAAATGTGAACCAAGGCACAATGAAACACACACACACACAAACAGTATGGAGAAGGGAAGTTCTGTGACCTGTAGATGGAACTGTACAAGTGCAGCCATGATGCAGAGTAGTATGGTGGCCCCTCAAAAAGTTAAGAATGAACTACCATAGGGGATCTGCTGGGTGCTGTGGCTCATGCCTGCGGTCCCAGTCACTTAGGAGACAGAAGATTACAGTTCAAGACCAGTGTCAGCAAAAAAAGTTATGAGACCCCTTCTTAACCCATAAAAGTTGATGTGGTGGCATGTGCCTGTCATCCTAACTACGCAGGAAGCGTAAGTAGGTAGCATGCAGTCCAGGCTGGCACCCAGACACAAATCAAGACCCTATCTCAAAAAAATAACCTGAGCAAAAAGGGCTTAGGACATGGATCAAGTGGAACAGTACTTTCCTAGCAAGCTCTAGGCCTTGTGTAAACCTTGTACAGCGAAGAGGAGAGCGCTACAGATTTCTATCACAACAACGTGAATTATTTACCATGACTGACAATGGTAAAGTTCAGGATTCGCCACAGAAATGAAAGTGGATAGGCAACAAGAAAATGTCCGCAGAATGCATGTGGTAATGAGAGGAATGAACCCCGCAGCCTGTGAGCAGAGCTCTGGAGCACGCAGGCAGAAGAGCCCCGTCCTCAGGACCAAGGACAGCACTCCCCCCCCCCCCCCCCGCCCCCACTATAGAGCTCTGCGGCAGGGACAGGGGTGATTACAGAATGGCCTGAGGGCAACGTGGGGCTGGCAGGCTGGGCACTCCGGCTGAGCCCCCCGGAAGCCAGGGGGAAAGGAGAAGCCCGGCCTGTGGCCTGCGCTCTGAGCACCTCAGCTTCTGGGAGATAGACAAGTGCCTTCACCATGGAGATGTCCATGCCGGCCAGGCGCTCAGCCTGCAGCGAGGAGAGCAAGGACCCACGGAGACATCTTCACAGCGGTTTCCTCATCAGAAAGAAGCCAGGCACATCAGACGGGATGGAGACGCTGGCCCACTTACGCAACGTGCTATAAAGAACAAATTATGATGGCCACCGTGCCCAATACCCCTCCCACCTGTGCAGGCCAACAGTACCGTGGCGGGGTTTGCTGTGTGCGCGGGAACCTCTGCGGGCCAGAGTCCTGCGGAGCAAAGAGGTGGAGCACGGAGTGGCAATGCCGCCACCGCGCCCAGCAGGGCAGTCCCATCCGGATCTTCCTGCATGCACTGTGAACTACACTGCAAGTGTTTTCTTTCATTTCGGAGAGAAAGAGAAGATGAAAAATGAGAAAAGGGTGTGTGTGAGGGAGGGCAGACTTCCAGGCATGGTGGCACCTGCCTGTAATCCACACCAAGAGGTAGAGATCAGAAGGACCAGTTTGGGGCCAGCTCAAGAAATAAATAAGCCAGAGCTGGGCGCTGGTGGCTCACGCCTGTAATCCTAGCTACTCAGGAGGCTGAGTTCTGAGGATCACAGTTCAAAGCCAGCCCGGGCAGGAAAAGTCCGTGAGACTCTTTATCTGCAATAAACTACCAGAAAACCAGAAGTGGCACTGTGGCTCAAGTGGTAGAGCACTTGCCTTGAGCTGAAGAGCTGAGGGACAGCGCCCAAGCCCAGAGTTCAAGCCCCATGACCGACCAAAAAAAAAAAAAAAAGACCTGACCTGAAAACTAAAGCAAAAAGGGCTTGTGGACATGGCTCAAGTGGTAGAGGACCTGCTCTAGCAAGTACAAGGTCCTGGGTTCAAACTCTGGTTATGAAAAAAAAAAAAAAAAAGAAACAAAAGGAGAGGACAGACAAGGAAAACAACTACTGCCTGAAGTTTTTTGTAGCCCTGCTGATGCCTTTTACTTCAATTCAGCACAAATCAAAAGTTTACTTGAAGGGAGTCATGGAGACTCATCATGCCTGCAATCATTGCTACTTGAGATTGGGAGGATCAGGATTCGAGGCTAGCCAGGTCACAAGACCCCCTTCTGAACCAGTATCTGGGAGTTCTGGCATGCACCCATCATTCCAGCCATGGTAGGAAGTGTTGAAACAGGCGGCTCATGGTCCAGGGCAGGCCTAGATAGAAGGCAAGACCCCATCTCAAAAACAGTACAGAGAAAGGGCTGGAGGCAGCCTGGAGTACCGAGTCCAGATGTCTGTGTAAGAGCCTTACAAAGGACCAAGTCCTGCTGGGCCTGCAGGGACCGCACCCAGTGGCTCCTTTTGGCTAGAGTGGAAGCAACGCCTACAGTATACACCGCATGACTTCTGGTAGGCAGTGATGGTCTCCCCGTGCAAACTGTTCCAGGAACCCAAGCAGAAGCAGCAGCTCGTGGGGAAACCCCACTTGAGCACACCCCTGATCACAGGCCAATTCAGATCCCCTCCAAGTCTCTGCGGCCTTGTAACGTTACACTGCTTCTCGGAGGCTAAGAGCATCTGCAAGTGAGTGACAGACTGATATAGCTGTTCCAGTACAACGTGGAATCTGGAGAATAATCCTGACCATGTCTGGAAGCAGGGCGCATCCTCTGCGCCCCTCTCCCGTGGTGCGCAGTTACCTTGCCCCCGCCTCCCCCGCCCCCCAGCTCTCTCCCTGAGCTGGCTTTCACTTCGGGGGTGGTCCCGCCCCTCCTCTGTATCCCTTAAAACTCAGCAGTGTCCAACACAAACTTGTTACTCGAATTCTAATGGCTGAGAGACTTAAAAAAAAGAAAATTGAGACAGGGTCTTGCCATAGAGCTCAGGCTGGCCTCAAACTTACAATGCTCCAGCCTTAGCTTACCAAGTACTGGATTACAGGCATGTTCCACCACACCCAGCTGACCACCTGCGCTTCTCAAAGCAAGCCTGGCTTCCTGGAGTGTGGCGAGCTGGCCCGGTCAAGAGTTGATTTGAATCTAGGAAAAGTTGAATTAACAGCCTGGAGCAAATATTCACAACCATAAGTAATTTAGAATATTTCGTTTACTTTGCTTTCTGATTCTGACTTTTATGATTCTTTCTGTGGCTTAGCACTTAGTTAGTTGGATGTATATTTTTTTTTATAGTACATAATTGTATCAGACAGGAATTACATTTGGCTGCTTTTACCAGTTTAAAAACCCACAAAAGGGTACTCTAATCCTAGTTACTCAGGAGGCTGAGATCTGAGGATCATGGTTCAAAGCCAGCGTGGGCAGGGAAGTGTGTGAGACTTTTATCTACAATTAGCCACCAAATAAACAGAAGTAGGGCTGGGAAGGTGGCTCAGTGTTAGAGCGCTTGCCTTGCATGCATGAGGCCCTGGGTTCGATTCCTCAGCACCACATAAGCAAAAAGAAAAGAAAAAAGCCAGAAGTGGCGCTGTGGCTAAGTGGTAGAGTGCTAGCCTTGAGCTGAAGAGCTGAGGGACAGCACCCAGGCCCAGAGTTCAGGCCCTACGACCAGACACCCCCCCAAAAAAAAAACCAGAAGTAGGGCTTGGAAGGTGGCTCAGTGGTAGAGCGCTTGCCTTGCATGCATGAGGCCCTGGGTTCAATTCCTCAGCACCACATAAGCCTTGAGCTGGAGAGCTGAGGGACAGTGCTCAGGCCCAAGTTCAGGCCCCACGACTGACAAAAAAAAAAAAAAAAAAGAACCTCAGGACAGTGCCCAGGCCCCGAGTTCAAGCTCCAGGACTAGCGCGTACACACACACCACCACCACCACCACCACCAACAACAACAACAACAACAAACAAACCTCACAAAAGGACCAGGCAGCAAGGATTACAGGTCTAAGCACCAGCACCTGGCCTTCATGTCTTTAAAGAAATCTAGACCCAGCATGTGGGAAAGACATGTGATAGTGATGTTTATCTTTTTTTGAGGCAATGGGGTTGAACTTCAGGCCTTGTGATTACTAGGCAAGCACTCTACCACTTGAGCCATGTCTCCAGGCCTTTTGCTTTGGTTTTTTTTTCTGTCTGTCTGTTGCCCTGTGTTTCCAGACAGGGTCTGTCTGCTTTTGCCTGGCCCAGGCTTGGACCCGAATCGTCTGTCTCTACCTCCTGGGTAGCTGGGATTCCAGGTGTGTGCCACCTGGGAGGGTATTTGTCTGATTTGGCTTTTGCTTACCCTAATGACCACCAGTGCCATCCATTTTCCTAAACTGACATCATTTTGTTGCTTTTTTACGCCCCAGGTTTTTATCTCCAAGTCGTCTGCTGACGGGCCGAGGCTGCCGCACGGCTTGGGGTGGTGATGGGATGGCCTGGCAGGTGCCTGGCCAGGTCCCGTGAGGATCCTGTCTCTGCTTTGCCTGGACGCAGGCCCCTCACCAGTGGTACCAGAGTCCTAGGTGCTGATGGCGAAGACCTGCTCTCCACCTGCCGGGAAGGGGCATCTGCAGTGCACGCAGGGGGCCTCATACCTTCAAGCCCAGGGTGTGCCCACTGTGAATTCGCACAGACACAGTGTCCCAGTTCTACTGGCAGTACATACTCCCAGCTATCTAGGGACAAATGGCACAACACAGCTCCTTTCACCGCCTGCCAGACTACGGGAACAAAGCTCACGGCTCAGCGATTCCTTTACTACGAAGGGACCCGAGCATCTTCCGTTTGGTGGCTGTTAGATTTGATCTCCCATAGACTACCTGTGCACATCCATTGCCCGGCTTCCCCCCCACACTCTCCTCTTCCCTGGCAATTATTGTCTTTATTATTCCTCTGTCATTTGTACCAACTTATTCAATCTGATCTATCCAGTGGTTAGTTATGGTATCATTTGCCATACAGACTTTTCTAATGCTTAGATGGTCAAATGCGTTTTATCTCCTTAAAGAACTGCTGATGTTCCAATCTAAGTACACGTAGCACTAACACTTGGAGCCCAATACTGCTCATGGGCAGGCATTCATTCATTCATGAAGCCTTTAAAATGCTTTCATACAATCTCAACAAGACCCCCTGTTGAGATTCTAATTGGAATTGTATTATATTTGTGCACTGACTTGGGAGAACTGACATTTTTATGGAGTAAGATCTTCTCAAATAGGCTTTCATTTTTCTACTTCACTTCTCAATTCTGTAGAAGGTTGTTTTTTTTTTCTCCTCCAAGTATTTGCCTTTCTAGTCATTTGTAGTGCACTCGTTAGTCATTGCTAACCGCGGCCATTCCAACCAGCAAGTGACTTTACAGTTAACGGGTCTCTGTGATTACAGAGTCAACCTGAACACAAGCTTCTTCACTACTTACACAAAGTAAGGGCTTTGCTGCATTTTCATGATGCATGTAATATACTTCAGTCACATACATCCCACCCCCAGCTTGCCCCCCTCCTGCTTCCCCCTCCCAATAGTCTCCCTTCTACTTTCTCTTCTTCTTTTCTTTTCTCCAGTCCTGGGGCTTTAACGCAGGGCCTGGGTGCTGTCCCTGAGCTTCTGTGTTCAAAGCTAGCACTCTACCACTTGCGCCACAGCACCACTTTTGGCCTTTTTGGAGTAGTTTTTTGGAGATAAGTTTCATGGACTTTCTTGCCTGAGCTGGCTTCAAACCATGATCCTAAGATTTTAGCCTCCTGGATGGCTGGAATTAGGTGTGTGAGCCAGCAGTGCCCAGCCTACTTTCATATCTTTTTAAAAATCTAGATCCTGGAAGTGGCGCTGTAGCTTAAGTGGTAGAGCGCTCGCCTTGAGCTGAGGGACAGTGCCCAGGCCCAGAGTTCAAGGCCCACGACCAACCAAAATAATAATAATAATAATAATAAATAAAAATCTAGATCCTGCAAATGATGAAGGCATGTGTTCATGATGGTTATCTTTTTTTAAGCTATTGGGGATTGAACTTAGGGCCTTGTGATTACTAGGCAAGCAGTCTACCACTTAAGGCATGTCTCTCGACCTTTTGTTTTGTCTTTGTCTGTCTCTTGCTTGTGTTTTCAGATAGGGTCTGTGCTTTTGCCTGGCCCAGGCTTGGACCTGAATCGTCTATCTCTACCCCCTGCATAGCTGGGATTCCAGGTGTGTGCCACCTGGCAGGATATTAGTCTGGTTTGGTTTGTTTACTCTAAGGATCTCTAGTTCCATCTATTTTCCTGAGAATGGCTTTTATTTCTTCTTTATGGTTAAACTGTATATATGCCACATCATCTGCCAAAGGACCTCAGGTGGGCGATGTGGCTACCACGATGGAAGCAGCGTGGTATCCTCAGGTAAGCACCCAGGAGCCGCCGCTGGGTGACGTGGGGGTCGTGTCCGGCTGTCTGAGGAGCTCAGTACTGGCTCCACAATGACCTCACACCACGCATCCCGGCACCGTAAAGGCTCCTTTCCCCATACCCTCGGCAGCACCCCACGATTCCGATGACGGCATTCTACCTGGGGAGATGGGATCTCAGGAGAGTTAATTTGTATTTACTTTTGGCTAAAGATAGTGAGTTTTTCTTCATGTATCTATTAGCCAATTGCATTTCTCCTCTTGAGAACTACCTGTTCAATCCATCTGCCCATATCTTGATTATCTTATTTATTCTTTTGGTTTTAACACTGTAAAAATGTCTGTTTGTATCAAAAGCAACCTATAGATTTAATGCAATTCACACCAAAGTAACAATGACCTGCTTTACCAAAACAGAAAAAAATTCTAAAAATTCACATGGAAGCACCAAGACCCTTAACAGCCAAAGCAATCCTGAGTAAAAAGAGCAATGCCGGATCTATCACCGCACCTGATGTCAGACTCCAAAGCCAGACAACAGAAATCTCATGATATTGGTACAAAAGCAGACACGCAGACAAACTGAATAACTATAGGAACCAGAAATAAGCAATACAGTTATCTCCCTCTGATTCTCAACAGATGTCTCCCAAAACAAATGGTGCTGGGGAAACTGGGAATTCCAAAGTAGAAGACTGAGACAAAGATTTTCATCACTCACCACACACGAAAGCAATTCAAAACGGATCAAAAACCTTAATATGTCAAACCCCAAACTTTGAAACAATGGACACCAAGCATAAAAGAAACACTTATGGACACAGGCACAGGCAACACCTGGCTACAGGGCTCCGATAGCTCAGGAAGTCATAGCAATACTGACTAATAGGATAGCATCGCACTGAAAAGCTTCTGCAGGGAAAAGGACACAAGTACTAGAGTGGACAGACAACCTACAGAATGGGAGGAAACTTTTGCCAGCTATTCATCTTGTTAACGGATCAGGCTCATCGGGTTAGGGATCAGAAGGTTCTTGGCCTTGTCAGAGAAAGAACTCAAGGTTGAACACTAAAGCAGGAACGAAAGCAGAGAAAATGACGCTGGGTCACCCCTGGACAGCTGGACTCTGCATCACAAAGCCCTCGCACCCGCTGGGTGGAGAACTTTTGGTGCGGGTTGTTCGGAATGGTGCTTTTCATTTTCCACAGGCTGCAGGGAACCGCGAATCGGCAAGATCCTACTGTGCCACCCCAGTCCTCCACCTACACTGTTCAGAATCGTCATCCAAGTCCTCATTCCCTGCTACCAGCTTTCCTAACACCCTGCCGACCCTCTATGCCGAGGATTAACATCCGAAATACATAAAAGAGTCCGATCATGAATCTATCACTTTGATACCCAGTACAAGTGAGCCCCAGGAAGGGCCAAGCTGGCATGGACGGCGGGGGCCAGGTCTAGGGTGGAGGCCTGCTTTTGCCTCTGTGGCGAGTTCTGCTCTCCCCGTTCTCCTCCATGACACCTCCATTCCTAGACACGGGGCTCCTCCAAGAGCCTCGCCCCACCCTGACTGCAAAATTCTACCATTTTGACGAGTTCGCAACTTTAAAACCTATGAGTCAGCACTCTATCAATAATGATGAGTTTTCACTAAGCAAGCGGTTTTTTTTTTAATGAATCTTCCTAAATCAGTATGATCGCGTTATGTTTTGAATCCACCTCCCTCTCCCCCCACCCCAACCCAGTTAACATCTGGGTTGCCAGCTGATGGATTTGGGGAAGTGATACTGAACACTCTGAGCTCAACGACAGGATTAATGTCCCAATCTGTGGGCATTGTTGGGAAGTGTGGGGCCTGGTTGGAGGAACGGGCCTGGGGGCTCGCTCTGCCCCTGATGCTGTCTCTGCCTCTGCTTTATGACAGCCCTGAGGTGAGCCGCCTCGTCGAAGGCTGCGGAGCTCTGTCCAGTGCGCCGCATCGTCTGACTCATGAGGTCATCATTTTTCAGCTCATCTCTTCCAGCATTTTCATGATTCTCTAAGTCCCCACTTCAGTTTCTGATTTTGACTATTTGTGTCCTCTGTTTTCCTTAGTCTATTCATAGGCTGGAGTCCCTACCTCACCCCACTAACAAATACTGATATGAAATGGATCAATAGATCAACGTAAGAGCTAAAACTATAAAACCATTGAAATAAAAAAGATAGGAGCAAACTTTACTGCCTTGAGTTTGTTAATGAATCCTCTGACTTTATACTAAAAACCAAGGGCAGTGAAAGGTATGAATTGGACTCCATCAACATTTAAAAAAAACAAAACAAGAAAAAATCTGGGCCAGGCACCAGTGGCTTGTAAGCCTAGCTACTCAGGAGGCTGAGAGCTGCCAGCCCGCACAGGAAAGTCTATGAGACTTGATCAAAAAACAGAAGTGGAACTGTGGCTCAAAGAGCTCTAGCCACCAACACAAAAGCTCAGGGACAGGACCCAAGCAGCACAAAAATAATAAATAAAAGTTTAAAAATCTGTTCAGCAAGTGACATTATCAACAATAAAAAAAAAATCTAAATAATGGGAGAAAATACCGGCAAATCGTGTTTCTGATAAGAACCTACCATGCAGAATATATAAAGAACTCCTCAAACATGGCAAAGACCTGATCCCAAGTCTGTCTGTCTGTCAGTTACAGCGTACCACAGACTGGGGAGCTGCCATGCACGGGTGTGCATGCAGCACGTGGCAGTGAGTCTGAGGGGACTCCGGGCGAGGGCGAGGGCCGTGTGCTGGTCATGTGGGGACAAAGGTGAAAGAGCAGAAGCACGTGGGCAGGAAGCCCAGACAGGAGCCTGCACAACACCCGCTCGTGAGGCCGCACCTGCCCCCACCGGCCGGACTGAGCCGCCAGGCCGCAGGGGCGCGCCCGCTTCGGAACGCTGCGTAATGGTAACAAGGGCAATTCTTCAAGAATACATAAGACCCTTAGTTCATACTGACCCGAGTTTAACATGCACAGGCACCATTGGTAGGATGTAAGAAGGAGCCTACCCCACCCCATGATCAGAGTCGGAGACTTTAACCCCATTAGTAACTGACAAGTTGGCAGGTGGAAGATCAGAATACGTGTGTGTGTGTGTGCGCGCGTATAGTTTAACTGAGCATCCATTAACCAAGCAGAGCTGATGCCTACATACCCCTCACACATAAGAGGAAAAAAGTCCAGCGCTGAGTGTACTCCATCATCTCGTTCGCTTTCCACGGCAGTCACCTGAGCAGCAACTGAGAAAACGCCGATAAAGCACAACCGCCAGCAACACAGTCTTCGGGAGCTGCCCTCTGTCCCGTGTCTGCCGAGGCCTGGGCGCCACACTATGCCAGGCACTGGCCTCCAGCTCCTCAGCCACGCCTGGGGACGTGGATGACCCTGGGGTGCTGGGACTTCCCTCACCTGCCTGCTCCGGCCCCACCGGTTCAAGGCCAACGTCTCCCCAGGGCCTCCGGCAGCCATCCGGCTGCTGTTGCTGTCTCTCACCAACAGCACAGCTCCACCACGTCCAGCCGGTTGAGGGTCCGCCTGCAGCGGGCTGCCTGACTTCTCCCGCTGCTCCCGCCCCAGGCTCTGCTCAGGCGGCCTCTGAGCGATGTCAGCGAGCGCTCAGGGCGACCGCCAGAGCCTGAGCGAGCCACGCCAGCCCTCTCCTGCCACCTGCCAGCCCGAGGGACGGCCTCCTGACGCCCAGTGCCTGGATGACACACCACACACCACTGGAGACACAGACGCAGGCCGCTGCTCCACTCACCGCTGACCCTGACAGGCCGGGGCACAGCAGGTGCCGAGAGGTCACACCTGCTGCAGACGCGCATGGACGGCAGGCAGTGATGGCCTCCAGGGACCGGTGGCCTGGGATGAGAAGACTTCCCCCTGCCCTTGTGACACTGTGCACCTGCGGCTCACTACGCCCTGGAGCTTCCCTGGAGGTGTGTGGACGGGGACCAGCAAGGGGGAGGAGAGGGCGACACTGACGGCACCTCTGAAGGACGCTGTGCCACCAAAGCAAAGCATTCTCTTTGATACTTACAAGTCAATCTGATGAAGTGGGCCACTCCTCTAACCAGCAACACAGACGGAAACGGCATAACAGCGACTGACTCGATGGAAATAATGATACGATGGGATGGAGATAATTCCAGACAAGATTCAGCATGGAGGCAGAGTTCCTTAAAAAAACAAAACCCTCTTGGTATTCTTCAGGTCGTTAACCATGTGTTCAGTGTGATAGGCTGGGGGGGCCAGCTCCAGCCCGCCCGGCAGCGGCAGGCGGCAAAGGAGGTACGGGTGGCCCCGGTAGACCTGCCACCTCCTGGTGAGAAGGGAGGCCTGTCAGGCCTCAGTCTCCCCACTGGAAAAACTGCCCGGGAGGCAGGAGTGCCACCAAGGCAGCGGGGATGCGCCAGCCTCAGTGAGCTGCGGCCCCCCCCACGGCATCTGGCCAGCCTCTGACAGGACCCCGTCCCACAGATGCTCCCCAAAGCCGAACAATCCCGACCTCCACGCCAGGCCCGACTCCTGGCCCATGCTGCGCCCTCCTCTCCTCACAAGCTCCGGCCGCACGCGCGCGCGGGCAGCAGACGGACGGGGGTGAGCGGCTCCTCCCCGCCAACCTTGGCGTGAGAATCAACCAATGCACTGAATCCTCCTCACTGTACTGTCATGAAACCCAAGGTTGCTTTCCTTCAAAAACTGTTTGTTACGTTAATAAGTGTATTCTACTTAACTCACTCTACAGATTAGCAGGCTACATTATGACCTTTCCATACAGGTGTGGTATATCATGCTGTGACAAGGTCCACCTCTCCCTTCTTCCAGGGCTCCTTTACCCTTCTTCCTTAGCGCCTTTTCTACTGTGTGTGTGTGTATGTATGTGTGTGTGTGTGTGTGAGAGAGAGAGAGACAGAGAGAGAGAGAGAGAGAGAGAGGGAGGGAGGGAGGGAGGGAGGGGGAGAGAGAGAGAGAGCACATGCACTAGAACTGGGACTTGAACTCAGGGTCTTGTATTCCCACTGTTTTTCTGCTTAAGGCTGGTGCTTACCATTTGAGCCACTCCTCCAGTTCTGACTTTTTGCTGGCTAACTGGGGTTAAGAATCTCACAGATTTTTCTGCCCAGGCTAGCTTGGGAAATGGATTCTGACCTCAGCTTCCTAAGCAGCCAGGATCACAGGCGGGAGACATGAGCGCCTGGAGCAATGTTTTAGTCTTTTGAGGCAGAATCTTTCATCTTACAGGTGGGCCACAAGCTCCCAAGGGTTGGAAACGCACCACATATCCAGCTCCAATGCAGTTCTGATGCGACTTCCCAGATGGCTAAAGATGTTAACCTTAGCCGGGCGCTAGTGGCTCACGCCAGGAGCCACCATCTCAGGAGGCTGAGATCTGAGGATCGCGGTTCAAAGCCAGGCCGGGCAGGAGAGACCGTGAGACTCCTATCTCCAATAAACCACCAGAAAACCGGAAGTGGCACTGTAGCTCAAGTGGTAGAGTGCTCGCCTTGAGCTGAAGAGCTGAGGGACAATGCCCAGGCCCAGAGTTCAAGCCCCACGACCAACAAAAAAAGATGTTAACCTTTTCCATATACTTATAGACCATCTGTACTTCTTCTATTGACAAGTGTCTGTTTCCATCTTCAGACCATGTACGACTGGTTTACTGGTTCTTTTGTTCCTTGCATATTCTGGATATGAATCCCCTATTGGATAGTTGTATACTGTGCTGTCTTTTCTGTCCAGAGTCTTTTTTTTTAATTTGATGCAAGCCCATTTGTCAATTCTTGCTTTTATTTCCTGAACTCTTGGAATTAATTCAGGACATCTTTGCCTGTGCTGGTATCCTGAAGGATTTCTTGCTTTCCTCTAGTAGTTTCGAAGTTTCCAGTCTCTCCTGAGGTCTTTGATCTATTTGGTCTTTGTAAACAGAGAGATAGGGGTCTAATTTCAGTTTTCTACTGGATGTTGTTTTTCCCAACACCTTTGCCTCACCTCCAGTGTATGCTTCAGGCACTTTTACTGAAAATCAAGTCATAGCTCTGTGGGTTTATTTCTACTTATTCTATTTCACTGGTCTATGTGTCAGTTTTTATGCCAATGCCACTCTGGTTTTGTTCCTTTGGCTCTATATTTTAAAAACCAGATATTGTGATAGCTCCAGGATTGCTGTGTGTGTGTGTGTGCATGCACCGGTCCTGGGTACTTGAACTCCCAGCTTAGATACTACCTCTGAACTTTTTGATCAAGGATAGTGCTCTACCACTTGAGCCACACCTCCACTCTGGCTTTTTACTGGTTAACTGGAGGTAAGAGTCTCATAGGCTTTCCTACCTGGGTTGGCTCTGAACTACAATCCTCACATTGGAGTCCTAAGTGCCTAGGATTACAGGTGTAAGCCAGCAGCCTGGGCCCCAGGCTCATTCTTTTCACTCAACTGCTCTATTTCGGGTCTTTGTGTTTCCATATGAATTTAAGAACTTTTTCTTGTTCTGTGAAGAATACCACTGGAATTTTAGTGGAGACTGCATTGAATCTATAGTTCATTTTTGGTAGCATCGTACTTTTTACAGTGTTAGTTTTTCAAATCCATAAACATGGAAAGTCTTCTTGTGTCTTCAATTTTGGGGGGGGTATTTTTAAATTTTTGCTGTAGAGTTCTTTTGCTTCCTTGGTTATTAGGGTTTTATTTGTTTTTTAGGCTACTATGAATGAGATTGTTTTCCAGTTTATCTTAGCAGGCTTTTTTTTTTTTTTTGCCAGTCCTAAGGCTTGAACTCTGGGCCTGGGCACTG
Source organism: Dipodomys spectabilis (assembly GCF_019054845.1). NCBI lineage: Eukaryota > Metazoa > Chordata > Mammalia > Rodentia > Heteromyidae > Dipodomys > Dipodomys spectabilis. Next base: position 2,021,563 of record NW_024870889.1, on the reverse strand, counting down.
ACCCTGAGCTTCTTTTGCTCAAGATTAGCACTCTACCTACCACCTGAGCCACAGTGCCACTTCTGGTTTTTTGTTTATGTGGTACTGAGGAATTGAACCCAGGGCTTCATGTGTGCTAGGCAAGCACTCTACCACCAAGCCACCCTCCCAGCCCAGCAGGCACATTACTGATGTATAGAAAGTCTGGTTAGAGGGTCCTGGCCTGCTGTAATGTTTTGCCTGGACCCCTGGGCACACTATGCTGATGGCCTCTTCCACGGGCCGTGCATGCTAGGAGCCTGGGGGCAGTGGCCCTCTGCAGGGACTGTGCGGTGGTCCAGGGGACCCAAGCACATGCATACTGAAGCAATTAAAGGGCTTAACATGACACCCAGGAGACAGTGCCAAGCAGCAAGCAGTGCTGCTTCCACAGACGGCCACAGCATTTCCTTCTCCACTGCTACTGAGAGGGCAGAAGTTAGTTGTTTTGAAAAAAGTTATTAATCAGCAAATGAGGGTTCTAGAAAAGTAAAAGGAGCACCACCAAATGCGGACCTGCAACAAGGATTCTAACAAAGTGTTCCAAACACCAGTGTGAAACCGCAACTCCAGAAAGCGCTGCTACAGCAGGGGAGCATGAGGAAGCTCAACCGTTCAACCTCTCAAGTGCAGCGGATCCTGACCCATCAGCCATCCCTCGCCATCACCACCACACCAAAGTATACGGGGTTTTCTGGGCTTGGAAAGACCTCCTTCAATCCCTCAGAATGAAGATGTCCACACAGTTGGCAAGCTAAGGCTAACAGGGAGTGTTCTATTGTTCTATTAGTGAAAGCGTCTGCCAGTGTGGACAACTGGACAGAAATGATCTTGTGTATGGTGCTTCAGGTACAGTCCATCACCCACAGAACACCGGCGACATGACAGGTAGATGCAGCTTCATTAAGACAACAGATAATTCAACTAGATGGATGGATGCCGGAGATTCCTAGGGGAGAACAAAGAACAGGCTAAAAGAGAAACACTCACGTATTCATTGACTGGAGCATTCTGGCTGCTTAATAGCTGTCTCTGGCTTCCCTGCTAGATATAACCTCAGCATTCAAATTATCTTGTCTCCACAGCTGGAAACAAAGGACTGAAAACTTCTTTGTTTCTTTGTATGCCCTGAAAATGCATTTCTTCAGAAAGTAGGGGGGAAGTACTTGTAGAAGTAGATTCGGTTGAGTTTAAATGAGTTCTACAGTAACACATACATAAAATTCTCTTTTGCATGCTTTTGTAAGTAGACTTGTTTGCTTTTTTCTTTTTAAAGAAATTGATTTTTTTGTCTTATCAATCTGCACAGCTAATTCTCTGAGAGAATACAGAAAACAGACATGGAATAAGGATCTGCAGAAGAAAACCCTTCATCCTGCTTCCCAGTATTAATTATTAACAGACACTTGTATACTACATTTCAGTGTTAACACTTCGATGTCATGATTTACTACCAGTTTTAAGCAATCAAGCCACCTAACACTCATGATTGCTTGTGCAGATTAACCCCCAGAGACTCTGATTATCTAGGTGTAACGTGTATTTTCATATTGGTTTTGTAGATGGTTTTCTGCAAAGTTTGTTTTATTAAGTCTATGTGTGATGCCTCGGTCTAGCCATAGCATCAACAGGGGCTCCCAAGGGGGCAGGGGACGGATGAAGGAGACGGAGAAGAAGGCTGAAGGCACAACTCTGTTTATTCCTGCAAAAGCCTCAGCTACATAGACTTTCTGTATTTGTCAAATACTTGCATCACATTGTTCCAGGACCCACTGCGCCAACAAGTACAGACAGTATGCATCCTCCCTCATTCTATTTCAAAGTCTTTGTCTTTGTCTACCAAACTCCCTCAGATAAGCCCCCAGGCCCAAAGCTGAGAAAAATACTTCCTCAAATAAAAGGGCAAGTATGTGCAGCCCAGAGGGTTGAAGTCAATGGCCATTGCTGGCTCCTACCACCTCAGGGTCTGCATTGTGACTTTTTAGGACTAAAGAATAAGGCACAGCCAGGCGCCAGTGGCTCATGCCTGTCATCCTAGCTACTCAGGAGGATGACATCTGAGGATCGTGGTTCAAAGCCAACCAGGGCAGGAAAGTGCATGAGACTCTGATCTCCAATAAACCATCAGAAAACTGGAAGTGGCGCTGTGGCTCAAGTGGTACAGCGCTAGCCTTGAGGTGAAGAGCTCAGGGATAGCGCCCAAGCCCAGAGTTTAAGCCCCACAACCAACCAAAAATAAATAAATAAAAGAATAAGGCACAGACGTAGTGTGTTTTAATAAAGTTGTAACCAAAACCCAAAAAGCTACCAATTTTTGTATGCTGACATTGTGTCCTGCTCTGCTGAGTTTACTGGTCCTGTCTTTGGAGGGGTCTTCAGGATCTTCAAGACACAGACTCACCATGTGAAGACAGGAGTGACATCACCTCCTCCGGCCCAATTTCTACCTATTCCTTCTCTTACAGGACTGCTCTGGCCAGCACTTCAGGACTCTACTGAGCAAGGTGGCGAGGCAAGGCTCTCATCTCATCCTTTTAGAGGTGTTCTATTAACCCACCACCACGCAGCATGATGCTGGCTGTGAGTCGTTAACTATAGCCTTCTTTATGTTGTGATGTGATCTTTCAATGTCTAATTTTTACTCTAGGCTTTTATCATGAAGGAATGCTGAGTTTTATCAGAGGCTTCTTTTTTCCTATACCATCCTTGTTTCTCTGTAGCAGAACCAATGTGATTATAGTATATCATCTTGTTAATGTGTTGCTGAATTTAACTTCCAAGCATTGAGAATTATTATTATTGTTATGATTATTTTGCCGGTCCTGGGGACTGAACTTAGGACCTGGGCGCTGTCCCTGAGCTGCTTTTGCTCAAGGCTAGTGCTCTCCCACTTGAGCCACAGCTCCACTTCTGGCTTTTTCTGTTTATGTGGTGCTAAGGAGTTTAACCCAGGGCCTCATGCACACAAGACAAGCTCTCTACCACTGAGTCACCTTCCCAGCCCTGATTAAGGATTTTTTTTTTCATCTAAAATCACAACAAGGATCTTGGCCTTCATGTGTGGATGTTGTGTCCTTGTCTGGTATTGTTTCCACAGTAACTGAAGTGTCACAGACTGTGTTAGGAAGAGTTCCTTCCCTTCGTATTCATAGAAGAGGGAGAGGAGTATTGTCAAACCTGATTACATTTCCCAGTGATCAGTCTGATTCTAGGCTTTTCTTTGTTGGAAGACTTCAGTTTTGGGTTTTTTTCCTTGTTCTTTGGGCTGGGGGACTTTATTACTGATTTGTTTCAATGCTCATTGTAAGTCTGTTTAGATTTTTATATCCTCTTGGCTCCCTTTCTTCTGGATCTCTCAGTTTGCTGGCTTGTGACCTTTCACACACACACACACACACGCACACGCACACACACACACACACACACACACACACACACACACCCGCCTGTGGCCATCTACATTCCAGTGGCTCTGAATCACCTTCTTTCCCTTTAATGTGCTATCAGTACTCATACCGAGAACCTCCCTGCCCGTGCACTTTGTGCCACTGTCCATCACACACCCTCCTTTAGTCCCAATATTCACGTTAACCCCGCGCAGTCACCACGACGTGCACAGTCCTCTACCGAGGAGTCATGTTAGACCTTTATCATTTACTGATTGGTTGGATTTATTTACTATTTAAATAGATTTACTACCAACCAGTGTACATACTCAAAAGAGACTGAATGTAGGCACAAAGATGCACTGTTCTCATATAGATAGATTATCTATCTATCTATCTATCTATCTTTGAGCTACATTTCTGAGATTCTAATTGCTATTTTTCTTTTTTTTGGTCGGTAGTGGGGCTTGAACTCTGGGCCTGGGCGCTGTCCCTCAGCTCTTCAGCTCAAGGCTAGTGCTCTACCACTTCAGCTACAGCGCCACTTCCAGTTTTCTGGTGGTTTATTGGAATCTCACGGACTTTCCTGACCAGGCTGGCTTTGAACCATGATCCTCACATCTCAGCCTCCTGAGTAGCTAGGATTACAGGCGTGAGCCACCAGCGCCCAGATTTAATCGCTATTTTTCTGTATTGACCATTTGATCAATCACTTACTCTGACTACAGTGTCTTATATAATGGCTCCTGTACTTATGCTATGTGACTTCAAAGTGAGAAGATCAAACTGAAAACATAAATTATTTCCTGTCATTTATTTTACCAAAACCCATTTGATATCCTTTTTTTCTTTTTTGGTCAGTTGTGGGGCTTGAACTCTGGCCCTAGGCACTGTCCCTGAGCTTTTCAGATTAAGGCAAGGGCTCTACCACTTGAGACACAGCGCCACTTCTGGTTTCCTGGTGGTTAAGTGAAGATACAAGTCTCACAGATACAAGTCCTTCTTGGGTTAGCTTTGAACCATAATCCTCAGATCTCAGCCTTCTGAGTAGCTAGGATTATAGATGTGAGCCACCAGTGCCTGGCTGATATCCTTTCTCAACCTCTAATTTATTCTCTCTCTCTCTCTCTCTGGCTAAAGATTTGTCAAACTTCTTTCACTTTTCAAAGAAACAATTTTTTGTGTTATTGATTTTTGGTATTGATCTTTTAATCTCTCTTTCTGCTCTGGTCTTTATTATTTTCTTCCTTCTGATTATGGGTTTGGCTTATCCTTTTTTTTTTTTTTCTTGTCGGTCTTGGGGCTTGAACTCTGGGCTTGGGCGCTATCTCTCAGCTCTGCAGCTCAAGGAGAAAGCTCCACTACTTGAGCCACAGCGCCACTTCCTGGATTATTCTTTAAAAACAAAACAAGCCGGGCACCGATGGCTCACACCTGTAATCCTAGCTACTGAGGAGTCTGAGATCTGAGGATCACAGTTCAAAGCCAGCCCAGGCAGGAAAATCCGTGAGACTCATCTCCAACTAACCACCAGAAAACCGGAAGTGGCTCTGTGGCTCCAGTGGTAGAGCGCTAGCCTTGAGCTGAAGAGCTGAGGGACCTCACCCAGGCCCAGAGTTCAGGCCCCACAACTGACAAAAAACAAAAAAAACTTTGGGACTGGGAAGGTGGCTCAGTGGTAGAGCGCTTGCTTTGCATGCCTGAGGCCCTGGGTTCGATTCCTCAGCACCACATAAGCAGAAAAAAAAGCCGGAAGTGGTGCTGTGGCTCAAGTGGTAGAGCACTAGCCTTGAGCTGAAGAGCTGAGAGACAGCGCCCAGGCCCAGAGTTCAGACCTCATGACCAGACCCAAAAAAAACCCCCCAAAAAACCTTAAGCTACATCATTAGATTATTTATTTCCCATTTTCTAATATGGGCTCACATAGCTAGAAACTTCCATCGCAGCGCTCCTTTTGCTATGTCTCACATTCTGGCATATTGTATTCCACCGTCACTTGCTTCGAGGAACTTTTAAATCTGTGCCCGTCACCCCCCCCCCCACACACACACACACACGAGTGTCATCTCTGGCCCACCGCTCTCAGAGGCTTTGTTTTGGAGGCTGTCAATATCAAACTGACTCTTAGGGTAAATGAGTCGCTGCAGGCTCCCTGGGCACAGGAGAGGCGCGGGCTTTTGACATTCAGAGCAGCAAGGTCATTCTAAGCACGTGCCAGGGGAACTTCGGCAAGGCTGGCGTGCGGTGGGATCCCAGACGCTCTGTCCAGACTGTGCATCTGCGCGGGGCTGCCTCTGTTCTTGCGCAGCCTCCTCTCCTTTCGCTCTCCTGGCCTTGGCAGCCCCATGCATGCTGGGCTGCCTTACCCCGCCCCACCACCCAGTCTCTGCGTGTTCCATGTGCTACCTACTCATCAGCGGACTTCTCCCCATCACCTATCAGCTACAATTTTTTCTGTTAGGATCAAGTAGGTAGCTCAGGTGAGCCGTGAACTTTTGATCCTCCTGCTAGGACTATAGGTGTGTAGCAGCTGTCTCCAATTGTTTTGACTAAACCTCAGGGAGAAGCTAGTGAGTGCTGGGTGTCTGAAATCTACCACTTTGCTCCTTTCGAGAGCTGACTTCTTAAAAGAAGGCTTAATCCCTTCCCAGGTTTTATAAACTCAAATCTTTTTAAAACAAAACATACAGTACTGTCTGACCCAAACTACCAGAAACATCTAACAGTTTTACTGGTTTCATACATATGCAAGTTGCCAGGTCATCTTTTTGATTTCCAAAACATAAACAACAAGCTGTAACATAACAAAAAGTCCTACATGTACAAAAATTAAATTCTGCCCAAATTTTTCCTCATGAAAAGCAAAGATCAGAAAATGCCCCATGGTTTTAAGAAACCACACGTGTGCACACGCACACGTGCACACACACACGTGCACACGCGCCCCCCCCCTCCCGTGCCAAGCTCTGCCCCACCCCAGGTGCAGGCCTGTGGGTGACAGGAGAGACTTGCGCGCACACGCCGGAACCATGCGTGTGAGCCTGGCTACTTCTTCACTGTCACACTTAAAGCACAATGCAGCATTTGCCAAAACGAAGTCTTCTAGAAAAGACTGTACCGTCCAATCTTCCCATCCATCTCCACCCCAGGCAGAGGCAGTAGGATGGAGAAGATGGGCTTCGGCAGGCCTGGCTCAGGAAGCATTTAAAGAGCCCATGGCTTCCCGGCGTGGCTGGGTGCAAGCTGCCCACGTTTAGGGACTGAGCACCAGAAGCTTGTGAAGCTGGTAGAGAAAAGTATTCTTCCCTCGGCTGCCTTCCCGGTCAGCCTGCTCCATGACCAGCTTCGGATCAACCTAATGGGCAGACAGAAGGACCAGTCAGGCTCTGTGGTGGGGCCTGACTAGCATAAAATAAATACAATTATACACATATAGACGTATGACAAAAAAGAGCTCTGCTTTTCAACACTGTATGTCGGTTCTCATACTACGGATCTGATCATTCATTTTTAAACTATGTTTAATAAGGAAAGCCTTACTGAGAAATCTCCTGCACTGCCTAGTAAATAGGAACAGGAACTAGTAACTCATTTTTCCCATGATATTGGAGTTTGAACTCAGGCCTGGGACTTGCAGGTGCTCCACCACTTGAGCCACTCCACCAGCCCTCAGTGTTTTTTTTAAAACTTATTTCCAATTTATTTAAGATACAAAGTTCCCTAAAACATACCAATTGCAAATGAGTTCTGCTTTCAAAGCACTTCCCACTGTTAGAAGTCAGCTTCAGGAACGACCCTGCTCTGCACCGTGAAACCCGGTTCCGGGACGTCCGGAGGACACAGCGGAACCTAAACGCCTCAGAGGTGGGAACCCTTGCCCTAGCTGGCTTACGAAGACGCCTCTGGCTCTAGAATTAAAGCTTAAGACTCCTGCCTCCACTCCTTCTGCTGAAGCCACATCTGACTCCATTTTTTAGGCCTCACAGAGGAAATTGGGAAAGGACAAAGCCAGCTCTACCTTTTGTCAACACTGCTATGCTCAGATTCCTATACTGACACAGAGACCCTCAGTGTGATGGTATCAGGAGACATGGGGCCTCTGGAAGGTGATGAGTTCTGAGAGTAGGGACCCCTAGACCAGTCCCATCATGGGGTGAACATTCTCAGACACCAGAGATCTCACGGACACTCTGTCCCTGTCACATGACGGTGCAGCCAGAAGGCAGCTGTCTGCAACAGCTCCCAGAGCTGTCTCTGCTGGACTCTGATCTCAGCCTCCAGACCTGCTATTCCTCAGCCAGCTGTGTATGGATGCAGAGCGCTGACGAGCCATCTAAAGCCCACACGCAGCCCCGGTAGAGGAGGGGCAAAGCAGCTTTCAACAGTGCCAGGCGCGGCAGGGTTCCGGCCTGCCACTCACACTTGTCTTTTCTAAATGTACTTTTCCAGGCACCCACGGGGAGGCAGAGCAGAAGCAGCCACCCGCTCCACGGCCGCCAACTCTCCCCACTCGCCTGTGCTGCCCACTCTGCCTTGGCGCTGTGTTGTCACCGCCGAGGGGGCCTGGTTCTGAACCGAGGTCCACCCAGTGACCTTCTCCTCACCCACACCGAGCCGCCTCCCACTCACCTGATTCCACTCGTAGGGCTTTTCATGCCACTTGGGAACAATCTTCTCTCTAGGCTTCAACTGACAGAACAGGCTGCAATTAAGAAAAATAACTTATTTTTATTAAACATTATTAAAAAATAGTACTCTGATTTAAATCCTATACATTACCCTCAAAATCAGACAAATCCTCAACAGGTCAAATGTATGTAGTTTTGATCAGAGAATATTTAATTTACAGCACATTAAATAACCAACAAAAATGACTACAAAAATGCCTGGGAAGTGTTAGACATATTACACAATTGTAACAAGTGTCACCAGAAATTAAGAGACAGGCGTCACACACGAGCACGTGACCTGTTCAGAAAAGAAAAAAAAAGAGCAGTGCCAGAAGCTGACCGTGTGGGCCCAGATCAGCTCATCTCACACAGACCTCGGAGCAGCTACCACAGAGATGCTCAGGGAACAGGGCAAGCCATGAGCAAACACTTACACCATGGCAATAATGACTCAGAGAGCGCTTCAATAAAACTACATAAAAATGGAAATTCTAGCCGGGCGCTGGTGGCTCACGCCTGTCATCCTAGCTACTCAGGAGGCTGAGATCTGAGGATCGAGGTTCAAAGCCAGTCCAGGCAGGAAAGTCTGTGAGACTCTGATCTCCAAATAACCACCAGAAAACTGGAAGTGGTTCTGTGGCTCAAGCGGTAGAGCGCTTGCCTTGAGCTGAAGAGCTGAGACAGTGCCCAGGCCCAGAGTTTAAGCCCTACAACAGAAAGAAGGAAGGAAGGAAGGAAGGAAGGAAGGAAGGAAGGAAGGAAGGAAGGAAGGAAGGAAGGAAGGAAGGAGAAAGAGAGAGAGAGAAAGAAAGAAAGAAAGAAAGAAAGAAAGAAAGAAAGAAAGAAAGAAAGAAAGAAAGAAAGAGAGGAAGAGAGGAAGAGAGAGAAAGAACGAAAGAAAGGAAGAAGGAAGGAAGGAAGGAAGGAAGGAAGGAAGGAAGGAAGAGGGGAGGGAGGGAAGAAATTCTAGAATAAAAAGCATAATAACTGAAGCAGAAAATTCCCAGTTGTTCTAATTTTTAAAAGTCAGTAAACTTATCTTTTTTTCTCTTTTTTTTTTCTTTTTGTTTATGTGGTGCTGGGGAATCGAACCCAGGGCCTCATGCATGCAAGGCAAGCGCTCTACCACTGAGCCACCTTCCCAGTCCCAAGTCAGTAAACTTAAGGACAGACCTATAGTAATTATCCAATCTGATGAGCTGAGAGGGAAAGCAGAAAGGGCACTGAGCAGAGCCTCAGGGACAGAACCAACCACATGAACGCATCAGGATATACTCCACACTGCACAACCAGCAACACAGGTACACTACCAGATGCACTACAAAATGTCTCTTAGCAGAAGAAGACAGGAGGGATAAGGAGGACAAAGTTAAAGACCTTCGGAATACAATAGATTGCAAGTAAAAGGACAGAAAAAGATGGTTCATGCACAGAGAACCAAAGCAACTGAATTTATAGGAGACAAAACAGACCTGAAGGGCTCGGAAGGCAGCTCCGTGGGAGAGTGCTTGCCTTGTATGCAGTAGGCCCTGGGTTTGATTCCTCAGCACCACATAAGCAAAAAAAGCCAGAAGTGGTGTTGTGGCTCAAGTGATAGAGCGCTAGCCTTGAGCTGAAGAGCTGAGGGACAGCGTCCAGGCCCAGAGTTCAGGCCTCACAACTGACAAAAAAAAAAAAAGACCTGAAAATGAGAACTATTATTAGAAGCAGAATAATGATGAATGTAGGAAATCCCAGTGTCTACCAGAACCACCAACACAGACAGATGAATTTATAAGGTCACAAAAGAAGAGATCAGGGCTGGGAAGGTGGCTCAGTGGTAGAGTGCTTGCCTTGCATGCATGAGGCCCTGGGTTCAATTCCTCAGCACCACTTAAGCAAAAAGAAAAAAGCCGGAAGTGGCACTGTGGCTCAAGTGGTAGAGCACTAGCCTTGAGCTGAAGAGCTGAGGGACAGCGCCCAGGCCCAGAGTTCAGGCCCCACGACCGGACCCCCCCCAAAAAAAGAAAGAAGAGATCACTGTACAAAACTTTGCTAGAAATGAGCAATTCAAAACTAAAATTTAAAATTTTCATTCAAACAGCATCAAAGAAACTAAAACAGTTAAAAATAATTTAAGAAAAGAACAAGACCTGCATACTGAAATCTATAAAGCAGTGTTAAGAGCCAAGTGCTAGCTGCTCACACCTAGCTACTCAGGAGGCAGATGAGAATCACAATTCAAAGCCAGCCTGGGCAGGAAAGTCTTATGAGACTCTTATCTCCAATTAACCACCCAAAAGCCAGAACTGGAGCCGTAGCTCAAAGTGGTGGAGTGCTAGCCTTGAGCAAAAAGAGCTCAGGAACAGCACCCAGACCCTAAGTTCAAGTCCTATGGTGGTCAACAAACCAAAAACAGTGTTAAGAGAAATGTTTAAAAAATCCAAACAGATGTTCTCTTCTTCCCCAGTCTCACCTATAGCTGCAGCACAACCCAGGCAGAGGATCCTGCATGGGGGTGGGAAGAAGATCAGCAGTAACACAGCTGTGAAGGAGGGAAAACAGGACAGGAAGGCAAGGGCTGCCCATGACAGGCAGAAAGCACTGAAGTGACAACAGAGAAAAAGTATTTACCACCAAAACAAAAACCTTTGATCAGTCAGGCACTGGTGGCTCATGCCTCTAATCCTAGCTACTTATGAGATTGGGAGAATCACTGTTTGAGCCAACCCATCCACATTAGAGCCCATCCCAATCAACAGTTGGATACAGCAGTGCGTGTCTGACATCACAGCTACATGAGAGGCTGCCATGGGGAGAATCATAGTTCCAAGTCAGTCCTAGGCAGAAAAGTCTGTAAGATGCCATTCATCAGAAAAAGCTGGATGTGATGACACCCACTTATCATTCCTGCTACAGACAGAAGTAAAATATAGGAGAATGTCAGTCCAGGCACATACCCGAGCAGGAAGTGAGAATCGATCGTAAAAGTAGCCAGTGGAGGTAGGTCATTCTTCCTTGGAAGTGATCCATTTTCAGTCAACTGTCAGTGTATTCTTTTCCTAATAGACTTTCCTACTACTTTCACAATGAAAAAAATAACCAGTACAAAAAGGGGCTGGTGGTGTGGTTCAGAAGGCAGAGTACCTGCCTAGAAAGCACAGGCTTTCAGTTTAAATCTCAGTACTGCCAAAAAGAAGAAAACTGTCAGCAGAGCACCAGTGGCTCATATTTGTCATCCTAGCTACTCAGGAGGCTGAGATCTGAGGATTGCACTTTGAAGCCAGCCTGGACAGGAAAGTCTATGACACTCTTATCTCTAATTAATCACAGAAAAAGCCTCAAGTGGGGCTATGGCTCAAGTGATAGAACACTTGAGCACAAAAAGAGCTCAATGACAGCGCGTAGGCCCAGAGTTCAAGCCCCTGGACTGGCACATACATGCACACATATACATACACACACACACACACACACACACACACACACACACACATGCTCCCACATACACAAAAACCCTCTGTCATCTACAGAACATATTAAGGTGAAAGACAATGGGGCAATTTATAAGGCATTTCTATAATTCAATGAGAAGACAAAACATTTGTAAATGGGTGAAAGATCAAAGAAAGATAAATTATTGGCCAAAGATAGATAAATTATTGGCCAAACAAATTATTGCTACATAACGAGGTAATCTACAGTTAGATATTATCGCATACCAGTAGACTGGCTACAGTAAAAACAAAACGAAGCAGTCTGGCCATGCCGTGCAGGTGAGGATGTGGAGACGGGAGCTGGCGTGCAGCTCGTGGAAGGCATGGGGACTTTGCAAAGAGTTTGTCCATTTGGTCCTTTCTTTAAAAATTAACACAGACTGATACAACCCAACAATTCTACTCCTGAATTTCTTTTTTTTTTTTTTTTTGTCAGTCGTGGGGCTTGAACTCTGGGCCTGGGCGCTGTCCCTCAGCTCAAGGCGAGTGCTCTACCACTTGAGCTACAGTGCCACTTCCGGTTTTCTGGTGGTTTATTGGAGATAGGAATCTCACGGTCTCTCTTGCCCGGGCTGGCTTTGAACCGCAATCCTCAGATCTCAGCCTCCTGAGTAGCTAGGATTACAGGCGTGAGCCACCAGCGCCCGGCCCTACTCCTGAATTTCTACCCAAGGGAGGCATCTGCAAACATGCTCACAAAAACTGTGACAAGGCTATTATTCACAGAGCCAAATGCTAGAAACAACTCACAAACTTTATCAACTGGTAAAGGAATAACAAAATGGCATATGCCAATGATGAACATGTTACAACGTGGACAAACCTTACTTAATAAAAGTAGATTTTTAAAGAAAATATGATCGCATATATATCAAAATGCCAGAGAGGGCAGATGTATAGAGCCATAGCCCACGGCCATCCAAAGCTGAGGGTAAACAGCCTTACTGATGTGCGGCTTACAAGCCACAAAGTCTACCCATCGTAGGTATCAAATCTCTTAGTTTTAGTCATTTGTACAAGTTGTTCAAATGTCACAATTCTGTATCTAGCAAGCTAGTGGCAACTGTGGCCTATCCTCAGGAGACCATGGCTAAGCCTCCTGGTGTCAAAGCAGCCAAGGAAGACACACATAGTCAAACATGGGCTGGAATAAGACTTCCTTTACATAGAGAAGGGTGAAGCAAGATCCGCTCAGGGCAAGTGTTGGCCCCTGTGGTCAGTGAGCCCCTCTGGGGGCCAACAGGAAGCAGGCAGACTCAAAGGCTGTGACCAACACTGCCTCCAAATGGTGCTGATGAAAAATGACGCTGATGGTCTGCAGAGCTCCACACATTCACTAAAAGCATTTTGGTGCTCAACACTAACTAACCAGGACACAGTTCCTTGTGCTGAGGGGCAGGGCTGCCAGGCTGTGTCAGGCTGAAGGAGTGTCCAGTCCCTAGAAGCCTCATTCCCTGCCCTTCACGTGCTCTTCTATGTACGTTAAGTTTCAAGGCAGGAACATTATAGTAAAACATTCTTATTTGCAAAGAAAATGAGCAAAGAAAGTAGAGTTAGCCTTTCTCACGATTTCTAAGGCAGCTTTATATACTCAATACCTTTTGAAGACCCTGGTTGAACCAGTGAAGCCCGCCTGGGTTGGGGAAGAAGAACACCCTGGGGGTGCTCATGGCATCTTCCCTTCATGGCTCCAGCTTTCAGCTAGCACAGGAGCAGAGGGCAGAGGAACTGGCGCCCTACCTGAGATGCTGGCCCTCAGATGGCGCACCACCCCAGGAGTGGGACGCCTTTGTTTCTCTTCCTAACTGTGCCCATCTCCTCAGCCTCTTCTGGTCCTCCAAGCTGACTCTGGCTCACCATCTACACCAAGGGGCACTCCCTGCCCTCTGGCTGGGTTTGGCTAACGAGGAGTCCAGAGAGGGAAAACGTTTAGTGGGCTTTCAGCCCACTTCCTCCTCCTTGATCTATGGTACCCACTCACTGCGGACCTGTGCCCTGCCCTGGCATCCAAAATGACCCCTCCAGCATGCTTTCCTAGAGTCGCCCATCCAGGCCAATGCCGCCTGTGCGGCCTGCACTCTGGCTGACAGTGCGGGGTCAACACCCCAACAACGTCTGCGGCTGTCTTGGCTCTAGAGGCTCCTGCGAGGCAGCCGCTCCAACAAACTTCCTACACGCTTCCTCACATCCACAATCAACACCGCTCCGCAGGAGTCTGACTCATGACACCACTTACCCTAGAAGTTTCTGACGGGCATTATCCTGTAACTGCACAATTCTTTCTGGTCCGAGATACTCGGACCCATTTGGTCCATCACACACCAGTTTGTTGATGGCAGCCCTGAGAATGTTGATCTGCAAATAAACAGTGACATAAATATTCACACAGCTCCACACAGCTTGGGTTTTATTCCCCAGGAAGCAGCTTGTAGCACTCAGAGTGACTTTCTATGACTGACACCTGTTAGATGAATGTTTAACTATTAAAACAAAAGAAATAATATCAATAATCACTACCATATATATTAATCGTATAGGGGAATTTCACTGTGACGTGTCCACACATGTATACAAGGTATCCTGACCAACTTCACCCATCTGTTTGACCCCACCCCCTCCCAGTTCTTAAAACAATGAACACACTTCACTGTCCTGTTTTTATACATGCAAATAATAAACTTCTTGGTCCACAAGCATCTTCTCTTTGTTAACCACACCCCTCCTACTGTTACCTATCACCCCAACTCCCTCTGCTCAGGTCAGGAGCACTCCCTCTGCTCAGGTCAGGAGCACTCCCTCTGCTCAGGTCAGGAGCACGCCCTCTGCTCAGGTCAGGAGCACTCCCTCTGCTCAGGTCAGGAGCACTCCCTCTGCTCAGGTCCCTCTGCTCAGGTCAGAAGCACTCCCTCTGCTCAGGTCAGGAGCACGCCCTCTGCTCAGGTCAGGAGCACTCCCTCTGCTCAGGTCAGGAGCACTCCCTCTGCTCAGGTCCCTCTGCTCAGGTCAGAAGCACTCCCTCTGCTCAGGTCAGGAGCACTCCCTCTGCTCAGGTCCCTCTGCTCAGGTCAGAAGCACTCCCTCTGCTCAGGTCAGGAGCACTCCCTCTGCTCAGGTCAGGAGCACTCCCTCTGCTCAGGTCAGGAGCACTCCCTCTGCTCAGGTCAGGAGCACGCCCTCTGCTCAGGTCAGGAGCACTCCCTCTGCTCAGGTCAGGAGCACTCCCTCTGCTCAGGTCCCTCTGCTCAGGTCAGGAGCACTCCCTCTGCTCAGGTCAGGAGCACTCCCTCTGCTCAGGTCAGGAGCACTCCCTCTGCTCAGGTCAGGAGCACTCCTTCTCCCTGGCAGTGCAGAGGGCGCCAGGAAAAGCTGTCACCCTGAGGACAAGCGTGTATGCCACCAGATAAAGCATGACAGCAGACACAATGTCCTAAGGGTGAAAGCATGGTGAGTCAGAGGACTCGCTGGCTCTGTGAAGAGCTGTCACACTAACCTCGACGATGTCCTCCACGCTGAACTGCACGTCGAACGCCAGTTCCATGTCATGCTCAGGCAGCACAGGGGCCTCGGTGGTCGGACTCCATCCCAAACCACACAGGACACCAGTGTAGCATTTTCCGTCGCGATCAACCCTGAGGTATGCATTTTAAGGGACGTTCACTGTATTTCACCATTTTAGCACTCAAGAATTGACTGATAAAATCCTCTTCCATTATGCCTGACATAGCAACTCATTTCATTTGTGTATTTCCTCTGGTTTTTACACAGAAATAGATATTGTTACGATGAGAGCCAAGTACCCATATTAACCCAATATTAATATGAATTTCTCTTTCACTGACATAGATGAGTTAATGAACACAGAATTACAATTTCTTGGTTCTGTTTGTGAGTATCTCTGAATGGGCTAGCTTTTCACTAGGGAGATTTCTGGAGGACACCTCCACTTGAAGGCTCTGAGACCTCAGGCCACAGTAAGACCTTCCTCCTCTGTTCTTCTTATCTACTCTGTTCCGGCCGCCAAGGCTGCCTAGCACAGTGCTTCACACTGGGAGTACACTGAGGCTCCCAGGGCTCCAGTAACGCCTTATGAGACGGCTGTAACTGCACACCATTCTCAGTAGGATGTCACTTGAAAAGTCCCCATTCAGTCTTGGCACAAAAACTACAATCAGCTAGACAGTCCTCCTCCTATTATCCTGGTTCCCATGAGAAGAGCTGCTGATGAGAGAGGCAGAAAATGCACTGAGCGCCCCGACCTGCGCACCCCAGCTCCTCAACGCAGCATGCTGCAGAGTGCCGGCTTTCCCGCCCTGTGGGAGCACCTGCAGCCACCCATGATGCCAGCGAACCCGACTGCCTACGGCCAGCCCAGGGGCACAGTCGAGCTCAAAGCTCAAGTATGGCTTCTTCTATCAAGTATCACTTTTGCATCACCATAAAGCTAAAAAAGTAATAATAAAAGGAAGTCCAGAGCCATGTATTCATCAGTGGTAGCAAGAATGAATCATAGTGGAGCTGAGGGAAAGCCAAAAAACTGCCAGACAAGCTGGGTGGCAGTGGCCATGCCTGTCATCCTACCTACTCTTTGGGAGGCTGAGATCTGAAGATCGTGGGTTGAAGCCAGCCAGGGCAGGAGACTCTTATCTCCAACTAACCAGAAAAAAAGCCAGAAGTAGAGGTGCAACTCAAGTGGCAGTATGCTAGCTTTGAGCAAAAGAGCTCAGGGACAGAAATGAGGATGCTCTAGGGGAGGGACACAAAGGCGCAATGCCTTTGTGCCTCCCATCATATGAATTATTTACCAGAATGAACTCCAGGAAATGGAAACAAGAGGTTCTTTAACAACAACAACAGCTCAGGACAGTGCCAAGTTCAAGTCCCAGAAACACACACACACACACACACACACCTCCTTCTGCAAATGCTTCTCTTAAAAGAGGAAAGAAAATGCCTTCTGGCTCCATCTAGGTTTTCACTGTACAAAAGCTCAGGTAGGGTCAAAATGGAGGCCTATGCTCTACCTCAACTCCATCACTGGTGCAAACAGCATACTGAGGAGAGCTGGGAGGCCGGGGATGTGAGGCATCAGAGAAGTCTCTCTCAGGAGCATGGTGGACCCTGCGGCACAGGGAGATAGAAGCCAGTGTGGAAGCCCAGCCCTGTCACCGGCCGCCCACATCTGCTGGGTCTGTCTCATGGGCTCCCAGCCCACCAAAGAGAACTCGCCCCTCTGCCCTCAGCTCCCACCTCCGCCTCCAGACAGACACCTCAGGAGGCTGCTTTGGCAGTCGCCCCTCCGAGGAGTCACTCTTCTTCCCTTTCACCTCATTACACAACTGACTTTTCCCAGACCCCAAATCTTGGGTTTATTCTCTAGCCAAGCACAATGAATAACTGAGTGTTAAAGACTCAACTAATTCCCACATTCTTGTGTAACAGAAAGCAATAATGTGCCGCTTCTTAAACCTGCTTCAGCCAGTGCACTCAGGAAATAGCCTAAAAGTATAATATATGAGCAGAAACACATGCATTAATTATAAGATAGTTTTCCAGCAGTCTGTCAAGGAAAAGAGAGAGGACAGACAAATCAAAGCCTCTGCTCACCAGTGGCGTTGACTGAGAGTGAGGCGGCCACCAGCATTCTCTGGTGCAGGTCAGCAGGAGCATCACTGATGACAACTGAGTTGATGCTCTCCTTCTCGATCCAAACACACCTGGAAAGAAGTGGCAGGAGACAGGGTATCGGCCCCCTGATCAGGCAATGAATCATGCCAGCCTACAATGAGTGCCCTTAGGAGATGGTCCCAGTGGCAGTCACAGGCTAATCTACAGGCTGAGGCCCTCCTCACACTGGCTCTCACGTCTCCTCCCTTCCACCCTCCCCACTCCTCATGTGGCCGTCTCTCCTTGTCTTTACGCCACCAGCACATGAGGATGCCCCAACTTGCTCGTCTATCTGCTCTGCGTCCTGCAGAGGGCGTTCGGCAGTGAGCCTACTCTCCCCACGCCGCTTCTCAGCAGCAACAGATTTGCAGGCACTCTACAGGACGTTTCTTCTTTCTTGTCCCTCATCACTGACCAGCCTGAGCTCCAGCCTGTTTGTCCCACAGGTACCTCCTGTCCTGGCCTCAGTTACACCAAGGACCAGTCTGAGAAGGAACCTCTCACTCAGAAATCCAATGTAGTGGGCACCAGTGACTCATGCCTGTAATCCTAGTTTCTCAGGAGGCTGAGATCTGAGGATCACAGTTCAAAACCAGCCAGGGCAGGAAAGTCTGTCAGACTCTTTTTTTTTTTAATTTTTGCCAGTTACGGTGCCTGAACTCTGTGCCTGGCACTATCCCTCAGCTCTTCAGCTCAAGGCTAGTGCTCTAACACTTGAGCCACAGCACCACTTCCAACTTTTTCTGCTTATGTGGTGCTGAGGAATCAAACCCAGGGCCTCATGCATGCAAGGCAAGTACTCTACCAATGAGCCACCTTCCCAGCCCTAAGTCCATCAGATTCTTATCTCCAATTAAACACCAGAAAACTGAAAGTGGTGCTGTGGCTTAAGTGATAGAGGGCTAGCGTTGAGCTGAAAATCTCAGGACAGCAACCAGGCCCAGAGTTCAAACCCCATGACAAGAAAGAAAGAAAGAAAGAAAGAAAGAAAGAAAGAAAGAAAGAAAGAAAGAAAGAAAGAAAGAAAGAAAGAAAGAAAGGAAGGAAGGAAGGAAGGAAGGAAGGAAGGAAGGAAGGAAGGAAGGAAGGAAGGAAGGAAGGAAGGAGAGAAAGAAAGAGAGAAAGAGAGGATGGAAAGAAAGAGGGGCGGGGGGAGGATGGTAGGGATGGGAAGGGGAAACAAAGGAGGAGGCTACAATGCTTGATAGGAAATGTACTCATTATCTTGCCCATGTAATTGTAAACCCTCTGTACAGTATTTTCACAATAAAAAATAAATAATTTTTTTTAAAAAAGGAAAGAAAGGGAGAGAGAAAGAGACATAGAGAGAGCGACAGAAAGAGAAGGAAGGAAGGAAGGAAGGAAGGAAGGAAGGAAGGAAGGAAGGAAGGAAGGAAGGAAGGAGAGAGAAAGAAAGAAAGAAAACCAATATATTCTGCACACCAATTTCAGTGCTCATGCAGGAAAGAACCGTGGAAGGAGGGTCTGAGCATGTGCATTTTCAACAGCTCCTCCATGAATTCCTCACCACCATTCCTTGAGGGATGGAGAGGAACTTTGAGAAGCTAGGGGTTGCCTAAGTGATGGTTTCTTTTGCAGTACTGGGACCACAACTCAGGTCCTCATGCTTGTGGCAGGCAAGCCCCCGGCACTCCAGAGGGATCACAGTAAGGCTTCAGTTTGTGGATGAACACTAAAACATGGCTTATAAACATTGCCCTTGTGCCACAGGGTCAGCACCCTACCCCCCCGCCATCCAATTCAATCAAAACTTACTCCAGTGCTCAGATTTGGGCTATGCCAACTCACCCTGATCCCCAACACTGCGCTGGCAAACGCCTCCGCAGTCATCAGATCTCAAACTCCTCCTAACAGCTCTACTGTCTCCCAAGTGCCGTCAGGCCCAGACACTTGCATGGTGTTCTGGGACCCTGTCCAGACACTTGTCACCGCTAGTCTTCTTGTCCATAGAATCACACTGGATCCACAGTATTAGTGAAGGTGACAGGTGCTAACCAAACTTCAACTAGCATCAACTGCACCTCAGATAACCCCACTGGCCACCACGCAGGGCTGCTCAGAGCACGCTGGTTACCATCCCAGATCCAGGACACCCACAGGCCTGAGGAGTCAGTCAGGACTAGAATAGGAAAAATGAAATCTCCAAGAGAAGATACCCCAAAATATGTACTGTAAACTGTTTTTGTGGAAGAGAGATTTGGAGCTAGGTGGGAATTAAGATGAGTATGAAATTTCCCAGCAATTTGGATACAAATAAAGATTCGTATCTGATGAAGTCTCTAATAAAGGAGCAGAGAAAAAATTCGTGGGAAAATTAACTGAATCCTACCTGAACTTGGATATTCTGGTCAAACTCTGACACTTCAGTTCATATGGGTTAAAGGGCCCATGGAGCACAGCCTGCACACAAAGCACACACGTGAGTAATGAGCAGTACATCATGCACCATCACGTGTAAAAGTCTAAGTCAGCACACACTGGTTTTTGTGTCCGGTCGTGGGGCCTGAACTCTGGGCCTGGGCGCTGTCTCTCAGCTCTTCAGCTCAAGGCTAGCACTCTACCACTTGAGCCACAGCGCCACTTCCGGCTTTTTTCTTTTTGCTTATGTGGTGCTGAGGAATCGAACCCAGGGTCTCAGGCATGCAAGGCAAGCACTCTACCACTGAGCCATTTTCCCAGCCCAAGTCAGCACACACTGTGAAGACTGCATTTCCAAGTTTAGTAAGAGGGCTGGAGGCCTTGCTCAGAGGCTACTGAACACAAAGCCCTGAGTTTAAATCCAAGAACAAAGGAAGGGTAGGGTAGGACAGGACAGGACAAGAGAGGGAGGGAAGGAGAAAGGGAGGGAGGGAGGGAGGGAGAGAGGGAGGAAGGGAGGGAGAGAGGGAGGGAGGGAGGGAGGAAGGGAGGGAGGGAGGGAGGGAGGGAGGGAGGGAGGGAGGGAGGGAGGGAGGGAAGGGAGGGAGGGAGGGAGGGAGGGAGGGAGGGAAGGGAGGAGTGATTAAAAATAAAGAAAAAAGAAAAGAGAAAAACAAAGGTATTTTGGGTTGGGTACACAAGTCAGAGGTACAGCACTTGTCTAGTATGTATAAGGCCCTGAACTTGATCTTTAGCACAACACAAAAAGCCCTAGCTGAGTGCTAATGGCTCACTACTGTAATCCTAGTCACACAGGAGACTGATGATATATGAGGATTACAGTTTGAAGCCAGCTGAGGAAGGAAAGTCCATGAGATTCTTATTTCCAATTTCTTGAGGTTTTGTTGGTTCAAGACTGGGCTTCAAACTCAGTAGCTGATGCTTTTGCTCATTGTCTGATGCCCTATCACCTGAGCTATGTCTCCAACCCCTCTTTATCTTCAACTAAACACCAAAAAAGCAGAAATGGCACCGTGGTTCAAGTAGTAGAGTGCTAGCCTTGAGCAAAAATGCTCAGGGACAGGGTCCAGGCTCTGAGTTCAAGTCCAGGAGTGGCACACTGGCAAACACTGTGCCCATGCACACACACGTGTTCTTTTCCTGGAATGAAACTGACTAAAATTCTTCCTCTCTGCTCTACATGAAACATTGACAAATATGTTAATAAAAGTATGATTCTTTTCCGTAGATCAAACCCATTGAACAGACAAGCATTATGCCGCAAGGCGAACAGCTGGGGCAATAAAAGTGGGGTCTCTGAACAGAAGAACCTGCAGCCAGCCTTCTCCAGAGAGGCGGCAGGGCCAGCCCCAGTGCCCAACCCACAGCCCTTTCAGCAGCAGGAAACCTGGACTGGGGCTGGGAAGGTGGCTCAGTGGTAGAGTGCTTGCCTTGCATGCCAGAGGCTCTGGGTTCGATTCCTCAGCACCACGTAAGCAAAAACAGAAAAAAGCCGGAAGTGACGCTGTGACTCAAGTGGTAGAGCGCTAGCCTTGAGCTGAAGAGCTCAGGGACAGCGCCCAGGCCCAGAGTTCAGGCCCCACGACCGAACACCCCGCCCCCCCCCAAAAAAGAAAAGAAAACCTGGACTGGCAACTCTTCCTTAAAGCACATCTCTTCTTACAGCAGAAAAACCAGGACACTTGGCCACTTTGGAAAGAAGCAAGGTTTTTCTTTTAACATTCACTGAGCAAAATCGCCAGTGTTTTCCCTTCCCTTCCCTCCCTCCCTCCCTCCCTATCTTAAAACACAGACTTCACTGTAGAAAAAGCAAGAGTACTAAGAACCAGGAAAGAGCTAAGCATGGTGGCACAGAGTGAAACCCACACTCGAGAGGCTGAGGAGGAAAGCTGTGAGATCCAAGGCCTCAGGGATTCTTGGACCTCAAAAACCAAAAGAATCTAGAGCAGCAAAGCTCTCGTGTCTAGCTCCAGGCCAAGCTACACCCCAGCATGCTGGAAGGCCTGGAGGTCGTGTCCCGCAGCTCCACACACCACACCTTGCAGCTGGGAGCACCCAGTCTATTGGAAGAAAAGCTCTCCAGCAAAACCCGGATCAGATACTTCTCGTCGTCCTTCATCGGGGAGGGCAGAGACCCGTCGGCCACAGTCTCCACTGCCTTGGAGAACAGACCCTTGAGGACTTCGTGGCTTTGCTGAACAAAGCAAAAAAAATTTTTTTGTTAAAAGAGAAATTCTATTAAAAGCATCTTATTCCAACCTAATCTAAACATTTCATATCTGACCTGTAGATTGCTAAGGTAAAAACAAGGTCATTTTAAAATTCAAGTAAAGTAAATGGGTCAGGAAGGTGATTCAGTGGTAGAGTGCTTGCCTTGCTTGCATGCATGAGGCCCTGGGTTCGATTCCTTAGCATCACATAAGCAGAAAAGGCCAGAAGTGGCTCTGTGGCTCAAGTGGTAGAACGCTAGCCTTGCGCTGAAGAGCTGAGGGACAGCGCCTACCTAGGCCCAGCATTCAGGCCCCACGACCGACAAAAAAATAAAATAAAAATATAATTCAAGTAAAAGAAGGTAATACTTTATTATGTGTTAGCCATCAGAAAATACAAGTGTTTTACATATAAAATTCAGTTTTACACAGGGAATCTCATCACAGTTCTTATTTTTCAGCTGTTAGAAAATTTAGCCAGCTTTCTAGATATGGTCTTGCGAGACTGTCCTTCCCCGACTCCCTCTTCCTCCCTCCCGACTTCCTCTCTTCACCCACAGCAGCTACCACAGAAGCACAACCAAAGACCTTCAGCACTGAGCAGAAGCAGCCTCTTGGAAACTTTCAGGCCAAGAAAAGTAACTTTACAACTCATCTTGAAAGAAAGTTAATTTTTTATTTTAATTTTAGTCAGTCATGGGGCCTGAACTCTGGGCCTGGGCGCTGTCCCTCAGCTCTTCAGTTCAAAATGAGCGCTCTACCACTTGAGCCACAGCGCTACTTCTGGATTTTTCTGTTTATGTGGTGCTGAGGAATCAAACCCAGGGCTTCATGCATGCAAGGCAAGCACTCTACCACTGAGCCATCTTCCCAGCCCAAGATAATTTTTTTTTTTTTTTTGGTCGGTTGTGGGGCTTGAACTCTGGGCCTGGGCGCTGTCCCTCAGCTTTTCAGCTCAAGGCGAGCACTCTACCACTTGAGCTACAGCACCACTTCCAGTTTTCTGGTGGTTTATTGGAGTCTCGAGGGCTTTCCTGCCCGGGCTGGCTTTGAACTGCGATTCTCAGATCTCAGCCTCCTGAGTAGCTAGGATTACGGGCATGAGCCACCAGCACCCAGTTCCAAGATATATTTTAAAATGTGAAAAATATTTTATTAATAACCACCATTATCAAGATAATTCTTAGAATCCATTTTAAAGGAAGAAAATTATAGAACATATTCAACTCTAATTTTCATTTCAAGGGGAAAAAGCTTGAATGGGGAACAAAATGATATCCAACCAGCACAGCCTCAGGGAGATCCAGAAGCTATAAATAGACCCACAGACCTGATCCAGGCTTGGCCCACCATCTCCATCATCAGTATCAGCATCATTCATCGATCCATCCCTCTTAACCTCAGAGAGGAGGGAAAGTGCTCCCTGCTCCTTGGTTTTCTCTTCCCCACCTCTCCCCTGAGATTTGCAGACACATGAGTGCTCTCACGGGACGGAGGTACATACTTTCGACTCATAGGACTCCTCTGAAAGCTCAGCATGGCCCTCTCCAATGAGGATGTCTCTGATGTTGACGATGTCCTGGGTCCCCAAGTAGCGGTACACATCCACATGCAGCACATTGTGCACAACTGAGAAAACCTTCACTAGCAGGGCACAGCCACTCACAAGGGAAGCAAACCTCCCGCTGGCCCTGCCGCTCCAATGCTCACCACAAACAAGAGACTTCGCGGAGGGTCGCATTTTGCAAATCTTAAATTCCAAAGCCTATGTAAGAAAGAAAGGCATACTGCAATGACTTTAAAAGCAAGTAAGCTAGATGCCAGTGGCACACATCAGTTATTCTAGCTATTCAAGAGGCTGAGATCTGAGGATCATGGTTTGAGGTCAGCGCAGGAAAAAAAGTCTGCGACATTATCTCTGATTAACCACCAAAATGCTGAAAGTGGCACTGTGGCTCAAGTGGTAGAGCACTCATTTTGAGCTGAAGAGCTGAGGGACAGCACCCAGGCCCAGAGTTCAGGCCCCATGACTGACAATAAATAAATAAATAAATAAATGATAAATAGTAAGAATTTCACAGCTAAAGAAACTTGTTCTTACTTTTTTCTTTTTTGCCATTCCTGGGGCTTGAACTCAGGGCCTGGGCGCTGTTCCTGAGCTTCTTTTGCTCAAAACTAGCACTCTACCACTTGAGCCACAGCGCCACTTCCACCTTTTTCTGTGTATGTGGTACTGAGGAATGGAACCAGGGCCTCATGCATTAGCTAGGCGAGCACTCTGCCACTGAGTCACCTTCCCAGCTCTGATCTCATTTTTTTCCTCATCAGCAGCAGCAGCACTGGCCAGCCCCTTCCCTACACTGGGCCCTGGCTGGTATGATGGAATGGTGGGGGCCATGTGCACCCAACTCTCACTACAACAGACTCTACCTCACCTGAAATGGAAGCTCGAGAAGCTGACTCGGAATCTCCATTAGAAGACACAGCTCTACCCGAGTTCTATTGCCATAGTCTACAAAGAATACCTGGAAGATGGAAAAAAGTGAATCTTAGATCTATGGCTCAGACAGCCTCAACCTTATGCAACACAGTGCTGTCCACGGTCCTGCAGACTTCCCCAGTGGGTCAGGTCTCAAACCCATAGTGATGATGGAAATATCTCAGGCTTCCCTAGTGCGATCATTTTACATCCATTTCTACCTGTTATTTCCCTTTAGTTTGAACGGTTTGTTACAGAGAACCTACCTCAGCGTGGTCTCCAGACACATAAAGGATCTGGGCTCTAAAGTAGCTCTCCCTGTCACAGTCAGCAAAAGGCGCCAAGCAGACCAGGTCTGGGTGAGGGTGAACAGGCAGGGGCGCCAGTTCCAGCTGGTTTATCTCAGCAGTGAGCTTTTTAAGAAGTTCTGTGTTCCTTTCATCAATCCTGTACCCCCAAAAGTGGCCCACTTCTACCACCTACAAGGGAAAGGAATGGCAGGGATGAACACTACAAAGGGAGACTCCACGGCACTTCGCAAACTTAGTCCTGGGTATGTGTGCACTTGCTAAGAGTGCTTGTGAGAGAAGGAAAAAGAGGGCTCCGAGCAACTAAGTAAGGAAGTGTGTGTGACACATTCTGTTCCTGGAGGAACAGGACTCACTGGGCCACGTCCAGGCACTAAAGGCTCTGAGAGGTCTGAGTCTAGCCCAGACATAAAGCCAATGCCACAGGGCCTCAGGTCATCCCCAAGCTGGTTGGGCCAGGTGTTGTGCAAGTACACAGCCACAGACAACTGGTAGTATGTGGGTCCTGGCATATTTCGGCGAAGGTCATGCTGAGCAACTTGTCACTATTGCTCAGAACATGCAGG
Organism: Dipodomys spectabilis; assembly: GCF_019054845.1. Classification (NCBI taxonomy): domain Eukaryota; kingdom Metazoa; phylum Chordata; class Mammalia; order Rodentia; family Heteromyidae; genus Dipodomys; species Dipodomys spectabilis. Next base: position 1,996,386 of record NW_024870889.1, on the reverse strand, counting down.
GCCACAGACACTAGTGTCTCCATCTGTCTAGAACCCAGATTTACACACGAATGTGGATTCGCCAGAAAGTATGTAAGAAGTGTTTTGATTTTGGTGGCTGGGATCAGACCCAGAGCATCACACATGTAAGGCAAGAGCTGTAGCCATACCCTTGAGCTGAATCTCAAAGACCCCATGTATTTTAATTAAAATTTTATTTTAAAGAAATAAAAACCAGGGACTGGGAAGGTGGCTCAGTGGTAAAGCGCTTGCCGTGCATGCCTGAGGCCCTGGGTTCAATTCCTCAGCACCACATAAGCAAAAACATAAAAGAGCCGGAAGTGGCGCTGTGACTCAAGTGGTAGAGCGCTAGCCTTGAGCTGAGGGACAGCACCCAGGCCCAGAGTTCAGGCCCCACAACCGGACCCAAAAAAAAAAAGAAATAAAAACCAGCGCTGGGAATGTGGCTTAGTGGGAAAGTACTTGCCTTGTATGCATGAAACCCTGGTTTCAATTCCTCATTACACAGAAAAAGCCGGAAGTGATGCTGTGGCTCAAATGGGAAGGGATGAGAAGGGGAAACAAAGGAAAAGGAAACAATGCTTGATAAGAAATGTACTCATTATCTTGCCCATGTAATTGTAGCCCCTCTCTGTACGGTATTTTCACAATAAAAAAAAAAAGAAAAGAAAAAAGAAATAAAAATCATACCAAATAATTGTAGTGCTAATATTAGTTTTAGTAATATAAATTTAATTATACAGGCACATATCACAATACCAATTTTTAACATGTATCTTGTCAATTATACCTATCTTTTTTTTTTTTTTGTCAGTCATGGGGCTTGAACTCTGGGCTTGGGTGCTGTCCCTCAGCTCTTTAGCTCAAGGCGAGCGCTCTACCACTTGAGTTATAATGCCACTTCCGGTTTTCTTGTGGTTTACTGGAGATAGGTGTCTCACGGTCTTTCCTGCCCGGGGCTGGCTTTGAACCTCGATCCTTAGATCTCAGCCTCCTGAGTAGCCAGGATTACAGGTGTAAGCCAACCCTTGCCCGGCTTATTTTATCATTTTAAATGTACTTAACATTTTAAAAATTAATTTTGGAATGTTTGTTATATTATTTCACTCTATTCTGAAGCACACTAATTCAAACTCACCCATGCATAAAACCTGGTTAGAGTGCACAGCTATGTGTGTAGGAACGTTTTACACACAAACACACACACACACAGTATCAGCAGAATCAGAGATGAAAAAGGGCCAGGTGCTGGTGGCTCACACCTGTAATCCTAGCTACTCAGGAGGCTGAGATCTGAGGATCAGGGTTTGAAGCCAGACAGGAAAGTCTGGGAGACTTTCATCTCCAATTAATCACAGAAAAAGCCAGAAGTAGCACTGTGGCTCAAGTGGTAGAGTGCTAGCCTTGAGCAAAAGGAAATCGAGGACAGTGCCCAGGCCCTAATTCCAAGCCACAGGATGGGAAAAAGAAAGAAAAAAAGAGAGAGATGAGAAAGGCTCTAATCTCACCCTCACGCATTCTTACCTCCGTGACATCAACAGTAAGGAAGACATCAGCAACTGTCTTGGACCTGTCTGATGTGTTGAATGAGACTTGCATAGGATCTACTGTCTGCTTCTGGAAGTCCACATTCACCCTATGTAACACACAAGTATTATTTTTAAAAAAAAAATTTCCAAAACAATGTTTATATTCGTGAAGTTCCATGACTTGTCCTAATACTTGTACAAGAAAAGAACATTTCATGAAACACCTAAGTTGGTGCTATAGTTTAGATTTGGAAAGCCTGCCTTGTGTTGAAGCCTTGGGGACAGTGAGGTACAATGCGACTTTAGGAGGCTGGGCCTAGAGAAGGAAGGTGTTACCTTGGTGGTCCTTGAAGGGGAAACAGGACTGGCCTGTTGATCCCTTTGCTGTTGGCAGCTACAAGGTCGGTGGTTTCTTCCACCACATGCTTCCACTATGATATGCTAACCTGCTACAGGCCCAAGTCAACAGAGCGAACCAACAATGCTCTGAAACCTCAGAAACCATGAGCCAAAACAAATCTTTTCTCTTGATAAACTGGTCACACCTCAAGCATTTGTAATGGAGATAAAAAGCTGATAAACACAACCAGAGATGATAAGTTTTATCTCATCTCAAAAGTGAATTTCTGGTGGCTTGCTGGAAAGAGTATGCACCCTAATAATTATCCTTCTGGAATAAGGAATACATCTCCAAGGCCAAAACTAGTATAAAATATCTACTTCCAAGGATAAAAATTCTAAATCCATGGGCTGGGGTAGAGTGCTTGCCTCGCATGCATAAGGCCCTAGGTTTGACTCCTCAGCACCACATAAACAGAAAAAACAGCTGGAAGGGGCGCACCCAGGCCCAGAGTTTAGGCCCCACAACCGACCAAAAAGAAAAATCTATATCCAAGACATGCAATGCCTCCTACCTTTGTAATTTCAGGAGTGGGTTTCTTTGTGGTGGTGGTAGTGGTCGCAGAGCTTGAACTCTGGGCCCTAAGCATTGTTACTCAGTTCTTCAGCTCAAGGTTAGTACTCTATTACTTGAGCCACAGCATCCCCTGAGTAGCTACGATTACAAGTGTGAGCCACCAGCGCCCAGCTCTCAGGAGTGGTTTTGACTTTAGAAAACTAAGTGTCTGCAGGGTGCTGGTGACTCACACCTGTAACCCTAGCTACTCAGAAGGCTGAGATATGAGACTCATGGTTCAAATCCAGCCCAGGCAGGAAAGTCTGTGAGACTACTATCTCCAATTAACCACCAGAAAACCAGAAGTGGAGCTGTGGCTAAAAGTGGTAGGTAACAGCATCCAGGCCCTGAGCTCAAGCCCCACAACAAACAAAAAACAACAACAAAAAAAGAGCTGGGAAGGTGGCTCAGTGGTAGAGTGCTTGCCTAGCATGCATGAAGCCCTGAGTTCGATTCCTCAGGAACATATACACAGAAAAGGCTGGAAGTGGTGCTATGGCTCAAGTGGTAGAGCGCTAGCCGTGAGCACAGAGAGGCTAAGGGACAGAGCCCAGGCCCTGAGTACACTAAGAGGCCAAACGTGCTTCAGTGCTCCTGGAGTACACACGTCATTGTCCAATAAGCTGAAGAAATATCGTTCATCCCATAGAGCAACAAGACATCAAGAAGTGCTAAAGCTCTGAGATGTGAAAGAAATGTGATGTACAAAATTTTCCTTTCCTAATACTTTTATTCTAAAATAAACAACAATAGCCAGGCGCCAGTGGCTCACACCTATAATCCTAGCTACTCAGAAGGCTGAGATCTGAGGATCACGGTTCAAAGCCAGCCCAGGCAGGAAAGTCCATGAGACTCTTATCTCCAATAAACCACTAGCAAACCAGAAGTGGCCGCTGTGGCTCAAGTGGTAGAGCGCTCGCCTTGAGCTGAAGAGCACAGGCACAGCGCCCAAGCCTAGAGTTCAAGCCCCACGACCAAAATAAATAAATAAATAAAATAAATATAAACAAACAAGAACTCTAGAAAAGAGCTTATCTGGGGCTGGGAAGGTGGCTCAGTGGTAGAGTGCTTGCCTTGCATGCATGAGGCCGTGGGTTCAATTCCTCAGCACCACATAAGCAGAAAAAGCCGGAAGTGGCACTGTGGCTCAAATGGTAGAGCGCTATTCTTGAGCTGAAGAGCTGAGGGACAGCGCCCAGGCCCAGAGTTCAGGCCCCACGACCGGACCAAAAAAAAAAAAGAGCTCATATGTTTGAGTCAAGTACAACATGTCTGACTCTGACAGAGCAGGATGACCTGTACTTTGAGACCCAAATCCACCACTCCCCAGCATTCAGAAACCAAAATGCCCCACACTAGACTTCACCATTTCCTTAGACTCCTGTCAAGTTCCTCCTGGAATTTCAAAGGCTATCGATAAGAAGTGCTAAGTTATACACTTCAACCTATGTAATGGTGAAGAGAGGCCTCAAAGGCAAGGAATCTGTTACAAATGCCAACAGGTATTTAAACCCAGTCCAAGAGAAGAAAACCCATGGCCTGCCAAGTGGCAAGCGCCCTCCTCTGAGCCAACGAGAGGTGCAGCAGTCCTCGCGCCCAAAATGGGAGGAAAGGACACAGTCAACAGCTGGGGCGGCCAAGAGCCAGGGCCTGACAGCACCGCTACTCCCCACCTCTGCTCAGCCGGAACAAATCCCACTATATTTAAAGAATTTCCTTTTTTTGGGGGTCTGGTTGTGGGGCCTGAACTCTGAGCCTGGGCGCTGTCCCTCAGCTCTTCAGCTCAAGGCTAGCGCTCTACCACTTGAGCCACAGCGCCACTTCCAGCTTTTTTCTTTTTGCTTATGTGGTGCTGAGGAATCGAACCCAGGGCCTCTTGCATGCAAGGCAAGCGCTCTACCACTGAGCCATCTTCCCAGCAGCTGGGCGTTGGTGGCTCATGCCTGTAATCCTAGCTACTCAGGAGGCTGAGATCTGAGGCTCACGGTTCAAAGCCAGTCCAGGCAGGAAAATCCATGAGACTCTTATCTCCAATAAACCACAGAAAACTGGAAGTGGTGCTGTGGCTCAAGTGGTAGAGCACTCGCCTTGAGCTGAAGAGTTGGGGGACAGCGCCCAGGCCCAGAACAATCAAAACAAAACAAAACTTTTTAAAGAGAATGCATAAACCTAAGGAGGAAGAAAGGAAATTAACGTTTAGGCTCTACTACTAAAACTGAAAATTACATAAATGATTCTACTCATTGATCTCAACACCCTTCTAGAATTTACAGCTGGAAATCACTGTAGTTCAGAGAGGGTCAGTAACGTGCCAAGCACACACTTCAAGGAAGTAAGGAAGCGGGGCCTTGGAATCAGTACTGCTTGGCCACCAAGCTGGGCCTGCATGGTGAGCTATTGTCAAGGCTGACAGCAACAGGAAAACAGGCAGAACCTTCTGGAAATACCTCGTGCTCCTCAGCTTGGACACTGTCCCCCCTTGCACCTTCCCTTCGATCTCCTCGGCGGCGTGAACACAGAGCTCCAGTGGTACTTTCAGCTGGGACATCTTCACCGCCATGTACACTGCAGGAAGCGCCTTAAACCTCTCCGTGGGGTTCCGTGCAAACTCCACAAAGGCTCTGCTCCACAAACAGAAATCAACACCAACCCATCAGGCATCTGACAGAAAAAGGTGTGCACTCCTCTCAAGGTCAGGGAGAAATTCCCAATGCACATCTCTCCTCAAAAATGCTGATAATGCTTGTTTGGTCTGTTAAGATTACCTTTCAAATACATATTTTAGTTATTTCTGAATTAACCAGACATTAGTCAAAAAAGTGTTATTAGCTAGATTAGCCAAACTCTATCCAGTTAGATAAAAAAATTCTTAATGTTCACAGAACATTAGACAAACATTTCTAAGTTAAAAAATTTTAAACCAGGGCTGGGAAGGTGGCTCATTGGTAGAGTGCTTGCCTCACATTCATGAGGTCCTGGGTTCGATTCCTCACCATCACATAAACAGAAAAGGCAGGAAGTGGCGCTGTGGCTCAAGTGGTAGAATGCTAGCCTTGAGCTGAAGAGCTGAGGAACAGTGCCCAGGCCCAGAGTTCAAGCTCCACTACCGGAAAAAAAAAATTACAACTATAAATAGTCTTGTATATAAGCATTTCCTACTGGAAAGAAAAACTCCCGGGGATAGTTCAACATACCACGTATTCCTGACCTGCTAATAATACACTCTCTCAGCATTGATATTCTCAAATTATTTAGGATAAACATATTTTAAAGCAGTCACAGCGGTGCACACCTGCAATCTCAGTTACTTGGGAGATAAAGATTGTCATTTGACATGTGAACACTGTTATATATTACAGACTGTGATAGACAATTTGCTCCAGGAAAGTTAGAATGAACTTGTGACTTTGAAATTATGTAATCACTTAATCACAATAAAAAAAAAAAAGAACCTCGGGGAAGGGAGGGAGGGAGGGGATGGTAGGGGGAAAACAATGGAGGGGGTAACAATGTTCAAGAGGAAGTGTACTCATTACCTCACTCATGTAACTGTAACCCTCTGTATAGTATCTTTACAAAAAAAAAAAAAAGATTGTCATTTGAGGCATGCTCAGGAAAAAAAACTGTAAGATACCAACTGAAAAAATAACTATATCAGCAGGGCGCCGGTGGCTCAAGCCTGTAATCCTAGCTACTCAGGAGGCTGAGATCTGAGGATTGCGGTTAAAAGCCAGCCCGGGCAGAAAAGTTCATGAGACTCTTTTTTTTTTGGGGGGGGGGAGGGTCCGGTCGTGGGGCCTAAACTCTGGGCCTGGGCACTGTCCCTCAGCTCTTTAGCTCAAGGCTAGCACTCTACCACTTGAGCCACAGCGCCACTTCCGGCTTTTTTTCTCTTTGCTTATGTGGTGCTGAGACATGGAACCCAGGGCCTCATGCATGCAAGGCAAGAGCTCTACCACTGAGCCACCTTCCCAGCCCCTCGTGAGACTCTTATCTCCAATAAACTGCTAGAAAACTGGAAGTGGTGCTATGGCTCAAGTGGTAGAGCGCTCGCCTTGAGCTGAAGAGCACAAGGACAGTGCCCAGGCCCAGAGTTCAAGCCCCATGACTGAACAAAAAAAAAAAAAAATCTGTATCAACAAACAGCTGGTGTTTGGCTCAAGTGGCAGGACACCTGCCTAAAAGCATAAGGTCTTGGGTTTCAGGCCTCAGTACCATCAAAAGAACTATGAGCAGACAGACAATTTTGGGTGTCCTTGTGGCGTGGAGACGGAAGCGAGCAGCTCCTGTGGGAAGCAGGAGGCACACAGAGCCCGCGCTGCCCACAGGGACTCCACGGGTACCCCGCCAAGCAGCTCAAGTTCAGGAACCATTCAAATGTTTTGCCTTTCTTATAATTGCAGCCAATTACAAAAATAGACTACTCACTTTGCACCATCAAATACAATGGATTTGACTTGACCACACTGTCGAAAGAGAGACTGCAGCTGTTTATAGTAAAGAAATCCATAGGGAGGAATGTGCTTCAACTGTAAGACATAACAGGAGTTAGTCAGAGCTGTTACATAAAGGCTAATAGAAGATCGCGATGTTCATGAGCCTGACACTGCTGCTTCTCACCTTCACTGCAAAAGCCCAGTTCACTACCTTTAATCATAACATATAGTCAAGACAGATCACTGTGTCTAATTACCTAATGACTTTAAATAATTTTAATTGAAAAATGTTGAAACATGTTAATTCTTCTCAAAGTCATTCAAGTCTAATACAGCAAAATTAAGAATTCTACTTTGTTACCTTAAAATAATCAGATCCACTAAACATGATCCTTTTTTTTTCTTTTAGTCTTTTGTGGGGGTTGAACTCTGGGCCTGAGCACTGTCCCTCAGCTCTTCAGTTCAAGGTGAGCGCTCTACCACTGGAGCCACCGTGCCACATCTTGTTTTCTGGTGGTTAACTGGAGATAAGAGTCTCACATACTTTCCTTCCTGGGCTGGCTTTGAACCACAATCCTCAGATCTCAGCCTCCTGAATAGCTAGGATTACAGCCATGAGCCACCAGTGCCTGGCTAAACATGACCTTTTAAAACCTCACATTCTACATAAGACACTGGGAATTAGAGGAAGCTGTGCTTCTTGGGGCAGGCTCTCTCCCAGGCAGGTGCTCATCAGGTAGATCCACAAGGTGCTGCTGTAAAGCTGGCCCAGCAGTATGCATTCCTGTGCATGGCCAGGACCATCATGCTCTGAGCTTTAGCCCTGCAGGGGACCTCAGCGCACACAGCTTCGGAGACCAGCAGCCAAATGAGGGCCTGGCTAGTTCATGGGTCTGAGTTCACATCCTGTCTGGTCCCTCCCAAGAGCTGTGTGTCTCCTTAGACAAGTTAAGACTCATCGCATCATGAAGTAAAGATGATGAACCCTCAACTCCTACCTCCTAAAAGTCTAGCTACACAAAGCTAGTTTGTGATTTCGTTTCCATGTTTCATAATTGGTTAAGTTTGTGTCCCCAGAGTACCTGGTGAACAGTGCCTGGAAGCTGAAGGATATATCTAAGGTAGGTCCTTCCATCCACACTGCTGATAGAAGGATACCATGGAGGGGGAAGAAGAGGGGAAGCCATCTGAAAAACTGACTCAATCATGAGGAGCAACAACAGCACCTAGTCCAAGCAAATAAGTCCTCAGAGATTACAAAAGCTAGTGGCTGACTTTTTTTTTTTTTTTGGTGCCAGTCTTGGAGCTTGAACTCAGGTGCTTTCCCTGAACTTTTTTTAGTCAAGACTACTACTGCTCTACCACTTGAGCCACAGCTCCATTTCTGGCTTTTTCATGGTTAACTAGAGAGATAAAGAGTCTCATAGTTTTTCCTGTCTGGGCTGGCTTTGAACCATGACCCTCAGATCTCAGCCTCCTGAGTAGCTATGATTATAGGTGTGAGCCATTGATACCCAACGAGTGACTGACTGCCCTTCACACTGAAATCCTCCCCCAGGAATAGATACATTTCTGTGCCCCACTCACTTCTAGCACTCTTCAAAGACCTGCACTTATAATGCTCTGGTAATCTGTGACTTTGCCCTTGTAATGTGGACTTCCAGTTTTCCCAGTAGGAGCAATAGTGCTATAACATACCAGAACAAGACTGAGCACTTGCTGTTTGCACAGAATTAACGTCACCAAGTGCTTTCACTACCTGTTATCAAGCTCAGGCTCAGGCATCCTCCAGCAGTCCAGTCAGAGGCCACTCCCAAATGCTTTACTCCAGCTTAAGACACACTGCTGCTGGAGTATAAGCCAAAGACTCACAGCATGGATCCAACAGTCAGAACTTGGGCCTGGATCATTAGATGCACTCCAAGCACACCTTTCTTAAATCCTACCTTCGGGCTGGGATGTAGCTCAGTGGCAAAGTGCTTGCCTAGCAAGTGCAACATCCTGGGTTCGATCCCCAGTACGAAAAAAGAAAAGACAAAAAAAAAAAATCCTACCTTCTACCCCTCTCTCTGAGGAGACCTCAAATCTGAGCTTGAAATAAATAAATAAGCCAGGTACCCATGGCTCATATCTGTAATCTTACCTATTCAGGAAGCTGAGATCTGAGGATTTCGATTCCAAACCAGCCTAGGTAGCCAAGGCTGAGAGATTCTCATTTCTAATTAATCACCAAAGAGCTGGAAGTGGAGCTGTGGCTAAGTGTTAAAAGTGCCAGTCTTGAGCAAAAAAAAAAGCTCAGGGACAGCACCCAGGCCCTGAATTTAGACCCCAGGACTGGCACACACACACAAAAAAAAGTAGGTAGATAGACAGCAAGCACTCTCTAAGTAGTTCTGTTGGGCATTCAAGACAGAGGATTATTAGTTTAAACCAAAGAACTGAGCTGCCAACCTATAATAACCTTTCATGAGCTAGGTCAGGCTGGGGTGTGCCACTATGGTACAGAGCTAGCTCCCTATGGAAGAAGCCCCAGGTTCCCGAGGACTGCAAAATAAATACAACAGCACTGTATTAACAAAATGTTCTTAAATTTATTTATTTCTTTTTGTCGGTCGGGGGACTTGAACTCTGGGCTTGGGCACTGTCCCTCAGCTCTTCAGCTCAAGGCTAGTGCTCTACCACTTGAGCCACAGTGCCATTTCCAGTTTTCTAGTGGTCTATTGGAGAGAAGAATCTCAAGACTTTCCTGCCCAGGCTGGCTTTGAACCACGAGCCTCAGATCTCAGACTCCTGAGTAGCTAGGATTATAGGCATGAGCCACTGGTGCCCAGCTAAATTTATTTTTAAATGCCTCAATTCCTTTAAAATAGCACATGATAGATCAGACACTGGTGGTTCATACCTGTAATCCTAGCTATTCAGGAGGCTGGGATCTAAGGATTAAGGTTCAAACCAGCCCAGGCAAAAAAGTTTGTCAGACACTGATCTCCAATTAACTACCAAAAAGCCAAAAGTAGAGCTCTAGCCTTGAGCAGAAAAACTCAGGAACAGCACCCAGGTCCTGAGCTCAAGCCCCAGGACCAGCACCAAAAATAATAATAAAATAGCACATGATAAAATTAGCACTTGCCATGAAAGAAAAATTCTGAAGGCCTCTCTGTAAGATCTGGTCCATAAAAGAGGAAAAAGAGACTGGAGAGAGTAGAGGCATCGGAAAGCCTAACGCTCACTAACAGGAAAACCCACAGCAACAAAGCCTTCTGCACAGGCCACACTAGGGCGGCCTCTGGGAGCCAGCGGCCCCCCCGCGGGGGAAGGCTCCTCCCCATCACCCACCACAACTGTCGTCTTTGGGTCTTTGCCAGCCAGCTCCTTCACTGCCATCTCCTCATCTGGCTGTCCAAAAGTAAAATAATTTGGATAAAAAGCACCTGCCAATACGACCTGGAAGAAAAGAAAAGTGAGCTGTCATGAGAAAATAGCGCCCAGCTACTCTCACCATTAGCAAGTGAAAGATGGGTATCATTTACATAAACATTATACTGCTCACCTACATTCCTGCTTATTCCTTCTAACAGAAACAGCCACCCTTTTCTTCAAAGTAGCGGCCATGCTTCTCAGAATGAGTTCTGGACATCTGTGAGCTGAGCAAGGACGGGACAACTGCACATACAGGGCTCCTGTGTGATTGGCTGATCGGACTGGCTGATTTTCTTCCCCTCCCCCAGACACTGACTCCCTCCCCCAGGTATGCCCAGCGACTTTAGACTCCCAACACCCGACCTAGGGCAGCAGACTGGCATCCAATTTTCACTTGCACAGACACCCTTCAAAGTCCTCCCTTTATTTTCAGCAGTACTGAGGTTTGACCTCAGGTCTTTGCACACTTGTTATGTGTTCTTATCACACAAGCAATGCCCCCAGAGCTTTTACCTCTTCCTATTCAAATAGAATCTCACGTTTTTGCCCTAACCAGCCTGGACCACAATCTTATTTGCACCTACCACATAACTGGGGTGATAGGCACATACCACCATGCCCAGCTTATTGTTTAAGATGGGGTCTTACCAATGTTTTGCCAAGGCTGGCCATAACCCACAACTCTTCTGATCTCTGCCTCCTGAGTAGCTGGGATGGCAGGAGTGAACCCTGCACCCAGCTCAAAATCTTTCTTCAATCAAAATACCTCCTGTATGAAACAGACACCCACAGAAAACTCTCCTAGACATGCAACAACCATACATCCAAAAAAACACTACCAGCATTGTACTGCCACAATCCACTTGAGTGTTTCCACTTTGAGCCCACTTCTGTATGCATCAGCCAAGCTGGATCTGAAAGCCTGAGCAGAAGCTTCCAAGTGTGGCAAGCCAGCTCAGTGTAAAAGAACAAGAGCACGGGCGCTGTGTTCTCAACAGTGCAGCAGAAGGCCTGTCCTGAAGCCGCGGGGCCTGCAGGCTGCCCTACGGACGCACACCTGGAGCAGCAGCAGCTCAGTCATCAACTCAACAGCAGGAAGGTGTAAACAAGGAAAGATAAAATCATTCCTGGCTCCCAACACAACAGCAGCACTGTGGCCCTCAAAGTGTTGAGGCACAGCTCGTGTTCCACAGCAGGAGAGACACCTCTCTCACTCTCAGCCCGGTGAGACAGAGCTCAGGAAAGGCGCGCGGGCCCCACATACCTGCAGGATGAAGCGCTGCTTGTACGGATACTCCTGGTCCAGAGCAGGCCTCCGGGGATCCACATACATGTTGAACTGAGAGATCCTGTTTTTCAATTCTTCATACAATTCAGCCACCTAATAAAAACACAAAAGGTCAACACAGAAATGTGAGAAAGAAGGTACACCACAGGGAAAGCACCACCACACATGTGGGGGAGAACACGCCCAAGATGAACCTCACTGAAGACTAAGAAAGAGCCAGGCGCTAGTGGCGCATGCCTATAATCCTAGATACTCAGAAGGCTGCAATCTGAAGATTATGGTTCAAAGCCAGACCAGGCAGAAATGGGACTCTTAGATCCAATTAACCAGCAAAAAAAAAATGGAAGTAAAGGTGTGGCTCAAGTGGCAGAGCACCAGACTTGAGTGAAAAAGCCAAGCAAGAACTGGAGGTCTTGAGTTCAAGACCTAGCACAGGCGCATTGAAGAGAGACTCAGACTCAGAAGGACTGAGCCACTCAGTACAAACGACACTGGCATGGAGCACAGGAAACTGTCTCATGCCCTCAGGTTTTGAACAGATGGCCAGCTGCACCAGCACTGAGGTGTGAGTATGATGCACAGGCAACAAGGCCACACCCCCAAGTCCTTCAACTCCTCCCCCGAGCTCCACAGGAGCATACTCTGCTTCTGTGAGTAGAGTGGAAACAAGCCAGATGACCCCTGGCTAAACAGTCCCTCTGGACAAAACAGTTGTAATAAAAATTTGTTTCACACCAAATGTCAAACGAAGTATACAAATACAGAAATACCTGTGCATTTACCTTAAAATTAAATTTATAAAATTATTTCAATACATTAATTACCAAAAGTAAAACACACACACTAGCAAGTTGAAAACATGAATAGAAAGGGGCTGAGGTAAGTTCAGTGGAGAGTGTATTTCACAAGCCCAAAACCTTGAATTCATTCCCTAGTGTGAATATGCCACACACAACAAATACACATGCATGCACACGTGCGCACACACACACACAAACACACACACACAACTGGAAGGACAAAGAAACTTCACAGTCATTATTTCTGCAGAAGGAAGAAAAACCTAGGGCTCTGGGAAAGAAGAGGAAACACATTCCCATGTCAGCCTGTGTGCTTTTATTATAACTGAAATCTCTTAATGGAAGTCTACAATCACATTTATCTAACAAAATCAATTAAGAATTGTGTTAGTCACTTTCTTTCTCTAACTAAAATGCAATAAAACCAGAAATTAACAATAAAATATCTGAAATTATCAACAATTTCCAAAGAACTGCAAGTCAAAGCAGGAAAACAACAATAAAAAAAAATGATGGTCAGCTGGGTACCAGTGGCTCATGCCTATAATCCTAGCTACTCAGGAGGCTGAGATCTGAGGATCACAGTTCAAAGCCAGCCCGGGTAGGAAAATCTGTGAGACTCTTATCTCCAATAAACCACCAGAAAACTGGAAATGGCGCTATAGCTCAAGTGGTAGAGTGCTAGCCTTGAGCTGAAGAGCTGAGGGACAGTGCTCAGGCCCAGAGTTCAAGCCCCACAACTGACAAAAAAATAAAAGAAATGATGGCCCAGAACAGCCAAACATATTAAAAATCAATAGGATGTGGCTGGGAATGTGGCTCAGTGGTAAAGAGCATGCCTAGCATGGGTTCCATTCCTCAGTACCACACACACAGAAAAAGCTGGAAGTGGTACCATGGCTCAAGTGATAGAGTGCTAGCCGTGAGCAAAAGAAGCTCAGGGACAGGCTGAGTTCAAGCCCAAGGACCCAAAAAAAAAAAAAAAAAAATCAATAGAATGTGGGTAAAACTGCTCACAATATATAGCTTTAAATGTCTTTAGAAAATATTAATGAAATATTCATTTTAGCAAGACTAAAAAAGCAAACCAAGAGACAAATCAGAACTAAATTTAAAAAGCAAAAATTGCCAGGTGCCAGTGGCTCACGCCTGTAATCCTAGCTACTCAGGAGGCTGAGATATGAGGACTGAGATTCAAAGCCAGGCCGGGCAGGAAAGTCTATGAGAATCTTATCTCCAATAAACCACTAGAAAACCAGAAGTGGAGCTGTGGCTCAAACAGTAGAGCACTCGCCTTTAGCTGAAGAGTGCAGGTACAGCACCCAAGCCCAGAGTTCAAGCCCCATGACCGACAAAAAAAAAAGCAAAAATCAGGACTGAGTATGATGGAGAATACCTATAATCCCAGTTGGTGAGAGGCACAAGTAGGAAGATACAGATCTGAAGCCAACATTGGACAAAAATAGAAGATCTTATTTTAAAAATAAAAAAAAAGGAAGCCTTACACTGGTGGCTCACATCTGTTATCCCACTCAGAATGCTGAGCTCTGAGGATCAAAGTTCAAAGCCAGCTTGGGAAGGAAAGTCTGTGAGACTCTTATCTCCAATTAACCACCAGAAAATTGGAAGCAGAGCTGTGACTCAAAGTGGTAGAGTGCTAGGCTTGAGCAAAAGGGCCCAGGGACAGCGTCCAGGTCCTGAGTTCAAGCACCACAACCAACAAAAAACAAAAAGGAAAAAGGGGCTGGGGTGTGGCACAAGTGGTAGGGTACCTGTCCAGCGACTGTATAGCCTCAGTTCAAATTCCTGGACAACCAAATGATAGAGCACTAGCCTTGGGGGACAAAGCTAAGGAATAACACTCAAGCCCTGAGATCAAGCCTCAGGAGTGGCACAACAAAAATCACTTATAAGCCTATACTAATAAACTTGAAATTCTAGATAAAATCAGATTTATTTATTTATGTAGCCAGACATGGGGCCTGAACTCTGGGCCTGGACACTGTCCCTCAGCTCTTCAGCTCAAGGCGAGCGCTCTACCACTTGAGCCACAGCACAACTTCTGTCTTTTTTTTCTGTTTATGTGGTGCTGAGGAATTGAACCCTGGGCCTCATGTATGCAAGGCAAGCACTCTACCACTGAGCCACCTTCCCAGCCCAAAATCAGATTATTGAATACAATATATAGTTCATTATAAATGACTCCAAAATAGTTTTTTTTAAAGAAGGATAACTATCAGGGAAACTGAAATTGTGTGTGTGTGTGTGGGGGGGGGGTGTCTGCTACTGAGGCTTGAACTCAGGTCCTCATGCTCACAGTTGGCTTTCTCCCTCAAGGCTGGTGCTCTACCACTTGAGCCACACCTCCACTTGCCTCTTTTTGCTAGTTAAATGGAAAGAATAGTTTCATGGAATTTCCTCCCCAGGCTGACTTCAAACTGTGATTCTCAAACTCAGACTCCTGAGTAGCTCGGATGTCAGGCATGAGCCACCAGTGGTCAGCTGGAAGTTTGTTGTTGTTTTCGGTTAGTCATGGTGATTGAACTCTGGGCCTGAGTGCTGTCCCTCAGCTCTTCACCTCAAGGCTAGTGCTCTACCACTAAAGCCACAGCACCACTTCCGGTTTTCTGGTGGTTCATTGGTGATGAGTTTCACCAGGGGCTGAGAAGGTGGCTCAGTGGCAGAGCGCTTGCCTTGCATGCATGAGGCCCTGGGTTCGATTCCTCAGCACCACATAAGCAAAAAGAAAAAAGCCGGAAGTGACACTGTGGCTCAAGTGGTAGAGCGCTAGCCTTGAGCTGAAGAGCTGAGAGACAGCACCCAGGCCCAGAGTTCAGGCCCCATGACCGGACCCCCAAAAAAAGTTTCACCGCTTTTTCTGCCCAGGCTAGCTTTGAACTGCAATCCTCAGAATGTATTTTTTAAATCTATCCCTCAGCTTGGCATGGAAATGTATACCTATAACCTTGGTTCTCAAGAGCCGGACCCAGGAGGATAGAGTTTTGAAGGCCAGCCTGGCTACATAATAAGAACCTGACTTAAAAAGAAAATCTGGGCTGGGAATGTGGCTCAGTGGTAGAGTGCTTGCCTAACATACATGAAGCCCTGGGTTCCATTCCTCAGCACCACATACACAGAAAAAGAAGTGGTGCTGTGGCTCAAGTGGTAGGGTGCTAGCCTTGAGCAAAAGCAGCTTAGGGACAGTGCCAGGCCCTGAGTTCAAGACCCAAGACTGGCCAAAAACAAAGAAATCTATCTTGGAATTTTACGCATCCATTAGAAAAAAATACTATTATGTCATTTGAAGGGAAATGGATGGACCTAAAACAAATCATGTTAAGTGAGGAAAAGCCAGGCTCAGAGAGACAAACGGCATGTTT
The DNA here is from genome assembly GCF_019054845.1 of Dipodomys spectabilis. Taxonomy (NCBI): domain Eukaryota; kingdom Metazoa; phylum Chordata; class Mammalia; order Rodentia; family Heteromyidae; genus Dipodomys; species Dipodomys spectabilis. The sequence continues at coordinate 1,980,578 of NW_024870889.1, read as the reverse complement.
CTCTCATCTGGAAAGCAGATCTAAAACGCAACTGGACATGATGTGGGGATAGAGGACTGCAGGCATTCACAGTCAGCCAGCTAAAGAAGGATATTCTCAGACAAACTCTTCCAAACACTTAAAATACTACCTATGGAAATGAATTCCAGGAGATGGCAATAAGCTTTTGTTGTGGTTTGTTTTTGCTTTTGAGGGCTTTTTAATGGGGGCAAAGGAGGGACACAGAAATGGAGGGAGGAAGTGAGGACGAATGCAGACATGGTAGTCAATACACAACACATAAAGCCATGACTGATCCGCCTCGCAGGCAGGAACAGAGGGGAAACTGGGAGAGAGCAAGAGCAGGGTGACACTGTCCAATTGTACTCACTACCTGACATATGCAGTGGTAACCCCTTCTCTAGATACTTTCATAATAATATTAATTTTAAAAACCTACCCCTCAAAAGGCAATTGTCACTCATACTTCTATGGGTAAGTTCTAAAGCTCTCTCTAGGCATAAGAATGCTGCTTTGGGTGTTCTAAACCTGAAGTCAGCATCTGATACTACTGTGCATATGTGCTTGCACGTGTGTATGTGCGTGCGCGCATGCACGCACACACACACACACACACACACACACACACACACACACACACACACACACAGATGCACACAGACACCAGCCCAAGGCTGGTTATACTCGGGAATCCACTTGCAAAATTCCTGAAGAAGTCAGGCGCCATGGGTCCCACCTGTAATCTGAGCCATTCAGGAGGCTAAAATCAGAAGGATCAGGTTGAAGCCCACTCACAGCATGCTGTGCTAAATAAATATTTGAGAAGTCAGTTTAATCTACATCCACTTGGTCAAAAAATGTGTAGCTTACCTCTCGAATTCTCTTGATTTGGATGTAATTTAACCGTCCCCAGTCAAGTTCATCCTTTTAATACATAAAAAAGAATACAGGTCAGAATAATGAGGTTAATTTGGCTACTATGCTCCATAAGTCTCATCCAAAACCTAGGCAGTGCAACCTGACTCATCACAGCGAATCCTATTCAGCTACTTCTCATTTCACACTGAAGTCGGAAGGCAAAATCTGCCACCCTATCTGCTCAGAAGGCTGAGAGCTGAGGTTCGAGGAAGGAAAGTCCATGGGACTCTTATCCACAATTAATCACCAAAAAACCCCTAGAAGTAACACTATTGCTCAAGTGGTAGAGTACTAGCTTTGAACAAAAAGCGCTCAGGAAGGGGTGGGGAATGTAGTTGGAGATGGGAGGGAAGGGATAGTAGGGGAAAAACAAAGGAAGCAGCAAGAATGCTTGATAATATACTCATTACCTTGCTCATGTATTTGTAACCCCTCTGTACAGTATTTTCACCATAAAAAAATTATTTTTTTTTAAAAGAGCTCCGGAAGAGTGCCTAGGCCCTGTGAACATGCCCCAAGATACACACACACACACACACACACACACACACACACACACACACACACACACACACACACACACACACACACACACACACACACACACACACACACACATTACACAGGGACATTTCTTTATAGTACTTCATCTACCCGAAACGTAACTGCAGACATGAATTGAGTAACTTGAATAATCCTTCCAAGCCCTCCTAAGCACAGGGAAGCTACACACAGACTGAAGGTCCTAATCAATTTAGAAGAAAAAGCAGATCCAGAAAAGCAAAATGAAGGCTGCCAGTTACGTTTCTTCTAAGCTGATTATCTAAATTTAGCTGAAAGCAGCAAAGCCTACCAACTGAATTCTGAACACGTCCAGGTGGACACCTAGGTGCAGCACAGAGCTGTGGAACAAGCAGCACCCCCGCTCTGCAGGCTATACAACGGCTTCTTACCAAGCACTCTGCAAGAGGACCTGGCCGCTCACCACGTCGTCTACGACAGCGGCTTCAGCTCGGCCTTAGCACTGCCAATATTCATAAACACAGTGTCCACACAGGCCTCACTCACGACCATTCATTCATGAGGACACAAAGAAACTCAACCAACCTTGGGATGGCGCAGCTCTCCTCGCTGTCTGCAAGCCTGCCATGCCTACAAGTCAATGTTCCACAGTCTCAGCTGAGTCTCTTTACATTCCAATTTCAACACACTATGATCCCAGAAAATCCACCAATGTAATGTTTTGATCAATTTTATGGAACTGACCTCCTGCCCCACCCTAGTCTTTTCCCAGTAGTTTGTTACTTAACGCTAGATATGGGAGACCAGATCACACTGTGTGAGAGGAAAACTCTGCCCACCCTCTGTATGGAGAGACTCACTTTAAAGGCCTCCACAAGGGCAAGGCAGTCGCTCTTACTGCTGCCGGAGAAGTTCACCTTGTTCCTGCAGGCAGACGACAGAGCATCACCACACCCCATCAGACGAGGCGTCCCCTTACAATATGAACAGTAAATACCTATAGCCATCGAGATGCTGTCGAAAAGGCATCGCAAAAAAATTCTTCAGGGAGAGCGCTGCCGCTGACAACACAAAACACAACCATCTGTCAGAGTGGGCCCCAAGCCCACTTCCCCAAGCCGTGCCCGGCCTGTGGCTTACCTATAATGAGACACTCGTCCAGGCACCCAAACACATGTCCCAGCACGATGAGTTTGCCCAGCTGCTGGTTGACAGGGAGCTGGGCTAGCACGCGTCCTAGGAAGGTCAGCTCGCCGTCATGGGGGTTTTCATCTTCTCTCTGCCCACTAATCGCCAGGGCTCCCACCTTTATAAAACACATCAGCGCCCTTAGCAAGCCATCAGTACTCACTCCATCCCTTTTGACCCGTAAAAGGAGTGAAAAACACAGGACACAAAGACCAGACTTCGGTAGGTAAGGTTTCAAAAGACACTGACATTCAACTTAGCAGAGGCTGGTGTCACCAATTTACTCTTAAACTTATACAATTTCCCTGTGTGTAAGAGTATGCTGCCAGGGTGCCAGCCACTCACGCCTATAAGCCTAGATACTCAGGAGGCCGAGATATGAGGATAATAGCAGAAAAAAAGGACCTAGCAGAAAAATCCATCAGACTCATCTCTGATTATCCAGCAAAAAGCCAGAACTGGGGGTGTGACTCAAGTGACAGAGTGCCAGCTGTGAGGTCCTAGGTTCAAGCCTCAGTACATGCATGCATACATACATACACACACACATTCTCTCCTATATATGGAAAAAGCTTCTGAAGCTGACTTTTGACAGAAATCCAGGCAGGTATCAATCTAAGAACAAAACCACATTGGCTGAGGGTCATGGGAATACCTAGAGCCCAACAACACGTGGGCTAGGACAGGGCTGGTACCCAGGCCCAGGTGGGCACCTGCCTCTCCTCCATGGGTGGAGGGCCAGGATATGGGGGAGGAGCAGAGCAGGGGAGCTGACTGACAAGGACAGAGCTCTACAGATGTGTCACCATGACAACACAGAGCAAGGGACCTGGGACAGGGGAGGCATGAAGGAGCAACCAACAAAGCTAGTCTCAAAAGCACCTGGAATTACATGCCATCACCACACCAGCTTTTCCATGCCAAACACCTTACAGATCTTGAATGTTTCCCTACAAAGTAAGGGTCTTAGCTTTTCCAGACAGCCCACCTCCTTCAGCAGGAGGATGGTGCGCTCGATGTCACTCAGACTTGGTGGAGAAAGAGCCGTGGCCAGCAGGGCTCTCGGCTCACCCATGTCCAGCAGCTTCACTTTCAGTATTGTGCTTCCTAACGGACAACGCTGAACAGAACAAAATGTAGGTCAGAGATCATCAGAGAATTCAATCGTAAGCTATTCACATGAATGGTGGTGCTAAGAAAGAAAAGCAAACGAGAGGGGAGAAAAAGAAAAGATCAAGAAGGAGAGAAGAATGGAGTGAAAGGGAAAAGACACTAACACATGGAGACAAGGGGAAAAGGGACAGAAAGGAAAAAGCCAAGAGAGAGAAGAGGATGAAATAGGGAAGAAAAAAGAAGAGATAGAAAAAAGCTAATCCACAATTACTCATTAAAAAAGGAAATGGGAAATGGCAGCACTTAAAGACAAGGCTATTAGAGGCAGCAGAACTAGGCAACACTTCTCATTAAGAACACAGGCCCTGGTAGATGTCTGATGCTTAGTAAGCTGGCACTGTAATTAAAGACAGCCAGTGATTTTTCTAGGATTAAAATTATACAACACTCAAAAGTATATTACTTAAGTAGACACTACATGGAAAATGAACTATGTAACTTGTAGACAGGGATGGGAGAGGGAAATTGGGGGAAAGCAAAAGGAGGAATAACATTGTCCAAAAAGAAACGTACTCACTACCGGAATTATGACATGATAACCCCTCTTACAGCACCTTAATAATAACAATTACATTTTTTTTGTCAGTTGTGGGACCTAAACTCTGGGCCTGGGCACTGTCCCTCAGCTCTTCAGCTCAAGGCTAGTGCTCTACCACTTGAGCCGGCGCCACTTCTGGCTTTTTCTGCTTATATGGTGCTGAGGAATCGAACCCAGGGCCTCATGCATGCAAGGCAAGCACTCTACACTGAGCCATCTTCCCAGCCCAACAATTACATTATTAAAGGAGCAAAAAATAAAATAAAATAAAAATTATATTAGATTGTTCAGTAAACTGTAAAAAAAAAAACACTTTGACAATAACCCAAGTGTATTACCAACATCTCAGGAACAACACGGTCTGGGATGGAGCTGTCCCAGAAATCCCTGTGTATCAGTCTGTAACAATACCCTTTAGATACTCGTCCGGCCCGGCCTGCAAAGAGATGGGTACTCAGTACTACTTGGCATGAATCACTGCAGTTCTCTGAGAAATGCTTTTGCATATATGTGTGCTGGTACTGGGATCTGAACTCAGGGCCTGAGTGCTGCCCCTGAGCTTTTTTTTCTCTTTTGCTTGCTCTACCACTTGAACCACAGCTCTACTTCCAGCTCGTTGGTAGTTAACTGCAAATAAGAGATTCATGGATTTTCCTGCCTGGCCTGCCTTTAAACCCAGATCCTCAAATTTAAGTCTCCTGAGTAGCTAGGATTACAGGCATGAGCCACTGGATGATACTTTATTAATTGTACAGGGAGTTTATTGTGTGATTTCCATATATCCATAGAATGTACTTTGATCATTTTCACCCCCTCCATAAATGATCTTAAGATAAGCATAAAGAGAAATGACAGGCAAGCCATCTAATATTAATCAGGAAATAGGGCAATTGCAAGTTCCTGAGCTCAAAAACGTATTAGTTGAGGAAAAACAAACAGAACCTTCAGTACTCTCTGGCTGCTCACGCACCCACCTCCTGAGCAGCCCCGTCCCTTCTCCTCTGCCCCATGCACAAGATGATGTGGCAGGCTTGGAGTCCTGGGCTGGCTCCTTTACGGCGCTGGGGGAAGCTTGTCAACATCAGTGGTGTGATCTACTTGGCTTCCGTCCTCTAGGTCCCAGCCAGAACAAGGCCATCTTGGAGTCAGCCACCATTCAGCTTGGCTCTTCTATGTGCCATGCGGCAGCCACTCTTCCCAGTTTGACCAAGTAGGCCGAAACCAGCAGAATCCTGACAAGATCCCGGCAAAGCAAGGCTGGAGTGGCATAAACATCCAACTTTCCCAGTCTGGTTTCTACTTGAACCTGTTATTATTTCTGATGCTGCCACTAGGTGGTGCTTTAAACATATAGTTTCTGCTATAGACTTAGAGCCATCTAAAACAGGAGTTTGGTGGTTGGGATGGTGAGAACTTGAGTGTCTTCCGTGATTCCAGATACTATTGTCCTCCATAGTCACCTAGCATTCTGTGTGTAACCCCTATCATTTTGCAAAAGCATAAAGAATGAAAAATAATTAAATAAACTCAGGGGCTGGGAAGGTGGCTCAGTGGTAAAGTGCTTGCCTCGCATGCATGAGGCCCTGGGTTCAATTCCTCAGTACCACATAGGCAGAAAAAAACAGAAGTGGGGTTGTGGCTCAAGTGGTAGAATGCTAGCCTTGAACTGAAGAGCAGAGGGACAGCGCCCAGGCCCTGAGTTCAGGCCCCATGACCGACCAAAAACAAAAACCTCATTCATCAAACTGAATCTATGTGGGCCTGTTTTGGAGCTGTTATCACAGTTCTCATATGACTCCCAGGAAAACCACACAAGAAAGATTACTGAAAATAGCCTTTATTTTACAGTGAAAATGATAATGTGGAGACCTGTTTCCCTTATGCACATATGTCACCTAAAACACTGGAAGAGAGCTATGGAGGTAGGACTCTGGACCACATGTGATGCTGATATTTGAACTTCAGACTGATCCCAACAAGGCGGTGGCAGTAAGAGGGAGATGACCAGAAAACACCCACACGTGTCTCTGTCGCCACTGTCTCACCTTTTCTCTGGTCACAACTGGTCTTGGAGGCCCAGCTCAACCGCAGACTCTGGTAGTTCGTATCTTCATCGCAGACCAGAGTTCTAGTCAGGCAAAAGTCTATAACTGTCATTTGGAAAAATGGAACATAAACACCTTGTCAACACAGGACTCATTATATAAGAAATCATAACATGGTGATAAAACAACACGAACATGTGACCTTTGGAATGGACAAGTTCTGAGAAAACTCAGGAAATGTGCTGACCACTCACTACCACCCAAGACAGAGGAGGCCCCTTGGCAAGGACTAGGGTCACTGAACATACAGAATATATAACCTGTAAGACCCAAGGCGTTACAAGATAAGCCTACCTGCATTCACCCAAGAGAATGTCGTTACAGTAGTAGAGAAGCATGGCTAATGCCCTGCGCTGTGAAGCTTTAACTCCTGCTTGTGTCTGCCTGTGGGTGGGTGAAACAAGTTATCTTGTTTCTCCATTCTAGGGTCCTGATCTGTGAATCACAGGGGACAGAGCCCCAGAAGCCCTGCTGACAGGTGTCCTGTCTCATCCTCTAGGGAGTTGATGGTTGCTGTCTTCTCTCCCGCCTCCCAGGCCGAGTCTGCCCCTTCACACTGCACCACACAACACCCTCCTTCCCCACAACTGCCTTCCTTCCTCTCACAGCACAACTTTTGGTGATCTTAGTATCACGCGTCTATACCCTCTCTGACCCTGAGTCCCTGGCCTCCCACCCCACCAGCCCAAGAGCATGCCCTCCATCCTAGCTCCATGCTGGGGCCTAAAGCTGTCCCTATCAGCTGTCCCTCATCCGCACCCCACCCCTAAGCTCTCTCCTGACCACAAAAGCACAAGGTCATATAGCACACGGCATGTAGCAGACCCTAATGCTGATGCCAGCACAGTTCTGGTGCCAGCAGCCTGCATGGTCTCAGGGGAGGACACACACACACAGGCCTTTTTGTTCCTTCCCACTTGGCTACCTTTAGAGGTCTATTCCATGTCCTCTGCTCAGGCCTCCCACACATCCTCAGGTCTCTCTACCACCATGGCCGCCTCAAGCTCCAAGGCCACTGCTCCCTCCATGCCGGCCTACCCTGTCAGGGACACAGCCCTCTCCCTGGGAACTAGGCTCAGCATCCATACCCAGCACACCCTCTACCGTGTTTCCCTCCACCTCACGCTGAATATTATTATCTCCAGTATAAACATGTTCCCATGGTCTCACCTCCCCTTCAGCCACCGCCCATTTTTCTGATACCCTTCACAGCTAGATGTCCCAAGAGAGCTATCTGACTCTCCTTTCTCCTCTCTCTTCTTCCTCTTTCCCTCTCACCCCTCTCTCCCTCCCTCTACTCCACCCCCCCCCCCCCATCCTAGAGCTTGAACTCAGGGCCTGGGCTGTCCCTTTTGCTCAAGACTAGCACTCTACCACTTGAGCCACAGTTCCACTTCCAGCTTTTTCTGTGATTAATTGGAGATAAGAATCTCACAAGCCAGGTGCTGGTGGCTCACACCTGTAATCCTAACTACTCAGGAGGTTGAGATCTGAGAATTGAGGTTCAAAGCCAGCCTGGGCAAGAAAGTCTGTGAGACTTTCTCCAATTAGCTACCAGAAAACCGGAAGTAGCATTGTGGCTCAAATGGTAGAATGCTTGCCTTGAGCTGAAGAGCTGAGAGACAGCGCCCAGGCCCAGAGTTCAAGCCCCAAGACTGAAAAAAAAAAAAAACAGAAAAAAAAGAATCTCACATACTTTCCTGTCTGGGCTGGCTTTGAACCATGATCCTCAAATCTCAGCCTCCTGAGTAGCTAGGATTACAGGTGTGAGCCACTGGCGCCTGGCTCCACTAGTTCCTAAGACACCTGACTCTTTCCCAAGTTCACTGCAAGCAGGCTTTTACTTTCACCAAAACCACCCTTGTCTACGTCACAGAGGATGGCCAGATGGCCACTTCCATGGCCAGGTGCAGTCTTCCCCACACAGGACCATCAGCAGCAGGATGAGCTTCTGCCCTCCTTCCTCAGTCTACTCCATCTGTTTGCAGAACTTCATGCTCAGCTGGCTTTGGGGACAGGAGAGGGCTGGGGGGGATGGCCCCGATCTGCGCATTCGCCAGCTCCTAGCCTCACACACTCCAGCCCTCCTTGCCCTGGTTTCCCAGCAGTTACCCTTGGCATCCCACCCTGCTGCTCCTGCTCATCCGCACAAAGATGCCGCTTCCCTGGCTTCCCAGACCACACATCCCACAATCCCTTGGGTCCTTCAACAAAGCCTCCCTGGCCTTGCCTTCGAATCCCTCTAGAAATTGCACTTCTCCCCCTGTGCTACTCTCTTGTTCTACAGGGCAGCAGAACCCACCTCCAATTCTCTGTCCTCTTTGCTCCATTTCAGTCTACACCAAAGGGTCCTCAGAATGACCTTCAGGTTATGTGATTTCCCTCCCCGCCCCTCCCTCCCAAAAAATAAAGCTGACTCTTCCCTGGTTCGTTTTCCTGTCTAACGCTTATCCCTTCTGGACACTATTTGAGTGTGGTCGCTTGAGGACAAGGAGTCTGCCTTGTTTACCATGGTGCTACTCCTAGTCATATAGGTCAGGCTTTCAGATACAAGGGACACAGGAAACTGGTAAGTGAACAAGCTCACAGTTACCAGGCCAGAAGGTGTATGGCTTCCTTCTAAGCCGCCTTCACAAACAGACATTACCTGAGCTTCTCCCCAGTGCCCCAAAGCACTGTTTCCCATAAAGGCAACACCTCAACACTCGAGAATAACCCTGCAGGAGGCGGCCACAAACCAGGAGTTTGTGGTGCCCCTGTGAGCCTCCTTCTCTCAAGTGTCTACTCCAGACAGGGAAGGAGGGAAGGTGGCAGGGTGCAGGCACAAAGGAGCCTATGGTGCCGGAGTGGGGAGGCGAGCAGACAGGGGCCCTACCATACTTGACGTCAGGAACTGTGACGGAACTCTCTGCAATGTTGGTGGACAGAATAATCTGTGAACATCAAAGAAAAGGAGTTCTTCGTCTCTTTCCATTGTGGACACCATTATACAGTTCTTTAAAAATATTCACGTTGAAATTATTACTTTTTAATATATTTAAAAACATTCACGTTGAAATTATTACTCTTTAGTATAAACACTGAACTCACATTTTGAAATCAGCCACCTTTCCTATTTTATTCTAGTCATAATTGATCAAGAAGTCCCTGGTGCATGGAAAACCAGTCACACACAACATAGAAAATGTTTTAAAGCTGCAGCAAGAGCACTCAGAGCTCACACATAACCCTAGCTACTCGGAAGGCTAAGATTAGGAGACTCTTGTTTTGAGACTAGCCTGGGCACATTTGTAAGATCCCTCCTCGACCCTCCTCCAGTGATGGCACATGCCTAGCAATTCAGCTACACGGGAGGCTAAAACAATGAGAATCAGAGTCATGGTTCTAGGCTAGACTGGGTTAACACACAAACAAACAAAAATACCACAGTAACTCCCCCCACCTCAAAAAAAAAAAAAAAAAAAGCAATGGGAAAGGGACAAAGCTGCTCCTGAACCTGTTCATGGGGGCTCTGCCCAAAGAATGGTGGTTCCACCGGGGCAAAAAAAAATCCAGATTAAGGGCTGGAATACCAGCACCTGGGAATACCATTCAAGGTCTAGGCTGCCACAAGATTCCAAACATCCTCACAAGCTTGTACTACAAGCTTCCACTGGTCCCTGAACACCTCAGGCAGCAATGCAGGGTCACAGTGATGACAATTCTGACACCCACACAAACCTAAAACCTTCAACAAGGCTTAGACAATGGCTTTTCTGACAAAGTTACCAGAGGAGTGAGTGTCAGAACATCATGGAATCCCTAAGTCTGAGACACACAAAAGAATAATTTAAAGGGGCCAAACTTAGCCAGGTGCCAGTGGCTCATGCCTCTAATCCTAGTTACTCAGGGAGCTGAGATATGAGGAGCCTGGTTAGAAGCCAGCAGGGCAGGGAAGTCCATGAGACTCTTATCTCCAATAAACTACTAGAAAAAGCCTGAAGTGGCCTGTGGCTCAAGTGGCAGAGCACTCTCCTTGAGCAAAACAAGCTTAGAGACAGCACCTAGGCCCTGAGTTCAAGCCCCAGAACCAGGAAGGAAGGAAGGAAGGAAGGAAGGAAGGAAGGAAGGTAGGAAGGAAGGAAAGAAGGAAGGGAGGGAGGGAAGGAGGGAGGGAGGGAGGGAAGAAAGGAAGGAAGGAAGGAAGGAGCCAAAACCCACTAGCAACAATGCTCTGGACTAGGGAAATGTTAAAAACCTGTTTTCCCAGACACCATGACACACACTTGTTCTAGCACTTGGGACACTGGAGCAAGAATATTTCATGTTCAAGGCCAGCCCAGGCTACATAGGGAAACCCTACCTCAAAAACATAACAACAAAAATCTTCTTTGTAGCAAAGTGATTTACCAAATAAATCACAAGAATAAGTGGCATAGCTGGCTCCTCAAGTATTTGTTTGGGTGACTCACCACTAGCTACAGACAGACAGACAGAGAAAGAGGCCAAAGCACCAGCATCTTCCCTAAGTAGAGCCTCTGAGGAAAACGACCTCAAATGCTTGAACTTGTCTTCCCAGCCTTCCTACCTTTCTGTACCCAGGGACTGGACTTAAAAATACATTGTTCTGTTCTTCTAAAGTCACACTGGAATGGAGTGGATAGACCTGCAACCTAAGAAACAAGTTTCTAAAATAAAACATCACATGAGATACAAAAACAAGTTAACTGTTCACTGAGATAATTAAAACTTTGTAAGGCATAAACAACACAAGGCTCTGAAAGTAAAAAGAAAGCCGCCTCTTTAAGCATACCTTTTATGAATCATGTTTGTGAGAAGTTCATGCATATAGTTTATTTCACCCAGACCTAGGGGGGAATAAAGAGAAGAAAAACAAATTTGTATTTACTACTAAAAATTAATCTTTAAATTAAAATGTTATTTTTTGAAGAAAGCCCTACCAATCCATTATATTTGACTTCTTTCTCCTTTTCATCTAAGTGTGCCAGAACTACAACTAGAAATGATAACAACATTAACTTGCAATAACTCAAAAATATTAAAATCTATATCCTTCCAATGTTTTTCTTGGTGAAGCAGTGAAGTACAAGTAGGTATTAACTATATGACTAATTTTACATTTCTCCCTTCAAAATTTCCAAATTTCCTAATAAGTATGCAAAATTTTTCTGATAAAATTTTTTTTTCTCTGGTCCTGGGGGCTTAAACCCATGGTTTGGGCCCTGTCCCTGAGCCTCTTTTGCTCAAAGCTAGTGCTCCACCACTTAAGCCACAGCCATTTTCAGCTTTTTCTGAGTAGTTTTTGGAGATAAAAGTATTGCAGACTTTCCTGCCCAGACCAGCTTCAAACCAGGATCCTCAGATCTCAGCATCCTCAGTAGCTAGGTTACAGGCGTGAGCCCACTGGCACCCAGCAAAAAAAAAAAACAACACTTTTTTTAAGGCCAGATTTAGTGATACACAGCTGTAATCCCAGAGGCAGAAGGATTGAGTTTGAGGCTTGCGTGGGTTATGTGGAGGCTCACTCTCAAAATAAAAAAGCTAAACAAAAGAATTTTTTGGACTGGGGTGTAGTTCAGTAGCAGAGCACTCAAAACCCTGGGCTCAACCAGCGGCAATGCAATAATGGTTTGGTTGTTTTTTCACTTGGTCATAAAGACATGCTAAATCTTTCATTAGGTTCAAAGACAGCCAAACACCTACATGTGCTTTTGCTCATCCTGAATTTTCAGCACTTAGAGGACTGTTATGGATTCAAATTGTGCCCCCCAAAAAGATACCCTGAGCTCTCAGGCTCACAAACTCAGAATGTGACCTCCCTGGCAAAGGGAGTCACTGCAGATTAAATCAGCCACGAGGACATAGCAGCACAAGGTAACCTCTTAATCCAAAAGGACTGATTTCCTCATGTGAAGAAGGAAAGAGACAAAACACCCAGAGAATGCCACAGGACAGGAGCAGAGAACAGTGACACAACCACAAGCTAAGAACTCCAAGGGCTGATGATCATAACCAGAAGCTAGCAAGAGGCCGGCCAGGAGGAAGTCAGCCTAGAACCTCAAAAGGAGCAGTTTTCTAACACTTTGATTTCGACCATCAAAGGCCCCAGAAAATGGAGAAAATAAATCAGTTTTAAGACATCCAAAGTTCTTTGTCTGAATAATCACCTTTATAATAACAATAAAAAATTTCAAATAAAATTTTTAAATAACTCGTAAGTCAATTGAGACAATGAGGTTATTAGCTTATATATGATAATTCAATAAAATGAACTTCTGATGTAAAAAAAAAAAAAAGATATCCAAGTTATGGCATTTTGTTATAGCAGCCCTAGAGAAATACAGAACTACTCAGAACACCTCCATGAAAATATGCACCAGCCAGGTGCCAATGGCTCACGCCTATAATCCTAGCTACTCAGGAGGCTGAGATCTGAGGATTGCGGTTCAAAGCCAGACCAAGCAGGAAAGCCCATGAGACTCTTATCTCCTCCAATAAACCACTAGAAAATCGGAAGTGGCACTGTGGCTCAAGTGGTAGAGCGCTCACCTTGAGCTGAAGAGCTCAGGTACAGCACCCAAGCCCAGAGTTCAAGCCCCATGACCGACAAAAAAAGAAAAAAAAGAAAAAGAAAAGAAAAAATATGTACCAAACTTGAACCTAGCTGGGTGCTAGGGGCACACACCTATGCCCTCAGGTTGCTGAGATCTAAGGATCCTGGTTTGAAGCCAGCACAGGCAGGAAAGTTTGAGACTCTTTTTTTTTCCCCCAGTCATGGGGCTTGAACTCTAGGCCTGTTTGCTGTCCCTGTGCTCTTCAGCTCAAGGTGAGCACTCTACCACTTGAGCCACAAAGCCACTTCCTGTTTTCTGGTGGTTAATTAGAGATAAGTCTCATATGCTTTCCTACCCAGGCTATCTTTGAACTGTGATCCTCAGATCTCAGCCTCCTGAGTAGCTAGGATTATATGTGTGAGCCACTGGCACCTGACTTAGTTTGAGACTCTTATCTCCAATTAACCACCAAAAGGTAGAAGTGGAACTGTAGCTCAAGTAGTAGAGCACAAGCCTTGAGCACAAAAGCTCAGGAACAGTGCCCAGACCCTGAGTTCAAGCCCCACGACAGGCACACACACAAAACCTTAAACTTACTTAAGTATATAACAGAAAGATAACAAACCTAAACATATTATTTTAAATATTTGTTCAGACCATGTTTAGTGGTTTAAAAGTATTTTACCTCAATTAATTTCTAAGCTAATATCAAGTTAACTTACAGTCATTTCTACATTAATACCTGGCTTCATGATAACTTTTTCCTTAGTATGATATGTGTACCCAGTAGTCATTAAGTATGTGTGGAAGCAAATACAACTCTACCCAACTGTCAGCCATTGCAGGGTCTCAGCTCCAAGATTCCTCCCTGCAGTCTTTACTTCCCCTCTCAACAGGCATGCTGCTCTACTGCCCTTCACCCTCCTCCACCTCTCCACTATTTACCCAGCAAAGGAATGACCCAACCCCTAGCACCATTTGGGTAGTGACAAGTCCCAAGGCTTTGCCCTGAGTGGGCTCAGTCCCTCACAGAGGAGGCCTGAGGGAGCTCTTTATCCCTTCCATGGGGGGATAGAGTAAGGTGTGCAGATACCCACGGCACCACCAACTGGATCTTGACTAGAAGCCTAGTCTCCAGCACCATGACTACCCTAAATTGAACAGCTTTGTTACACCACACTCTCCTGCCATGATATTCTTCCTTACCACGGGCCCAAAAGCACTAACTGTCCATACACTGAAACCTCCAACCGTGAGCCAAAGTAAACATATCTTCTTCTTCTTCTTTTGTGTGTGTGTATCCCTCCCTCAAAGTCACATCTGTTGGTGTTTGTAGAGTCTAAAAACAACACACAATATGGACAACATTTTTTCTAAAGATGTGCTGTCCGGTGTTGTAATTGTAATTTCATACCTGGCAAAAACACCAATACGCTGCTCCGCTCCGACACAAACTGGGCTCCCGACCAGGTCTTGTTTCTGTCACAATAAGAGGTACACAAATATGAATCAAGGCTGAAACAGGCCCTGCTTTGTGACAATCCTGATATTACTAGCTTTGATTCTGAGAGCTCTCGCAGATCATACCAAGTGATATTCTTTATTTCACACATTACAATGGAGACCCCTGGCATTCAGGGTGGTTCATTACACTCTCTTGTATTCAGGGTGGTTCGTTACACTCACATGTATTCAGGGTAGTTCATTATACTCACCTGTATTCAGGGTGGCTCATTACACTCACCTGTAGGATACATTATGCATTTAAGTTTTCCTGGGAACTTAATTCTTATAATCCATAACCCCAAGGTACAAAATACTTAACTATAAGAATTAACAGAGTCCAAATTATTATTGAAAACATTTTGACAGGCTAAGATTTCAAATCAACTACTTGCCTCTCCACTACTATTGGGACATTTTGGTTGTTGTTTTCTGTTTGGTGTGGGTGTGTGTGTGCACACGTGCACGCACACACACGCTTGAGGACATACGCGCTGGTATCAGGGCATGAGTTCATGGCGTGGGCACTGTCACTGCCTCAGCTTTTTCACTCAAGGCTACAGCACTACTACTTATTGGAGATAAGCAGTGTGAGCCCTACATGCCAGGGCCTCTCTAAGTAGTCCAGAGACGTAGGAGTGAGTGAGTGTGTGTGTGTGTGTGTGTGTGTGTGTGTGTGTGTGTGTGTGTGTGTGTGTGTCCCTCCCTCCCTCAAAGTCACATTTGTTGGTGTTTGCAGTGTCTAAAAAGGCACTGGGCAAGGCCCACCCCAACACACACACTACGGCTTGCCCCTAGCCAGAGAGACTGTAAATGAGCAAAAGGGCCCCTTCCATTTCTCAGTAAGATCATGAGAGGAACAGAGGGTCACGGGATAAAGCGTAAGGCACTGTGCAGAGTGCCTTTTCAGAAAGGAGGGTACGGAAGGCCTGTTACAGGAGACCACAGAGGAGCTGAGGAGACAGCCATGAAGCAGAGTCCAGGCTATGGTCGAGGAAGGGGGACTGCAGAGGAGAGCGGGGTGTGAGAGGTGACTCAGCACTCCACAAGGCCAGTTCCTGGTGCTGGGCCACTGAGACAGACAACACGGGCCTGGCTGGTGTGCAGGCATATATGGGATTCTGGAACAGCCAAGAATGAACACCTGCTGCAGTGTAGCACCACAACAAGCAGGATGGCGGCACTGTATCTGGAGGTCTGCTTTAGGCGATTTAAAAAGCAACTGCAGCCGGGCACTAGTGGCTCACGCCTGTAATCCTAGCTACTCAGGAGGCTGAGATCTGAGGATCGCGGTTCAAAGCCAGCCTGGGCAGGAAAGTCCTTGAGACTCTTATCTCCTCCAATAAACCACTAGAAAACCAGAAGTGGCGCTGTGGATCTAGTGGTAGAGCATTAGTCTTGAGCTGAAGAGCTAAGGGACAGCATCTAAGCCCAGAGTTCAAGACCCACGACAGACCAAAAAAAAAAAACTGGAACTGACTTGGCTAGTTAAGAGGGAAGTTGGTAAACCCTAGCAATGCCTAAAAAATAAAGTAAAAATCAGTTATAGAATTTAAATCCTATAAATATTTATTTGGAATACAAAATAAAGCAATAAAAAGGAAATGAGGAATAAAAAAGGCACAGGAAACAAAAATCAAATGTCTAGTATAATTCAACCATACCACAATAATAGGCTAAGCAATATAATTAGAAGGCAGAGATTGTTAGAAGAATTTAAATAATATAATCCCCAATCAGAATATGTTGTCTAAAGGAGACATAATTTACATTCAAAGACACAAACTGAAAGCAAGGAGATAGAAAAATATCTGTCTTGCAAACAGGAACCACAACAAAGTAGAACAGCTATACTGATATACAAAACCTATCTAAAAATCACAAATGTTACTTGAGATAAACAGAACAATTTATAATAGCACCAAAATATCTGAAGCATAAACTGACATAAACCATGAGAGAAAGTAGGCAATTCAATCTTAGTAAATACCTTACCTTTAATTATCTATAATGTAGTATAGATGTAATATTCTATAGTATCTACATTCTATCTATATTCTCTATGGATAATATAAAACAATGAGGCAGATGATCAGGAAACAGAAGACTTGAAAAACACCTTAAGCCAACTACACCTAAGGGACATCTGTAGAACAGCAGTAAAATACACTTTCTTCTCAAGTACCCATGAAACATTCCCTAAAATATGTAAAACAGACCTCAATAAATTTAAGAAGTAGAATATAAAATATGTTCTTCAACCATAACAGGATGATATTCAAAATCAGTAACATGGAAATTTTAGGAAAAATTGTAATTTAATAACATGTTCCTGGAAGTGGCACTGTGGCTCAAGTGGTAGAGCGCTCACCTTGAGCTGAAGAGCTGAGGGACAGCACCCAGGCCCAGAGTTCAAGGCCCATGACCAACAAAAGAAAATAAAAATAAAAATAAAAAATAACATGTTCCTAAAGCCTCAACCAGAAAAAAATCAAAAGGAAAATGAAAACAATAAAGACATACTTTGTGAGACCAAAAAGCAGAACTTAAGGGGAAAAAAATGAATAGCTGTAAATGCCTATATCAAAAACCAAACCTTCTACTTTAAGGCACACAAAAAAGAATAGCAAACTAAACCTAAACAGAAAAAACAATTGAAGACTTCAGTGAAATAGAAAAAACAAAAAAGTCAGTGAAACCAAAATTTAGTTCTTTAAAAAGATAATACATAATTGACAAACATTTAGGCAGCCTGACTGAGACTCAACAAAAAAGGAAAGGACTCAAATTACTAGAATCAGAAAGGAAAGAGGGAATATTACTACTGACCCCACAGGAAAAGATTACATTAGAAAGGAATATATTAAGAACAACTGTATTTTAACAAATGATAGGGGGCTGGGAAGGTGGCTCAGTGGCAGAGCGCTTGCCTTGCATGAATGAGGCCCTGGGTTCGATTCCTCAGCACCACATAAGCAAAAAGAAAAAAGCCGGAAATGACGTTGTGGCTCAAGTGGTAGAGTGCTAGCCTTGAGCTGAAGAGCTGAGGGACAGCGCCCAGGCCCAGAGTTCAGGCCCCACGACCGGACCCAAAACAAAACAAATTATATAGCTTGAATGAATCATTCCACCAACTACTGGAACTAACCCTAGAAGAAATAGTCTAAACAGACCTATAGCAAATGATTGTGTATTGTCAATAAAACAGTAGTTATTCTTGACCAAGAGTTTCATCATATTTTTTAAAATATAAGTAAATATTTATTCTTAAACAAGAGTGTCAGTGTATTTAAAAAAATACTAACAATGGACTAAAGGCATGGTTCTAGTGGTAAAGTACTAGCCTAACAAGTGTGAGGAACTGAATTCTGCTAACATACACATAAGCACATACACATATTTAAACTCAATACTAAGAGAAAAATAATCTCATTTAAAATGAGCAAAAGATTTGGAAACCTCAGACACAAATGGCCAAATAAGCACATGAAGGAAGTTAAACATCGCAGTATGAAGGGAAACACAAAGTAAAAACAACAGTAAGACTCCACTATGCACCAAACTCTAGGACATTGGTACCACCAGCTCCTAGCAAGGACATGGAGCTACAGGAAGTCTCACTCATCACCACTGGGCATACAACCTTGCCATATGACCTGGAAATCGTCCTTGAATTTACTTAAAAGTACTGAAAACATTTTTCCACATAAAGCCTACTACTGGACATTAATAGCAGCTCTATTTATACTGTAAAACTAAGAAGTAACCAAAATATCTTTTAATAGGCAAATGGACAAACTGTCATACATGCAGACAACAGAATTATTCAGCAATATTTTTAAAAAAATAGGCTTATCAAGCCATGGAAAGACAGAAGAAACCCTAGTAACAACAACAACATTCTAGGAGAAGACAGCACCATAGACAAGGCACAGGATCAGTGAGGGGTGGGGTGGGGGAGGGAGAGAGGAGCATGGGTGGGTGCACAACAAGGTTCTCAGGCAGTGAAGCTGCAGCAGCAGAGGCACTGGGTTAATGGAGGACACACGCAAATGCATTCATCACAACTCCAAGAGTGACCAAAGATTTTGGGTGATGCTGATGTGTCCATTCCACAAACGCAGACCTGTGGTACAGAACATGGGCAATGGTAAAATGGTCTATGTGGAGGGTGGCCATGGGAGCTCTCTCCCTGCCAGTACAGAGGTTTTGAACTCAGGGCCTTGAGCTTGCTTGGCTGGTGCTCTACTTATTGACCCATTCTTGAAGCTGGCTTTTTTTTTTTTTTTAATAAGTTGGTTATTTTTCAGATGGAGTCTCAGATTTTTCTTCCATCTGACCTTGAACCAACCTTGATCCTTCAGATCTCAGCTTCCTCAGTAGCTACGACTACAGATGCGGGCCACTGGTGCCTGGTCTCATTCTTGAAATACAGTTCCATCAATTTGGTACAGATTTAGGGACCCTTATCCAAAATGCTTGAAACCAGAAGTGTTTCAAATTTTAGAGTTTTTCCAATTTTGGAATGTTTGCATAGACTTCACTGGCCAAGCACACACACGAAGATGCAGAGAGTTCCCAGATAGAGAAAGTGAATGAGTTATGTTAATTAGGTAGATTGAGTAAATCCAAAACGTCTACATATGCCAAAGCATCATGCTGCATCCTACATACAGTAAATACAACCTATTAGGTTGGTTTTTTAAATTTAAATAAAGAAGAACCGGGAGTAAAGTAAAAAATGTTAGCTAAATAAAAATAAAACATTTACCAACAGATTCTTTTCTTTTTTGGTCAGTTGTGAGGCTTGAACTCTGGGCCTGGGCACTGCCCCTCAATTCTTCAGCTCAAGGCAAGCACTCTTGAACTACAGCACCACTTCTGTTTTTTCTGAGTGGTTTATTGGCGATAAGAGTCTCATGGACTTTCCTGCCCAGGCTGGCTTTGAACTAAGCTCCTCAGATCTCAGCCTCCTGAGTAGCTAAGATTATAGGTGTGAGCCACCAGTGCTGGCTTACCAACAGATTCTTTAAAGGGAATAATTTGGGAAGAATGAAAATAATCTAAGAAAGTAAGTCTAAATTTTACAACTAAAGATTAATTTACCGGTGTGTATCTAAGGCTTGTCAGAGAAAAGCCATCCAGCTATCAAGTTCTGGTTGGCAGTAAGATAATAGAATCTCCATTCACATTGTTATCCTAAAACATCAATGTTACTTAGGAACTGTAGTAGTTTAGGGCAGAGAAGCTTCCTAGCCAAGAACAGTGTGTCCCCACTTCCAGAAGAGAGGAGGATGAAAGCCCAGCCAAGTGTCAGGCACACACACTGATAGCACATGCCATGCGACCTTCCATGTCTGGGAAAGCCAGCCTTCCTTCAGGCTGCTGATCCAGCTTCTAAAACCACCACTCCTAAAACCTCAGTGAGGCTTCGACTAACTTTAAGTACAACTGTCCAATAAAACACATCCAAAATACTATCTATAGCGCCTGCTGAATAAGTAGCTGTATCTTAATCTATAAAAACAACAAGCTGGGCAACGGTGGCTCAAACCTGTAATCCTAGCTACTCAGGAGGCTGAGATGTCAGGATCTCGGTTCAAAGCCAGCCTGGGCAGGAAAATCTGTGAGACTCTTATCTCCAATGAACTACCAGAAAACTGGAAGTGGTGTGGTAGCCTTGAGCTGAAGAGCTCAGGGACAGCACGCTGGCTCAGAGTTCAAGCCCCACAACCAACCAAAACAAAAACAAAAACAAAAAAACACAACACTAACAAGCTTCTAATGAGTGACAAGTGTTTCAACTGATACACACTGAAAGGCCACTCTTACCCACTCTCTTTCATGTCCAAGTCATCAAACATCTGAATTAGGGAGACAGCAACTTCATAGATATCCTTCGTTATCAGTGGTTCCTCCAGGCGATGTGGAGAGAGCTGAAGACAGCAAAAGAAAAACTCAGGATACCAAAATAGGATACAGAGGAAAGGCTGGGTTGGATGGGTACCCCACTCCTTTAATGTCCTAAGTAAAAATAATGCATCACTTGCAGCCAACCTTGAGTACTGGCTGCACTGAGCACCGCTCAGGACACCCATCACACTACCCAGCCCCAAGAGCAGGGCTGGGGTGGAGGACCAAGCACAGCATGACAGGGCTGGTGGGCAATCTACTCTGAAGGAACAGGGTAAGTTACAACAAACCCAGGAAACCCAGGAGTTGTTGCTAATATCAAAGCCAACCTCTCCTGCTCTGTCAAATTCCTGCCTCCTGAATCCCCAAGATTCCACCATCACCCCATTCAGGAAGAACCAAGACACAACTGTGTCTTGTTTGTCAGTGTGCCTTAAAAACATAACAGGGCTGGGAATGTGGCTCTGTGGCAGAGTGCTTGCCTAGCATGCACCTGGGTTTGATTCCTCAGTACACCACATAGAAAGAAAAAGCTGCTGGGCGCCAGTGGCTCACACCTGTAATCCTAGCGACTCAGGAGGCTGAGATCTGAGGATCACGGTTCAAAGCCAGCCCGGGAAGGAAAGTCCATGAGACTCTTATCTTTAATAAACCAGTAGAAAACAGGAAGTGGCGCTGTGGCTCAAGCGGTAGAGCGCTCACCTTGAGCTGAAGAGCTGAGGGACAGCGCCCAGGCCCAGTATTCAGGCCCCACAACCAAGAAAAAAAAAAAAAAAGGCTGGAAATGGAGCTGTAGTTCAAGTGGTACTCTTACCAGCCTCTAATGAAAAAGCTCAGGGATAGTGCCCATGCCTGAATTCAAGGTCTAGGACCTGTACAAGAAAAAAAAAAAAAGCCGGAAGTGGCGCTGTGGCTCAAGTGGTAGAGCACTCGCCTTGAGCTGAAGAGCTGAGGGACAGTGGCCAGGCCCAGAGTTCAGGCCCCACGACCGGACCCGAAAAAAAAAAAAAAGTAAGAACATAACCTCATGGTAAGGCAGCTGTACAGATTTCTGGACCAGGTCTAATTGTGCATTCAAACAGCCACACCAGGACCGGATGACTTTAAAATGCTCCTCTAGCACATCTACAGAATGCAAGACACCAACCACACTTAACTGTCTGCCCGCTTTCCAGGAGTGGGGGGCCACAGGTACCTGTTCATGCAATGCTCCTCCCAATGGTTATAGCACAAGCCCCATAGTCTATACTACAGCCTTTCTGCATTTTTTAATTTTATTAATAACCTTATGAAACTAAACATGGTAGTACATGCTTATATTCCTTGCACTCAGGAAGCTAAAGAAGGAGGTTCATTAGTTTAAGGCCAGACTAAGCTACAGAGTGGACACTGTCTCAAAAAAAGAAAAAAAATGAGGGGCTGGGAAGGTGGCTCAGTGGTAGAGCGCTTACCTTGCATGCATGAGGCCCTGGGTTCGATTCCTCAGCACCACATAAGCAAAAAGAAAAAAAAAAAGCCAGAAGTGGCGCTGTGGCTCAAGTGGTAGAGCACTAGCCTTGAGCTGAAGAGATGAGGGACAGCGCCCAGGCCCAGAGTTCAGGCCCCATGACCAGACCCCCCCCCCAAAAAAAAGAAAAAGAAACAACTGCTGGACGCCCGTGGCTCATGCCTGTAATCCTAGCTACTCAGGAGGCTGAGATCTGAGGATCATGGTTCAAAGCCAGCCCAGGCAGGAAAGTCCACATGAGACTCTTATCTCCAATAAACCACCAGAAAACAGGAAGTGGCGCTGTGGCTCAAGCAGTATAGCGCTCGCCTTGAGCTGAAGAGCTGAGGGATAGCGCCCAAGCCCAGAGTTCCAGCCCCACAACCAACTAAAAAAAAAAAAAAATGAATCAACTATTGCATATAACACATAGTATTTTGTGAAGAACATACTAAAACAAGTCTTTCAGTGATCAGAAGTTAATTATACATAGAAATTATTTTGTCCGGGCTGGGAAGGTGGCTCCGTGGTAGAGCAGTTGCCTTGCATGCATGAGGCCCTGGGTTCAATTCCTCAGCACCACATAAGCAAAAAGAAAAAAGCCAGAAGTGGCGCTGTGGCTCAAGTGGTAGAGCGCTCGCCTTGAGCTGAAGAGCTGAGGGACAGCGCCCAGGCCCAGAGTTCAGGCCCCACGACTGGAGAAAAAAAAAAAGAAATTATTTTGTCCAAGTCGGCACCAGTGGCTCACGCCTGTAATCCTAGCTACTCAGGAGGCTGAGATCTGAGGGTCACGGTTCAAAGCCAGCCCAGGCAGGAAAGTCTGTGAGACTCTTATTCAATAAACCACTAGAAAACCGGAAGTGGCGCTATGGCTCAAGCAGCAGAGCGCTCGCCTTGAGCTGAAGAGCACAGGGACAGCACCCAAGCCCAGAGTTCAACCCCATGACTGACAAAAAAAAGAAAGAAAGAAATTATTTTGTCCAATTTTATGCAGAATAAATTAAGTCAGCTAATATCCAAATAATCTACTTCTCATGATCACAATTCTAGTGATATAATTATGACAAATTGTTTATTAACAATGTTGAAGAAGCACGTCTACTGCATCTAATCCTTATATGCTATGTCTGCCTTAGTTTTCTGCTTTAGCCAATTACCAATACTCACCATACTGTAACTGTACAAGAAAGAAATAGAATAATGGGTTTGTCCCCACAAACAACAGTGGCTTGGATGAACCTAGACACTTTCTACAAATAAGGTGTGGAAAACATATCAATGATTCACAAGAATCTCAGACGAGTTCTAGCATCCATGTGACTGGGGTGGCACGGCAAGATTTCAAAGCTCCCTGTGCATCCAAGACAAGTCTGCAAGGGACAGATGTGGCTGTGGACCCCTACTGTATTGGGCCAGGGAAGAAACACCAAAGCCCTTGCCTATGTTTTTCTCAATGGAGACATAACAACCCAGTACAAGGCCACTGCATCAGAGACAGGATGTGAAAGGGGCGGGCACTCCCAAAGCACACTCAGGAACTCTGCTAACCTTCCCACGCAAGTGCTAGGCCACTCATGATTTACAGAGTAAGGAAAAAGTCACCATGTTTCTGCCTGGACCCTCGCTTCTTCGCTATCACAGAGATGCCCTGCCCTAGCGGGCAAGGGAAGGACACAGAAGCAAGTGAGAAAACAGACATGTTAGAACCAGAAAGCCAAGAAAGCTGTATACCAGGCCACGCTGATGAAAGACCTCAATGCAAAAACAAGAAAACCCTAATGTAATAAAACATGTAAAATCTGCATGGTCCCCAAACAGCGCACTGAGAGCCTGAGTAGGGTGTGGGATGCTCTACTTCTAGACATGGCTTATGGGTCACAATTTCATTAAGATATACATTTACATCTTATGAACTTTTTCTAAGGATGTTCATACAAAGAAAGTTAAAACAAAGGATGAAAAGAATTCTTCAAGACACTGAAAGGTAAAATGCAGGAGAGTTCTAGAGGACCCAGAGAAGGGTGATGCAGGTAAGCTTACCGCTGAGCTCCTCTGGCTCAGCAAGGAGGTCCTGAGGGACCCAGCAAAGCTGTCTGAGTTGAGTGGGATAGCAAAATCACACTGTGAGAACAACTGCAGTAAGAGGCAGAGAAAAAGAGAAGTTGGCAAAAGCTGCAGAGAAACCCAGAGAGTCAAAAAAAAAGGCTGACATAGTAATCAGGCAAAGAGGTAAGTGAACAGCAAAGAGGACTAGGTTCCTCTGTGCATCCGTGCGTGTGTGTGTGTGTGTGTGTGTGTGTAGTTAATCTCATGTTTTCTTGATCCATTCATCCACTGAAAGGCATCTGGACAGTTTCCATAACTTGGCTGTGGTAACTAGTATAGCAACTAGTGTGCAAGTGTCTTCACAGCCTCCTAACTTGCAATCTTTTGGATAAATGCCCAAGTGTGGTATTGCTGGATCATAGGGTAGCTTTATAGTTATTGAGGGATCCTCAATAACTCAAACTGCCTTCCACAGTGATTGCACCTGTTTACACTCACACGAACATCTCTGTCAGCATCTGTTGTGGTTGTCTGTTCTTTTTTTTCATTGTAAAGATGCTATACAGAGCAGTTACGGTTACATGACTAATATAATGAGGACATTTCATATGAGGGTATTTTTTATTTTTATTTTTTTTGGGGTCCGGTCATGGGGCCTGAACTCTGGGCCTGGACGCTGTCCCTCAGCTCTTCAGCTCAAGGCTAGCGCTCTACCACTTGAGCCACAGCGCCACTTCCAGCTTTTTTCTTTTTGCTTATGTGGTGCTGAGGAATTGAACCCAAGGCCTAAGGCATGCAAGGCAAGCGCTCTACCATTGAGCCACCTTCCCAGTCCTCCTATTGGGTATTTTTACCCCTTGGTTTTCCCCTACCATTCCTTCCCTCCCAATCTCCCCAGCCCTCCCCAAGTTATAAAGTTCGTTTTCAACATAGTATGTTGTCTGCATCCTTGATGACAGCTATTCTTACTGAACTGAGATGGAATATTAGAAAACGTAATCAAAATGGTATTCAAAATAAAATTATCTCCCATCCCCAAGTGAATCTGTAGTTTTCTACTAACCAAAATCAAATACCTTACTTTTCAACAGCAATAAGATATAAAACCAGTCCCAATAATTTCCACAAGGATATATTTACATGGTAAGTTCATAATAAATTCAGAAATATCCTTCTTTTATTCTCCTCCAACCCTCTTCTTTCCCTCACTTTATGTTCTAATTGGTCCTTTCGATCTTAAGTGCTGAATGCAAGTGTGATCAAATACCAAAAGGCCATTACTATAAAAGAAGCAAGGCATTCCAACATACCCCACTGTGATAAATGTGGTCCAAATCGTTGAGATAATATTCTTCTATTGCATGGGGCTTGCCTTCCACTTCAAAAACATAAGCAGGGTTCATCTTGTTCTGAACAGGAACAGCAAAGTAGTCTGAAAACTCCTTACAGTTGATGGTAGCAGACATGAGAACAACCTGTAGACAAAAAAAGGACATCCAGGCTTGTCTTCTGCTTCAATCCTGTATTTAATAATTTCTCAGATTTTAGATACAATATCCTGACTTAATACAAATTACTGCAGTTTAAGGAGTACTCAGACATAAATTTTTACTATTCATGTTAAATAAGAAATCACGTATCACTAATAAACCTAAATTATCACCACTATTTACAGGAAACTGTGCATCAGAATTTGTGTGTGTGTGAGAGAGAGAGAGAGAGACAGAGAGAGACAGAGACAGAGATAGAGACAGAGACAGAGCATGCACGCATGTGCTGGTCCTGGGGCTTTAACTCAGGACCTAGGTACTGCTCCTGAGCTTTTTTTGTTATCACTCTAACACTTGAGCCACAGCTCCACTTCAGGCTTTTGAGTAGTTTATTGGAGGTAAGAGTCGCACAGATTATCCTACCCAGGCTGGCTTTGAACCATAATCCTCAAATCTCAGACTCTTGGGCAGCTAGGATTACAGGCATGAGCCACTGGTGACCAGCAGAAATTATTATTTTTTAGATAGGTTATTAAATGTGTTTGATAAAAATAAGGAAGTAAACCAGGGAAGATGACAATCTTCACTGTAAGTAAAATAGTGGAAAAGACCCCAAATCATAGCCGTGCAACAGCCTGAGGAACCAGCCCAGACTGCAGCGAGACAAGGGAGAATCAGGACTGCAATTCCAGTTTTACAAAAAAAAGACAAAAGAAAAAATCTTTTAGGCAAGTCAACTAGATAAGCCAGGAGTAGTCATCACAACACATCAGACATGCCCAGAGAAGGTGGCAGCGATCCTGAGAATGTCATTCCCCAGTCTCCACAAGCTAAGTCTGACTGCACAACTCCCTGGCTGGAAGCTGATGACTTGTGGCATCTGTCTATTAGAAGTCCCTAAGTGTAAATCTTAGTAGAAAGTCAAGACTTTATTTAGGCACATTAGTGCATTTTTCCCTTTGATGTTAGACACAATGATAAACCATACTAAGCAGAACTCATTTTGGGAGGAAATGTCTGAGTTGCAATGTTCTTAGCAGCCATTTGGGGTGCAAGAGTGGTCCTCCAGGAACACTTAGTCACAACGCAGGATTCTAACATTGTCTAAGGAAAGCAGGCCAGCTGTCCTTCTTTTCATGGAGCGTGGCATGCAAATAAGACAAAGCCAGCCTGGACTCAGCACTGCCTTAGCCTCCTTGCAGACAGAGGTGGCAACACACTACTCATTCAGGTTGGTGGACTGGAGGACAGCAGGGGAGGACATAGAGAGCCCGAGCAGGGACTCCAGGGACTTTTATGGTCCTGCATGGGAAGAGGCAGGGGAGACTTGAGGCCAAGTGTTATTATTCTTGCATCGAAAACTCCCCACATCAGTGTTCTTATATAAAAGGAAATAAGCTGAGCACCAGTGGCTCACATCCATAACCTGAAGTTACTCAGGTAGCTGAGGTCTAGAGCCCAGGCATACAAACTCATCTCTACCTGACAAGCAAAGGTCAGAACTGGAGGCATGTGGCTCAAGTGGTACAGTGCTAGATATTAGCACACATCCAAGCAAGAGCCTAAGGCCTTGAGTTCAAGCCCCAGCTCGGGAACAAAAAAAGAAGAGAGAAGAGGGGAGGGGAGGGAAAGAAGGGAGGGAAAGGAAAAAGGAAAAGGAGAGAGGGAAAGGAGGGAGAGAGGGAGGGAGGGAGGGAGAGAGGGAGGGAAGAAGGGAGGGAGGGAGGAAGGGAAACTGGAAGTAGAGCTGTGGTTTAAGTGGTGGAGTGCTAGCCTTGAGCAAAAAAGCTCAGGCCCTGAGTTTTTAAGCTCCAGGACCTGCACTGAAGGAAAAAAAAAGGGGGGGTCCCAATTTGTTGAAGTCTTCAATGCCATCTTTAAATTAAGATTACCAAACAGGAATAAAAGCCCATCCTCTCATTCAGCTAGAAAGGTATTATAGTCACCTAGGGTAGCAAAACCACCACTGCAAAGGTCAGGCTATATTCATTCAGCTACCACCTGAGAATCCTTTATTAGTTCCACATTGTAATAATATGCATATCCCAAATAAATTGCTACCAAATTGCTTCCTGAAGACCTTTGCTTGGCTTAGCTAGACTGAAAATAACTATGCTTAAAATTGTTTAGGTTGTGTAAATTATTCTAAACACTTCTCAATTTTGACTTAGTTGATGTTTTTTTCATTTTCTCGTATTTACCATTCCCCACAATTTCCATTCAATTCGACCTGTCCTCAAAGTTCAGAGCCAGTATTGCCAGAGCATTCCTGTAGTGAATGCACTGCTTTAAACACAATGCTTATTCAACCAAAAGCAGTGCCTTCTAAGAGCCAGTATGTCATTATAGTCAGTCACTATTATTAAAACATTTTCAGCAACCTAAAGAAAGAGTTAGAATTCAAAGCAACATAACAACCAGAAAGTATTTTATACAGTGGCCACTGGAGAATGCTCTCAGGCCTGGTCACTGGTAAGACCTGGAATAGCAACGGCTGACACAAACATTAGGAGACGTATCTGTTACGACAGGGAGAAACAAGCCAGGGGGGAAGGCTGAGACCAGCAGAGCACAGGTGTGAGGACAGTGTGAGTTGGCAATGTCTCAGTGAGATCTTCTTTTTTTTTTGGGTCCGGTGGTGGGGCCTGAGCTCTGGGCCTGGGCGCTGTCCCTCAGCGCTTCAGCTCAAGGCCAGCGCTCTACCACTGAGCCACCTTCCCAGCCCTCTCAGTGAGCTCTTATCTTAGAAGAAGAAAAAAAGTACAGAAACAATAAACACTAACTCTAAATATTTTTGTTACTTATGAAATCAAATTTACCTTGACAAAACGCGAATTTGTTCTTAGAAGTTTTCGGACTACCAAGAGCAGGAAATCCATTTCTTCAGTTCGTTCATGTACCTACAAATAAAAATGTTTCAATTTTTAAAAAAAAGAGGAAGAAAAGGAGAGCACCTTACAAGATGTCAGACAATCACAGGTCACTGAGCGGGAAAGGGGATTTTACACACCATGGGAGACTGGAGCTCTCTGCTCAGTGCAGCTTTCCAGGGGTTAAGAGAAAGCAATCACAAACCTGGTTCTCTTTAGGGTTTATTGGTATTTGGGAGGACTGATGTGGAGCTTCACTGGCTCTGCCCATTTCAGTTCAGCAGCACCTGCTTAGGGCTCCAGTGATAACCAGTGAACACCCTCACTCCTGTCAAGGACCTGTGAGCCAAACCCTTTCTACCATGGTCTAATGACTTGCTGTTATTCTAAGCAAAAGCAGGGATGAAGATATGCCAGTCTAATGCTAGTATGTTCCATGACATACAAAACTGAAGTTCACAGGTAGGCAGGAAATGGCCCTGAGAAAGCTGGGCTGGTTAAAAGCAGGTGACCCAGAGCATGGTTAACATATGAGGTCAACAGGCAGCACCTCAACAGCACTGCACAGAAATAAATATGCACAGGGAGATGAGATGGAGATACAGAGGAAGGCATCCAAGAATCCAGACTATGCAAGCCTCCCACTGCAACAAGCCAAGGACTCAGTTACTCCGTGCATGGCTAGGAGAGCTCAGTACAACAGAAGGGAAAATAAAATTCTGAGCCCCATACTAGTGGCTCATGCCTATAATCCTAGCTCCTTGGGAGGCTGAGGTCCGAGGATCACAGTTAAGCCAGCCTAGGCAGCAAAGCTCATGAGACTCTTATCTCCAGTTAGCCATCAAAAAGCCGTAAGTAAAACAGTGGCTCAAGTGGTAGAATGCTAGCTAGCCTTGAGCTCAGGGACAGAGCGCACGCCCCAAGTTCAAGCCCAGTAGCAGCACACACACAAAATTCTATCTGGGGCTGGGAAGGTGGCTCAGTGGTAGAGCGCTTGCCTTGCATGCCTGAGGCCCTGGGTTCCATTCCTCAGCACCACATAAGCAAAAAGAAAAAAGCCGGAAGTGGTGCTGTGGCTCAAGTGGTAGACCGCTAGCCTTGAGCTGAAGAGCTAGGGACAGCGCCCAGGCCCAGAGTTCAGGCTCCACAACCGGACCAAAAAAAAAAAAAAATTCTATCTGGAGAACCTCCCTGCCTCACAGCGAGACAGCCATAGGTTTACAGGATAAAGCCCTCTCCTCAGGGAGAAGGTCTGTGTTGCATACCACAGTGCTCGATTTAATGCAAGCCCTGCAGTCAGCCTTACTTCCCACTAAGTAGGTATGGCCAGTTATACAGAGAAAACCAGAGATCAGGAGCCAAAAGTAGTTGGCATTTATGCATGATGGCCAGAAGTCCTCACAGACCACCAGGAAGGCTCATTCTTATTCTACCACATCACCAACTCCAGGCACCTCCTCAATACACGCCTCCTACCAACTCCCTGAGAAAGGAAATCAAGTGATCTCTCCTCAACATTAAGATACCATGCCAGGCACCAGTGGTGTACTCCTATAATTCTAGCTACTCAGGAGGCTGAGATCTGAGAATTGAGACTCAAAAACAGCCCAGACAAACAAATCCTCTCCCAAAAGACTCTTATCTCCAAATAACCAGCAAAAAGCTGGAAGTGGAGATGTGTCGCAGGTAGTAAGAGTGCCAGCTACGAGTTAAAAAGCTGAACAAGAGCTCCAAGCCCTGAGTTCAAGTTCAGGTAGCCATACACACACACACACACACACACACACACACACACACACACATTCAGACACACACACACTCAGGTAGACACACACACACACACTCAGGTAGACACACACACACACACCATTCCTGCATTTAACTTCTGAATGTATACACCCTTCTTACCCTGAGGCCATTCCTTCTGGCTCTTCTGCCCACAGAGCCATCAGTCTCCTCCCTACCCCCTGCCTTTCCTGAGCAAAAATGCATACCTCAGCAGACACCAATTTCCCAGGCTAGGAAGTAAGGCCAGGAGCAGAAACTAGTCCTTGACGATTCTTTTTTTTTTTTTTTTTTTTTTTGGGGTCCTGTCATGGGGCCTGAACTCTGGGCCTGGGCGCTGTCCCTCAGCTCTTCAGCTCAAGGCTAGCGCTCTACCACTTGAGCTACAGCGCCACTTCCGGCTTTTTTCTTTTTGCTTATTTGGTGCTGAGGAATCGAACCCAGGGCCTCAGGCATGCGAGGCAAGCACTCTACCACTGAGCCAACTTCCCAGCCCCCTTGACGTTTCTTATAGGCATCTGACAAGGCAGCTCTTTCACATCAATTATTCAAAAAAGTTTACTGAATACAGGATCTGCCTGAAGCTAGCTTATTCTTTTTCAAGAATTCAAAAAGCCAAAAAATGTTATCAGTCTACTCACTGTAAGCTTCTCTGGCTATTTTCAATTTTAGGGCGTCTATTTCTTTATAAATTCAAATTATTCCAAAAATTATGAAAACAGTGCTGTGTATAAACCTAAAACTTCAGGAATAGCCAATCACTTGTCATCATCATCATCATCATCATTCAATCACCAGGTAATTGAGTGATGGAGCAGGCAATCCTGTGGTAGAGAAGGGCAGGAGAAATGTACATCTCCCAGCCACTGCCAGTGTCCCTACTAGGCAGGCCTTTGCAGCGTAGCCAAATTCTGTCCAATCATTTGAAAAAGAAAGCAGTTGATGATCCACTATGGACACACTGTCTGAATCATTCACCTATGTATGTGCAAAAAAGGCTGATAGTCAGCAAGACATCAGATAGGCAGAAGCAGACACAGGCGTTATTAGCACTACAGGGTCTGGAACAAGCCCCAGCATGCAGCCAGCAACACTATCTGTTCCTGGTGGTCTGACCACAGAGCTTCATGAAGCTTCGGGTTCCTTCACATCACGTGGGCTCAGTTACAGTAAAGGACTTAGTAACTGAAAGCTACTTTCCTCATGCTGCCTATTTAATATAAATTCACCTGTGACCTAAAGACTATGAACCACATTGTCCCTAACGCTATTCTGAAGGAAAAGATCCTTTCCTCCTCCTTGCATTCCCGAAACAGCCTTCAGCATGTGGCAAAACATGCACAGACTGTAATTTACCAGTGCAGCTCTACTTAGGATGCCTTTGCTATTGGTAATGACTATTCTTTACCCTCAGCAGCTGTCTCAGAGGTTGAATTTAAATTGGGGTTTTCAACTGAAAACCCCAATCCTCTCTCACAACCCTGTATATTAGCCAACATTTCCACTCCTCTAGAAATGAGTCAAGTTCTTCAGGACTCAATTCCTGATAAAGTTAAAAAGAAAAGAAAACAGTTTAGGAGGAAGCCCTTTCCAACACTCTTGGGAAAGTTGTTGAATTCCAATATCCCCCTCCTAGGAATAATCTTGTTGAAAATATGAACACTATCAATCAATGTTTCATCCTGTTGAGGAACACCCAGAAAGTACAAGGGAAGGAGGAAAGAAAGGAAGCTACAACAAGCTGGGCATGGTGGCACATGCCAGTAATCTTAGCACGAGGACCCCAGGCAGGAAGCACACAAGTTCCAGACCAGCCTGAAATACGTAGCAAGGCCTTAGCTCCATCAAAAACAAAAAAAGAAAAGAAAAAAAAAAAAGAAACAGAAAAGGAAATTAAGATAGGAACCAAGACAGGAGCTGCATTGTTACTAGAGTCTTTTTTTAGAAGGGTAAATAGAAGAAATATTTTACTCCATCTTCCCTCACTGGTGCTAGGAATGAAATCCAAAGTCGTGTATATACTAAGCAAGTAAGTGCTCAACCACTGAGCTATACCCACCGTCCTATTTTTTTAAGTTACTATTGTTCTTGCTTTATTAGACAAAAACCTATGACTGACTAAAAACTTACACACATAATGAAGTCCTTGTAAACTCTCCAACTAGGTGTAGCACTCTCCAACCCAGAGCTGAGACAATCTACCTGCTGAAGGCTGAACAGGCTACAATCTCTGTGCAACTACTCCACTCTGCTAGAAGACAGGCCAGAGCCACCACCGACAGCCCATAATCAAGTGAGGGAACCTGCCACAGTAAAATCTCAGAAGAGCAGAGGCCAGGTCTGATCTGGGTTGCAGCCTGCTTGCTGATCAACTCTTGCTCTAAACAAACCATCATTTTCTGCTCAGTATCTCATGCATATTGTAGGACAAAGCAAACAGAAAAGACAGATAACTCACTTTCACAAGAGAGAAAGTATATGTAGACCCAAAGTGTTTTTTGTTTTTTGTTTTTTGGGGGGGGGGGTCCAGTTGTGGGGCCTGAACTCTGGCTCTACAGCTCAAGGCTAGCGCTCTACCACTTGAGCCACAGTGCCACTTCCGGCTTTTTTCTTTTTTCTTGTGTTGAACCCAGGGCCTCATGCATGCAAGGCAAGCGCTCTACCACTGAGCCACCTTCCCAGCCCCAGACCCAAAGTATTTGATGACTGACATTCACTGTGTTGTATAAATAAGGGTAAGTACTCACTTCATCAATGAAGATGTGTGTGAATTCCATCAAACTCTTAGCACTAACAATCTTCTGAAGCAGGACTCCAGTGGTCATGTAAATTAACTTGGTGTCTTCTGTTGCTATTTTCTCTAGCCCTACCTAAAATTGAGGAGGGAACAGAAAAAATAGGAAACATTCCAGCGTAAATGGCTGTTTACCTATTGAAAGAGGCTATGCCCATTTTATACTGGAGGTAAGAAAACTAAAAATGTAGCCAGGTGTTGGTGGCTCATGACCATAATCCCAGCTACTCAGAAGGCTGAGATCTGAGGATCACGATTCAAAGCCAGCCCAAGCAGGAAAGTCCATGAGACTCTTATCTCCAATTAACCACCAGAAAACCAGAAGCGAAGCTATGGCTCAAAGTGATTAGAGTGCAAGCCATGAGCAAAATAGCTCAGGGACAGCATCCAGAACCTGAAGCCCCATGACCAATAAAAATAAATAAAAATTATTGGATTTCAGAATATACATAGGATCCAAATTCAAAGTCAAATTATCAAGTAGATTTTTAAAATTATTTTCTAGGTGAAGGTAATGTTTTCATGTTCCAACAACTGTGGATAAAGACACCTTAAAAAATACAAATGAGGGGGAGGATGGAATGGGAAGGGGAAACAAAGGAGGAGGCTACAATGCTTGATAAGAAATGTACTCATTATCATGCTCATGTAATTTTAACCCCTCTGTACAGTATTTTCACAATAAAAAAATAAAATAAATAAATACAAATGAAAGAGCCGGGCACCGGTGGCTCACGCCTGTAATCCTAGCTACTCAGGAGGCTGAGATCTCAAGATCTCGGTTCCAAGCCAGCCCAGGCAGGAAAGTCCATGAGACTCTCAGGCGTGGGGCCTGAACTCTGGGCCTGGGCACTGTCCCTCAGCTCTACAGCTCAAAGCTAGCACTCTACTACTTGAGCCACAGCGCCACTTCTGGCTTTTTTTTTTCTGCTTATATGGTGCTGAGGAATCAAACCCAGGGCCTCATGCATGCAAGGCAAGCACTCTACCACTGAGCCACCTTCCCAGCCCCTCCCTGAGACTCTTATCTCCAATAAACCACTAGAAAATCAGAAGTGACACTGTGGCTCAAGCGGTAGAGTGCTCACCTTGAGCTGAAGAGCGCAGGGACAGCACCCAAGCCCATAGTTCAAGCCCCACAACCGACAAAAAAAAAAAAAAAAAGAGGAAAAGTTTGGGAACTTTCTCTCCATGTCTCACCTGATAACCCACCAAGCCACCCAGAGTCCAACAGCGTTCTCTACTGATCCACCTGGCGATGCTGCTAGCACCAATCTTCCGTGGCTGGGTAACCACAATGTTGCAGTAGGTAGAGCGCTGAATGTAATGGTCCAGGATATACTGGGGCAGTTGAGTACTCTTCCCACTGCCGGTGGCACCATGGATAATTACCACAGAATTGCTTTCTATCAAAGAAATAATCTGGAATTTTGAAAGAAAAGTATATTGCAAAATTAGGACAAAATTGACAGCAATAACTACTAGGAAGCCTAACACAGGTGAGCTATGCCCAAGCATACCCTGGGCAGAAGTAAGATCCCAGCTCAAAAATAATTAACAAAAATCAGAGCTGGAAGCATGGCTCAATGGTAAGAACTCCTGTTTAGCAAGTATAAGGCCCTGAGTTCAAAACCCCAGTACCACTAAAAAAGAAAGAAAGAAAGAAAGAAAACACCAAAGTGGAATTTCTACAGCTCTACATATAAATTCACTTAAAAACTCTATATACAAATCTGGGCACGGGTAGCTCACACCTGTACTCCTCGCTACTCAGGAGGCTAAGATCTGAGGATTGTGGTTCAAAGCCAGCCCAGGCAGAAGAGTCTGTGAGACTCATATCTCCAATTAACCACCAGGAAACTGGAAGTGATGCTGTGGCTCAAAGTGGTAGAGCACTAGCCTTGAGCAATAGAGCTCAGGGACAGCACCCAGGCCCAGAGTTTAAACCCCATGACCAGCCAAAAAAAAAAAAAAATGTGCATCTATATATATGTATAGATGTATATATGCACACATACATATGTAAATAATTTGCATGTGACTTACTGAAAATGGAGCTATTTCACTCAAGTGGTTTTTGTTTTGTTTTTGTCGGTTGTAGGGCTTGAACTCTGGGCCTGGGCGTTGTCCCTGAGCTCTTCAGCATAATGTGGGCACTCTACCACTTGAACACAGTGCCAGTTTTCCAGTTTTCTGGGGGTTAAGTGGAAATAAGAGTCTCACGGACATTCCTGCCCGGGCTGGCTTTGAACCGCAATCCTCAGATCTCAGCCTCCTGAACAGCTAGGATTTCAGGTGTGAGCCACCAGCACCTGACTTTGTATTTTTTTAATTGCATTTTAAATTCCTCAGTGAATTTTCAGCAACTAGCTTCTTCCTGTTTTTCTACTTCCAGATGAGAATCCTAAAACGCCAACCTCGCTCTGACCCCATCAGTGCCCCACTCTCCACTCCCCTCCATTCTGAACTTATCAAACCCCTCCCCGGATTTTTGCCAGTACTATGAAGGCAGGAGCTTCAAATCTGGGCCTTGAGACCTCAGCTTAGCTTTTTCACTCATGGCTTGTCTCTACCACTTGAGCCATGCTCTCCACTTCCAGTTTCTTGCTGGTTAACTAGAGATAAGAGTTACTCATATTTGTTAGCTTGGTTTGGCTTTGAGCCTCAATCCTCAGATCTCAGCCTTCTGAGTAGCTAGGATTACAGGTGTGAGCTACCAGAGTCCAGGTAAGCGTTCTTATTCTTACAGCAACTGATAATGGTCAGTGAATTAAAATTAATCTGAATATTGGTATATAAAAATTAATATATCTACTCTAAGTTGTATGATTCAGTATGAAGCAAAATAAAATGAAACTTAGAACAATTTAGAACATCCCTTTATCTATAATTGCTTTTATTACTAGTATAGTTAATAAAGGTTCCAATGACTTACTTTTAACCACATCTAATGACATGTAACTTACTAGAAACTTAACCACTCAACAGCTCCATCTGTCCTGGCATTGACAATAAAATGATGTGTCAGTCAATAAACAGAAAAGGGGTGACACATCAAGGAAACCCCGCAGGGCACACGCTCTCTTCCTAAGGAAGCCTGCAGTGAGTCTCTGAAGGAAGCACTGGTAGAGCAGGCAGGTCTGCCGACGGTGCGCAGGGACAGAAAGGGCAGGCTGTGGGTCCCAAAGTAGCACAGATCAGAGGGAAATCGCAGCTGTCATCTCGCAGCATCAGACTAGCCTCCTCTGGGCCAACCTTGAAGCCCCGCACCCTGTGGCCCACACCCCACAGCCCACTTTCACATTGTAAGCCAATAGGGCTGGGCTGCAGACAGTGACGGAAGCAAAACTACATTATAGTAAAACTAAATTTACCTCTTCCTTACATCGATTTATAGGCAACTCAGGATATTTATAAGTTGTCTCTGTGATACATGTCACATTGCTTAACTTAGCCAAAGGCAGCCTTGGACCTGGATGCAGAGAAAACAAATAAAATGCTGTATCTTATCTGAAAAAAGACAAAATAAACAAGGCAATATTATATATATATATATGCATTATGTATGCACACACATACCTACATGTGTATCTGGCATACCTACACACATGCAAATGCAATGACATGCTCTACAGATGTAGCTTGCAAGCAGGCTCACTGCAAACCTGTAAGTCCACTACTTATCATGCAAACAAGCAGACAGAGCTTCCATCCTGCCATCACAACCACCAACGGTGGTGACCTGCGGTGCCTCCTAAGGCAGCCAACGCATGACACACAACACTTGTCACGGGACTAAATAGAAGTCACGAGTTTGTTACCAGGTATTCCTTGCTACTGAAAGAAATCAATAATGACATTAAATAAATCAAACAACTTACAAATTACAATTATGGTGAAAAGGAGTAACTGTACTTAGCTAAAAAAAAATACTAGAAGAGCAACAGAGGAAGTCAATATGACCAAAGTACATAATGTACAAGGTATATCACAAAGAAACCACTGTGTACAATTAATACACACTCTAACCATCCCACCTACTCAGTGTCCTCCTGTAAATCCACGCTGCTTGGTTACATGACAAACCTAAGGGGCGTCTTGCCCCCACATGACCAGCTGAGGAGGCAGCAAAATTCATGGATGATGCCTTTCACTGGAAAGCAAATTGTACTCCCAAAGTAAGTAAACCCTTAAACCTCCAGTCTCTCTCCCAATTCATTCCTCTTCCTGTCCCCCCCCTCGCAGTCTTCCCCTACCCTTCTTTTTATCTCAACAGCTCCTCCCTGCCATTGTCCCATCTGATAAACACACAGCCATGACTTTCATAACTACTCTACTAATACCTAATTAAAGTGTGGCTATTTTTGTATAGGTATTTTTTTCTTTTCTAGTGCTGAGGATCAAGCCACAGGCTTTACATCCCAGTACCCTATTTTCCTGTGTGTGTGTATGTGTGTGTGTGTGTGGTGTGTGTACATGCATAGATAGTATGTATGTGTGTGTTATGTGTGTGGTGAGTATGTAGTATGAGAGTTCACATGCATATCACACACACACACACACACACACACACACACACACACACACACACACACACACACACAGAGGGGGACCGGGAATGCAGCTAGGACCTCCAAAGCCTAAAAAAGCAGTCTTGCACAGAGCCACATCACAACCTCTTTTTCCTGTATCTGAACAAAGGTTCTTGTTTTCAATCTCATAGAGTTCTGTTGTAGCTTCAATGTAACAAACACCCCTTGGTGGGAAAGTGTTCTTCCTGAGGCTTTGTGAAAGCTGAGGCTCAGAGAAAGCTCCTGGAAAGTCCAGGCTGGCCGGGCTTCCCAGGCCTCTGACTACCCCTCACCTAGGCTCACGGCTTGGGGACATTACAGGACCACACCTCCCTCTCCTCCACCCCGGCCCAGCCTGCTCTCGCTCTAGAAAGACAATCAGAAAGCAGAAGATCCTCCCCAGTCCTAATAGTGGGGCAGGGCAGGGGAGCAGCCTGGGACGACGGGGAGTGAGTGCGAGGGGAGAGGTAACAGGTTTCTTTGAGGAAGACAGAAAAGGAAATAGCTGTATGTTGTGCGAAGGCACAGCGCATCCAGCCCTGGTTCCCAAGCTGCTGCTACATGAGTCCTGATAGTTGTGACAATGCAAATGTGACTTACATTTTGAAGGTTACTACTTAGAGACAGAAATTTTACAGGAAATAAAATGTCAAACTCGCCGCACTGTCTGAAAGATAACCCTTATCCATGTGGCACAGAAAACACTACCTGACATTTTGAGGTCACTGGCTGGAGCAGACCCTGCACAGAACAAGCCCCACCTCCATGTCCACTGCCCCAGGGTAGGTGGAAAGCAAAGAGCAGAAACATTCATAACTGTGTGGCTCTAACAGCTTTGTACTAACAACAAAGGAAAAGGAAAAGCATCAAGGATAATTTAAGGCAAATCAATTGGCAACATATACCAAAGTGAAGCCCAAAATAACATAAAAATATCCCCAAATCTGTTATTCTCTTTTTTCCATAATCTCTTTACCCTAGGTTATTAACATTAAAAGGTTTTACTTGAGCTAGGAAAAAATAGAAACATAAAAAGAGTTAGTTCTCTTCCCTTGGCCACCCCAACATAGTATCATTGACCAGATTTTTTTAAAAAACAAATTTCTGTAATTAGAAGTTCCAGACAGTACATACAGATTTAAATTAATGAGCAATGCGTTAACTCATATAGAGAACATGACAGCATTTCTTGTCTTATAATGCATACAGAAAATAAGTTGAATAGTTACATTTCTAGCTTAACCATGAAATTAAATATTTAAAATAGATAATTACAGGTCCCTTTCTCCAAGGATGGGTGGTATTTTGCATGCAAAGCTATACTTCACTCCAAGAGGGAAGAATTTTGTCCTTTCAATTCAGTAGAAAAGCTAAGGATGGAGGTGGGGGGAAACCACTAAAAATATCCCAAACTAAAAAGGAGGCTTCACTGTGACACACCAGGACAAGTTCTAAGCGGCCAAGTGGACAAGAGCCCTGAGGAGTTCAGTCTGGAGCCAGGCTCCCACTGTTAGGAAAGATTCCATTTCTCAATGCTATTCAGACACTGCATTTCCTTACAACTACACAAAATGATTCTAATGTAATCTATAGAAAGTCACTGATGTGTCTTCAACTTCTACTTAGAAACAATTTTTTAAAGCCGGGGCTGGTGGCTCACGCCTGTAATCTTAGCTACTCAGGAGGCTGAGATCTGAGGATCGTGGTTCAAAGCCAGCCCGGGCAGGAGAGACTGTGAGACTCCTATCTCCAATAAACCACCAGAAAACCAGAAGTGGCGCTGTAGGTCAAGTGGTAGAGCGCTCGCCTTGAGCTGAAGAGCTGAGGGACAGCGCCCAGGCCCAGAGTTCAAGCCCCACGACCGACAAAAAAAAAAAAACAACATTTTTTTAAATCTAAGTAAAACAACACTTATAACACACCAAAATCAGAAGTATTTTGAAACAACATAATGGCTATAATCAAATGTGCATGCTGAAACCTGTGTAATCTTGTGGCTTTATTATAAAATAGACACACCAAAATAGAAATAGCTTTGTGTCCACACATGAGGACATATACACGCATATATCCGGGATCTCAAATTCCTTTTCCAAACCCAAACCTAGCATGTGATACCACTTCTCCCAAGAAAAACCATAGCCGTGAGAGCTTCCCTATGCTATGAGGATTAAGATGAAAATTCTTAGCCCTGCCACAGCCCTTGACATTGTGCATGCCTACCTCACTCACCCAACCTCCCCCAGAGCAACTGTGTCAGTTTGCAGGACGGGACAGACACACACACACACGCACGCACGCACGCACGCGCGCGCACGTACACACACACACACACACACACACACACACACACACAGAACACATCACCTCCTGTGAACAGTTCTGAAACACCAAGAGGGCAAAATCAGTAGTCCTACTACACTGCAATCAAGGTGGCAACACTGCTCCGTCTGCGGGCCAGTGGTAAAGAATCAGCCCCTTGCCTTCTCTGCTTGTTGAAGTGGTCTACATTCCTTGGCTCGCAGCCCCTTCCTTGTGTCATTCCAACCTAGAGTTCCTCTGTCACAGATCCTACTGACTGATTCTCCTGCTCCTCTCAAAAACCATGAGACTGCACTCGGTCCATTTGGAAAATCTTGCCACCTCAAAATCCTTAAGGCCCTTTTACCATGAAAGTAGCACATTTAAAGGTTGTGGGGAGTAGAACAGGGACCTCTCAGGAGGAGCTATTATCCAGGCTCCTACACCCATCCTAAGACTGGCCCTCCTTCAGGGCTGGATGGCAGGCTTTCTCTCATCAAAAGGCTTCTGCACAGCTTTCCCTCTACCCTAACCCCGCTCTGCCTTGCTATGTCCTACCACCCACCCTCCCACTCTAAGCCCAACTCTCCCTCACCTGACAGGCTTATTTTGCACCTCCTAGAACTATCTTTCAGTGCTGTACACAAGTATCACAAAGCTGTAACTGGTACAGAACCAAACACTAGGAAGACAACTAAATCACCACACTTTCCAAAACAATGTTTTACCCTGGGAAGGGGAACTTAAGTATGACTTGTTACTTTTTATTTTACACATTTCTGCTTTAATTTTTTATTTAAGACTCTTTTAACAACTTTGTTGTTTTGTTCTTTTGTTGACAGTACTAGGGATTGAACTCAGGGCCTTGAGCTTTACTTGCTAGACAGATGTTCTACCACCTGAGCCAATGCATCAGTCTAAAGTGTCTAAATTAACCATTATTAGTTTTCCAAACTATAGTTAAGATAGACAAAAAACTGTCATACATCCCAAAAGATACCCTGAATTACAAAGTAATATGAATTTCTTACTTTGACTAATACTATATTAAACATTTTAGAATATAATGTTTTAACATATAAATTCCTCATACTTTTTTTTTTTGTCAGTCATGGGG
This sequence comes from Dipodomys spectabilis, assembly GCF_019054845.1. Lineage (NCBI taxonomy): Eukaryota > Metazoa > Chordata > Mammalia > Rodentia > Heteromyidae > Dipodomys > Dipodomys spectabilis. The sequence goes on along the minus strand of NW_024870889.1, from coordinate 1,939,704 downwards.
CTTGAACTCTGGCCCTGAGCACTGTCCCTCAGCTCTTCAGCTCAAGGCTAACACTCTACCACTTGAGCTACAGCGCCACTTTTGGTTTTCTGGTGGTTTATTGAAGATAAAAGAGTTTCACGGACTTTCCTGCCCAAGCTGGCTTTGAACTGCAATCCTCAGATTTCAGCCTTCTGAGTAGCTAGGATTATAGGCGTGAGCCACTGGTGCCCGGCTACTCATACATTTTATGGTATTTAAAAATAACTTGTTACCTGGTCCACTGGTTGGTGGATCACTGCCATACATATCGAGTTCTTGTGCTTCAAGTTGTCTGTACTTGTTAATGTACTCTGTTTCTGAGCTCTTCTGGCTGAGTGACCTAAAAGGAACAGCAAAATTGGGCATACTATTTCCAAGAAGCTATCACACTTCTCTGTGTGCCTGAGAAATTCCAAACATTATTATATTGGTACGGATAAAATGCAATCATCAGTAAGCAAATGAAAATATGCCCAATTCCAAGTGACCAGATAAAGGCATATTAAAACAACAGGAATACACTTTTCATCCACTAAGTTTGCAGACAGTGAACACTCTCTGCACATTTATGTGGGAGGGCAGTGGTGTGACCATCATCTTAATGGGCAATCTGCAGCACCTCCCAAATACTAATGTATCACTTTGCCTCAATCTTCCTTACTGGAAATGCTCACATGTAAACAAAGGCACATGCGCAGACACACAGAAGCTTCTGCTTCTAGTGGAAGGTTACCTTTATGTGAGGCATTGTCTTAGTCACAAGGGATGGTACCAAAAGTCCTTGTCCCCGTGAAACTGGGGTTTAGAACAAAACCCCAGTAAGACGCTGACTAGTGATATGGAGAAAAATAAAACATCACAAGGATATAAAGAATTACAGGAACTAAGCTCATGCTTCTAATCTTAGCTGCTCAGTAGGATGAGATCTGAGGATCAAAGTTCAAAGCCAATCTGAGCAGGAAAGTCCATAAGACTCTTATCTTCAATTAAGCACCAAAAAGCCGGAAGTAGAGCTGTGGCTCAAGTGGTAGAGTGCTAGCTTTTAGCAAAAGAAGTTCAGGGACACTGGAAGTGGTTCTGAGGCTCATAGCACAAGCCCTGAACAAGAAGAGTTTAAGAAAAACTCCCAGAACCCATGTTCAAGACCCACAACTGCCTAAAACAAAACAAAATAAAGCTTAGGAACACAACCAGACCCTGAGCTCAATCTCCATTACTGGCACACACACAAATAAAAAGAATTCCAGGAGAAAGGACATCTTTTCATAACATTAGTAATAATTGAACCTTTGTACAATTCTGTGAAAATAACAAAATAGTAAGATAACTGAAAACTGAAAAAATGTCCAACTTAAAACTATTGGGTGGAGAGGACTGGGTGGGGGGGCGGGGGGGGGGGGAGAGGATGGGAAGGGATGGGAAGGGGAAACAAAGGAGGAGGCTACAATGCTTGATAAGAAATGTACTCAAGCCTGGCACTGGTAGCTCACGCCTATAATCCTAGCTACTCAGGAGGCTGAGATCTGAGGATCGTGGTTCAAAGCCAGCCTGGGCAGGAGAGACCGTGAGACTCCTATCTCCAATAAACCACCAGAAAACCAGAAGAGGCGCTGTAGCTCAAGTGGTAGAGCGCTCGCCTTGAGCTGAAGAGCTGAGGGACATCGCTCAGGCCCAGAGTTCAAGCCCCACGGCCGACCAAAAAAAAAAAAAAAAATGCACTCAAGGGGCTGGGAAGGTAGCTCAGCAGTAGAGTACATGCCTTGTAAGAAATGTATTCATTATCTTGCCCATGTAATTGTAACCCCTTTGTACAGTATTTTCACACAAAAAAAAGTGACAAGGAAAAAAAAAACTATGGTACACCCCTCCTTAACACATATCATTTTCAATAATGTCATAGCTCTATTCAGGATATACATCACAACTCCCAAAATTTTACCATAAGTAGATAATTTTAATTATGCATAGATCATGTATATTGTTATCAGTGGCTAATTTATGTACACTGTTGACAGAAAAGAGGCTTCACAAAAATGATTCCTAAAATTTGAGACAATGTAACAGTAAATTTTGTGTTCATTTAAGTGGGATAAGGGATGTCTAGATGCCTGATACCATTTCCAGCTATATCTTGTGCTTCTGAAGAGATTGTCATCTGAACTAAGAAACTTTTCTTTTTTAATTGGCCGTGGGACTTGAACTCTGGCCTGAGATAGCGCTCCACCACTGAGCCACACTTCTGGTTTTCTAGTGATTAAGGAGGTAAGAGTCTCACAAACTTCTCTGCCTGGGCTGGCTTTGAACCACGATCCTCAGATCTCAGCCTCCTGAGTAGCTAGGATTACAGGCGTGAGCCACCAGCACTGGCTAGAGACTTCCTTCTCTTGCCTGTGGATATTCAAGTTTATCTAGCACCATTTGTTGAAAAAAAATTCCTCTTCCCAATAAATGTACTTGGCATCCTTCTGACTATTTATACTCAGGGGTTTACTGCTGGGCTCTCTATTCTACTGTCTGTATTCCTTTATATAGTAGTACAATACTTTAAGTGATGTAGCTTTGTACTAAGTTTTTTTGTTGTTGTTTTGTTTTGTCGGTCATGGGCTTGAACTCTGGGCTTGGGCACTGTCCCTCAGCTCTTCAGCTCAAGGCCAGTGCTCTACCACTTGAGCCATAGCGCCACTTCCAAGTTTCTAGTGGTTTGCTGGAGGTAAGAGTCTCACGGTCTTTTCTGCCTGGACTGCCTCTGAGCCACATCCTCAGATCTCAACCTCCTGAGTAGCTAGGATTATAGGCGTGAGCCACCACCACCGGGCTTGTACTAAATTTTTAAGTCAGGAAATGTGAGTTCTTTTTTAAGATTGTTCTGGCTACCTGTGTCCCTTCCTTGAAATCACACATGAATTTTATAAAGAGTTTTTCTATTTCAAAAAAATAGTTATTGTATTTTCAACAGAGATTGCATTGAATTTGTACCAACACCTTAATATAAAACCTTCTAACATAAAAACAGAATGTCTCTACTTATTTGTATTAATTCTTTAAACAATGTTTTGTACTTTTCATTAGAAGGTTTCACCTTTCTTTGGCTAAAAAGGGAAAACTACTTAGTTTTCTCTTTGGTGCTTGTATAGATATTCCTTCTCAGGTTGTTCAGAAATATAACTGAATTTTGTGTGTTGACTATATCCTGCTATTTTATTAACTCATTTATTGGTTCAATAGGTTTGGAGCTTCTTTGATGTCTTCTAGATCTAACATAATATCATCTATAAATAGGTAATTTTACCTCTTATCATCCAAGTTAGATGCTTTGTCAATCTAATGATAGAGATTCTCAAATGACGAGTTCAACTGACAATAAGCATGACAGTTGCAAACATGAGACATGCATGCCACAGTAAACTACTGGCCTATTCAGGAGGCAAGAGGAAGATGAGGTTGTGTTTTATGCATGCTCTCTTTTTCAGTACAGGGAATCACACTCAGGACCACATCGATGCCAGGCAAGCACTCTACCACTGGGCTCAGTCCCCAGTCACAAACAAGGGATTTTTCTGTCTGTTGGGAGTGTTGGGGTTTGAATCCAGGGCTTCATGTTTGCTAGCAGGTGGTCTTGCTGTCTTTTCTTTTGGTCAGTCGTGGGGCTTGAACTCTGGGTTTGGGCGCTGTCCTTGCGCTCTTCAGCTCAAGGCAAGTGCTCTACCGCTTGAGCCACAAGGCCACTTCCGGTTTTCTAGCGGTTTATTGGAGATAGCCCGGGCTGGCTTTGAACCGCAATCCTCACATCTCAGCCTCCTGAGTAGCTAGGATTACAGGTGTGAGCCACCAAGCGCCCGGCTTCTTTTCTTTACCGGTACTGAAGCCTGACTCAGGGCCCTCAGACTTACTCTGCTTTTCCATTCATGGCTGTCATTCTACCAATTGAACCACACTTCCACTTCTGGCTTTTAGCTAGTTTGTTTTTTTGGGGTTTTTTGTCCGTCATGGGGCTTGAACTCTGGGCTTGGACACCGTCCTTGGGCTCTTCAGTTCAAGCCAGCACTCTACCGCGCTTGAGCCACAGCGCCACTTCCGGTTTTCTAGTGGTTTATTGGAGATAAGAGTCTCATGGACTTTCCTGCCTGGGCTGGCTTTGAACTGCGATCCTCAGATCTCAGCCTCCTGAGTATGAGGTAGTTATTTTGAGGTAAGAGTATCAAGGACTTATCTGCTTAGGCTGGATCCAAACTTCGACCCTTCCCAGCCTAGTTTTATAGGCATGATGCACTGGCACCCTGCTATATAGGTTATTTTTGAGATAAACTCTCACTTTTTATCCTGGCCACTGCCAGGACCACGATTTACCTATTCTACACTTCCCACTGTAGCTAACATGACAGGCATCCGTCACCATGCCCAGGGCCTTCCACTGAAATGGGTATCGATAACTTTCCTGCCAGATGTAGCCAGGAACCAAGATGCTCCCAGCCTCAGCTTCCTGTACAGCTCAGATGACAAGCATGTGCTAGCGCACAAAGCTATTGGTTGAGAAGGGGGGTTCATCAATGTTTCTATATGGCTGGCCTCAAACTGAATTCAGCCTCCAAATAACCAGGATTTTTGAAGCATGAGCCACTGGTGACCAGCTAAAACAAGAATTTTTAAAGTAAAATGAAGAAAAAGAAAACATGGGTTACTGGGCTTTTCACCGGAGTTGATTTAGTTCAAGACAGTATAAGACAGTTTCAGGCAAAGCAAGTGTTCTTATAAATCTGTTCAGCTGTCTTTGAACTCACGGAGCAAGCTGAAGTGGGAAAAGTCTTTTGTGAAAGTTCTACTTAGCCTTCAGTGAGGCTTTGTAATACCACAAGCATGCACAAGTGGTCTTCCTTGAATCTATTTTGTGTTTGACACAATGAGTCCATCTTGATTTTGAAAACATTCCCAATTTTTTTTTTTTTTTGCCCAAGTGCTCTGGGTATAAGTTCCAATGCTACATTGAAGTGGTGAGACTGGGCATTTTTGCTTTGTTCCTGATCTTAGGAGAAAGGATTTTTTCCTTCCCCATTAAATATGTCAATAGTGGACTTTTCACAAATGTCATTTATTTTCATATGTGGCACTCATATATGGTTGACAGTTTATCTTTACATGTAGTTTGTCAAGGACTAAAACCACCCCCAAAGAAATGTGATCTTTAAATTTCAAAAATTGAACCAACAACCCAGAAATTTAATTTCTATAGCAAAAGACCTGAAACCAAAGATTCTTCTCACAATGAAATAGACTCTTTCATTGCAATCCAATGCCCTTAAAAACTGTATTAGAGAGCCTTGACTTTAATGCCTGGAAGGTTGTTCTTGGCACGTTAGTTTGCCTTCCAAGGTTCCTAATTTTGTATTTCCAGACTTAGTCTTTTATCTGCTTTATATATATGTATATCCTATGAAGTTGTGATTCATTTAAAACAATTCATTTATTTTAGTAAGTGAAACCCAACATTAATCTGGTTTTACCATGATAAACAGATACAGATAAGTTCACAGCCAAGGTGGTTGGTCAAGTTCTGTGAAGATCAGGCACAAGCAGTGGGTCTCAGTGGCTACACAGGTGTCCAATAAGTCAAGTGGAGAAGGGAATGGCCTTCAGAAGTTGCATGGCTCAGCACAATGACCTTTAAATGATGTCTGCTAAAGGACACGTGGACACACATTGGGACACAGACACACAGACACACACACACACACACACACACACACACACACACACAGAGAGAAAGATTTTTCTTGACCCTCACATCTGAAGGAAAAACTTTCAGTAGTTAAATAACAAGGGGGGCTCTACAGTGACCTCACACGTCTCTTCCCTTGGAAGGCTCTAGTGTTGTGGCCTACAACCCTCTAAGCCACAATAGACAACAATAAATATCTGTTGAGCAATTACAGTAGAGGAGAGTGAAAATCTAACCAGAAAACAGGGAGAAAGCTAGGCATAAGTGGCTCATGCCTACTGTAATCCTAACCATGATCTCGGGATCACAGTTTAAAGCCAATCTGGGCAGGAAAGTCTGTGAGACTCTCATCTCCAATTAACAACCAGAAAACTAAAAGTGGAGCTGTGACTCAAAGTAGCAGAGAGCTGGCAAGCCTTAAGCAAAGCAGCTCAGGCCCAGCACTCAGGCCGTGAGTTCAAGTCCCACAACCAGCAAAAAAAAAAAAAAGAAAACCAGGGAGAAGAGTAAACTAAAGGGCTAGAAATGTTGCTTAGTGGTAGAGTGCTTGCCTAGCATGCATGAAGCCCTAGGTTCAATTCCTCAGTACCACATACACAGTAAAAAGCCAGAAGTGGCGCTATGGCTCAAGCAGTAGAGCACAAACCTTGAGCCAAAGAAGCTTAGGGACAGTGCCCAGGCCCAGCGTTCAAGCCCCAGAACTGCCAAAAAAAAAAAGGACCCCCTCCCCACCGAAAAGAAGAGTAAACTAAAGTAAGAGTTCAAAGGAAGAATAAAAACAAGGAGAGGGAGCTGGGAAGGTGGCTCAGTGATAGAGTGCTTGCCTTGTATGCAAGAGCTGAGGGACAGCACCCAGAGTTCAGACCCCCCACAACCGACAAAAAAAAAAAAACAAGGAGAGAATGTTGATGAAGACAAATTGGGTTGTCATAACTGATCTCTGAAAAAGAGAACAATGTGGCTCCATGGAAAAGAGGAAGAATAAGCATTTGAGAAAATCAGTGTAGGGGCTGGGAAGGTGGCTCTGGGGTAGAATACTTGCCTTGCATGCACAAGGCCCTGAGTTCGATTCCTCAGCACCTCATAAGCAGAAAAAGCTGGAAGTGGCACTGTGGCTCAAGTGATAGAGTGCTAGCCTTAGCTGAAGAGCTCAGGGACAGCGCCCAGGCCCAGAGTTCAAGCCCCAAGACCGAAAAAGGTAAAAGAAAAAAGCAAATCAGTCTAATCAAACCTGAGGCGCAGTAAGTAAGCTTAACACATACAGGACAGTGGGCTTGGCACTGGAGTAGAGCAAGAGAAAAAGACAGATAAGAAGAAATGATCATGCAACACAGCAAAAGGTCTGGGACAGAAATAAAATTAATGTTCCACTTCCAACATATGCTGATATTTTATTACCATTTCAAGGGAAGACATTCCTAAGCAGTAAAAAGAAGGTGGCAAGATTCTATGTGATTTTGTTAGGTTATTTCTGTCATGATAAACTTCCTTTCACAGACCCATTTGTCAGGATAATGAATCCTGACATCTGGTTTTTTCTGGTCCATGAGTAATAGGAGCTGTAGAAGACCACACACATCCTTCTTGACCACCTATGACACACTGGTCAGATGTGAACAATGTATATTCTTCACGGCTCATTGGAAAGGAGAAACAACAAAAGAAGCAAGCATTATGAGAAGTAAAGCCACTGTATATAGTTACTTTAGACAGAGTTGGAGAGTAAAGGAGGGCTGGGAAGTTGGCTCAGTGGTAGAGTGCTTGCCGTGCATGTATGAGGCTCTGGGTTTGATTCCTCAGCACCACATAAGCAGAGAAAGCCAGAAGTGGCGTTGTGGCTCAAGTAGTAAAGTGCTGGCCTTGAGCTGAAGAGCTGAGGGACAGTACCCAGGCTCAGAGTTCAAGCCCAGGACTGGCAAAACGAGAGAGACAGAGAGAGTAAAGGACCTTTGTACTCCACTCTTTAGCAAAACAAACAAATAGAAAATTAGCACAATGAAGACACCACACACACTAAATATTGAGTTCAAGTGTTTCATGTGCAGCTCCAAGACAAAATACCAAGACATTTTCTGTGATGATCTGTAAGATTTTTGTTTTGCACTTTACATATTCTTACCTCTGTTTTTCCTGTTCATAATCCATTAGTGCCTTATTATACGTAGCCAAAGAGATTAAATACACTTCTAAATTATCAGGGCAGGAGGCATGGCTCAAGTGATAGAACTTCTGCCTAGCAAGCCTAAGACCCTGAGTTTGAATGCAAATGCTGCCAAATGTGAAAATAATTACCTACTGAAATGTTTAAAATGTCCCTTAGCATCTCAACTTGCTCAAATACACAAATTTACTATTTTTCAAGAAAAAGCAAAGATGGCACATAGAATTTGCTAAATATTTCATGAATATTTGATGTCAGCATGCTTTGTTAATTTTTACTCAATTACAACAAGCTTTCTCAGACTATGTATTTTGCAAATAATTAAGTCTGATATCTTGTCCTGCTTTCATTAGAGGGGACAATGACCTGGCTTCTAAATGGCCTGAAAGTTAAGCTGAAGAATAAAAGCAACATGGTTATTTTTAGAGCTCTACAGGCATAAAAATACAGCACTAAACTGTGACCTGCAGCTATGCACAGCAAAGCATCACATCATGCGACCGTCTTCACTGGAGCCAGGAGCGCATCTGTGGTGCCTCGGTGAACGGACTGCTTCTCAGCTCATCACCAAAGACCTGTCAGCTTGCATTTGGGACCAGCATCCACAGCTGGCAACATCTTTTCCCAATAGAATTAAAAGGGAGACCATTATACAAACTGTGAAGATTAACTAGTAAGTTATTTTTGTCACTTCTTCTAGCTTATTTCCAAGGTGAATTAATGAGCATTCTCTCCAAATGAAGACATCACAACCTCATTCCTAACATAGAAAGTTGTTTATTTTGAACAGTTTCAGTGGGTAAACCGGGAGGCTCACTGCTTCCACAGAGGACATATCGAGGAGAACCACGTAAGCCTGACTGGAACACAGCCTCATCACCAATTCAGGTAAACTTTGGCAACATCCCAACATCAGCTCCATCCACGTGGCAGGTAAGCTTTAAGCCTTTTCTGGAAAAGTGTACCTTTTTGAGACACGCTTTTATATAGCACTCTTCAATATGATAGTATCTAAAACATCCTAACAACTTTTATTGTAAGGGTTATTTTCAGAAACTATTCAGTCTGTAGTTATCTCTGACTTTGTCTATTTAGTTTCTGCTTAGCTATATATGTATTTTCCAAGCTTGGTTTTTTTACATTGACCTAGTTAGAAACTGAAAGACTTTAATCCTTAGTCTAATCTTACTTTGACCTGTATATCCAACTAGTGAAAAAGGCATACACTTTTCTGGTAATTTCATTTAAAAAGTATTGTAAAATTACTATTATAAGAATAAATATTTGCTCATCAGAACCACAGGCTAAAAATGCCACTTTTCCGCTGGATGAAATGGCCAAGAAATGAGTCGTACAAGTCCACACATTACGCTGGCTCAGACATAGTGACAAAAACTCTGCTTCGGGAATTAAAGTGGCATCTCAAGGAGCGAGAGAGATTAATACAAGAGATAGAAAATGAACAGAAAGTGAAAAAAACTGGTGTGGATTACAACTGGCTGAGAAGCTACCAGAATCCCCACGTAACTATCCCAGCTACTGAACAAAGACAACTTGAAACCCTTTGCTCCCAAGTTCAACCTTGCCAAACCGGAACCATTCTCAGCAGGTAAAACTACCATGTTCTCAGGCTGGGAAGGTGGCTCGGTGGTTGAGTGCTTACCTAGCATGCATGAAGCCCTAGGTTTGATTCCTCAGTACCACATAAACAGAAAAAGCCAGAAGTAGCACTGTGGTTCAAGTGGTAGAGCGCTAGCCTTGAGCACAGAGAGGCTCAGGGATAGTGCCCAGGCCTTGACTTCAAGCCCCAGGACTAGCCAGAAAAAAAAAAAAAAAAACACCATGTTCTCTTCTGTTGACATGTGATGCTGCCCAGTCTAAGTCCCTCACATATTCAGACTAGAAATTGTGATGTTATATAAAGTTATACCCATCAAATCCCTAGATACAGGTGGAATAGACCTGTCCCCAGCTATCTTACTGTAGGACATTTTTTAAATCACAACCAGATTTTCTTTACCAGAAGCATAGTTTTAAAGCATAAATTTATGTGCAGATTATTCTAAAGGTGAGTAATTAGTACACAATGACATCATATAAGTTGTATTTAGGAAATGAAGAAAAGAACATTTATTCTCCATCCTCTCTAGATTTCGGGAAGTTTTGGCAGAAAATGATGTACTGCCATGGGAAATTGTCTACATCTTCAAGCAAGTTCTGAAAGACTTTCTGAGCAGTCCCGACAGAGATCACCAGCACCAGGGCCCACAGGACCCCTGGGGTGCTCGCCACCCTCCCTCAGGGCTTGCGGGCGAAAGCTCCCAGAGTCCAGACAAGGATGAAATACCCACTATTTCAAGTTATGTAGACAGAAACACAAAGAACAGGTTCCCAGCATGCTCATACAGAATATGGAACCTGCCGTATTATCACCCATCAAATTAAGGTACTCATTTAGTGGGGGTTTATAGCCATCTTAGAATTGTAACTATTCATATTGTCAATAAGAAAAGTGATAGGTAGCTTCAAATTTCTGTTACAATGCCAGAAGTTAACATTTCGGTGGAAGTATCCTGTTTTAAATTGTATTCTATAAATATGCAATGTTTTCATTCAACAGTATACTTTTAAAAAGTGTTTCCTAAATATTTTGAAAATGTTTGAAGTATTTTTTGGGGGGGGAGTCAGATCGTGGGGCCTGAACCCTGGGCCTGGGTGCTGTCCCTCAGCTCTTCAGCTCAAGGCTAGCGCTCTACCACTTGAGCCACAGCACCACTTCCGGCTTTTTTCTTTTCGCTTATGTGGTGCTAAAGAATCGAACCCAGGGCTTCATGCATGCTAGGGAAGTGCTCTACCACTGAGCCACCTTCCCAGCCCTGAAGTATTTTCTTATACCTCAAACAAATCATACAGAACCTAAAGCAATTTAATATAAAGCCTGACAAATTAAACTATGAAACTTAGCTTGACTTTTATTCTAGAATAAAGAATTGATGTAAATATTTCATATACAATACAGCACTAGAATAGAGTCAACATCCATTCTAAGATCTCAGCAGGGGATAGGGACTAGACTCAGAGGGAAGGAATATAATGTAGATAACATGCAGTTTATAAACAAAGGAGTGCTTTACCCTGACAAGAACACTCATTTTTAATCACAGTATTTTTAACTCAACAATAATGGGAAGTATTTTAAAATAGCTTTATATTTTATCAATAAAAATAAATGGACTGATCTGGAAACTTGAAGAGAAGGGAGGGTTTTGAAAGATGGAAGGGATGACACTGATGAACATATACTGTACTTACTAACAGACATGTTGAATTAAACCCCTTTGTATAACTACTTAAATGTTAAAAAAAAAAAAAATGGACTGGTTTAACATTCCCGGCTGGGAATGTGGCTTAGTGGCAGCAGAGTGCTTGCCTAGCATGCATGAAGCCCTGGGTTCAAGTCTTCAGTACCACACAAGCAGAAAAGGTTGGAAGTAGAGCTGTGGCTCAAGTGGTAGAGTGCTAGCTAACCTTGAGCAAAAGCAGCTCAGGGACACTGCCCAGGCCCTGAGTTCAACGCCACAGGACTGGGGGGGAAAAAAATCTATGCTAACATACAATTTAAATCTGTATTATGCTCATACAAAATAGCAAAATATTTAGTATATAAAATTTAATGTATTTTATAGCTTCCTTAAATAAAAAAATGCAATAATCAGATTCATCCTTCCAGTAAAGACTATAAATCTTTAGGCCCTGTGGTGTCCATACTTGTATTAGTTTTCTTTCATCTAAAAAGAAAAAAAAAAAAAATCAAACCTAAAACTAGATACATTGTACATTAAATACATACACATGTGTGCACACACACACTTCTCTTTTTGCTTGCCTGGCTATCTAGTGTTATATCATTTTCAACTGGCCTCTCAATTTGGTCTTTTTTTTTTTTTTTTTTTTTGTCGGCCGTGGGGCTTGAACTCCGGGCCTGGGCGCTGTCCCTCAGCTCTTCAGCTCAAGGCGAGCGCTCTACCATTTGAGCTACAGCGCCACTTCCGGTTTTCTGGTGGTTTATTGGAGATAGAAGTCTCACGGTCTTTCTTGCCCCGGCTGGCTTTGAACCGCGATCCTCAGATCTCAGCCTCCTGAGTAGCTAGGATTACAGGCGTGAGCCACCAGCGCCAGGCCTCAATTTGGTCTTAAATGCCATCCATGCAATAAATACATCTAGTCAGGTTTAATAAAAAAAGGAAAATGGAACACAGTTCGAACTACATTTGAAATAAAGACACTTCACACAACTGTTCCTTTTTTTTTTTTTTTTTTTTGGGTCTGGTCGTGGGGCCTGAACTCTGGGCCTGGGCGCTGTCCCTCAGCTCTTCAGCTCAAGGCTAGCACTCTACCACTTGAGCCACAGAGCCACTTCCGGCTTTTTTTCTTTTTGCTTATGTGGTGCTGGGGAATCGAACCCAGGGCCTCAAGCATGCAATGTAAGCGCTCTACCACTGAGCCACCTTCCCAGCCCCAACTGTTCCTTTCTTGCTCCATGACATAACACAGAGTTTCTTCATCAGACTGTAAGGTTTCTTAAGAATGTAAACTATTTGTGAGAGATAAATGTTCCCAAAAGTACACAACTGCTACCTGTGCACAAATATAAAAAGTAGCAAACATAGCCAGGCACACTGGTACATAACTCCCAACTACTTGAGAAGATGAGGCAGGAAGAGCATTTCTGAGTCCACAACTTCAAGACCAGCCTAACAACACAGTGAATCCCCACCTCAGAAGTAAACATAAAAAATATTTTTTCTAAGAAAGTAACAAGGAGTTTTAAGAAAATGTCAATAATAAATAATCAATAAATTATTCTTGATTGCAAGAACAAAATTTTGTTTTAAACAGACTGTGGAGTTTGTCTCTGAAGTCGGTACTAGAACTGGTAACTTCCTGGTCTCTCAGGAAGGAAATGCCAGGGGCATTCTTCTGCACAGCAACTCAGACAATTCAGAGGGCCATCCTATATACTGACAGGAAGAAAACACTGTATCCAACAACTCTGCCCCAAAGCTCAGAGGGAAGCAGTAGGCAGCGGTGTCATTCTACCAGCCAGGAGGAGAGTGAATCCTCTGCTAGTCCAAATCACCCACGGTGCAAACGATTCATTTCACAACCACACTTTAAAAGGGAATCAAAGAACAGACTGTTTTTGGAGTTTCTCCCTCACTTCGTTGTTGGCGCCTAAAGCCCACACCAGGTGTAGTGACGCATGCTGTAACCCCAGCTACTTGGCAGGTGAAGGCAGGAGGATAGAGTCTGAGGCCAGCCCTGACAAAGATGGTGAGACTCCTCCGTCTCAAAAAAAACCAATTAAAATAGAGCTGGGAGCCGGTGGCTCACGCGTGTCATCCTAGCTACTCAGGAGGCTGAGCTCGAGGATGGCGGTTCAAAGCCAGCCCGGGTAGGGAAAATAATCCGTGAGATTCTTTGGATCCAATTAACCAGAAAAAAAGCTGGAAGCACCAGCCCTGTGTGAAAAAGCTACACACACGCGAGCGCGCACACACACACACGTGAACACACGCGAGGGCCGGGCCGGACTGAGGGGGAGGGACGCCCCACCTCCCCCACCCCCACCCCGCCCCCCCTCTACCTCCTGGAGGCCGAGGCCAGGCTGGTGGGCGCCGGAGCCCGGGTGGGGACCGGGGGCGAGGCCTCCGGGGCCGGAACTGGAGCTGGGGCCTGGGCCGCGAGGCCGAGGCCGGCGGCCGCGTCCCGGCCCGGCGCCTCAGCCGGGAAGGCGGGCGGCGAGCCCAGCAGCTCCACATTGGTCACCGTCTTCCCGATGGTGAACCAGTCGTTAATCTGGTCGATGGTGAGCTTCCGCAACATCCTGGGAGTGGCGGGTCTGCGCGGCGTCAACTGCCTGGGCCGAGTGGCGGGAACACCCCACGCGGAAAACGTCGGGTACCGCACTGGAAGACCCGCCCCACCGGCCCAGGCCCTCCAATCAGGGCGTGCGCTCGACGGGGAGGGCGGAGCCAGGCCTCTGAGCCCTGCACGTGCGCCTCACGCACGCACGAGCACGACGAGGCCGGCCTAGCGCGAGGCCTGCTGGGACAGCAGGTCAGGTGACCGGAGCCCGGCCGAGGGCCTCGAGGCCGAGACGGGTCCTGTGCGCGGTGCGTCCGGAGGTTCAGGTCCGCCAGGCCAGCGGGGCACCCCTCCTCTGGGGTCCCGGACAGAGCCTGGCGAGCCGGCGCGGCCCGAGGGCCCGGCCGCACCCTCAGGACGGTCTGCCGCGCAGGGAAGGCGGTGGAAGGCCTCAAACCACTCAGGAGAGGGACTGCGTGAGCTTCCGGCCGACCGGGAGAGCGACGGGCCCGTGCCCTGGGCCTCCACAAAGCCTCGGCGCAGCCACTGAGCAAATCGGCCAGACAGTCCTTCCAGAACATTCCTCAGAGTGTTGGGATTTGAAAGGAAGCATACTAAAAGCCTATTGATCTCATGTAGTCTGAAGTTCCCAGGCTTAGCCTTGCAACAGCATCGCATGAAGGTCTTAACTTTCTCCCAAGTGCTCATTCCTGCCCTCAGCAGTTTTCGAAGTCATCCTGTTTAAAATATATCTCAAGTGGCTCAAGTGGTTAAATATATTTCACCCTCAGAGCCTCTTTAATTAACACTCAGGGTGGGGGAGGGTGTGCCTAGATTTGGACTTGATCTCAGGGCCACTCACGCGTGGTACTCATCAGTTGAGCCAAGCATCCGCTTGTGTTTTTGCTGGTTATTTACAGATAAGAGTCTCTCGTTTTGCCGGGCGCTGGTGGCTCACGCCTGTAATCCTAGCTACTCAGGAGGCTGAGATCTGAGGATCGCGGTTCAAAGCCAGCCCGGGCAGGAGAGACCGTGAGACTCCTATCTCCAATAAACCACCAGAAAACCGGAAGTGGCGCTGTAGCTCAAGTGGTAGAGCGCTCGCCTTGAGCTGAAGAGCTGAGGGACAGCGCCCAGACCCAGAGTTCAAGCCCCACGACTGACAAAAAAAAAAAAAGAGTCTCTCGTTTTATAAGCCAAAGATTGTAGGCCTGACCCACCAGCACCAGGCTCTCTTCACACTCTTAACAGTGAAGACCCTAAAGAGCATTTATTTATGTCATCTACTATATGAGGGATTTCAACTGGTATTTATTACTAAAACAATAATAAACACATTTGATGTTAGGGAATATTTTTATGAGAGACAGTATATTCCCCCCCCAAAAAAAAGTCATGTATGTGAAGAGTGACATGACTATTTTCATATTCACTGTTTCCTTGTTGTCTGGCTGAATGGAAGGAAGCTGCTCAAATCGGTTTTGATATTTCTTCTGTTCTTTCTAGAACCAGTGAGCCTCTAAGGAGGTCTCCAAAAGGGAGGAGGTTTCTTCCTTGGGTACTGAGTTCATGATGTTGTCACAAAATTATTGTAGGACATATGGAGGCAGAGCCAAGAAATTTTATTTGCAAGGCAAAACAAAGGAAAGGACAGTACAAGACTTACATGCTGGGCTGGGAAGGTGGCTCAGTGGTAGAGAGCTTGCCTTGCATGCCTGAGGCCCTGGGTTCGATTCCTCAGCACCACATAAGCAAAAAGCTGGAAGTGGCGCTGTGGCTCAAGTGGTAGAGCGCTAGCCTTGAGCTGAAGAGCTGAGGGACAGCGCCCAGGCCCAGAGTTCAGGCCCCACGACCGGACTCAAAAAAAAAAAAAAAAAAGACTTACATGCTCCAAAATGAAGACTCAAGTTTTTAGGCCCCAGACCCAAATTCCTTGAATTTCACATCAGGTTCAGCCACTTGCTCCAACTCACTCACTAAAGAGATGAGTGATGGAGAAGGGCAAAGAAAGACTTGTTGCCTAGTTTGGGTAACCAATAGAAGAGAAAAAGTAAATGTTCAGCCCAAATTCAGTCATCTTGAGCCTTAGGTTTAAATAGACAAAGAATTCAGGGGTGCTGGAAGAGAGAGGGATACGTAATATTAGACAACCCGGGTCTCAGGTGTATTCCAGGTAGATCGCATCTCAGTCCAGGTTTGGGGAGGGGTTTCAGGTGCATTATCACTGTCATCAGGGGTCCGGTGATATAGTTTTTGTTGACTGGGGGGCCAGGTGTCCTGCTGGTCTCTGCTGTTTCTTTCCTTGTTGGCAGTCTTTTCCATCCTTCCTTGGAAAAATCGTTAAGTCCTGTCCTCTCTGGATTCCAAGGTGGCTGCAGTAGAGAATGGCTTAGACCAAAGTATAGCTGCAAGGTCGCGGCAGGGGAGCCCAGCTTTTCTCCTGCTTTGAGATAATTTGTGGACCCAAGTAATGAGTCAGCGCTTCTCAAAAAAAAAAAAAAGCAGCTGAAGTATCAGAGGAATTTTTTTTTTTTTTTTGTCCATCATGGGGCTTGAACTCAGAGCCTGGGCACATTGTCTCTGAGCTCTTTTTGCTCAAGGCTAGCACCCTAGCACTTTGAGCCACAGCACCACTTTGGGTTTCCTACTGGTTAATTGGAGATAAAAGTCTCATGGGCTTTCCTGCTTTGGCTGGCTTTTAACTGTAATCCTCAAATCTCAGCCTCCTGAATAGCTAGAATTACAGGTGTGAGCCACCAGTGCCCAGCATTAGAGGAATTTATAGTGAAAAAGTGGGTTGAGGGTTTGGCTTAAAGTCACGCTTGTTTTGGATTTGTGGTATATTGGATCGCTCTTGCTGTTATACTATTTTGAAATTGCTCAATTGGGCCCAGAGATATCAAGTCTTGTCAGTTCAATCAATTTGGGTCATTGTGACCCAAAACAAAATTTCTTTAAATAAAGAAAGGGTTTTATCATAGGTTCCTTTTAAGTTAGGTGTCCTTCCTAAAGGTAGATATTCTTCAAAATATTTTGCAAACATAACTGTTACCAAAAGAGCCATTTTACCCAGTGTTTTGCTCCCAGGATAGGTGGGAAAGTGTCTTTTCTCCCAACTCGGTTCTCAGAGTAACCACTTGGTCAAGCAGGTAAGATCCAAGGGGACAGGCTCTCCGCTCCCCCGCCGCGCCCGCCCCTCTCCGTTCACTCTGTTCATGCTGCTGGGCAGCTTTTTCTTGACTTTTAATTCAACAATTCTCCCACTATCTGAGCAACTAAAAGCTGATTCGGCTCTTTATTACCTGAGTGGGCTTTTCCAAGTCCCGCCAATGTTCTCTTGGCTTTCTGTTCGTTTTCCTTAAACATGAACAGCACGGGTAAAGGTCGCGCGGCCCGCGCGCGGGGCGAGGGCCGCCGGGGGCGCTGTGGGCGCAGGTGCGGCCGCGCCGCTCGCGCGGGCGCCTCGCTGCTCCTTCCGCCTTCCCGGCGGGCCCTGCGCGGCGCCTGCGCGGCTCGTGACCTTTCCTGGCGGACGGCTGTGGGGTCTGGCGGGGTCTGAGCCCTCGGTCCCGTCGAGGTGAGAGCGGGGCCTGGCCCTCGGCGGCCGGGGCTGGCCGCGAGCGGGACGGGAGCGGCGGGGCCCGGCAGCGGGCGTCGGGAGGGCGGGCGAGGGCCCCGCGCGCACGCTGACCTTGGTTCGGCCCGCTCGCCCGCCCCGGCCTCCGGAATGGCCGGGGAGCACGGCGGCCGGGCCCGAGCCCACCCGCGGTGGAGGGGGCTGCCCGCGGGGCCCTCCCGCCCGCCCGGGAGCTGGCTAGTCACCTTCCCTGCGGTTCCACTGTGCCAACCCGCACTGCACATGCAAGTCTGGGTCGACGGCTGGGTACAGGCAGCGTCCGGAGGAACGTGAAGGGCAGGAGCTGTTTCCTTGGTCCCTTTCTTGTCCGAGAGCGGCACTCAAACCCGGCATCTGACGCCTTCCCCTGAGCCGCACCTCCAGCCGCTGGGATGGGACGTTAAAATGGGCGCTGTCAGACTGGTTCAGCTAGGAAGAGTGGCTGGGATGAAGGGACTCGGACGGAAAAAGGAAAGGTCCTCTCATGAGGAACGTATCACTGTTCCAGCAAATACAGCAGAAGTAAAGCTGCCTGTTTGAGTATGTTCTGTGTCTTGGGTGGTGGCACGCACCCACCCCCACGCCACCAGGGACCCGTGGTAATTTGAGGTGAGGAGACAATGCTAAGGTGTCTAGACCCTGGGCTGGAGTCCTTTTCACTCTCCAGTTTATTGTCCTTGATCTCACTGTGCCTGATGCCCTTACCTCACCTGAATGGAGACTTTGTCGTTGTTTTAATGTTTGAAGTTTAAAAGGTTTGAACACAAGGTTTTGAATTTACCAGGCAGATGCTATCCACTTGAGCCACACTCCGAGACCTTTCTGCTTTCATTATTTTTCAAATAGAGGCTTGGGCCTCAATCCTGTTTATGCTTCCGGTATAAATAGGATGACAGGCACATGCCTGCGTCCAATTGTTTTTGTGTTTTGGTTTTGGTCAGTCAGGCTTGAACTAGACCTATGTGCTGTCCCTGAGTCCTTTTGTTCAAGGCTAGTGCTCTGCCACTTTGACACAGTTTTCAGGTGGTTACTTGGAGATAAGAGTCTCAGACTTTCCTATCCAGGCTGGCTTTGAACCATGATCCTCAGATCTCAGCCTCCCTGAATGGCTAGGATTACAGGCATGAGCCACACAGCACCCAACTATATCCAGCTTTTTTGTTGGTTGAGATTTGACATCCCAAACTTCTTTCTCTTCTCGCCTTGATCCTCAGTCTCATCAATCTTAACCTACTGAGGATCTAGGACTCTAGTCATGAACTACTGCTCCAAGCAGTGAAGTATTTTGGTTTTTGTTTTATCCTAGCTAGAAATGCCAGTGGCTTGGGATTATTGTTAGCTAAGCATTTTTAGTGATTGTTTCTGTTACTGCTATGATCCTTTACTGAATTCTTAGATGGGTCCTTTTTATTCCTTCTGGACCCCACTGATTGCTCTGTGAGGTAGGTGGAGGGCCCCTATGAAGCAGCAGCATCAGAGCAGAGCAAGCATAGCTGGTATTGAGACCTAGGTTCCCCAGCACCATTCCAGTCCTTTCTGGTCCCAGAGGGGAGGGGTTCACTCCTTGTCCCAGAACCCCCCTTGAGTCCTGTTTGGATTTTCTCAAGAGAAGGCTGTTGATAGGTTCCTTGGAACCTTTAATACTCTGTCACAAAGGCAGGATACAATGAGAAGAAATTTGAGTGCAGAGATGACCCACAAGTAGTTCCAAGAGAAGATTACAGACCCATCCCACAAGGTGGCACTCAAGGAGCCATGCATCAACTTGGTGCCCAAAAGGAAGATCAGAGCAGGGAGCCTGTAATCCTAGCTACTCAGGATGCTGAGATCTGAGGATTGAGATTCAAAGCCAGCCCAGGCAGGAAAGTCCGTGAGACCCTTACCTCCAATAAACCACTAGAAAACCAGAAGTGGCTCTGTGGCTCACGCAGTAGAGCACTGGCCTTGAGCTGAAAAGTGCAGGGACAGTGCCCACGCACAGAGTTCAAGCCCCACGACTGACAAAAAAAAAAAGGAAGATCAGAAAACCAGCAACTGTCTAGTGGTCAGGTGGCACATTTCAGTTCTCCAAGTTCATTCTGGCCTCTAAGCATATCCATACCTTGGCTGAGGACATGTCTCTAGATAGCCCAGTTCTGTTTCTTTGCTCCTAAGAGTTATACCTAGTTTACATTTGCTGTGTGAATAAAAGACCATACAGGTTTGGTCATTTTATATTTTTTATATTTTTTTGTTGGTCATGGGGCTTGAACTCTGGGCCTGGGTGCTATCCCTGCTCTCTTCAGCTCAAAGCGAGCACTCTACCACGCCACAGCACCACTTCCAGTTTTCTGGTGGTTTATTGGAAATAAGAGTTTCATAGCTTTTCCTGCCTGGGCTGGCTTTGAGCTGCGATCCTCACATCTCAGCCTCCTGAGTAGCTAGGATGACAGGTGTGAGCCACCAGCGCCCGGCACAGTCATTTTCTTATGTGTGGTGCTAAGAATCAAACCGAGGGTGGTGCCCGTGCTAAGCAAGCCACTGTACCTCTGAACTACATCCCAGCCCCAGATTAAGATATTTAAGCAACCATTGGCCTATCACTGGGTTGGGCCTACAAAGCTGACACGCTGGGACCATGGAAAATCACAATAGGGGAGAGAAGTAGAATTCTGCATATGGTGGTGACACGCGAGGACTCCGCCAGAGTGTAGTGTGTGTGGTAGTGATGTGAGAGGATGGGTTCTGGACCAGGCAAGACACTAGCCATGGTGCAGCTTCCAGGAGATAGGAAGTGCTCAGAGCTGCTGACAGCTGCTGGAATGCCTTACCTGCTGTCTTTCATCTTAAAGTGAAAACAAGGTATCTAGCAAGGAGTCTGCTAGAGTTCCTTGTAGATACATTGAAAGCATTCCTTAGAGCCCAGCACATAAAGGACCCCTAAGTTCAGATATCAGTGGCTTTTCCAGTTAAATCCAGTTGGTTATTTATTAAATAAATTATGTCGTGTTTGGACGTTTGTCCTATGCTATCTGTTGTGTAGGGAGCCATGAGCTTGGGAGTGAGCTACTACTGGACAGTGTGCCCAGACCTGGGTGTTTGTTTCATGAGGAAATCATACCTGACCCTGTGGTTTCACTTACCCGCAGAGTTCCCACTTAAGTGGGGTGGTGTGTGACTTGGGGCACAGTGCTGGTGGAAGATAGGCTGATGTTTGTCACTGTTCATTTTCAGATGCTTCAAAGCTTTTTGAAAAATGTCTGGATCCCCCTGAAACCCTACTACACCCAGGTTTACCAGGAGATCTGGGTAGGGATGGGGTTGATGGGCTTCATCGTGTATAAGATCAGGAGTGCTGGTAAGTTTTTATTATTATTATTATTTAAGCTTAGGAAGAAAACTTTCCTGAATCAGATCAGTGGCTCTTCATAGGGCACAAACAACGATCTGTTGTGATCCTTTGTGAGAATCTGGGCAGTGGAGGCTGACTGGGAAAAGCCTGGGGACAGTAGGGAAACTGATCAAGAACCTTGATAACCTGGGTATGACAGTAGTACTAATACACGGGAAGCGCCCTTCATCTTAAGTGACACAGGCTGAGATGCCTTGAGGCACAGTGTTATGTGCAGTGCTTTCTCAAGCTTTTTCAACTGCCATGTCTTCCTAATGAAACTTGAAAACTTGAAATGGGGGAATAAGAATGTGGTTCTCCATGGAACAGAGACAAAGCCCAGTTGTGTAGTAAGCCCTTGATTAGGAAGAGGGAGGAAGAAGGGGTGTGGAGGGGAGGAGGGAAGAAGCGAGCCATCAGAATGCGAAGGGCAAGGGGCCCTGCGTCAGAAGCCGCCCACGTGTGACTCCTGTTGGCCCAGGGCTCCCTCCGCTGCTTCGCCTGAGCGGTGACGTCTCAGCCAAATGTTGACTTTGACAGTTACCAAAAGATACAGCATTGATGCAACCAACTTTTCACTTTTATTTTAGATAAAAGAAGTAAGGCTTTAAAAGGTAAGTTTTTTTTTCTTTTTTGAATGGTTGGGAAATGAAAAACACCATCTTATCTTTTCAAACCAAATTGTATCAGTTCTGAATTAAAATGAATCTAAATGCAGTAAGTATGTGAAGTAGTAGAGTAGAATACTTGCAAATATGAAGATTGCTGTGAGAATTCTGAATTTATGAATGAATTAAAAACCAACATGTGCCAGGCACAATTGGTTCACACTTGAATTCCTGGCTGAGATCTGAGGATCACAGTTCAAAACCAGTGGTCAGGAAAATCTGTGAAGGGTTAGGAAGGTGGCTCAGTGGTAGAGCGCTTGCCTTGCATGCATGAGGCCGTGGGTTTGATTCCTCAGCACCACATAAACAGAAAAGGCCAGAAAGTGGTGCTGTGGCTCAAGTGGTAGAGCGCTAGCCTTGAGCTGAAGAGCTGAGGAACAGTGCCTAGGCCCAGAGTTCAAGCCTCACGACCGACAACAAAGAGAAAGAAGGAAAGTCTGTGAGACTTAAGTGAGGTTCACCACCACAAAGCCAGAAGTAGAGGTGTGGCTAAAGTGGTAGAGCTCCAGATTGAGAAAAAGAGCTAAGAGAGCACCCAGGCCCTGAGTCAAGGCCCCAGGACCAGCACCACAAGACCCTTCACCCCAGTGAGTCAAGTAAAATTTCCCAGGATAATAGAAAAAGGAGAAATTGGAGACAGCCGATGCCAGTGATAGAAGAGCAGCAGTTAGCTAGGTGAGCCTGCTACCCTGGGAAGTTCCTAGCGGCATTCAGAATGTGTTTACAAGGACGCTTCTTACCAGATCCATGCCCTAGTTCTGGTGGGGTGTTTCTTCTCTGTTTCTCCTGTGTGTGGCGGGAGGTGGGGGACCATTCCATGCCTCTGAAGATGAGCTGCTGCAGCAGAGTCCTGTGCACAAGCCACGCTGAGAGTTCCCCTGAGAAATACTCCTCCGTGCTGTCTTGTAGCCTTGAAAATTGTTTAAACTTTCTACTTGTTGATACTTAGAAAGCAAATCATGTTTTGCTGCTTTCCTTTCTAAATCGAATCTACATTGTGCTTCTCCTTGAAAGGTTCCGCCCCTGCGCCTTCTCACGGCCATCATTAGCTCCTCTGCACGATGGGAAACGCCGGTCTGCCTGCACATTTGAGCAAGCTTGGTTAGCTGGGAACACGGAACACCGCTGTACATATCCTTGTAGGGGCACCACTTCTTCTGTGGCATGAATAAAATGTGTCTGTGAGATGCACCACATCGTGCGGGTTCCAGTGTGTCCTCCCCTGGGGTCCTGCTTGGGCAGCAGGCACTGAGCCTCACACCGGGCGGCCATCCTAGGAAACCTAGGGATGGTGAGCAGATGGCCTCCAGAGTCTCGGGTGTGGTCCTGGTCACAATCTAGGCACTCAGTCAACTGTAATGTTCAATAAACGTCTGTAAACCACTGATCTGCAGCCCACCTCCTGACCTCTGAGCCTGTTCACACTTCTGCAAAAATGAAACGTTAATTATGTAAGTTCCAACACAAGAAGGGAGAGGAAGCCGGGTGCCGGTGCCTGTAACTGTAATCCTAGCTACTCAGGAGGCTGAGATCTGAGGATCACGGTTCAAAGCCAGCCCAGGCAGGAAAGCCCTTGAGACTCTTTCCTCCAATAAACCACTGTGGCTCAAGTGGTAAAGAGCTTGCCTTGAGCTGAAGAGCTCAGAGACAGCGTCCAGGCCCAGAGTTCAAGCTCCATGACCGACCAAAAAAAAAAAGCCAATTGAGCTGGATACTCAAAACTATTATCCTAGCTACTCAAGATCTGAGAATCTGAGGACTGGTTCAAAGCCAGCCTAAGGTAGACAAATCCAAGAGACTCTTCTCCAATAAACCTGCAAAAAGCCAGAAGTTGAGGTGTGGCTTAGGTGGTAAAGTACCAATCACAAGCTGAAAAGGCCAAACAAAAGCTTGAGGCTCTGAACTCAAACCCCATACCAGTGTATATACACACAAGCACATGCAAGCCAGTTGAAAACCAGGCGTGATGCATACCTATCCCCACACGCAGGAGAGGGAGGCAAGAACCACAAGTGCAAGGCAACAGAAGAAGATGTCTCAAACAAACAGCCAAGCCAGGTGCCAGCGCCCATGCCCAGAAACGTAACCACTTAGACTGGAAGTGCTGTGGCTCAAAGTGGCAGGGCGCAATCCTTAAGCACAAAGGTCAGGGACAGAACCTAGGCCCCGAATTCAAGCCCCACAACCAAAAAACTAATCATTGATACTACCTTTACTTGGTCTGATAGCAAATTCATAATCTATAGTATTCATCTCCAATTAAAGCATTTCCAAAGACCCCTTGAGTCAAGGTGCAAAAAGATGGTACAGCTGGTATCACTCATGAGGTAGGCGTGAGTCCGCTGGGAACTGGGCATTTGGTAGGCTGTGGGAGTCCAGCTGTAGACTCCCTGTACCTGTCTGCAACATGTAGTAGAAGTCTGGGCCGGGGCTGGGAAGGTGGCTCAGCGGTAGAGTGCTTGCCTGGCATGCATGAGGCCCTGGGTTCGATTCCACATAAACTAAAAAAAAAAAAAAGGCTGGAAGTGGCATTGTGGCTCAAGTGGCAGCGTGCTAGCCTTGAGCTAAAGAGCTCAGGGACAGTACGCAGGACTAGAGTTCAAACCCCATAACTGACAATAAAATAAAGGTCCTGGGCTGTGGTAAATGCCTGTCAGGTGCCTGCCACAATCAGACCTGCTGTAGCCTCATTCCACTTTGGGTTTTTTGGGGTTGGTTTTTTTTTGCCGGTCGTGGACCTGAACTCGGCCTGGGCGCAGTGCCTCAGCTCTTTAGCTCAAGGCGAGTTCTCTATCGCTTGAGTCACAGCGCCCCTTCCAGCTTTTTCTGTTTATGTGGTGCTGAGGAATCGAACCCAGGGCCTCATGCATGCAAGGCAAGCACTCTACCACTGAGCCACCTTCCCAGCCCCTCAATCCACTCTGTAAGATGGGAACAAACCTACCTCATGTCTCTTAGTATTGGGTTTGCTGGGCTGTGCGAAGCCTATGTGAAAGCATTACTTGACACCAGGCTCTGAGGCTGTTTTTAGGTATGCCAGTATCAGAGGCTTGAAGTCAGAAACTTCAGCTTATTCATGGTGATACCTTACCACTTGAGCCATGCCTCTAGCCCTGCTTTTTGCTGATTAGTTGGAGATGGAGTCTGCCAAGGCTTGCCTGGAACCATGGCTTGTAGGCCTCAGCTTCCTGTAACTAGGAATTGCAGGCATGAGCCACCTGACGGAGGTGAGGCTTAGTGCTGACCCTGGAGTCTTGCACCATCAGACGCACACCTCTCTGCTCAGCCTCCAGAGGAGGTCCTCCTGTAGCATGGTAAGAAAAGACCCTTCAAAGTTACTGATACACTGACTCAGGTACCTGGGACATGCTGATGCCCAGGTGCAGGCTGTGGAGATTGCGGATCTTTGGAAGAACAGGACTGCGGCCCTGCCTTGACACCCACTAGAGTCTGGTAGCTGCTGCTCACTGTAGAAGGGACCAACACCAGCCTCGTGCCATGGAGCTTCCTGTGTGTTCCCTGGAATCCAACAGGGTGTTATTTCAGAAGAGGAAACAGGCTGAAAGGTTGTGGCAGGCTGAAGGTGTCCCCACTGGTGAGCACTGGGAGGGGACTGGGCTGTGATAGTCTGAGCTTGTTGGGAGGAGAAAGCGAGGATGTCCACCGTGTCCCATGGAAGCTCTTCGCACATAGGCTGGATGGCTGTTTTCCCTCCACACCTAAAGTAAATCTGCTCTTGTTGGAGCCCATATCTTGTGCTGGGCTGGGTAAGAGACCATTTGAACTGCAGTTGATAGTCCAGAACGGCTTCCTAAGCTGACGTGTACTGAGAGTGGCCTGTAGGTGGAGCCAGAGTGCCTGGCCGTGGTCATAAGGCCTCCCCTGGGGCAAGGAGTAAGGTTGACCCCCTGCAACTGTGCAGGAAGGGGCGGGGGAGCACAGGGGGAACTGGCCAGTGCTGGGGGACAGTAGAGGGAAGGTGTGCACACACCACTGCTGACGCAGGCAGCACCTCAGCTGCAAGGCACCAGCGGCTCACACCTGTGATCCTAGCTCCTCAGGAGGCTGAGATCTGAGGACCATGGCTCAAAGCCAGCCCCAACAGGCAAGTCCATGAAACTTTTATCTCTAACTGCCAGAAAAACTAGAAACTGGATCAAGTGGTACAGGGCTAGCACAAAAGCTCAGAGGCAGGCTGGGCGCTGGTGGCTCACACCTGTAATCCTAGCTACTCAGGAGGCTGAGATCTGAGGATCACAGTTTGAAGCCAGCCCAGGCAGGAAAGTCCATGACACACATCTCCAATTAACCACAGAAAGAAAGAAAGAAGAAGTGGTACTGTGGCTCAAAATGGTAAAGTGCTAGCCTTGAGCAGAAAAGCATAGGGACTGTACCAACACCCTGACAAAGCCCAGACCCTGAGCTCAAGCCCCAGGACCAGCACCAAAGTGGGGAGCTGGGAGGGTCATCTCAGCCCTCCACAGGGGAGGAAGCAGGAAGCCTCAGGAAATTCCCACACATCTTCCTTGCTTGAAAAAAGAATTCCAAGGATGGTTCCCTGCTTGAATTGTCCTAGGAGAGCCAAGATGGACCCTGTCCTGACGGAGACCCCTGGAGTCGCACAGTCCCTGAGCTTTCTTCCAGCTTTGATGGCTTCTTCAGAGCAATCCCCTCCTCACCCCCCCCCTCCCCAGAACAGTGACCACTGGCTGCCCAGACCCAAGCTGGAATCAGCCAGCTCTCCTCCTGTGGCGTGGCCCCCGAGCCCCCAGGCCCGTCCCAGATTGGTTCTTCCTTCTTCCTGCTCCCGGCTGCCTGTCCCAACAAGCAGCCTGCTCCTGATTCTTCATCTGGGAGTCACTTCCCACAGCCTACCAGGGAACTCGGGGCACCTGAACTGGGAAGCCGGGAGCCTGGCCCTGACACCACCCTGCTGGGCCTCACTGCACTCTCCTCTGCCTTCTCTACGACCTGCCTTCAGGTAACCTGAGCGCCCCAAATGGAGGCTTGGGAACATCACGATGGGCCGAGCAGTGTCCTCAAGTATCCAGGAGACTGGCAGGAGGCCCGCCGGCCGCTCACCCCACAAAGAGCAGGCTGTGGGGACAGCTCCGAGCCGCACAGGGGCTGCCCAGCTCCGAGGCTCAGGTTCTCCACAGGCTCAATGAAACGCAAGCCCTCTCCTTTGAAAAGGGACAGAAAGGGAGCCTGTGTGTTTGTCCTCACTCCAGGGACAGTGGCCCTCATGGCCCATGGCCTCCCATGCACTGGAAGCTCAGGAAGCCGTTCCTGCACCTGCACTGCCCCAGCCACTCGCCCGCCCCCTCCCCCACCCCCCCCTCGAATGGAGGGACACGGCTCCCTCCTCCAGCGGAAGCTCCACAAGACTAGGCATGGGGCCAGCCAGGAGGTGTTCTGGGAGTTCACTTCTGAGAGGAACTGCGCACAGTGCATGCTTGCACATCAAACCCTCTCTGCTGGCCTTCCATCCCAGCTGCAGTTCTCAAAGGGGGATCCTGGGCTGCAGCCACAGCGAGGCCCACTTACATAGTCCCAGACAGGGCACGGGTCCCCGAGAGAACAGAGAACACACCAGGCCCCAAGCCTACCTCCAGGACCCCAATGCTAGGCTAGGCCTGGACAGAGTGGGTCTGGAGGACGGGGGCTGTCTGGACTAGCTCCCTGCCCCCACTTTTTGCTCTTGCCTGCCCATTGAGGATGGTGTCCCGGTGGTATCTGCCCTTGTGGATCCCGTGTGACATTTTCCCACATTGCCACCTGCATCTCTACCTTTTTTTTAAGTTTAAGGGGGTGGAACCTAGGGTCTGTCATGTGCTTGGTGAGGATACTTCGGCTACAGAGCTACAACCCAACCCTGCTCCGGTGGTAGTTTCTGAGGGTTGACAAGTCTTGATATGTCAGTCGTGACCCCAATTGACAAATCCAGCTTAGGTTAGGGATGGCCCTGGTGGGTGCTGCGCCTCAGGGCTAGGGCCCTAGCATTAGACAGGAGCCCATGTTGTCAGATCTCTCCCAAAGTGACAGGCAGGATTTAAGGGAGGGGGCTGAACAAACAGGCTCCTGGGCCTCTATTTCACTATCCTCTCCCTTGGTCACTGGGGAAGGCTGGTGGAGTGACCACTATGTTCTGGTTCTCAGGGTCCCAGTGACAGTGATGATCCCCCCCCCCCAGCTGCTTCTGGGCCACCAAAGGGTTGACTAATCAACACCCAAATTAGCAGTGGTGATACCTTCCTTCCAGGAAATGAGCTCAGGAAAGGCCATAGCTTAGATCCTGTTGCCAGTTAAAGAGTAACTTACACCCCACATTACATTCAGTCCCTCGGGTGAATATCCAGGGGAAGTGTTTATTTTGGTGCCTGAACAAAGCATCCTTTGTCTAAGGCTGGGGCCTGGCAGGCTCTTGTTTGATAGGAACCGACTGGCTCAGACACTGGGGAACGTGTGGCCTTGCTGTCAACCAGGTCAGGGTGGGCTCACCCCACAGGGCTTCCAGTGGCCCCAGCAGAGGGCAGGAGGAGCAGACTCTCCCTTCTGGCCCTCCAAGAGTGGGGCAGCGCCATGGGGGGGGGGGATGGATGGCAGCACAGGGGGAATCACCCCACTTTGTAGCAGCTGTTTCTCTGCTGGTTTTCCTGGATGAGGCCCTGGTGGCTCCTCACCCCTTTCACCTGCCCTGGGCTCTCTCTCTGCTCCACGGCCCTCACCAGTTGGACATCCAGCTCTGGCTGGCCCCTGGCTCCCTGCTGGACACTGGCTCTGGCTGGTCCCCTGGCGCTCTACTGCACACCAGCTCTGGCTGGTTCCTTGGCTCTCTGTAGACACCAGCTCTGGCTGGTCCCTGGCTCTGGCTGGTCCCCTGGCTCCCTGCTGGACACTGGCTCTGGTTGGTCCCCTAGCGCTTTACTGCACACTAGCTCTGGCTGGTTTCCTGGCTCCCTGCTGGACACCAGCTCTGGCTGGTCCCCGGCCCTGGCTGGTTCCCTGGCTCTCTGTGGACACCGGCTGTGCTGGTCCCCTGGCTCTCTGCCAAGCTACATGCCTGGGATGAGGGTCTGGCACATGTAAATTCTTTTTCTCTTAATTTTTAATTTTTTAATTTTTAAAATTTTTTTAAAGAAAATTCTGAGTTGTGTCAAAACAACGTAGGAAAGCGGGTGCCGGTGGCTCACGCCTGCCATCCCAGCTACTCAGGAGGCTGAGATCTGAGGATCACGGTTCAAAGCCAGCCGGGGCAGGGCAGTCTTTGAGACTCTTATCTCCAATTAACCACTAGAAAACCGGAAGTGGTGCTGTGGCTCAAGGTAGAGTGCTAGCTTGAAGCTGAAGACCTGAGGGACAGCGCCCAGGCCCGGAGTTCAAGCCCCACGACCGAGAAAGAATAATAATAATAATAATAACGTGGGAAGACGGGACGGAGCAGAGCAGGGCAGATGGGCGGGCTGCTCCCGGGCGGGGGAGGGGGGGTCGTCCTCAGTCCCCTCCTCTAAAAGCCCCACGTGTAAACTGCCAACAACGAGTCCTCCGCGTCCACGAGGAACGGGCTTCACGTGTTTCTCAGAAGCGCACACGGAGAACCCGGGAGGCCGGGGGCTGGGCGAGGTCTGCGGCCACATGGGTGGGGTAGAGGGGCGGGGCCCGGGGCGGGGGCGGGGCCGGGGCGGAGGGGCGGGGCGGAGGGGCGGGGCAGAGGGGCAGGGGCGGGGCCGGGGCGGAGGGGCAGGGGCGGGGCCCGGGCGGAGGGGCGGGGCGGAGGGACAGGGGCGGGGCCCGGGCGGAGGGGCGGGGCGGAGGGGCAGAGGCGGGGCCCGGGCGGAGGGGCGGGCCGGGCGCGAGGACCTGCCGCCACCCCTCCGCAACCCGAGGCAGCAGCGGCAGCACGGGCAGGGCGCACGGTCTCGGCTGTAGGTACCTGTCGTCCATGTTCTCTATTTTACCACGAGAAGCTTTTGAAAGCAGGGGAGCGAGGACTCGGGTCCAAGCCTACGGACCAAGGCTAGGGCGCGGAGGGCTCGGACACCGCCTCCCGAGCCCCGCCCCGGCGCCGCCCAGCGCGCGCGCGCAGCCTGAGTGGGGGCAGGGCCTGCGGGGCGGGGCTTTCAGCGCTTCGGGGGCGGGGCCTGCGGGGCGGGGTTCGCCGGGAGGGGCGGGGCCGTGGGGCGGGGTTCGCCGGGGGCGGGGCTCGCGGGCCTGCGGGGCGGGGCTCGGCGGGAGGGGCGGGGCCGAGCTGCTAATGGCTGTAGTACCTGTGGGCTCCGGAGCTCCCGTGCTCTCATTGATAAGCCCAAGGCCTCCAAGGAAACCAAAACGAGGCAGTCAGGTGGGGCCCAGCCCTGGGAAAACAGGCCTCGCTCCGCCGACGCACCTGGACTCGCCCTGAGTGTGTCCCCACCCCTACGGCGGGGACGCCCCTGGCCTTGGGCGGCCAGGCCTCCGGAGCAGAAATTGTAGGTCAGCGGTGGAAGAGAGCCGGGCGAGATCCCGAGCCTGGGGCTCGGAGAGTTCCAGCCAGAGGGCGCTGGGGAGACAGGAGGCCACTTCCCAAGGTCCTTTCTCCCCCTCCTCCTCCTCAGATGCCCTAATTAGCACCTTGGTCGGCTGCCGGCCTTTGTGGGAGGCTGCAGGTCAAACCTTCTCCCACCCAGTAACCTGGCCTTTCCAGCTTGTGCCTGGCCCTGACCCAAGTCCTAGGGGTCGGGCACCAGTAGAGGGGCCACCCCAAGCTCGTGTGACCGGAGGACTGACCTGCTCTCATAGCCAGGCGGGCAAGAGCACCTAGATCCAGCCGCCACGAGGGGGTGAGGCTGTGTGTGTCTGGAGGGCACACGGGCTGTCTCAGGGAGCCTGGTGGTGGAGGGAGACCAGGCTGAGCTTCCACTCAGAGGCCCCAGAACACTGTCCACAGCATTCCCAGCTGACTACCTATTCCTTTCTCATGAGAGCCCTCAGGGCTGCGCCCTCCAGCCCTCACCCAGCAGGCTCAAGGGCAGGGCTGTTGCCTGAGCACCCTGGCAGCAGTGGCAGGTCAGAGTGTAGAGTCCTCCATAAGACGCAGATCTGGTTTGCAAAGAGGAGAGGCGATTTACACACACCACCCGTCATACACACAACTACACCGCCATACCCACAACCACACCATCAGACTAAAATACACAAGGCCAAAATTGCATTTTTTTTCAGGCCCAAGGACTGAACTCAGGGCTTTGCACTTGCCAGGCAAGTGCTCTTCCACTGAGCTCAATCTCCAACCTCTATTTATTTTTGTACTGGTCCTGGGTTTGAACTCAGGGCCTAGGAACTATTCCTTAGATTTTGTTTTTGTTTTGCTCAAGGCTGGCACTCAACCATTTGAGCCACAGCTCTACTTCCAGATTTTGGTGGTAAATGAAGATAAGAATCTCATGGCCTTTCCTGTCTAGGCTGACTTCAAACCACCATCCTTAGATCTCAGCCTCCTGAGTAGCAATGAGTATAGGTGTGAGCCACCAGCACGTGGCTATTTTAATTAAGCCTTAATTAATTAAAATAGTATAAAAGCATTTTTATAAATATTAGTTTAATAACATCTTCTAGTAAACGGGCAGGGAGAATGACCCCCTGAGAGTCTAAGGAGGGCTCATCCCACCTGCCCGGGCTCTGCCCATCTCTCTGTCTCTACTCAGGGTCATTTACTCACAACACAAACATGCTCTGAGGTCAGCTTTATGCTGGCCTCAGGCTGGACTCTGGGTCAGAGAAGATTCTGTGGCAGCCCATCCCAGAAGACAGCTGGTCCTGCCTGAACTGTCAGAAGGGCTGGCCGCCTGCCCTGACCTCTGAGAGCTGACTCCAGCAAGAGTTTCCTGTGCACTTGGAGAAACCCCTCCCCCACCCAGCCAACCAACCCAGTCTCAAAAAACTGTATCAATCACATTTTGTTTGTTTTTGGTTGGTCATGGGCTTGAACTCTGGGCCTCAGCTGTTCAGCTCAAGGCGAGTGCTCCACCACTTGAGCCACAGTGCCACTTCTGGTTTCCTGGTAGTTAATTAGAAATAAGAGTCTCATGGACTTTCCTGCCCAGGCTGGCTTTGAACGGTGGTCCTCAAATCTCAGCCTCCTGAGTAGCTAGGATGACAGACACCCAGCTCACATTTTTATTTTTGTGCCAGATACCCATGAATGTTTCCAAAAAACAGACAAACAAAACAGACAACAAAATTCCTAACAAAACCAAAAGGAGGCCAACTAACTGGTTTCTACCAGGAAAATCTTATCAGAAGGCAGGTAACATGGAGGGCTTTCCAAACACCGGGCACCAGTGCCCTGCTGCGGGCCTCCCCTCAGACTCCCGCGTGGCCAGACTGCCATACCAGCCCACGTCCTGCAGCCGGTCCTCCTCTGGACAGACGCCGGACTTTCCAGCCGCCTCCCTTAAGCCTTCCCCAGGGCTCTCCAGGCCAGCCGAGGGCACCCAGGACAGCCCGTGGATTCACATGGGCACGTTTGACAAACCTTCCTACATACTAGTGTGCCACTGGGTACTCTTGGCCAGATACTAGTGTGCAACTTGCACTCATAACTGGGTTCCCACTCCCCCAGAGGTTCTGGGGGGTTCACTTGAGATGGAGAGCTCCAGGGCAGGGAGAAATGTGTGTGTGTGTGTGTGCGCGCGCGCGTGTGTGCATGTGCGCGCATGCACGCGTGAGTGCAGTCAGGAAAGGTTTCAGGGGCAGCTTCCCTGGGATCATCCGTCCCAGCCACCCCATTCTCTAGGGCTTAGAGCGGCCGCACTGAGGGGAAGCAGGAGGATGTCTGCTGTACCGGCATCAGAGCATCCATGCCCACACTAGAGCCTGAGCCAGCATAGGTCCTGATGGAGGTCTGGCAGGGCTGCACAGCAGCGTGTAACAGAGGGTCTGGGCCTGGGTTGGGCTGCCGGGCCTCTGGTCATCTCTCACCTGCCAGAGGTAGAAGCCTGGACCTCCCTGCCTGGGCCTGTTGCCTGAGTATAAGCTGGGCTCCTGCACCACACCACACAGGGTCCAGTCAGAAAGCAGTGACCTTGGCCAGTGAACGCCACCCCCCATGAGCCTGTGTCCTCACCTACGGATGAGGTCGTGATGCCATGTCGGCTGGCCACAGGAGACCACATGACCGTGTCACACAGACACACAGTGTGGAATGGGGCAGGGAGCAGGGAAGGAGAGTCAGCCTGGGTCAGTGGCAGTGGACTCCTGTCCCAGTGCTCGGGCTCTCCAGAGGAGACAACAAGGGGTCCGCTGTGCACACTGTAGAGTACGCACCCCTGCAGGAAGGTCTGCCTGTGAGCCAGCCCCCAAACAGCTGGTGGTGCCGACCGCCTGCCCTCAGCCCTCCCTGAGTCTGTCCTTTCCCAGCCACGCCCAGCTGAGACTGGAGGTGAAGCAGGTTGATGAATGACCCCAGGAGAGGAAGAAAGTGAGTCAACCTCTCTGGGAGCAGGAAGTGGGCTATTCCCAGAGTGGCCACTCTCGAGGTCAGAGAGTGGGAACAGGCCCCACGGCGGAGACTCGGTCACAGCGGTGACTCCACTGCAGCGCCAGCTTTATCCGCAGAGATAGGAAGCAGCTGCCGGTTCCCCAGGCCAGCCCCCGCGCCGCCTGCCCCGCCCCCGCCCCGTGCCCACGGCCTGCCCCGAGACCCAAGGCTGAGAGGACCAGGGAGAGGCCTTGTCAGAACTCCAGAGGCTGGGCTGTTCCTGAGGCCCCTTCACAAAGGGCCTCATCTGTGAGCTGCCAGCGCTGTCCCTGGCCGCAGGGCGCCTGTGTTCGGGGCTCCAGCCAGGGAGAGATTGCTCCTGCAGGCTCGGTGTTGATCGTGGGATGGTGGGAATGAGCCTGAGTCATCCTGCAGACTCCCTCCAGGCCCGTGAGGCTCATAATACCAGAGTCATAATACCAGACACCAACGCGGCATCTGGGCGGCCAGGCTGGTGACCGGAGGCATCTGGAGACTGACCCAACTGGGAGTTCACGAAGCCCTGCCCCATGATCTTACTACCTGCTGCCACCCAGCCCCAGCAGGCTGGGGCCAGGGCTTTATTGTTTTTGAAGTGCCCTCTTGTTATTTTCTGATTATAAAGGCGATAGTGCGTTGGAGTGGGGAGGGGTGTTAGATGGGGGCCATCACAGTTCAGCAGGCTCATAATTCACCAGAGTCCCTCTGGGGAGGCAGCAGAGCTGTGAGACCCTGGGGGGGAGGGGCAGCCGCAACCCTGCCTCACCCGTCCCCCATCGCCCCGCAGCTTGCTCTGTGCTGGACAGCAGGCAGGTAGAGTAAGAGCTATGAGGGTGCTGGCTGTGCCACCGGCCATCCCCGGGCCGCGCTGGCCACCGGCATGCTGCCTATCTTGTTTTCCCAGCTGCTTCCTGCTCCTGGGGATGGGCCCCGGCTGAGGCCCGGCCTTCCCTCCAGCTCCGCAGAGCTCCACGCTGCTCAGGTGACCTGGCCTGTCCCAGCTCGGGTGCTGGGGTGAAGGCCCCCCGTGGCTTGCCCATGGGCCTGATGACTCAGCCCTCCTTGTGCCCAGCAATAGGTGCTCTCATGCCACGCTAAGGCTCCATGAGCCCATTCCCATCGGGAAGGAAAACCAGACCCCATCTCCTCACCGTCGTTGGCATCCAGCGGTGAGGTGGGGGGAGGGGAGGACCCTGGGGCAGCTGTGCCCTGGTGAGCAGCATTCCTGACCCTCCTGGCCCAGATGGACGACACCAGTGACCTCCGCTCCTCCAGGACGTGGAGCAACCGGGACGTGGGAAGTGACTTGTCCCAGGCACCATGTGGGAAGGGCTAGCCCTGGGCCCTGGATGCCAAACAGCTCCCGGGTGGTGTCCAGCCCTCCCTCGCGCCATGGAGGGCTTGCTTGCTGCACCTGACCTCCAGCCAGGAGCCTGGACCCCTGAGGGGCTTCCCCAGGGCCTCACACGCGGAGCCTCTTCCGTCATCTACGTGGAAAATGTCCAAGCCAGAGTTACAAGCCCACAACTTTCTCCAAACGTTTGCAGCTCCTGGTGCGGTCTTTCCTGGCCAGGACCCCGTGTGTGGCTGCACTGGCTGCCGATGGCTCTTCATGGAGGCCTGGTCCTGCCTCCTGCCACCAGACCCTGCCTGCCCGGACCAGAGATTCCCACAGGCCTGGGGCTCAGGCCAGCCATGGGCGCAGGGGTAGGCAGGGGCCGGCCAGGGCGGGCCTGGGGAGCCGCAGGCGCTCCTGTCTCTGCCGATGGAGTCACCGCTGTGACGGAGTCACCGCTGCGTGGCCTGTTGCCACTCCCTGACCTCGAGAGTGGCCACTCTGGGAATAACCCACTTCCTGTTCCTGGAAAGGTCGACTCACCTGCCTCCGCTCCTGGGGTCACCACCATCCGGGCTCAGCTGGGCGGGGCCTGACAGAGGACGGAGCAGGGAGGACTGCGGTCAGGAGGGGAGCACTCCCGCTGCGGAGCTCCCTCCGCTGCGCGTGCGCAGACCTTCCTGCAGGGGTGTGGACTCCACAGTGTGCACAACCATCTTCACCACTCGTTCTCTCCGGAGGCCAGCAGGAGCTGGGGTTTCCAGCACATTCCAGGGAGTAGAGAGCCCAGGAAGCCTGGCTGTAACAGGCCGTAAGTGGCCTGAATGGAGCCCTGGCCTCCCAACTCCAACGTGAGCCAAGCGGAGGCCTGAGGGACTAGAGCCCGAGCGGCTGCGACCTGTAGGGGCAGCGCGCTGAGCTCTCAGACAGGAGAAGGTGTGAGGGAGAAACCCCACCTCCCTTGACCGGGCCTGTCACTGAGCGCCCCTGCTCGGTGGCTGACACCCAGCAGGAGGCTCAGGTGTGACACACCTTGCTCAAGCTGTCCCGTTTGGAAGTATGCCAGGGCGTGGCTAGCTCTGAGGCTGGCCCCACAGGAGCCAAGAGGCTGAAGATGGACAAGGAGAGTGGCCCAGACTTCTGGGCCTGGCCGGCCATTCTTGGGAATCAGTGCCCCCACCACAGCGTCCAGTCCTTAGGAAGCCGCAGTGGCCCAGGAGGTGCCCGTGAACAGAGGGCAGGAGGCTGGGCAGTCCCAGGCCGGCCATGCGTGTGCCTGAGCCAACCGCGGCCGGGCGGAAGGTGTGGCGCCGACTTTCCACGCCTGATCAGCCCGACTGGAACTTCTATTTTTACAGCCACACTTCCTATTTCGCTTCCAGTTCTAGGTAAAGGCACGCACACACTTCCTGCTCCGTTTCCGGTTCTTGGTAAAGGCGTGGGCTCCGTGGGGCCTGGGGTTTTCTGAGGAGCCAGAGGCCCCACAGCAGCCCCCTGGGTTTCTTCCCGGGTCTGATCCTATCTCTGGACAGAGCAATGAAACGGGCAGCTCCTCCCTGTTCCCAGAGAGGGTCCTTCCACGCCAAGCTTGGAGCCCCTGTCCCTTGTTAGGGCTGAACAGTGGAGCCGCTCCAGAAGGCTGGAGGAGCTGAGCCTATGCCCAGACGGTGGGCAAGCTGTGCTTCTTGTGGCTACAGCTCTACCAGCCATGGGGGCGTCTGAAGGGACTGCACTGGAAGAGGTGAGGGGTCTCCAGGCTCCAGGAGCGATTTGCCCTCTCTGACCCTGCAGCCTTGGGGCAGGGCCACTCTGCGCAGGCCACTCACCCCAAGACACTGCAGACTCACGGTCATGTCGGCAGAAATACCCTTATCTATCATAAAATCAGAAAAAATAGTTTTCAGGTTGAGAAAAATGTTTTAATGTATAATAGTGACATATTTATTTTGCTGCCAGTCCTGGAGCTTGAACTCAAGGCCTGGGCACTGTTTCTGAACCTTTTTGTTCAAAGTTAGAGACTTTTCTGCTCGGGCTGGCTCCAAACTAATATCCTTAGATCTCAGCCTCTTTAGAA
The DNA here is from genome assembly GCF_019054845.1 of Dipodomys spectabilis. Taxonomy (NCBI): domain Eukaryota; kingdom Metazoa; phylum Chordata; class Mammalia; order Rodentia; family Heteromyidae; genus Dipodomys; species Dipodomys spectabilis. Next base: position 1,903,380 of record NW_024870889.1, on the reverse strand, counting down.
GCTAGAATTACAAGTATGAGCCACCAGCACATAACATCATTATATAAAAAATATATAATGAGTTGTTGGCTCATGCCTGTAATCCTAGCTACTCAGGAGGCTGAGATCTGAGGATCAGGGTTTGAAGCCAGCCTGGGCAGAAAAGTCTCTATGAGACTTTTTTTTTTTTTTTGGTTGGTTGTGGGGCTTGAACTCTGGGCTTGGGCGCTGTCCCTCCTCTCTTCAGCTCAAGGAAAGCGCTCTACTGCTTGAGCCACAGCGCTACTTCCGGTTTTCTAGTGCTTTATTGGAGATAAGAGTCTCACAGACTTTCCTGCCTGGGCTGGCTTTGAACTGCGATCCTCAGATCTCAGCCTTCTGAGTAGCTAAGATTACAGGTGTGAGCCACTGGTGCCCGGCTCTATGAGACTCTTTTTTTTTTTTTTTGCCGGTCATGAGGCCTGAACTCTGGGTCTGGGCGCTGTCCCTCAGCTCTTCAGCTCAAGGCTAGCGCTCTACCACTGGAGCCACAGGGCCACTTCCGGCTTTTTCTGTTTATGTGGTGCTGAGGAATCGAACCCAGGGCCTCATGCTTGCAAGGCATGCACTCTACCACTGAGCCACTTTCCCAGCCCCTCTATGAGACTCTTATCTTCAGTTACCCACCAGAAAAAAATGGACGTAGAGCTGTGGCTCAGGGACAGCACCCAGGCCCTGAGTTCAAACTCCATGACCACCACCACCATCATCATCATCATCATCTCAGGAGAGTCTCAGGCTGAAGTTTCCCATCACCGAGACCAAGACCAAGACCTTGTCACCTGGCCAGAGACAGCAGCCAGACTGCCCCATCAGCGTGGTGGCGAAGCCCTCCCCCCTGACCAGAGTGACCTGATTTCAGCCCGTGGCTTCTCCACGTTCTCCTCTCCCATCTCCGTCTTTCAAGGAACTTTGAAGTGGCCAGTCTGCATTGTGTGCTTCTTTCTGCTCTCCTTAACCTTTCTGTCTGAAGCCAGCCTCTGTTTTCCTTGGGCCATTGGAACATTTGCACTCATTTATGCAATAAAGTACTGTCCGTTCTATAATTTTTAAAAATCCAGGTAAGATCTCTACATTTGGATTTTGCCAACACCAGTGCCGCCACGGCCTGTCTCCAGGGCTCCTTGATGGGTCAGTCCAGGTTCAGCTTTCTTTTCTTTTTTTCTTTTTTTTCTGGTGCTAGGCTAGGGCTTGAACTCAGGGCCTAGATGCCGTCCCTGAGCCTCTTTTTGCTCAAGGCTAGTAGCACTCTACCACTTGAGCCACAGTGCCACTTCCAGCTTTTTCTGAGCAGTTTATTGGAGATAAGAGTCTCATGGGCTTTCCTGCCTGGGCTGTCTTTGAACCGTGGTCCTCAGATCTCAGCCACCACCCACTCTCAAACTGATGTTTTCAGACCCCATGCTGTGGGGTGGGTGCCAAGAACATCTTGGACTCCTGGACTCTTCCAGTGGGAGCATCGGGCAGGAACCCCCCATCCCTCGGGCTGTATTTGGCTCCCCAGGCCACCGCCTCATGGGTCTGGCTGTCCTTGAGCTGCACCCTCAGTCCCAGCCCATGAGCACAGACTTTCTGGGACCTCGGGGTTTCCCGGAGTCCGGTGCCCCCCAACAGGCACCTTTGTGCATGAGGTCAGTCTTGTCCATCTGTGTAGACCGCTACAGGATTCCTGCCCAAACCAACCAAGTTCCCTTCACCCCACCCACCCAGCTGAGAGGGGGGCAGAGTGTGGGGGGGGGACAAGCCAGGGCCTTGTCCTGAGTGCTAAGCTAGCACCAGGCAGGTACCCCAGGAGACAGGAGAGGAAACTGAGGCTCCAGAAGTCACATGGCTCCCAGAGGACAGAGTTGGGCCAGAGGCTGGGGTAGGGCTGGGGTAGGGGTGGCCTGAGCTGTAACATATCGCACGGATCCTGGTAGCTGCTGAAGAGCTGTCTGTGAGGGGTCTCCAGAGATGAGTCTCCAGGGCTAGAGCTGGGCTGGTTTATACCAGCAGCACCCAGCACCTGGCCGGGCTACAGAGAAGGGTGGGGCATACGCCCTGCTCTCCACCTGCCTGGCCACCCCTCCACGGAGCTGGCTCCTCTTAGCACTGAGCCAGAGTGGGCAGTGCAGGGTGGCGAGTTCCTGGGGTGAGTCCGGGCCCGGCAGAGCTGGTCATCACCATGCTCCCCTGAAGTGAGTCCGGGCACAGCAGGGCTGGTCATCACCGTCCTCCCCTGAGGGTGACCCCACCCAGGCTGCTCCATCTTGCTCAAGGGCCTAGGCATGGCCATCTGGCGCATGCACACGCGTGCCCGCGCACACACATATGCCTACACGTACGTGCCCACACATGCACACACACAATGCGCAGCTGGGCTTGGGCTGGGCAGGGCTGGGAGTGGGAGAGAACTCCCAACACGTGGAAAGCATCTGGAGAGGCAGGAGATAAGGCAGCCTGCCTGCGGGTTGGGGAAACGCCTGTCCCCGGCCACGCCTGGAAGTCCCTGAGTGCTGTGGGCAGCTACCTTGTGCTCCCGGGGTGACCTCCAAGGAGGAAGCCAGCGTGCCTGGGCCCTGGGGCTGCAGCGCTCCGTTCGGGAGGTGTCGAGTAGCCGTGCTTGCTCTGGAACAGGTCTCTGTAGATCGCGTGGAATCAACTCTGGAATAACCAGCTCCCTTCTTGAGAATTGTCTAAACCCTGTTGACAGAATGGCAACCTTTCAACCATCCCAGACATCTCCATTTACTTTCTTTTGTCACTTATTTTTTGGCAGTAGTGGGGTTTGAACGTAAGGCCTGGTGCTGGATAGGCAGGAGCTCTTACCACTTGAACCATACCTCTAGGTCAGAAGCCTCCTCTGCGCAGGCCACATCCTCTGAAATTGTAGGTTGGATCCTAGCCCCAGGGGCCAGGGCCTGGCCTGCACAGTCCCAGAGCAAGAGCAGAGCAGGGGTCCCGCAGGACAGCTCTCTCGTGTGCTCTGGGGAAACGAAGGCCATGCTAAACACAGAGCGGAGGAGGGGCTGGGAGGGGCTGTCCCCAGTGAGGTCCTTGAGCATCCTGTGTGCAGGGTGGAGGTGCGGCTGCCAGACCCCCAGGACTCCTGCCTGAGGCTCCAACTTCCTGGATTCCAGACGGTTCTTAGGGGGTGTGCCCATCGGGCAGCGCGGGTCAGCCCTTCCCTTGCAGCCTGACCACGTGCGGCTGGGTAGGGTTCTGGGAGTGTCCTCGCATCCGGAGTTGGGGGTTAGCCGGCAGGAAGGCCCCACAGCCTCACAGAACAGCAGGAAATGGAGCCCAGTAGAGCCAGCCAGGAAGACCCAGGGGTGTCTGGGGGAGGGGGGAGTCAAGCAGGAGTGGCGGCTGGAAAGCAGACCCTGGCCCTGACCCTCTGGCTGGCTTCAAATTCACAGTCCTCCAGCCTCTGCCTTCCCGTGCTGTGGTTACAAAGGGGGGGGGGGAGGAGCTGACCACGCCCAGCTCTGTCCAGGAGCTCTTGACTGTGCAGTCCCCTGAGCCCTGAGCTGGAAAGGCAGAAATGCAGAAGAGTGGAAGGTGACAGCCGGCACCGGTGGCTCACGCTGTCACCCTAGCTACTCAGGAGGCTGAGATCTGAGGATCGCAGTTCAAAGCCAGTCCGGGCAGAAAACTCAGTGAGACTTTTATCTCCAATAAACCACTCAGAAAACAGGAAGTGGTGCTGTGGCTCAGGCGGTAGAGCGCTAGTCTTGAGCTGAAGAGCTGAGGGACAGCGCCCAGGCCCAGAGTTCAAGCCCCACGACTGACCAAAAAAAAAAGAGTGGAAGGTGGGCAGACACTCAGATGGTTCCAGGTGCCTCACAATGAGTTGTGATGAGTCTCAGGGAGGAGGAAGAGGAGTCTGTGGAGAGGACCAGAGAAGCACAAAGGGGCCTCTCCACATCACCCCCAAAACACTGGGGCCACAGAACGCAGCGCTGGCCCCTGGGCGGGCACACAGCCCGCTGTCTCCAAGCTCAGGGGAATGTAGCAGAGGCTTAACAGCTACTTTTGCTGAAGAACACAGACTCTTTCTGTGGGTCAGTGAATGAACCGGAAGCAAGGAAGGTAAAAGCTAGCCATCTCAGCCTCCACTTTGTATCGGTCTGCTTTGCTCTGGGCCATTTCCTCCTGCATTCACTTCAGAGCCATCTTGAAACCCAGCAAAGACTGTCCTGCGGCGGGGAGGCATCTGCCAGCCTGGCCAGGCTGCTCTCCTTGAGGGATGAAGTAATAACAAGTTCCCCAAACACCTCCAAATCGAAGGACTCGGGTAACCAGCACCAGAACACACCCCAGACTCGGACTGTGAACTGCGCATGCCTCTCACCTCTCAGCCCCAAATTCTTTGTCTGTTCAAGCCTACCCAGCTCCTGTCTGAACCTAGAAGATGTCTGAAGAGGGGCTGTCTTCCTGGGATGCGCATGCCTGGTAACCTTTCTCTGCCCACCCATACTGTGTCAGGGTCAGTGGCTGGACCTCACGTGACTCCCAGGGTTTGGGTGCCTGATTCAGTCCTCTGGGTTCAGGCAGGGAAGGAAAAGGAGGCCTGGGCACCTGTCCCGAGGATGGGAGACCAGCTGGGCACCCCTGTCTCTGGGGAACGCCTGGGCCCAGCCGGGAGGACCCCTCCTCTCATTCCTGCCTGGACCTCTGGCTCCGGCTATAAGCTGTCACAGGAACACAAGCAAAGGGGGCAAAGTGGACACAACTCCCCAGCCCCCAAAATGGACTGCAGAAAGGATACAGTGAGGGCCCGCTGCCAGCCTCCCAAGCCACAGATGGGACTGACGAGGGGCGGGGAGCAAGGGGGGGGCCTGTGACCTCACCCGCTGCCACGGGGCAGGGTCACCGTGTTACACAAATGTTCTAGAAGGTATTTCATGCTCCCCCCCCCAAAAAGAAAATGAAAAAAGATGGCTCCTTGGTGACCTCCCAGGGAGCCCCAGATGCCAAGGCCAGCACTGGTTAATGGACCCCATTTTATTTCAGCCTTATCAGCTAAAAGCGATTTTACACAAAATAATGTGTCAGAGATAATTGCTCCTGGGCACAGATCCCAAATTCCAGCCTGCAACCAAAGGCTAAACGTGCACATTAATGATTAAACCCCTGGAACAGTCCCGGGGGAGAGAGTAAGGGGAGGCGCTCCCCTCCCCCACCCCGGGGTCCTGGCCCAGGCCCAGCCCAGCCCTGCCCAACAGGAGCCAGTTCCTGCCCAGCGGGGGCCCTGCCCTGCCTCACCAAGGGAAAGCCACACGTTGTCCAATCCCAGCAATCCACGCTGGAAAACAGGCTCCCCTTTGTCTGCCACGGAGCAGGTCTGGGTCACCGCGGAGCTGAGCCTGGTCAAGGTCGGGATGAGGCGGGGGGGGGGGGGGGGGGGGGGGGGCTGGTAGCCGGGACGGGTCCTACCCACTCAGCACCAGTGGGCGGATGTTCTCAGTTGGCAGAAGGGCCTGAAGCCACACACGGTAAACGGGAGCATGTGGGCACTAGCTGAAGGAAAGCTGCGTCTGGCGACAGAAAGCAAAGGACTGACTGGGGTTGTGGGAGGCAGTTCTGGAAGATGGTCAGGTTTCTAGACGCAGATCTGTGCCTCAAGCCAGCTCTGTGGTATTTAGCTGTGCAAGTCTCCATCACAGGATGCTTTTCTTGGTCTCAGTTTCCTCATCTGTAACACGGGAACAAGATCATAGTGTGTGGCACAGTTGCGATCACAAGGTTCTGCTCCTTTGCAAGACCCATTTCCAGCAGGACCCCCGCCCTGTGCCGCCGCGCTGTGCCAGTGAGGGCTGACGGGACAGCCATCCAGCTCGGAGTTTGGGGCTGACCGAGGGGACCCTAGGAAGCAGCAGAGCAGGACACAGAGAACCCTGTGCTCCCCGGAGGGGGCCTGTGGTCAGTGGTGCGGGGCTGCTGGCTGGCTCCTGCCTGCATCATCCTCTTCGCAGGTGCACACGGCGGCCTGCCTAGCCCAAACCCTATCAGGCCATTCGCAAACCCTTCTAGCTCCTGCCTGTCCACCGGACAGTCTGACCTTGTTTTCACTTGTTCCAGCCCTTGTCTCTGCCTCTGACGGTTCCAGTGCAGGTGGTGTTGGAGGCGCCTGTCTACCCAGCCTGGCACGGGCCCTGGCCCCTCCCGTAGGCATGGCGAGGAACAGAGGAAGCTGTCATTAACCGCAGCTGCCTGTACCTAACTACCAACATGCAACTTGCATGAGTTACCCAGAGCTCACCTGGGCATTGAAGGCAATCTCCTTATCACCAGCCACCAGGGAGAAGACGCGGAGCTCAGCGGGGTGGGCGGTGTCAGGGACTAGCCATGCTGCGTGCAGTGCGAGTGTAGACCCAGGCAGGAGGGTGTAGGGGGTCAGAGCAGGCAGGGTGCTGTGGGCCGCCACGACCCAAGCCCGTCCTGCAGATGCTCAGAATGAAGCTCCCGGACCACTCCTCCACGCAAGAGAGGGGCGTCTGGCGCCCTACGCACACCCTGTGCGGAGAGGGACACACGTGGGCCAGGCTGAGCCTGAGCTTCGCAGAGGAGCGCTGCCTTGAAGGCCAAGCTGATTTTAACTAGGGAAGACGGGCAGCCGGCGCGGTGGCTCAGGCCTGCCATCCTAGCTACTCAGGAGGCTGAGATCTGAGGATTGCGGTTCAAAGCCAGCCTGGACAGGAAAGTCCATGGGACTCTTATCTCCAATAAATCAGAAAACCACAAGTGGCATTGTGGCTCAAGCAGTAGAGCGCTAGCCTTGTGCTGAAGAGCTGAGGGACAGCGCCCAGGCCCAGAGTTCAAGCCCCACAACTGACAAAAAAAAAAAGAAAAACAAAAGCCGGGTGCTCTTGAGGGCAAGCAACAAAACAGGGGCAAAGGCTGGGGGAATGGGGTGGGGGACAGGGCCAGCCCGAGGGCTGCGGCAGCACGGGCTCCCTCCCTGACCATGACCTCCTTCAGGCATCTGACCAGGGGACCAGAAAGCAGCGGTTGGGGCATAGGGTCCTGCTGCCTGGCCTCGCGCAGCCCGAGACCCTCTGAGGAGGGAGCCATGGGTTGTGACGGCTGCAGGTGGACGGCTCTTTGTGGGCCAGTAGGCCCCCAGCCAGAGCCCCCAGCCTCAGCCTGACCACATCCTCCATGCCCGCCACCCCCCCTCCCCCCAGCAGGCAGCTCCGCCGACCCTGCACCAGGAGACCACAGAACTGCACACGCAGGCCCCGGAACCCAGGGAACCTTGCTGCCCAGGGGGATAAAGAGCGTCCCTAAGGGCCAGTGACAGCAGGCCGGCCCCTGGGCCAGTGCCAGTGGTACTGCTCTGAAGAGCAGTATTTCAGAAGTGTGAGGTGGCTGGGGAGCTTCCCAGAGGAGTGTTCCCGTGAGACCATGCAGCACCCTCCCAGCACACCTCCTCAGCCCTCCCCTCCCTCCCCTCCCTCCCCTCCAGCCACAGCCCACCCTCCTCAGCCCTCCCCTCCCTCCCCTCCCTCCCCTCCAGCCACAGCCCACCCTGTTGCTTGCAAAGGCTGCTGGGAGTCTCGTGATCTCCTGGGCCCTGCAGGTCTCCTCAGGCTCTGAGGACTGATGGGACTGTGGCCTGGGTCTTAGACAAGGTCTGTGACAACCCCTGTCCTGGGCCCGCAGGGGCCCCCAGGCTGGTCCTGGGCCCGCAGGGCCTCCAGGCTGCGTCCTCTGGAAGGAGGGAGGAAGGCAGGGGTTCTGAAGGCTCAGGGAAATGAAGGAGTGTGTTCCAAGTTCCCATCCACAGCCCTCAAAGCGCGTGGGGGCCCTGGGCTCACTCACAGGCCTGTGTGCAGGGGGCACGGCAATGCTCTGCAGGGCCCATGCTCTCCACAGGCCCCACCCAGCCAGGGCTCGGAACTCCAGGCTCTAGTCACCGGCCCCGGGTTCAAGTCCCCACCTTGTCACTGAGCAGTCTTGTGGCCTCAGGCAAATTTCCCAGCCTCTCTGACACTTTTTATTCACCTGAAGAGTGGGGGTGACAACTGTAGTGGGGGAGGTTTACCAAGTGAGGAAGGAAGGGCGGGGAAAGCAGCCTGGCCCCCAGCCAGAGCAAACAAGCCATCCAAGAGGCGGGGGAGGGAGCCAGAGCAGAGCCGAGCAGGGCTGCAGGGCTGATATCTCCCCAGACTCCGCAGCCCAGCAGTGATACGCAGCAAGTTCACAGGGACAGAGCCAGGAGGAGCACAGACCTCATCCCCTCCCCCTCGGCCTCCTATACAGCTGGGTGGAGATTCGTGCTACTACACCAGGCTTATTAGTGGAGAGGGGAAGTTGCTCACTTTTTGGCCAGAGATCCTTCTGATGTGTACCTCTGGAGCAGCAGGGATGACAGGCACCGGCCACTGGCCTGGCCCTGGGCGCCTCCTAGGCGTGGTGCATGGGAAGCAGAGGCTGGCTTCCCGGTGGCGGCGGCGGGGCTGGCGGCAGCCTGTGGGGCACTTTCAGAGTTGGCACCCATGACACAGCAGGACCCCGCGGGTGGCAGGTCAAGAGGAAGAAGCTGCACAGGAAGGAGAAGCATGTCATGGTTTGGAACATTCGATGGAACTTTACTCCCTGCCCTTTCCATGCAGACCACTGCTCACTCGCTTTGCAGTAGGTCCTGTCGCTTATCCAACTGGGTCTGGTCAGGTGGGATCTGAGGAAAGGTCAAGGGCAAAGGCCCTGAGGTAGGAGTGTGGCTCACACACAGTCAATAGTAGAGAGCTGGCAGGGGTGGAGTGAGAAAGGTTTATCCTGCCAGGCTGCGGGCTGTGGAGGGCCGTGGCGTTTGACAGGCAAGATGGAGAACCCTTGGGATGTTGAGGGAGGAGCTTTCACTGGGTGCTACGCTGGCTTGGCGGGCTGGAGGATGGGGGGACGATGCTGAGGGGAACTGGGCAGCAGGACAGAAGAGCTGGAGGGTTTTGTAGTGAATTATGTAAATAAGAGATTGCTGCAGTCTGTTTGCTGTGGCTGTAGCAAACTGCCCGGGACTGGGCCTGCCATCCTAGCCACCCAAGAGCTGAGAATCTGAGGACGGTGGTTCCAAGCCAGCCTGGACAGTAAAGTCTGTGACACTCTGATCTCCAACTAGCCATAGAAAACCAGAAGTGGAGGTGTGGCGGAAGTGGTAGAATGCCAGCCATGAAAAAAGAAGCCAAGTAAGAGCACAGGGCCCTAAGTTTAAGCTTAGTAGTGGCACGAGAGAGAGAGGCAGAGATACAGAAAGGCAGAGAAAGAGAGAGAAAGAAAAAGGAAAACTGAAAAGATACTGTTACAAACCACACACACTTATTCTCTTGCAGTTCTGAGGCAGACGTCTGAGCTCAGCCTCTGCGGTGGGGCTGGGCGGAGCGGGCCGGGGTGGGGCAGAGGGCCGGGGCGGAGCGGCTGGGCGCCCAAGGCCTCTGTCTGTAGATGCTAGCCCTGGCTCCCAGAGCCCTGGCTCCCAGGCCCCTGCCTCCTTCGGCTCCCAGCCTCCTGCTCAGGTCATTCAGATCAATCTCTCTGTGGCCACCCTGCTCGGCTTCCTCCTTGCCCTCCTCCCCTGGGGGTCTGGCCATCCAGGGAGCCCAGGGTCATCTGCCCATCTCGAGTCTTTAAGCACACTGCCCACCCCCCCCCACACCCCCACCCCCGCCCTGGAGATGAGGATGCGTGGATCATTCCAGAAGCCCTCACAGCGCCAACCACAGGGGGTTGGAAGCAGGAATTTAGTTGTAGATATGTAAAGTCAAGATGCTTATTAGACGTGCGAGGAGTAATGTTGAAAAGACAGTGACGCAGGATGCCGGTGGCTCACGCCTGTCATCCTAGCCACTCGGGAGGCTGAGACCTGAGGATCGGGGTTCAAAGCCAGCCCGGGCAGGAAAGTCCATGAGACTCGTTATCTCCAACAAAACACCAGAAAACTGGAAGTGGCGCTGTGGCTCAGGTGGTAGAGCACTAGCCTTGAGGTGAAGAGCTGAGGGACAGCGCCCAGGTCCAGAGTTCAAGCCCCACGACCAACAAAAAAAAGAAAAGGCAGTGAAATAAAGGAATCCTGGAGTTTAGGGGAGAGAAGTCCAGACAGAAATGTAAGTTTGGGAGATAAGACTATATAAACAACATTTAAATAGTAAATAGTATAGCCACCACAACTATGATTACAGTCAGTTCCCCTCATCCTCAGCCACTCCTGACTCTACAGTGCCGCTCCCTGTGGTAGCCAGCCCGTCATGGGGCTGGATCGCTGTGTGCTGCCTTGTGTCTGGCTTTGCACTTGGCGTGGCTGTGTGTATGCACTAGTACTGGGACTTGAACTCAGGACCTTGCACTTTCTCTTGGCTTTTTTGGTGCTCTCCTACTTGATCCATGCCTCCACTTCTGGCTTTTTGTTATTTACTTAGAAATAAGAGTCTCTGGGGTTTATCTGCCCAGGCTGGCTTTGAACAGAGCACTTCCAGGTTTTCCAGTCTCCAGAGAAGCTGAGATGATAGATTTGGACCACCAGACCCCGGCTAGCATGGTGGTTCTTTTTGTTTGTTGGTTGGTTGGTTGGTTTTTGTTTTTTGCTTTTGGGTCTGGTCGTGGGGCCTGAACTCTGGGCCTGGATGCTGTCCCTCAGCTCTTCAGCTCAAGGCTAGCGCTCTACCACTTGAGCCACAGCGCCACTTCCGGCTTTTCTTCTTTTTGCTTATGTGGTGCTGAGGAATCGAACCCAGGGCCTCAGGCATGCAAGGCAAGCGCTCTACCACTGAGCCACCTTCCCAGCCCTAGCATGGTGGTTCTTGATGTCCATTTTTCTATAGCAGTTTGCTCTGTTCCACAGATGTTCAGCCCTCACTAGCTGGATCCACATTGGGTTGTTTCCAGTTTGGGGTTTTTATGGTAAAGCTCCTCTGAACATTTACATATAGGTCTGTGTGTGAACATGTTTTTATTGTAAGGGTAAATGGTGGGCTGGGCTTGATGGTTCACACCTGTAATCCCAGCGACTCAAGTCAGACATCAGGAGAATCTTCTTTAAGACAAGCTTGGCAAAAAGTTGGTGAGATCCCATTTCAACAGATAAACCAGCTGTGATGGTATGCACCTATAATCCCAGCGACTGGGGAAGCACAGCTAGGAGGATCAAGGTTTGAGGCTGGCCAAAGAAGAGACCCTCTATGAAAAATACCTACAGTAACAAGAGCTCGAGATAGACGTGGCTGAGATTGTGGGGTGTCTGTGTAGCAAGCCCGAGGCCCTGAGCATGAAATAAAGGGGGCTGGGAAGGTGGCCAGGATTGAAACTGTCCACACGCACGCACGCGTGCGCACACACACATAGGAAAAGCACCCAACTGTTTTCTGAAGGCGCTCACAGCTTTGCCTTCCCACAGTGTCCCCACGGCTGAGAACAGGTGTTGCGTCTCCTCTCCAGCCCACGGTATCCTCGCGTCTGACTCACTGCAGCCTCTACTGCTGGACCGCGGCGACCGTGCGTGGATGCCTTGTCTGTTTCTCCCTCATTCAAATCTCTGCTGAAGTAGCTTCAAGGTTTTTACTCATTTTTTAAATTGGGTTGTTTGTCTTACTATTGAGTTACAGATGTTCTTTACAGGTTTTGGATGTAAGTCCTTTATTAGGTTTGTATTTTGCATCTGGGACTTTGTAACCAGGGCCCTCATTAAAACAACAATGATACTAGTAAAAATAGCTGCACAGGCAGCAGCATTAATTACTATAAACCAGGGCTTCCTTTCCAGGCTGGGCCCGAGGCGTGGGCTTCCTTCTTGGGGGTGGAGAGCCTGGAAATGTTTACCTCAAGAAGAAACCAGTTTCACCAGCATTGAAAACAAAACAAAACAAAACAGCCGGGCAGCAGTGGCTCACGCCTGTAAGCCTAGCTACTCAGGAGGCTGAGATCTGAAGACTGCAGTTCAAAGCCAGCCTGGGCAGGAAAATCCAAGACTCCAATAAACAACCAAGCCTCCCCCTTCCAGAGAAAAACAAAAACAACAACAACAAATAACTGGAAGTGAATCTGTGGCTCAAGTGGTAAAGCACTAGCCTTGAGCAAGAATGCTCAGGGCCAGTGCCCAGGCCAAAGTGCCACGCGCATGCACAGGCACACACACACACACACACACACACACACACACACACACACACACACACAGAACATTAGAAGCAACTAGGAGGTTGTCTGAAGTGAGTCACGCCCTGTGAGCTATACGTGTGTGCAAGCAGGCCACGCGTGTACATGCACATGTGTGCATAGGTCTGGAGCACGGACCAAATCACCCTCTGCCCACACTCTGGGCTCCACCGCACAACCCCTCTTGCCACTGAGGGGGGAGGGGAGACAGGCTCAGGGCAGAGGGCTCTCCCTGCCAGGCGGCCTCCTAGCGGGCTTCAAAGGAGCTGCTAGAACTTCAAAAGCCTCTCAGGCCACAGCAGGACCGCAGAGCCAGGTTCTTTAGCCTTCCTGGGGCTGGTGGGGCACAGACCGCCCCCTCCCTGCCTGTGTCTGTGTGGGAGGAGGATGCGGCCTGGAGGGTGGTGGCGACATTCAGCTGTGGGGACGTCTCAAGGTCAGGCTGGCACTGAAGCACCAAGCCTGCAGACCGGTGAATAAACGAGGCGGGCGGGGAGACTGGGCAGCGATGCGCACACTGGACAGGGTGGACAGGGCACCGGCAGAAGCCCACAGGTTCTCCCCGCGGGCCAGGCCCAGCCACCTCTCTCTGTAATTCTGACAAAAATCCTCTAGGGAGGACCATTCTTCAAAGTTCAGGCACAGACTTGGCTGAAGTGACATAGTCTGAATTCAGTAGCAGGGGACCCAAGAGGACGGATGCCCTGAGCAAAAGCTGTCACCATCATACAGTGCCGTCACCATCCGGGTCGTGAATGCCGAGCGGACCCTGAGCCAAGCCCATAAAACCATGTGTGTGCACACAGACACTGCTGGATTTGAATCTTGGCCTAGGGCTCAAATCGTCCATCTCTTCTCGGGAATGAAGTGGAGACTCTCCATGCACGGGGTCCAAGGGACGGGCAAGGGAGAGAACGCTTCTCATAACTCCTGAGAGCCACGCAGCCAATGGCAATGCTGCTAAACGGCAGCATTCCTAAAAAATCAACTAAAGGGCACTCGGAGGCAGTGGGATGCACACCTGGACGGGACGGGCGAGAGTCTGACCTACAAGGTCAGAGAAGCTTCAAGAAGGTCTTCTGTTTGGTGACATGAGAGGCGGTGAGGACCCAGCCAAGGGAGGGGCGGTCCCCAAGCAGGTGAACAGCCAGTGTCAGAGATAACCCTCCCCCAGGGACTTCCAGAATTCTATTTATCTTTCCACCGCTTTTTATCTTCGTCACACTCACTCCTGGGTACCATTCTTAAGTACTCAGGATCCAGACATCCTTACTCCATGGGACTTACATGCTAACAGAGCCAAAGGCAATAAGCAATACATACAATAAATTTGTGGGTAAAGCCGAGTGCTGGTGGCTCATATCTGTCAGCCTAGCTACTCAGGAGACTGAGATTTGAGGATTGCAGTTCAAAGCCAACCCTGGGCAGGAAAGTCCAAGAGACTCTTATTTCCAATTAACCACTAGAAAACTGGAAGTGGAGCTATGGCTCAAAGTAGTAGAGCACACTAGTCTTGAGCAAAAAGAGCTCAGGGACAGTGCCCAAGCCCTGAGTTCAAGCCTCATAACCAACAATCAATCAAGTAAGTAAAACACTATATTGGAAGGCATTACGTGTTATGGGAGAAAAGGAGGGCAGGGGATCCCCGCCACTCCTGGCAGTCTTTGCAAGGTCACCAGTGGGGCCCTGGCCTCACCGGACCCTCAGGTACTACCAAATGGATAGCGGTGGTTTTCTTTTTTTTTTTTTGGGGGGGGTGGTCTGGTCGTGGGACCTTGAACTCTGGGCCTGGGCTATCCCTCAGCTCTTTAGCTCAAGGCTAGCGCTCTACCACTTGAGCCACAGCTCCACTTCCGGATTTTTCCTTTTTGCTTATGTGGTGCTGAGGAATTGAACCCAGGGCCTCAGGCATGCAAGGCAAGCACTCTACCACTGAGCCACCTTCCCAGCCCTAGCGGTGGTTTTCGAGGAGCAGTGCTTGCAGCTTTTCTGCTGAGGAGGCAGTCTGTGTGTGTGTGTGTGTGTGTGTGTGTGTGTGTGTGTGTGTGTGTGTGTGTGTCTGTGTGTCTGTGTGTCTGTGTGTCTGTGTGTGTGTTGAACTCAAGGCCTCTGTGTGTGTGTTGAACTCAAGGCCTGGCTTCTGTCCCTGAGCTTTTTTGCTCAAGGATAGCACTCTACCACTAGAGCCACAGTCCTACTTCTGGCCTTTTTTGGTGACTAATGGAGATAAGCTCTCATTGACTTCCTGCCCAGGCTGGCTTCCATATCAGCCTCCTGACTAGCTAGGATTACAGGCGTGAGCCTATCTGCCTGGCAGACATTTGTTTTTTATAGTTCTGCAGTCTAGAAAGTCGTGTGTTCTGGTTCACAGACAGTATCTTTCCAATGAGTCCTCACTTGACAAGAGGGTTAAGCACTCTGCTTCCAGCCCCTCTTATAAAGGCGGTAACCCCACCCATGAGTACTCATGACCCAACCACCTTCCGAGGCTTCCACCCCAAATGCTATCGCCCTGTGGCAGTAGGACTTCAATGTATGAATCAGTATATACAGTCAACAACAGGGTGGGTTTGGTCTGGGGCATGTCCCCGAAGGACACCTGTCCCTCTCTCCTCCCTCTCTCCTAACATGCAGGGCATTCACAGTACCACAGTAGACTTAGCAAGAGTGATATATTTTTAGCCTCGTTAAAATACAATGACTGAGGCTGGGAAGGTGGCTCAGTGGTAGAGTGCTCACCTAGCACGCATGAAGCCTTGGGTTTCATTCCTCAGTACCACATACACAGAAAAAGCCAGAAGTGGCACTGTGGTTCAAGTGGTGGAGTGCTAGTCTTGAGCAATAAGAAGCTCAGGGACAGCGCCCAGGCCCTGAGTTCAAGCCTCAGGGCTGGCAAAATAAAATAAAATAAAATGCAGTTTGGGAAGGTGGTTCAGTGGTCGAGTGCTTCTCTTGCATGCACGAGGCCCTGGGTTCGATTCCTCAGTACCATGTAAGTAGAAAAATCTGGAAGTGGCACTGTGGCTCAAGTGGTAGAGCGTTCACCTTGAGCTGAAGAGCTGAGGGACAGCGCCCAGGCCCAGAGTTCAAGCCCCACAACTGACCGAAAAATAAATAAATAAAAATAAAATAAAATGCAATTGTTATTATAAACCAAAAGATTCTGGCTCTGGCCTTTACTGAGGGGAGCTCAGCCTACAGAAATCCCCTACAAAGAAGGAAAGCAGTTGCTAGTGTCTCCTACCAGCCCTGTGTCTGGAGGTTGACTCTTTCTCCCTGCTGTCCCACAAGGCAGGGAAGCTGTGCCCAGTGAAGGCTCCTGCAGGTCAGAGCAAAGCAGGAGAGTGAGGTCAGAAAATCTATCTGCTTTCTCTCTGTGGACCACCTAACTTGGTACAGCCGCGGACCAACCACCATTGCTGTGAGGTCAGGCCTGCTCTTGGCAACTCTCCTCTCCCATTTGCTGGGTTCTCCCTGCCTCTTCCCTCCCTCTCCTGGGCTAGACAGTCCCCCGCTTCACAACCCACTGGGGCCCAGGCCTTACACCCTCCCTGTTCTTTAAGTGACCTCCTTTGTAAATAACCCTCCCAGAATTTCTTTGATTCGAGGAAGCCATCTGTTTCCCTCAGATTCTCCCTGGGACCCTGACAGGGTCATGAATGACAGCAGAATCCAGAGGTGAGGCAGAGGGCAGGGGTTAGGGGACCCACACAGCCCCGTACAGCTGCAGGTGACAGGCGAGAAGAATGTTAGGGAAAATCAGAAAGAGTTGTGTGGTAGATTCTTGGGGTAGAAGCCAAGGGCAGGACGCAAAACGGCATGGCAAGCCTCCTGAACAAATGGATGGATGGATGGATGGGTGGATGGATGGACGGACGGATGGTGTGTTCGGGCCTAGCACTGACCCTTTCCTCCACGTAGGGACTCTGGACGGATCAGAAGAGGAGGGGAGAGTGCAATTTAGATCCCAGAGGCTCTAAGCACATGTGAGCTCTCAGCCAGAGCGTGCCTGTGCGTGTGCTGGCTATGTGCGAGCGTGCACCCAGTGAACCCCCGAAGGAAAGCCGCACCCCCAGGGGTGGAGCTGTGCCTGGGACGCTCCGGGCTGTCTGCTGGTGGTGGCCTGGTCGCCTCTGGCGAGGGGCTCCGGAGAACACCTTGCACGCTGGCCTCGCAGGCTGGCAGGACGGGACCAGGCTGCCGGACACCAGCTGCATTCTGGACTTGAAGACCCCACCTCCGTCCTGGGGCGACCCAAGCTGCCTGTAGGACAGGCGGGGCTCCCGAGACCCCTCTCTGAGGCCTGAGACTCAGGACCTGTCTCCTGGTGTGTGGTGTGGACAGGCACGCCGAGCCGCCACGGAGGCCTGGACCCATGGGTTGGGTGTTCAGCCGGTTTCCTTGGTGGTGCAGCAGTGCGCTCCACCTCCCGTGTGCCAGGCTGGAACCTGGGGAGGCTACACAGGCACAATCCTGCACAAGAATGCTCCAGACCGGCAAGATCACAGGCCACAGGGCGTGCGAGTGCCAGCGTTTCTAACCTTGATAACCAAAAGGGGCGGAACTCTGGCTGGTTGGTAGCCAAAGGTGGTGGAAACAGGTTTCCCCAGGGAGTGCGGGCCACAAAAGTGAGTCTCTGGCTTCCATTGTCCCCTTGCGCAACCCCACACCTGGGGGGAGGGGTCCCCCCTGGGCCGGTGGGAGTTGGGGTGGCTGGACACAGGTGAGCTGGAGGGCCTGTGGGGCGGGGGAGGGAGGTGTGCAGCCTCCAGGGGTCTCACTACCCCTGCCCATTTGGAGAGGTGCACAGATTCCAGCCCAGAGCGGCCAGGTTCGCTTTCCTCTTGAGAACACCTCTCTGGTGGAGGGAGACAGGTTGGAAGCCAGAGGTGAGGGCTGGAAGGCTGCGGGCATTGGTGGATGGAGGAGACATGGTGTGTGTGTGGGGGGGGCGCTCCCCCTTCCTGGAGGAGCAAAGCCAATGTCTACACTGAACCAACCTCTGAACGGACACCCACCCCCTAACCCTGGACTCCAGTCCAAGGAAGAAGCCGGCACCACCCCGAGTCCTTCCCTTTCCTCTCTCCAGGTCCCACTGTTCAAACCCACACCCCAAATGGGATACCTTCTCCCCCCCCCATTTCAGTCCTCCTAAGGGACTCCCCCGCCCCCATGGCAGGCCGCCCACCAAGCAGCCCTCTTTCTGGCTCTCCTCCTCCTCTGAGGCACCACAAGGCTGCCTCCCCCGAATCCAGGTCCCAACTCAGAGCCCCCTTCTACCAGCAAAACAGCTGTCATGCTGTGTGCAACTTTATCAGTTTAAAAAGACATTTGTAGGGAAAGCGAAGGAAGGGGTGACATTGTCCCCCAAAATAAATGTACAATCATTACTTGATGTATGAAATGGTGACCCCTGTACAACACCTTAATGATAAAATTATACACACACACACACACACACACACACACACATTTGTCACCAGGCTCTGGTGGCTCACACCTGTAACCCTAGCTACTTAAGAGGCTGAGATCTGAGGATCACAATTCAAAGCTAGCCCAGGCAGGAAAGTCCGTGAGACACTTATCTCCAATTAACCACTAGAAAACCAAAAGTGGCGCTGTGGCTCACAGTGGTAGAGCACTGGCCTTGAGCAAAAGAGCTCAGTGCTCAGGCCTGGAGTTCAAGCCTCATGACTGACAAAAAATAAACCCACAAAACATCTGTTATTCATGATGTATATATGATGGAGCACGGGCTCCATGAGGACAGGAAGTCAGCTCCACTGCTCAAGATTGTGTCTCTAGGGCCTGGCCCATAGGAGAAACCCAGTGGACATGTTGGCGGAACTGGCTGCCAGGGAGCGGTCTGGGAGGAGGCAGTCAGGCAGGGAGGCAGATCTCGCTGGGGAACTGGGAAAACCTGCAGAAGGATTTGCACTGGAACCAGAAGACTGACATGGATGAATGAGGACTCGAAAGAGGGGAGGGTGGGGATCTGAGCGGCTGTGGTGCCAGGTCTAGGTGTGAGCTGTTTTGAGTGTGGGAGACAAACTTGAAAAGGTAGACTGGGAAGTGGCGCTGTAGCTCAAGTGGTAGAGCGCTCCCCTTGAGTTGAAGAGCTGAGGGACAACGCCCAGGCCCAGAGGTCAAGCCCCACGACCGACAAAAAAAAAAGAAAAGGTAGACTGCAGCCAGGTGAGGAAAGGTCTTCTTACGGACTGGATGGCATGTCCTCATTCTCCGGAAAATTTGCATGTGACGTTATAACCTTAGTAGACCTCAGAATTCGACTCCATTTCCAGACAGCATTTAAGGGAAGAAGTTACGGTTCAATGAGGTCTTATGGCCAGGACCTAACCCAATATGGCTGCTGCCTATTAAAAGGAGGAAGAAGCCGGGCGCTGGTGGCTCACGCCTGTAATCCTAGCTACTCAGGAGGCTGAGATCTGAGGATCACGGTTCAAAGCCAGCCCAGGCAGGAGAGACCGTGAGACTCCTATCTCCAATAAACCACCAGAAAACCGGAAGTGGTGCTGTAGCTCAAGTGGTAGAGCGCTCGCCTTGAGCTGAAGAGCTGAGGGACAGCGCCCAGGCCCAGAGTTCAAGCCCCACGATTGACAAAATAAATAAATAAATAAATAAATAAAATAAAAGGAGGAAGAACTGGGATGTGTATGCACAGGAAAAAAAAAAAAAGACGCTAGAAGAGCCAGGAGGGGCAGCCATCTACAAGACAAAGAGAGACCTCGGGGAAGCCCATCCTACCAGCACCTTGATCTTGGACTTCTAGTTTCCAGAACTGTGATAAAAACATCACTTGTGCCGGGCGCTGGTGGCTCACGCCTGTAATCCTAGCTACTTGGGAGGCTGAGATCTGAGGATCGCGGTTCAAAGCCAGCCCGGGCAGGAGAGACCGTGAGACTCCGATCTCCAATAAACCACCAGAAAACCGGAAGTGGTGCTGTAGCTCAAGTGGTAGAGCGCTCACCTTGAGCTGAAGAGCTGAGGGACAGCGCCCAGGCCCAGAGTTCAAGCCCCACAGCCGACCAAAAAAAAAAAAAAAAAATCACTTGTATGGTCTATGCAACCCTTTTTTGCTGTATTTTGTTATGGAGGCCCTAGTAAATGATGCAGGTCTTAAGTTCTTCATGTTTTGTCTTAAAAATAAAAAATCAAACTGAAAATGGAACAGCAACATAGGGATGAAAGTCAACATCAGCAGCAGTGCTCCTGTGGAGAGTGGGTGCTCTTGACATGCTGGGAGAATGGTATTCACTCCGCGGCCTTCCTTCAAAATACCTCCACCCCTAATCTAATCAGGAGAGAAACATCACATGTCTGCACTGGGGACCTTCAATTACAGAGCCTCAAAATATCAAAGTCATTTAAAAAAGCCAAAAAATGTCTCAGCCAAGAGGAGCCTGAGAAGACACGATGAGTAAATATGAGGTGGCATCCCAGACCAACTCACTCGATAAAAACTAGAGACCCAAAGAAAGTATGGACTTTGGATAGCCATGTTTTGATATTGCTTTATTGGGTTGGAACCATTGCACTTCACTAATGCAATGTAACTAGAGGTGCTGAGTGCTCACATCTGTAATCCATGTGACTTGGGAGGCTGACATCAGAAGAATCATGGTTCAAGACCAACTTGGGCAAAAAAAGTTCATATAACTCCATCTCAAAGAAGCTGGACATGGTGGCATGAGCCTGCCATCCTAGCTGACAGGAAATGTAAAACCTATGGTCCAGGTGCGTGCCTAAGTAAAAAGCAAGACCCTGCTGCCAAAGAACAAGTGGGGGGGGGGGGCGTGGGGCTGCGCATGTATCTCAGGGTTGGAGCAGCTGCCCAGCAAGCCTGAGGCTCAGTACTGCCAAAAACCCACCATACAGTGGTTCTGCTTGCTTTTCTTTTCTTTTAACTTTACAATAGTGTGAAAGTGATCAGAATTCAGTAGAAATCATACTTTGAACTTTGATCTTTTCCTGGACTATCACTACTCATTCCAATACCCTGCTGTGATTCTGGGCAAAGAAGAGAGCTTCAACCTCCCCTCAGCTACCCAGTCAAGCCACCACTCTACAGCTCTGTGGAGTACTGCTAAGTCCTACTCTTTGGTAGGTTAAGGGTATTAATGGCATTCTCCACTTACAATATTTTCACCTTCAATAAATGCATTGGGACTTACAACCCCATCATAAGTTGAAGTGAATCTGCAGTATCTTTGCAATTATTTCATAAACCTAAAACTGTTGTAAAAATGAACTTTATTTTTTTCAAAAATAGTAGGGAAATCTCACTCTAATTTCTCTTGTATCTATGTAGATCTCATTTCCACCTACAGTCATTAGTAATGTTCCATGGATCCTTCCAGAATTTCATTACACAAATACATACTGATGTTCTCCCCAGGGGCCCTTTTATGTGCTTTGAAGAGTGTTTAATCATTTTAATATACAACACTTGAAATATAAAAGCAGAGAGGAAAGTGCAAGATCCCCATGGGCCTATCCTCCAGAGCCAACATTTCGAGATTCCCGCGGACACTCAGTTATTCCTGCCTGCCTCACTCTTTCCCTCTACTTGTTTCAAAGCACAGTTGAGATCCTCTCCTAGGGGATGCTAGGGGTGCATCTCTGAGCAAGCTGGACATGTTACATTACCCTAATGCCTGTGTCCTGCCCTTAACCTATTTCCTGCTGGGCCCCCAGCGACCGTCAGTGTGTGCTGGTGAGACACGGGGCTTTGGGGGTATGCACACGAGCACTTGCGAGCAATTCTGTATGTGCTCCAGGAAGACAGAGGCAGGAATGTGTGGAGGATGCTGGTGGCTAGGGCAGTGTGGTGGAGAGGGGGGCTGTGAATGCCCGGGCAGCCCACGGTGATGGGACGGCCGCTAGATGGGGACCCAAAGAAGGCAGAGGATGAGGAGGACCTTCCCCCGAGGAGCCCCTGGCCAGTCTGAACTGGACACTGTCCTGGAGTATGACACAGGAAAGCTAAGTGTCTCTGAAGCTGTCACCGTCGGTAGCCGCAGGTCCTTTACTCTCGTGGTCGGACGCTCGTGTGGGCCGACCTGCCCAGAGGACGCCTCTGCGGGCGCAGCAGGCTGCATCTGCCCCATCAGATGCTGACATTCATGTCAGCGCCAGAAGGCCCTTGGCGAGCGCAGAGCCCAGCCTTCTGTTTCGGGTGGAGCGCGAGGCTGAGGCCTAGGGAAGCAGTTCTCAGGAAGCCGCCAGGGTCATTCACTTCTCACCCTTCCTCGTGTCTGCAAACGCTGCTCCCAGAAGAGGCATCCCTGGCCACGTATGCCCTGGCCAGAGTGGCAAGTTGAAAAGTCCCAGGGACGTGTGGGTGCGAATCCTGGCTCGGCGCCCCGCAGGCCGCGCACATGGGAGCCCCCACATCGGGCGCGACTCCCCCTCCCCTCCCCTCAGACGGACCGGCACCGAGGCACGGCGGCGACCGGGCCGGCCTAGATCCGACCCCTCCAGCGAGCGTCGGGTGGTGCCCAACTGGAGGCCAGCCCACGCTCACAGCCCTCACCCGCGTGCCCGGCACGCGCGGGTGCGGCCCAAGCAGGGGCCTCCGCCCGCAGCCGCCGCGGCCGCCAGACGGACCGCGGGCCGCCCGGGGTGGACCCCGCAGCACCGGGCGCTCCCCGCGCGGCGCTCGGCGATGCGGGCCGCCGGGACGTGCCTGCCCGCGCTGCGGCCGCGGCTCCGGGTCTGCTCGGGCTCCCAGGCCGGGGGGCGCGGCGCGGCGGACGCGGGGCCTCCGCGGAGGGACCCGGGGCCCGGGGCTCGGAGCCCGCCCCGCGAGGCGGAGGCCGGCCCCCGGGGGGTGCTGGCACAGGTAGGCGCGAGGCCGCCGGGCGGGATGGGGGTCCGGCCCCGAGGGCGCCGCGCCGGCTCCCGGGATCACCTCGAGCAACGCGGAATCGGGTCTCCGGGACACGCGGGGCGCCCCCGCCCGGCCCTGGCCCGCGGCCTCCCCGGGGCGCCCGGCCTCCCCGGGCCAGGCAGGGGTCGGCGTGAAGATGCGCACCCCGCGCTCCCCGCTGAGCCCCGCGGCGGAGCCCTGGTCGGCCCTCCCATCTCGGGGGCTCGCGTCCTCCTTTCGTCCGAGGTGACCGAGGCCTCCCGCCGTTCCCACTCCCCGTGCGGGAGCGGCCTCGCCAGCCCAGCCTCCGCGCGGCGGCGGCGGCGGCGGCGGCGGCGGCGGGGGAGGGGCGGGGCCGGCGTCCGCAGCGCGCCCCTCCCCCGCCGCCGGGAGCGCGGACGCGCACCAGCGCGCTCGCACCTGGCCGCTCCGAGGGAAACCCCGCCTCCGTCCCCGCCCCCGCCGCGGAACAGCCAATCAGAGGCGGCGCAAGCCCGCGGGGGCGACGCGTGGGGCGGGGCCCGCGCTGCCTGCGGGGCTAGCCCGGCGGGCGGCGGGAGGCGGCCGGCTTCGGCGGAGGCGGCGGCGGCGGCCGGTCCGGGACGGCGACGCAGCACGCCGGCGGCGCGACAGGGACGGGCTAGAGTTCCGCAGCCCGCCGCAGCCGCCGCCTCGCCGGGGCCGGGCCGGAGGGCGCAGCGGCTGGCGAGCGGCCTGTGAGGCGGCCGGCGCGGCGGGCGTGGAGCCAGCGTCCTGTCAGGCGGCCGCGGGCGCCGCGGACCGCGCCACGATGATGCCGGTGGGTGCGGGCGGCGGCGGCGCGTCCTCGGCGGGCCGCGCCTCCTTCCCCGCGGCTCCCCGCCCCCGCGGGCCCGAGGCCGGGCGGCCGGGCGGGGAAGGAAATGGCCTGGCGGGCGGGCCGGGCCTCGCGGCCGCGGCGGGCAGGTGGGGGCGGTGCCGGGCTGTCAGTGCCGGCCGGGGCGGGACCCGGGCTGCGTGCGGGAGACGGGTGTCCGGGAGGCCGAGCCGGCGTGGGGAGCGCGGGCGGGGGCCGGGCCCGGGAGGTGGGGGGGGGGACGGCAGCCCCGGAGAGCGTCCGCCGGGCCCGGGAGGTGGGGGGGGGAGGGACGCGGGCCCCGGAGAGCGTCCGCCGGGCCCGGGAGGTGGGGGGGGGAGGGACGCGGGCCCCGGAGAGCGTCCGCCGGGCCCGGGAGGTGGGGGGGGAGGGACGCGGGCCCCGGAGAGCGTCCGCCGGGCCCGGGAGGTGGGGGGGGGGGACGGCAGCCCCGGAGCGTCCGCCGGGCCCGGGAGGTGGGGGGGGCGGACGGCAGCCCCGGAGCGTCCGCCGGGCCCGGGAGGTGGGGGGGGGGACGGCAGCCCCGGAGCGCCCGCCGGGCCCGGGGCGGGGGTGCCCCGCGGCGCGTCCGCGACCCTGCGTCGATTTTCCGGGGCGTCGTCGCGGCCGGCGGCCTGGCACCCCGTGTGGGGTTCCCACGCCTGCAGCCCCGCGTCTCCTGCCGGGCCTCGGCTTCCCTGCGTGCATGGATTTTGAGAGCCATCTTGGGAAGCCCCTTTTCCGAGTCCTACCCCGGCGGTGCATTTTGTTCCTAATGGTGCGTTGCCCCCCCTCAACCCGCCCCCCCCCCCCCCCCCCCCGCTTCCTGAAGGTTGATTGGGGTCGTCAGTGCTGTTGGCACTTTGTCCTGCCTCAGTGATGCTTCCGGCTAGGAAGAGACTGGCTATTGCCCCCCCCCCCCCCATCTTGTCCTTTACCTGTGATCCACATAGCAGTGGGAGCTCCGTTCTTATTCTTTGAATTTGCCTTTTGTGAAGGAAACATCGTGACACGAAAAAATGTGGGACTGTTGAATGGATTCATTTTCTGAGTGCCTTTTAAAGTAAAATTCTCATTTACAGTAAAGAAACAACCAACTGTCTTTTCCCTCCCTCCCTCCCTCCCTCCCTCCCTTCCTTCCTTTTTTCCCCTACAGCTCTTACATTGAAAGATCACATTTCAGAGGGAAAGTACTGTTTCTTTGCATTTACTGCTTGAGTAATGTTGTTCTGCTACGCTGCACCCAAGGACATTTAGATTTTGTACACCCCCCCACACAGATACCATTTTTCATGAAATTCCTTGTGTCTGGATAATCTCCTCACCCCATTTTGACCTGACTCCAACCCTGGCATTTCTGAGTTTTAAGATTTGACCTAGTTGATGCTCAGATCTTTTGTGGGCATTAGTCTTTTAGAGACTCTGAACTTGGTCTCAAAGAAAGATTGTCTTGCAATGGAGGGAGATCTGGAGTCAATGGTTCTGCTACTTTTTCGATAATATGACCTTGAACAAATCAAGATCCTTGAGCCTGGAATACCTCTAAAAATTGGGATAAAAAGGGGCTGGGAAGGTGGCTCAGTGGTAGAGTGCTTGCCTTGCATGCATGAGGCCCTGAGTTCCATTCCTCAGCACCACATAAGCAGAAAAAGCCGGAAGTGGCGCTGTGGCTCAAGTGGTAGAGCCCTAGCCTTGAGCTGAAGAGCTGAGGGACAGCGCCCAGGCCCAGACTGACCCCATGACTGACCAAAAAAAAAAAAAGTAGGAATAAAACAGATGCGTGAAGCTGGCCTGGAATAAATAGGATGATGTGTCCCAAACTGTCCAACTTGCATGCAAGTCTTTATTACTGCTAATGTGTCTTTGAATTTTCAGTTTCTGAGTTTAATCTCAACAAGATATTTGGAAACTGTTCCCTCCTTAATTTTCACTGCCTGGATCTTGGAAAAGGCATGTGGTACTTCGTTTGTTTTTATTTTTTGGCCGGTCATGGGACTTGAACTCTGGGCCTGGGCGCTGTCCCTCAGCTCTTCAGCTCAAGGCTAGCACTATACCATTTGAGCCACAGTGCTATTTTCAGTTTTCTGGTGGATAATTGGAGATAAGAGTCTCACTGACTTTCCTGACCAGGCTGGCTTTGAACTTCGATCCTCAGATCTCAGCTTCCTGAGTGGCTAGGATGACAGGCGTGAGCCACTGGCACCTGGTGGTACTTTGGAATTTTGAAAGCAGTTTTAGTTAGATCCTGTGGTAGAGATCAATGTGTTTGTGCTGTAGTAATGTTGAAGGATAGCTACCAAAATTTTGCCACGTTTTATCTTTACATGGTGTTTAATTACAAGTACCCAGCTAAGAAATGGCATACATCTTCCATGTGGCAATTCAGACATTTTTACTTCTAGTCTGCATGATTAGAAACGCCAGTCCACTGCAGTATGTTTCTTTCTCAAATTTATTTTTCTAGCGATTGAAGTTTTTGTTCTTAAATGTAGGTAAGAAACAGATGGTATATTTCTTAATGCCTCTTTTGTGGTTCTTATTTGTATTTCCTTTTCGATTCTTAAAAATACTGATTGAGCTCTTCCTCTATTAGCACAGTTGGAGATGGTTGTAAATTTAATATAAAATTTAAGAGCATGCTTCATAATTTTTTACTTGATATTAAACTATGCAAAGCTCATAAGATTTTTCTGGCTTTATTGTACTGATCATAATATTTATGATAATGGTGAATTATCATAATGGTGAATCATCAGAGGAACACTAGGTCATAGTTTTGTTTGTATAAAGCAGTACTGTCTGATAGAAATATAATACAAGCTTCAACTGTAATTTAAAATTGCATAGTTACACTAAAAAGTGCAATGTTCATCTTAATATCTTCATTAATGCACTATATCCACATTATAACTTTAACATTAATTGATACAAAAATCACTGGTTCTTTTTTTCTTGCTGGTTTGGGATTTGAACTCAGGGCTCTGAGCTTGCTCAGTGTGCTTGCTCAGCTATTGAGTGCCCTGCCACTTGAATCATGCCTCCTGTTTAGCATTTTGCTGATTAATTGGAGGTAGAATCTCTTGGACTTTTTTTCCTGGGCTAGCTTCACACTGTGATTGTCAGATCTCAGCCCTCAGGATTACAGGTATGAACCACTGGCTTTCTTTTGAAAGAGAGTGGACATTTGGAAGTTGGTAAAACTTTGTTAAGAGATGAAACATAACTGGGGAGTGGGGCTAAAAATAGTTTGTTTTTTTTTCCCTTTCCAAAAGGATGAGGACTTGAGACCAGGAAGTCCTGTATAGCTGATGTGTTTTATTTGTAAGGAAGGTGGTCTGGTGGTAGGATTCAGTACTGTTTACAATGGGACACCTTAACTTCCACTGATAGCATACAGTAAAACTCACTAGTTCCCCCCATTTCCATCCAGGAGTCTTTCAGCATATTCACTGCAGTGTATGGGTTGTGTTAATTTGTGATCAGTACTTTAATTTTATTATTATTAATTATTATTATTATTATTTTGTCAGTTGTGGGGCTTGAACTCGGCTTGGGCGCTGTCCCTGCGCTCTAAGGCAAGCACTCTACCACTTGAGCCACAGCACCACTTCCGGTTTCCTAGTGGTTTATTGGAGATAAGAGTCTCATGGACTTTCCTGCCCGGGCTGGCTTTGAACCGAGATTCTCAGATCTCAGCCTCCTGAGTAGCTAGGATTACAGGCATGAGCCACCAGCGCCCGGCTTAATTTTATTTTTTGTCAGTCATGGGGCCTGAACTCTGGGCCTGGGCACTGTCCCTCAGCTCTTTAGCTCAAGGCTAGCACTCTACCACTAGAGCCACAGAGCAACTTCTGGCTTTTTTCTGCTTATGTGGTGCTAAGGAATCCAACCCAGGGCCCCATGCATGCAAGGGAAGCACTCTACAACTGAGCCACCTTCCTAGCCCCAAGTACTTAAATTTTATTTTTTATTTTTATTTTTTGGGTCCAGTTGTGGGGCCTGAACTCTGGGCCTGGGCGCTGTCCCTCAGCTCTTCAGCTCAAGGCTAGCGCTCTACCACTTGAGCCACAGCGCCACTTCCAGCTTTTTTCTTTTTGCTTTTGTGGTGCTGAGGAATCGAACCCAGGGCCTCATGCATGCAAGGCAAGTGCTCTACCACTGAGCCACCTTCCCAGCCCCTACTTAAATTTTATTAAATATTTACTCTAGGTGTTTAAGTGAATGGTTTTTCTTCTGAACTATATACAAACTATATACAAAAATCAGAGCGTTTCCCTTTTTAAGACATCAGCTGTCATAGAGTTGACAAATAGTGAATAGAAAGTAGGGAAACCTGGACAGTAGCTTTCACTTATTAGTAACTGTGAACTTTGGACAGAATCTATTTGGGCCTTAGTTTCTCATCTGAAAAATGGATTTGGCGTTGGTTCTGGTGATTTCCACACATTTGTGGTTGGTGTGGTAGTTGATTAGCCGCAGATACTTTGAGGAGGGTTTCTAACATTCATATTGGCCACATCAAAGGTTGATGCAGTCTGACTGGTTTTAGAAGCCTTTTGGCAAACTTCTGCCCAAGAATCTTTGGAGATAGGACAGATAATATAGCTCAGTAAATGATTAATACTATTGCCAATTAATAATTCATTCATTTGATATGCTTGACTTTGTACTTCATTAGGTAAATAGAACACTGAAGACTGACAGTTTTTTAAATTCTAGTTTCTTTAAAAATTGCAGCTATAATATCAGTTAAGTAACCCATTTCTAGCCTTGGATTACTAAAAGATTTTATTTATTATTTATTTATTTGGTGCTGGTCATGAGGCTTGAACTCAGTGCCTGGGTGCTGTCCCTGAGCTTTTATGTACAAGGCTAGTTCTCTACTACTTGAACCATAGCTCTATTTCTACCAAATCCTGACTGGCTTGGCTTCTAGCCTTGGTCCTCGTATCTCAGCCTCCTGAGTAGCTAGGATTACCCTGTGAGTCACCAGTGCCCCACTACTCAAAGATATTTACAGTGAAAAGCAAAGCTTCAGTGAATCAAAGATGAGAGTATAAAAGTTTGTTACGGTTTTACTGAACTTAAAAATGGTCTAAATAGATGAACTTCCTTAAGGCTACTGTTCAGCCAGAAAGCTTTGTAGTTAACTTCCTACAATTCAATTTGGTAACAGTGATACTCAGCAAGTGTATTTGTTCTCATGTGCAGAGGCAGTGTGTTGCAGGCTTTATGGTGTCCCCATGTGGAGAACTGAAACAGATGAGGTAAGGAAACTTGGCTAGGATCACAGCTAGAAAACAAAGCATCTGACTCGCTTACCTTTGCTCTGAGTCTTTATACGGGCACTGAGGAGTTTGCTGTAGTCAAAGCATCTTGCTAGGGTTATGAGTAAAAATTGAATTTGGCAAAAACCTTTTCCATTTATGCTTCTTGTCAAGTGAAAATATTAAAAGATCTCCTTGCATTTACATTAAATGCATCTCCTTTTCTTATTCACCTAGCATTTACATTAATCCATCTCCCTTTCTTAGCTTCTTACTTTGAACCATGGATACCAACACACATGCTTAGTAATCAGGATCTTTTTTTGCGTGACAGAAGCGTAAAATATCACTAGGTTATTGTGTTGAAGTTATGTAATGGTTGTCAGCATGAATCTTAGTGTGTGTCTGCTCAGATGGAGAATAGTTTCTCAGCAAAATTGTGGTGGGCTTTGGGTGTCTTCAAGTGCTGTTGCCATAGTTATTTCACAAACTGCTTCTAGAGCCTTCCTGGGGACTGGTGATAATCAGGTTCTCTTGTGACACTTTCTTGGCTTGATTGCTTTGCTTTATTTCACTGCAAAGAAGCTTTATGACTGTTGTTCATACTAATTGGTAAGCAAAAGCTGCTGTTACTAGATTTTGTAAAATAAAAATCTTCATGATGACATAATGAAGAACAATAAAAGGCCTGGAAAAATGAGGTATTTTCAGAAAAATTAATAAATAGCATTTGAAATGTTAGTGCACAGTTCAGTGCAGGAGTTTGTTAATGGCATTGTTAGTATGTTTACAGAAAACATTAACTGAAGGTTTGGCAGAATTATGGCTTATGGCATATGTCACAATTTTCCTCGTCATGGTTTTAGCAGATACAACCACCCTGTGGCAGGAGTGTGCCAGCACGCCAGCCACATGGGTGCACCTGTATAGCTAACAGCATTAGAGGCTGAGGAGGTGAGGTCAGAACAGTAATGGGGCATGGGAGAGGACGCTGTATACTGGATCCTAAATAGCCTCACAGGCTATGACGTAGCTGAAGAGGGTGGTAATTTGGGAGAGCTGAGTTATAAGGAGTGAGATGCTGGTTAGTTTCCTGCTTTTCATGTAGTTGCAGGCAGCAGGCAGTGCTTTGGTGATCACTGATGCAGGTAAGAGAGTGGACCCAGTGTCACCATTTATCAGCGCTCTGACTTTGGGTGAAGTTATGTCATTGACCTTGCAGTTCTTTTTTTATTTTGGGGGGTTGGTCATGGGGCTTGAACTCTGGGCCTGGGTGCTGTCCCTCAGCTCTTCAGCTCAAGGTGAGCACTCTACCACTTGAGCCACAGCACCACTTCTGGTTTTCTGAGTGGTTTATTGGAGGTGTAATAGTCTCTTGGACTTTCCTGCCTGGGCTGGCTTTGAACGGTGATCCTCAGATCTCAGCCTCCTTAGTAGCTAGGATTACAGGCATGAGCCACTGATGCCTGGCTCCCTCAGTTCTTAAACTGAGGATGGTAGTGACCTTTAAAGACTGATAGGATTGCCTGGCCTTTTACCATGAAAGGTGCTGGTGCTGGGCATGTAGTAAATGCTCAGTAAATGTTACTTGTTTTTTTTTTTTATTTTTTTTATTTTTTGGGTCCAGTTGTGGGTCCTGAACTCTGGGCCTGGGCGCTGTCCCTCAGCTCTTCAGCTCAAGGCTAGTGCTCTACCACTTGAGCCACAGCGCCACTTCCGGCTTTTTTCCGTTTTGCTTATGTGGTGCTGAGGAATCGAACCCAGGGCCTCATGCTTGCAAGGCAAGCGCTCTACCACTGAGCCACCTTCCCAGCCTCAGTAAATGTTATTTGTAAAAAGTTTTTTTTTTTGTTGTATTTTTCAGAGGAAAGCTTTTACCATCTTTGTTGTGGCCAAACCCACTATTTAGAGACACTGTGCTTCGTATTCCTCTTTTTTTTTTTTTTTGGAAGTAGAAGAGAATGTAATTCATATACCACAAAATAACTTTATCATGTATTCAGTGGTTTTTAGTGTACCTATATAGGTTATATAACCATTACCACTGTCTAATTTCAGAATATCCTAATTGTTTTTATTTTTTGTTTGTTTTTTTGCCGGTCCTGGGGCTTGAATTCAGGGCTTTGGCTCTGACCGTCACCGGCGTCCACCTTAGACAGAGGTTTTTGTGATAGAATTAAAAAGAAGGGAAGCCGGGCGCTGGTGGCTCACGCCTGTAATCCTAGCTACTCAGGAGGCTGAGATCTGAGGATCGCAGTTCAAAGCCAGCCCAGGCAGGAGAGACCGTGAGACTCCTATCTCCAATAAACCACCAGAAAACCGGAAGTGGCGCTGTAGCTCAAGTGGTAGAGCGCTCGCCTTGAGCTGAAGAGCTGAGGGACAGCGCCCAGGCCCAGAGTTCAAGCCCCACGACCGACAAAAAAAAAAAAGAAGGGAGTTTGGCTAAGATGTAAAGGAAGATGGAGTAAAGTTTGGTAACTTTAGGATTACAGGGTAAAATAATGCTAGGAACAAAGAACACTTTGTGCTGGGAAATACAATTTTTCTTACCTGACTTTTTGAGACAGGGTCTCACTGTGTAGCCCAGGCTCACTTGGAACTTGACAAACAACCCAGGCTGGCCTTGAACTGGGCATCCTCCTGCTTCTGAGCGGGGAAATACAAATGTGAAACCACGTGGCATATTAGTTATTAGTCAGCCCGGGCTGGAGGAGTTCTTCCAACTTTGTTTTCACCAGCTACTCTGTGAGACTTTGTATGTATGCTGTAACTTCTTGTGTCTTTGAAATTAATTAATGACTGTATATCTCATAATGGTGTTAGGAAGTTTGTCAAGTGCTTTGAGCATTGAGTGTTAGTATACCTAATAAGCACTCAATAAGCATTTGCTCTTACATTTCTTTGTGTAATCCTATGCCTTCATGGCAGGATAGGATTCAGTCAGAAAAAGGTCTTTCTTGTACTTACCAACTTTCTGTTGAGGGAAGCTAGAATGTAACTGGCAAATACCTAGATAGAATAGGAAATGTACCCACTACTTGCTTGTGTAACTGTAACCCCTCTGTACGGCATTTTTTTTTTTTTTTTTTTTTATTGTAAAGCTACTATACAGAGGGTTACAGTTACATGAGTGAGGTTATGAGTACACTTCCTCTTGAACATTGTTACCCCCTCCATTGTTTTCCCCCTACCATCCCCTCCCTCCCTCCCTTCCCCGAGGTTCTTTTTTTTTTTTTTTTTTGATTGTGATTAAATGATTACATAATTTCAAAGTCACAAGTTCATTCTAACTTCCCTGGAGCAAATTGTCTACCACAGTCTGTAATATATAACAGTGTTCACATGTTATATACCATATTTGTGATCAGCAGCATGAGGATATTTAGTAGTGGTTCAACCAGATGAGCGGGAGTTCTTTGTTTCTTAAGTCCTGTTAGTTTTGTCGTATCACCTAACCTTTTGGATTTAGCATCCACTTATGAGGGAGACCATGTACCGTTTGTCTCTTCGTTCTTGGCTTACCTCGCTCAACATGATTCCTTCTAGCTCCATCCATTTCCCTGCAAATGCCATTATTTTGTCATTTCTAATGGCTGCATAATATTCCATTGTGTATAGATACCACAATTTTTGGATCCATTCATCTGTGGTGGGGCACCTAGGTTGTTTCCATATCCTAGCTATTGCGAACAGTGCTGCAATAAACATGGAGGTGCACGTGTCCTTGTATATTGGTTCCTGTTGTTCAGGGTAGATGCCTAGAAGTGGTATGACTGGGTCGTAAGGGAGGTCAATCTTTAGCTTTCTAAGGACCCTCCAGACTGCTTTCCAAAGTGGTTGTATAAGTGTCTGTACGGCATTTTTACAATAAAAAAACGTACAAAAAAAACCCCTAGATAGTACCTCTAATACTGCCTCTAGGAAACACTCCTCCCCTTACTGTGCTTTAGTTTTTTCCTCCTTCCCTCCCTCCCTCCCTCCCTCCCTCCCTCCCTCTTTCTTTCTTTCTTGCACTGTCCCTCAGCTCTTCAGCTCAAACCTAGCACTCTACCACTTGAACTACAGCATCACTTCTGGTTTTCTGGTGGTTTATTGGAGATAAGAGTTTCATGGACTTTCCTGCCCGGGCTGGCTAAAGCATGATCCTCAGATCTCAGCCTTCTGAGTAGCTAGGAGTGAGCCACTGGCGCCTGTTCTTTTCTTTTTTGGGGGTGAGTGCTGGTAGTAGAGCTTGAATTCAGGGTCTGGGCACCATCCCTGAGCTTTTTTTTTAGCTCAAGGTTAGCACCCAACCACTTGAGTTTCTACAACACTTCTGGCTGTTTGGTGTTTTGAGTGGAGATAGTCCCATGGACTTTTCTGCTTAAACTGGCTTTGAACTGTGACTTTTCAGAGTAGCTAGGATTACAGGTATGAGCCACCTGCACTGGGCTGAGCTTTACAGCACTGTGCCTGCCTAGCATTTATTTGAACACTCTATGGAAGCAGAGCTTTGTTTTTCCTTTGCAGTGTTCCTGTGCTAAGGACATTGCAGGCCCCTGGTAGACATTCAGGAAGTACTTGTTTACTAAATGAGCTCAACAAGTATTTAGGATGCATTAATTATATGCTGGGTCTCTCCCTACTCTTAATGAGCTCATGGAATGAGATGTAAACAGAAAATATCATTGGAAAGATCTAAAGTGGCGCAGAGTACCTGGTGCAGCAGAGTATGTGGTGAGAAGGTTCTTCATGACCTTGGGATGTCAGGGAAGTTTCAGAGGAGGTGACACTGAGTGGTATAGAGAAGGATAAAGAAGAGGTTGGGGCAAGAAGATCACCAGTTTAAGGCCACATTGGGCTATATAGTGAGACTCTGTCTCAGAAATCACAATAGAACATAAAGGATGAGGAAGAGAGGGTGGAGGTGATGAGGAAAGGATAGTAGATAGAAAAGTTGACTGGGCAGAACGCAGAAATCTGAACTGGCGTGGTGTCATTGCAAGCAGAGGCCAGCAGCAAGAGGCCAGAGGAGGCGGGAAGGCCCGAGGGAGGAAACCAGGTGAAGGTGGGCTCTGAGTGCCAGCTGTGTGCTGCGTCAGAGTTGGAATTGGTTTGGTCCTGAGGTACTATGAAACTGGTTTAAAATTTATATGATGAATTAACTATACATTTAATTGTACAGTTCGGTGGCCTTTGTCTAGTACATTCACTCTGCAGTTGCTACCACCATCCATCTTCAGAACTCTTGTCTTCTTAAACTCAAACTACTGTTGCAAATCTTTGAAGCTACCTTGATCTTGTCAGGGGGCCTTGGTTGTGAAGTGTCACACAGCTCACGTTTACCAAGCTGCTTAGACTTGGGTGCTGTGTACAAGTGGCTCCAAGGTAGGTAGCTGTGAGCAGACAGACAGCTGGAGAGCTCTGTCTCAGGCTGGAAGTCATACAGATTCAGTCTTGCCTAGAGACTGTGGTCTGAGGTCTGGGGAGGAGGAGTCAGCCTGACCTGCCAGCACCCCAGGCATCACAATTACAGATCGCGCATAGGGCATAGTTAAAAGTTCTTTCTGATGCCTGAGTCATCAGAAGGAGTAAATACCTGTAATGATGTAGACAGCTGCTGGGTGCTTGTTAGAGAACTATGTGTAGTGCAAAGGTAATTGGAGCCACAAATGCAATTAAAAAATTTCTATGAGTCAGGTGCCAGTGGTTCACACCTATAATCCTAGCTATTCAGGAGGCTGAGATCTGAGGATTGTGGTTAAAGTTATCCTGGGCAGGAAAGTCCATTGGACTCTTAACTCCAGTTAACCCAAAAAGCCAGAAGTAGAGTAGTGGCTCAAGAGATCGAGCCTAACCTTGAGCAAAAAAAGTTCAGGGACAGTGCCCAGGCCCTGAATTCAAGCCCCAGAAGAAGCACAAAAACATTTTTCCTCCCAGGACTTACAGGCAGAAATTTAAAAATGATACTGGAGCTGTGGCTCAGGCAGTAGAGTGCAAGCACAAATCTCCCCTTCCCCCCAAAAGGGTGAAAATATACACATGAAATTAGTTGTTTTGAGGGTTTGTTTTTAGTGTCAGTACTGGGTCTTAAACTTAGGATCTCAACTTGGCTTTTTGCACTCACAGTACTTTGAACCATGCCTCCTAACAGTTTGATTTGATGTTTAAAAAAATTTTTTTTTGATTGGTTGTGGAGCTTGAACTCAGGCCTGGGAGCTGTCTCTGAGCTCTTTTGCGCAAGGCTAGCACTATACCACTTTGAACCACAGCTCCACTTCTGTTTTTCTGGTGGTTAATTGGACATAAGAGTCTTGCAGATTTTTCCTGCCTGGGCTAGCTTAAAACTACCATCATTGGATCTCAGCCTCCTTAGTAGCTAGGATTACAGGAATGAGCCACCAGCACTGGTGTTTTTAAAATTCTTAAGAGGCAGTATAGTGCCATAATGAAGGAACATAGACTGGAGTTAGTCTGCAGATTTGAATCCCAACTCTTAATTTTCTAGCAATATGATATTGAGTAAGTGACTTAATTTCTGTTTGTTTCCTTGTTTGCAAAGTGAAGATCATAATACTTCCTGCCTAGTTGGATATGGTACTTAAAGTGGTTAGGGTAATTCTTTTTTTGTTGGTGTTGGGGTTTGAACTCAGAGCCTTGTACTTGCTAGGCAGACACTATCACTTAAGCTGCACCCCTTGTCTGGATTAAGTGCATTGTTACTTTAGAAAGAATTTATAAGAAGACTTGGTATATGGTAAGCACTGTACATGTGCTAAACTCAGAATGTTATATGGTTTTGATTCTGTACATGGCAGACATTCTTGCTTTGGAGAATGCATAATTCCAGATAGGTACTTACAGGGAAGCATACCTGTAATCCCAGTAAGTAGAAGTGTAAGCAGAAGAACAGAGTTTGAGTCAGCCTGGAAACAGGTAGTGAGACCCTATATAACAAAACAAACAGAAAAAAAAAATGAGGGATATAGTTCAAGCAAGGTCTTACGTTCAATCTTCATTACAGCAAAGCAATGCAAAGTGAAACAAACCAAGAAAAAAATAGGTGTTTTTATAAAAATGTTACTTTTTTTTAAAATGAGGATGCTTCCAAATTGATGCCTTTGGGTAACTAATTTTCATGTTTGCTGCAATATGTGAGTCTGCCTGCCAAACACAGTAGTGTAATTAATGATTAAAGGATTTAGGATTATAATTAAAAATATGAAAATTTTGAAGGGATGATTTTAATCAACATTTCCTTGCTAGTACTGCTATAATTAAGCCACTCATTCTCGCTGAAATACTTTTATTAGTTCTCCTGTGTCTGGGGAGATTCTCTAGTTCTAATTTTTTTTTCTTGCAACCACTATATTCTATTACACTGAATTATTTTGAGTTTCATATCATTTGTTTGGTAAACAAAAGTAGCAAAAAATAAAATCAGTAAATAAAAAATAAAATCAGTAAAAACATGACTGTTGAGCAGCTGGAACACAGTGGAGAAGAGCTCTTGCCTGTGTCTCATGGGGCAGGGGAAGCAGGCTGTTCAGTGTTTGTCTAGACTGCTGTACCTAACAGGGCCATGCAGTCAGGCCATTTACCACTTGGCCCTTCTGTGGGTCTACTCTCCCTTAAAGGCACAGTCTGCCAACACCCATTCCCACCCAGCCTACTTGTTGCTTCCTTAGGGAAGTCTGCAACAAGCAGCTAGACTGAGGAATCTCACAGCCGGCTCCTCCCTGTAATTTCCTGGAATCTGGTGTTTTGAGTTTAGAGAGGGTGGGGTTGCCCAGGGTCTGGCCTTGGACCAAGTTGGGCTTAGTAAAATTTATGTAAATGAATGAATGAGCGATACTGTTAATGCATCCAATTTATGCTATATACAGAGTAGCATTGGTTTTTTTTTTTCAAGTACTACAATATTTGAATCAAAATTTCAAACACAAAAATTAAAGCTTGGTACAATTATTCCTCCATATACATTATACATTCTCTAGATTCAAGCATGAACAA
Organism: Dipodomys spectabilis; assembly: GCF_019054845.1. Taxonomy (NCBI): domain Eukaryota; kingdom Metazoa; phylum Chordata; class Mammalia; order Rodentia; family Heteromyidae; genus Dipodomys; species Dipodomys spectabilis. Next base: position 1,867,250 of record NW_024870889.1, on the reverse strand, counting down.
AGAAAATATGGCATAGTTTTAATATTTGTGTATAGACACACGAGTATAGTAAATGCATACTTATATATAACCTCTCAATTTCCCTGTTATCCTAGTTAGGCTTTCATCAAAATAAAGTTCTATCTCATTGAATCTACAATAGTGCTGTAGCTTAGATTTTTTTTTTTTTTTTTTTGGTCCGGTTGTGGGGCCTGAACTCTGGGCCTGGGCGCTGACCCTTAGTTCTTCAGCTCAAGGCTAGCGCTCTAGCCACAGCGCTACTCCCAGCTTTTTCTGCTTATGTGGTGCTGAGGAATCAAACACAGGGCCTCATGCATGCAAGGCAAGCACTCTACCACTGAGCCACCTTCCCAGCCCTTCTCCCTGAATTTCTATATTTTCCCCTTGTTCCCAAAAGACTGAAAAAAGAACAAACAAAACAAAAAAAGATACAAAAACAATACCACCACAAGCAACAAAAACCTATGTTTCCATTTCCTGGACTTGGTTTCAGTAAATAGTATTTTAAATGTGCAGGATATTATAGCTTGAGTTCCTCTCTTAAGGGTATCTTCCTCTAGCCTCACTGTTAGTGTGCGAATGTGAGTCCTATATCTTGCTCTGGTGTATTTTAGTTCTAGTTTCCGCATTGAGAGAAACATGTGCTGTTTGTCTCTCTGAGCTTGGCTTACTTCACTTAACATAATTTGTTCTAGGTCCATCCATTTCCTTACTAATGACATAATCTCATTCTTTTTAATGGATGAGTAAAATTCCATTGTGTGTAAGTACAACATTTTCTTCATATGCTCATCTGTTGTAGGGCATCTAGGCTGTTTCTGTAAGTTGGCTAAATAGTGCAGCAATGAACATGGGTGTGCAGGTATCTTTACCATATCCTGACTTGTGATGCTCTGGGTAGAGGCCCCAGGAGTGGAATCAACCTGCAATTTTAAAAAGTAACAACTTGGGGGCTGGGGGTTTAGCCCAACGGAAGGGCACCCGCCTGGCATGCGCAAGGCCCTGGGTTCCGTTCAAAGTAACAACTTGTAGCTGCTCATGCTTCTGTTAGTTGAAAGTAGTTGAATTTGGACTTGGGATGTGACTCGGGTAGAAGGACTGCTCGAGGCCATGAGTTCAAATGCAGCCTCATGAAAAAAAAAAAAAAAACCAAGGAGGAAAAGAAACATTTTGTAGTGTGAAAAGGTCTGAAAGGACATTTACTAAGACATTTACTAACTATAAAGCGTGGGTCATACAAAGGATATTTACTAACCATAAAGCGTGGGTCATGGAAAACTTGTAAAAAATTCCCTCTATGTTGGACACTTTAAAATTACATGTCTTGCCACATTTACTTTTCCCCTTCCTTCCTTCCTTCCTTCCTTCCTTCCTTCCTTCCTTCCTTCCTTCCTTCCTTCCTTCCTTCCTTCCTTCCTTCCTTCCTTCCTTCCTTCCTTCCTTCCTTCCTTCCTTCCTTTTTTTTTGTGGGTCCTGGGACTTGAACTCTAGGCCTGGGCACTGTCCCTCAACTCTTTAGCTCAAGGCTAGCGCTCTACCACTTGAAATTACAGTGCCACTTCCGCTTTCCTGGAGGTTAATTGGAGATAAGAGTCTCCAGGACATTCCTGCTGGAGCTCACTTTGAGGATTCAGCCTTCTGAGTAGCTAGGATTACAGGTGTGAGCCACCAGTGCCCAGCTTGTCACATTTACCATTCTTTGACAGTCTCCTTCCTAAGATTTCTGGCAAGACTGGAACACATTTCTCATGGAGAGTGCTCCGCAGTAGATCTGGCACACAGGAGAAGCCAGCAGATTGGGACTGGTTCAGTAGTTACTGTTGGGGGTGTCAGTGGAGGAGGAGGACTGCTAGTCCTTGATGACTGAAATGGGTTGCTGGAGTTTGACAGTCAGTTGATTTCTGACTGTTTAGAACCTGGTCCTTCATATGAAAGAGGCCAGAGCTTGGTTGGTATTAGAAAGTCTATATGGAGGGCTGGGAAGGTGGCTCAGTGGTAGAGCGCTTGCCTTGCATGCATGAGGCCCTGGGTTCGATTCCTCAGCACCACATAAGCAAAAAGAAAAAAGCCGGAAGTGGCACTGTGCTCAAGTGGTAGAGTGCTAGCCTTGAGCTGAAGAACTAAGGGACAGCGCCCAGGCCCAGAGTTCAGGCCCCACGACCGGACCCCCCCCCCCCCCCAAAAAAAAGAAAGTCTATATGGAAGACTTTCTATATCTGCCTGTCTCTCTCTCACCACCCTACCTGCCAGTTCTTTTTGAGAATGACATCAAAAACCCCATTTTACCTTGGAGGGAGGAAAGAGAGTGGCCTGCCCAATTGAGCCTGCCTGGAGTTGGTCATGGCAGCGTCCTGTGTAGCAGACTTCTGGAATTATCTCTGGGTTTAGATTTTGATCCAAAGTGAAGTGCCAAAACCCATCTCTCCATTTGACAGGGTTGACATTATCGTCCTCACTTCCTTGCAGGACTCTTTTATTTCTTGTTCCTGTTGCATCAGGGAATCTGGGCAAGGATTTTGTGAGCAGGCATTGGTGAGGCTCCTAAGATTTACCATTCCTTTTCTGGTGAGGTGGGTAGTTAATCTTCATGAAAAGAGATGGGGCTTTGGTGTTTGCTTTTAGACTTGGGTTTTGTGATGCTCATCTCTTAGAAGCTTTTTGTTGTGGATCATACGAAGTCATTTTTCATAGGCATAATTTATATTAGGTGAGCATATATCCAGACATGCAAAGGAAGTTCAATTTAAAATGTGCTATCCTAAAAATCTGCCCTGGTAATTCTTTTTTGTTGTTGTTGTTGGATGTGGGGCTTGAACTCTGGGCCTGGGCGCTGTCCCTAAGCTCTTCAGGTCAAGGCTAGTGCTCTACTACTTGAGCTATAGCACCATTTCGGGTTTTCTGGTGGTTAATTGGAGATAAGAGTCTCACAGACTTTCCTGCCTGAGATGGCTTTGAACCGTGATCCTCAGATCTCAGCCTCCTGAGTAGCTAGTATTACAGGCATGAACCACCAGCACCAGGTTTGTCCTGGTAATTCTTTTAAGAAAAAAATCATTTTTTAATTTTCTTTAGTATTGTACTCCCTCCCTTCTTCCTTCTTTCTGTATTGGTGTTTGAACTCAGTACCTTGTACTTGCTCAGCTTGCTTGCTTGGCTGGCATTCGAGCCATGCTTCCAGCTCAGCTTTTTGGTGGTTATTTTGGAGTTGGCTAAGGACTTTTCTGTTTAGGTTGGTTTTGAAGCACATCTCTTCAGCCTCCTGGATAGCTAGGATTGCAGGCACCAGCTCCTGGCTTGTATTTGATCATCTCAATTATATCCGAGCCAAGTGCTTTGGACATTTAGTTATTTATTATTTTGTGCCAATCCTGGACCTTAAATTAGGGCCTGAGTCCTGTCCCTGAGCTTCTGTGCTCAAGGCCAGGATTATAGGCATGAGCCATTGGTACTTGGCTAAATTTATTTATTTATTTTATATTTTTTGGTGCCACTTTGGAGCTTGAACTTGGAGTCTGAGTGCTGTCCTTGAGTTCTTTGCTCGAGGCTAGTAGTGTACTGCGTGAACCACAGCCCCACTTTTCACTTTTTGGTAGTTAGTTGGAGGTAACAGTCTCATAGACTTTCCTTTCTGAGCTAGCTTCAAACTGTGATCCTTAGATTTCAGCTTCTTGAGTAGCTAGGATCATAGGCATGAGCCACAAGCACCCAGCTTGGACTTGTTTATTTTTAATAAAATGTTGTTACTTAGCTTATATATTCTAGGATCCCATTGGTTTTTATGAGTCTTCTTAGATTTTAAAAGCATATTTTGGTCTTCATTATGATTAGCTACCTTTTATTCATTTAGATGTTATGGTGTACTCCTAAGTCTATGTTGTTCCATGATTCTCTATTGTGACAGTTTCAGTTCATTTCTACCATTGTTGAAGAATGCAGGATTGGGGGTGGGGGATGACCGCAGTACCACAAAGAGAGGAAGGAGATTAGATTTGAGAGGACATTGTATGTCAGGCTTTATGCTAGGTATTTCACAGACCTTGGTATTTAGTAGTAAATTAATATAATAATATCAAATAAATGCTGAGAGGGAGGTTGCATGCTGGGCTAAGAATCTAGAGACCTGGATTTCCAGTCTTGATGTTCTTACTAGTAAAGTCTATTAATGTATGGCTTCTGTTCCCTCATTTATAAAGTGGGGAAATAGTGTTGATTAGGTTAGGTTTTAGTCTAGTGTTAAGATTTTATGGCTGATCTTTTTGACAGTGTAGATTTGAAGTTATGAGCATATCCCTTTTAATTGATTGAATACTTTAAAAAGATTAAGAGGCAAGAAATCACTTACTTGATCATGAGCTCAGATTACCAAAATAATATTTTCTTCTTTCCTTCCAAAACTTGACTGTTGAAAAAAATTAAGATACTTGTGTGGTAGAGCCTCAGATTTGCTTCTGTTTTATTTTTTATTTTTTTTGGGGGGGGGTCCAGTCATGGGGCCTGAACTCTGGGCCTGGGCGCTGTCCCTCAGCTCTTCAGCTCAAGGCTAGCGCTCTACCACTTAAGCCACAGCGCCACTTCCAGCTTTTTTCTTTTTGCTTATGAGGAATCGAACCCAGGGCCTCATGCATGCAAGGCAAGTGCTGTACCACTGAGCCACCTTCCCAGCCCTTCTGTTTTATTTATTTTTTATTTTATTTTATTTTTTTTGTCAGTTGTGGGCCTGAACTCTGGGCCTGGTTGCTGTTCCTCAGCTCTTCAGCTCAAGGCTAGTGCTCTACTACTTGAGCCACAGTGCCACTCCTGGCTTTTTCTGCTTCTGTGGTGCTGAGGAATTGAACCCAGGGCCTCATGCATGCAAGGCAAGCACTCTACCACTGAGCCACCTCCCCAGCCCTTATTTTAATTTTTATTAAAAAATTTTTTTTTTTTGCCGGTTGTGGGGCCTGAACTCTGGGCCTGGGCACTGTCCCTCAGCTCTTCAGCTCAAGGCTAGCGCTCTACCACTTGAGCCACAGCACCACTTCCAGTTTTTTCTGCTTATGTGATGCTGAGGAATGGAACCCAGGGCCTCATGCATGCAAGGCAAGCATTCTACCACTGAGCCACCTTCCCAGCCCCTTGCTTCTGTTTTAATAAGACTGCTATGGAAGTTACTGTAGGGGACAAAAATTTCATTTTTATGTTAAAATATGGATTCTGGGAGAACATCCTGGTGCCCAGCCAATCCCAACTTCTGAACTAGAAAGGAAACTTCTTTGCGATGTGTAAAAAGGACAAAAGGCAAAAGGAAAGGTGGTCTGCCATCCTTAGCCTCATATTCTCTCCCCTGCCTGGAAATAGTGAAATCTTTCAGCTTGGTAGAGGGGATTTCTCTGTTTGCTGAACAGGGCTGGGAACTGAGGCCTTGACCTGGTAGGGTGGTGGAAAAGGAAGGGCGTTCCCCATAATAGTACACTCCTGCCTTTCGGGCCTGCCTTGGGAGTTGCTCGGCTGTAGCCAGGATTTTGCTACCCTCTTCTCCCCACCTCTCTTCTTGTTAAGTGCTGTGACTGTTAGAGCTTGGGACAGCTAGGCAGGACCTCTGATGCTGTTTGTTTTCAGAAGTGAGCCAGTGATACTTGTGTTCACCATTGAACTCTTTCAAAAGAGTAGCTGTGGTACCTGGCACAGTACCACAGGGTACTGAACCCTTTTTGATACCTCAAGTTTCTCTTCATAAAGTGCTAATGATGGTAGTAGTAAAGTTCTTTTAGGATGAAAATGGCATAAATCAACTGTGTGGGTGTGCACGCATGCGTGAGCGTGTGTGCGCACTCTCTTGCTTGGCTGGCTGTCTATGAGATGACGTCTAATGGATTTTTTTCCTCATGGACTGTTCTGTCCAGGTTGGCTTTGAACTATAATCCTCCAGATTTCAGCTTCTTCAGTAGTTAGGATTACAGGCCTGAGCTAATGGCCTCTGGCCAATTCTTGTTTTATAACCTTGGAAAAGAGAGGTTTTATTGGAAGGAGGCTGGAAGAGTGAACAACTTGAACTTCAGATGGAGCAGGAATGGCACAGCGCTGGGGACTGTGTCAGCAGGTGTGTAGCATCTTATTTTCAGAACACGTCCTCTTCTATAATCCACATTTGAATTCAGAGAGCCTTCTTCACAGCCCATCCAGCTTCCTTCTGTTGCTCTCTCCTTGATTCTTGCATTAACCCGAGAGGTTTTCATGTTTTGTACTTGTTTCCTTTATTTACAGATATGCCAGAGTGAACTTGGAAATCCCTGTGTCAAAATACTCCAAAAATAATTCCATAAACACACTACTAATCAGTAAATATGTATCTACTAGTTAGTAGTTTACCTCCCACCTTCTTCGCTTTTCCCCTTGGCTTCTGTGCTCTGCTGAAGCTGGGCTCATTATGAAGTCTTGTCAAGCCTTTTTCTTCCCTTCCCTTCCCCTGACTGCTCTTCATTCAAGCCCTTGCCGTGGCTTATGCTATCACCTTCTCTTGGAAGGCTTTTTCTCTTCATCTTATTTAAAATTAACTCTGCCCCCATTGCTCATCTCTTTTGCCTACTGTATGTATACTCTGTAGCATATATCGCTATCCACTCTCCCTGTCTTGTTTTTTACCTATTCACTTTGTGTCTTTCCTCCATTTGTAGTAAACCTGCACAAGGGTAAAACCTTGTTTGCCTCTTCAGTGCTGTCTCCAGCCCATAATACAGACTCTCAGAATGCTTGTGGATTGAAGAACATTTCCCATCTAGCCACCCTGGCTAGAGGGATAGGCAGTGTAAAATCAGCATGAGCCCCAGGGAACAATTGTCACGTTGAAAGCAAATCAGTTTGGGGATGTAGGTCAGTGGCAAAGTGCTTGCTAGCAAGTGCAATGTCCTGGGTTCCATCTCCAGCACCAAAAAAACTTTAAAAAGACAGAAAGCCTACCAGTTTGATGGCTCTGAGGTCACAGTAAGGACTAAATGGTTGGCATATGATTGTCTTGTAAGTGCTGAGAAAAGGTTTGTTCTTTACCCTTTGTAAAACACATGATTATCAACATTCAGAAATCAACCTCTCATAATACATCATGCTTCTTGGGAAAGTAGAAATTATGGCCATGTAATAATACAAAAACATATATAGCCTAATATTTACTGAGTTGTGGAATACATAATTTTCTTTTCAAAAGGAATGATGATGAATTTCTGCAGATTGTGAGGTTTGTGTTTGTATGTGGGGGAGAGGTCGTGGGGCTTGAACTCAGGGCCTAGGTACTTCTTTTGCTCAAGGCTAGCACTCTAACACTTGAGCCTCAGCACTACTTCTGGCTTTTTCTGTGTATGTGGTACTGAGGAATCAAACCCAGGACTTCATGCATGCTAGGCAAGCACTCTACCACTAAGCCACATTCCCAGCCCCAGATTGTGAGGTTTTATAAGAGCCTCAGGTACCTAAGCAGACTTAGATCCTGGACCCAGGTCAGAGTCTACCTGTAAAGGTGAATTCAGGGAAGGCCTTGAAGGCCTTACTTCTCATTTTTGGGCAAATCTAGGATTCTGAGTACATATATCTTTAGATTTTATAATGAATATTGCTTATTTACTCTGTTATAGTCACATTAGGATGTTTGATTTGATTATTTTTTTTTTTTTGTCATTGGGCTTGAACTCTGGGCCTGGGCGCTGTCCCTCAGCTCTTCAGCTCAAGGCTAGCACTCTACCACTTTTGAGCCACAGCGCCACTTCCAGTTTTCTGAGTGGTTTATTGGAGATAAGAGACTTTTCCTGAACCACAATCCTCAGATCTCAGCCTCCTTAGTAGCTAGGATTACAGGCATGAGCCACCAGTGCCCAGCTTGGATGTTTGATTTTTCAAAGGCACATGCGCATTAAACATAGGAATTCTTTCATAAAAGAACATTATATTTAAAATAGTTTGAAGCTGCCAGGCACGAGTGGCATCTGTAATCTTAGCTACTCCGGAGGCTGAGATCTGAGGATCGTGGTTCAAAGCCAGCTTAGGCAGGAAAGTCTGGGAGACTATTATCTGCAATAAACCACTCAGAAAACTGGAAGTGGTACTATGGCTCAAGTGGTAGAGCGCTGCCTTGAGCTGAAGAGCTGAGGACAGCACCTAGACCCAGAGTTCAAGCCCCATGGCCGACCAAAAACAAAAAACCTTTGATGCTATGTTCTTGATAGCTTTTGGATAAAGTGTATTTTCTACAGCTTCATCAAGATGAACTTGACTGGTTTTGTTTTAAAGTATTGGTGAAGTATTTATGTTCTATCTGTTCTGCATCTATGCAAGCTGAAACCTGAGCTTTAGAGCAGACTCTCGAGTTAGGTTCTGTTGTCTGGCCTTGCCTCTTGTGATCTTGGACAATCTGTACAAAACAGAATCATATAGTACCTGACCTACAGTCATTTGGGAAAGTTAAGTACCATAAGGCCGGAGTCTTTCAATAAGCACTAAAATAATAAAAATAATGATTTTGTTACTATTAATAAGTGACAAAAGTTAAGTTATTGGATATATTGTTATAAATATTCTCATTTTGCATATTTTTTGGGGGTGGGTGCCAGACCTGGGGCTTGAACTCAAGGCCTAAATGCTGTCCGTGAGCTTTTTTGACTCAAGGGTAGCACTCTACCACTTGGTCCACAGTTCCAACTCTGTCTTTTGGGTGGGTAATTGAACAGAAGAATCTCCTGCACTTTCCTGCCCTACCTGGTTTCTAACTGTGATCATTAGATCTCAGCCTCTTGAGTAGCTAGGATTACAAGTGTGAACCACCAGTGCCCGGCTAAGCACTTTCTACAAAATCAATACTAACAGATTTTTATGGGGAGAGGGGGAGAACTTGTAGATATGTGTTTGCTCCAAACTCAAATAACTTCATGAACATTTAAAACTTTTAGTTTCACTTTTTAAAGTTGGTGACCAAGCTTAGACAAAGCTTTGTAAATGAAATTAGTAAGTTTCTGTCCAGTCTTCACGTTGATAGGGATTTCTCTGTCCTGGTTGCAGTTGCTGATAAATAGTGCTGACACTGAACTCATGTAACGAGGTGAAACTTTATTCCATGTCACTCTGCTGTAACCATGGCAGTCTGTCTTGTTTCAATGAGGAGTCTTACCGAGGTTCTGTCACTAGTGCCTGGTTGAGACATTGCAAGAGTATTTCCTTTGTAAATGGCATAGATAGACTCCAAACACTGGCACTTTGTTTTCCTCATTTTCCTTTTGCTTAGTTTTCTAATGATGAGAGACATCCTGAGAACAGTAACTCAGTCAGAAACAAACTCAAAACAGCTCCATGGCTTCGCAGAAGCCAGCTCCTATTGGAGAGAAAATGGACAGGTTATTTGTGAGGACATAAGGTAGTTGGGACTTTCCCTTTGGAAATTTTATTTTGATTTTAGTGTATTTATACACATGATTATATGAGTGATTTTTTTTTTTGGTAAGTCGTGGGGCTTGAACTCTAGGCCTGGGTACTGTCCTTGAGCTCTTCAGCAAAAGGCTAGCACGCTATCACTGGAGCCACAGTGCCCCTTCCTGCCTTTTTTCCTGTTTATGTGGTGCTGAAGAATCAAACCCAGGGCCTCATGCATGCGAGGCAAGCACTGTACCGCTGAGCCACCTTCCCAGCCCCACACATGATTATAGGAAAGTGTTCTTTGGAGACATTATTTTGCTAATCACCTTTGTTTTCAGCCCTGTTTGACTTCTGGTAAAAGGATTAGTAGTGAATTTTTGTATTTATAGACAAGAGAAAATAAGTTTGGTGTGGTTGTGTATGTTTATTACCAGAGAAAACGAACTAGATATATAAAGAAATACACAAATTAAGGTCATTATTTGAGAGTCTTGTTATGTGACCCAGGCTAGCCTCAAACTCAAAATTCTCTTACCTCAGCCAGGCGCCGGTGACTCATGCCTGTAATCCTACCTACTCAGGAGGCTGAGATCTGAGGATTGCAGTTCAAAGCCAGCCCAGGCAGGAAAGTTCGTGAGACTCTTATCTCCAATAAACTGCTAGAAAACCCGAAGTGGTGCTGTGGCTCAAGCGGTAGAGCGCTTGCCTTGAGCTGAAGAGCACAAGGGCAGCGCCCAAGCCCAGAGTTCAAGCCCCACGACCGACAAAAAAAAAAAAAAAAAAATTCTCTTACTTCAGCCTTCTGTGTGTGGAGGTGCAGGTATATGCTACCATATTTAGCTAGCTATCATTTTTAATATGTTTATTTTCACAAGAAAAATGTTTTACTGATTATAAAGAGTAATTGGCATGGCTAGATATATTTTTAAAAGTTATATTGATAATATAATTTACATACCATAAAATACATACTTGCATTGTGTATGATTCAGTGATCTTTGGTATATTCGTATAGTTGTGCAACTATCCTGCTGTACTTGTATGATATTTTTGTCACCCCCAAAAATAGTCCTGTACCAGCTGGGCACCAAAGGCTTGTGCCTGTAATTGTAGCTACTCAGGAGGCTGAGATGTGAGGGTCGAAGTTCAAAGCCAGTCAGCCCGTGAGACTCTTATCTCCAATTAACCACCAGAAAACTGGAAATGGGGCTGTGGCTCAAGTGGTAGAATACTAGCCTTGACCTGGAGCTCAGGGACAGCACCTAGTCCCAGGCTCCACTGCCAAAAAAAAAAAAGTAGCCCCTTGGATGTATCTGTTCCAGGCATTTCTATGAAATGGAATCACTCCTGTGTTGCCTTTCGTATCTGACTTAGTGGAATGCTTCTAAGGTGCATCTATGTTGTAACTTCATTCCTTTTTTTTCTTTCCTGATCCCAATCCCGGGACACTGTCCCTGAATTGGTTGTTTTTTTTTTTTTTTTCTCAAAGCTCATGCTCTGCCAGTTGAACCACAACTCCATTTCCTGCTTTTTAGTGGTTAATCAGAGATGAGAATCTAAGGATTTGCTTTCCCCGGTTCAATTCAAATTGTGATCCTCAGAACTCAGCCTTCCAAGTAGTTTACACTGTGAGTTTCTGGTGCCCAGCATTTCATTCTCTCCCTCTTTCTCTGTGTCTGTGTCTCTCTTCTGTCTGTGTCTCTCTGTCTCTCTGTGTCTGTGTCTCTCTGTGTCTGTGTCTCTCTGTGTCTGTGTCTCTCTTCTGTCTGTGTCTCTCTTCTGTCTGTCTCTCTCAGTCTCTCTCTTTCTCTCTCACCAATCCTGGGACTTGAACTCTGGACCTGGGCACTGTTTCTGAGCTCCCTTTTGCTTAAGGATAGTACTCTACCACTTGTAGCCTTATCTGCTGCTGTGCCTTCTGGGGTTCTTGTGTAGAGAATTTGACAAATGAAGTCTAGAAAATGGAGGGTTAGTGTGAAGAACTATTCAGGGTAGATCAGAAGAAAAGCCTCAGTTGAAGGCCTCTGCTGTTCTGTCTGTCCATAGTATGTTCTCTCTGTCTGTCTTGGTAGTTCTGAATCTAGGGGCTCTTACACCTTGCACTGTACTCTGATTGGTTGCTCTTATTATAATTAGGTGTTTTGGGAGATGACATTTTTATTGGTCAAATCTCACAGCATTCTATTTGGTTGTTAATTCCTAGTACAAGTTCTTTCCCCAGGGTCAGGGCAAGATCAAAACTCAAAAGGGCTAGGGAGGGACAGATACAAGATGCTTTGTCTCTTTTGCTTCTGGTTTCAGCTTTCTAGGCCCTAGTCAGATGAATAGCTGGTAACTATCTGCCATTCTGTAGACTGTCTTCTTAGTTTAGTAACTGTGTCCTTTGGTGAGCAGAAATGTCTTAACTTGATGCAGTCCCATTTGTCCATTCTCTTTCCAATTTGCTGGCCCTTGAAACTCTAGTCAGTCCTGCCTGCACCAGTAAGTTCTAAGGTTTCTTGTACTCCTTCCTGTAGTAGTTTCAAGGTTTCAATTCTTGCATTAAGGTCTTTGATCCACTTTGAGTTGGTTTTAGTATAAGGAGCCAGGGCTGGGGATCCAGGTTCAGTACTTCCTTATGGGTGTCCAGTTTTACTAACACCATTTGCTACAGAGGCTGTCTTTTTCTTTTTTCTTTGTTTTTTTTTGGGGAGGTCCGGTCGTGGGGCCTGAACTCCGGGCGTGGGCGCTGTCCCTCAGCTCTTCAGCTCAAGGCTAGCGCTCTACCACTTGAGCCACAGCGCCACTTCTGGCTTTTTTCTTTTTTCTTATGTGGTGCTGAGGAATCGAACCCAGGGCCTTGAGCATGCAAGGCAAGCACTCTACCTCTGAGCCACCTTCCCAGCCCGAGGCTGTCTTTTTCTAACATATTTATTTTTTTTGCTTCTTTGTTAAATATGAGATGGCTGTAGGTGTTTGGGATTGTTTGTTCCCTCTCCCCCAGGTCGTCTAATCTATTCCATTGGTCTTCAGGACTATTTTTGTGCCAGTACCAAGCTGTTTTTGTTACTCTAACTCTGTAGGAAAATTTGAAGTTTGGAATTGTGATATCTCCAGTGGTTTTTTTTTGTCTGTTGCCCAGATTTGCTTTTGGCTATTTGGGGCCTTTTATGGTTCCAAACAAGTTTTTGGATTGTTTTCTATCTCAGTAAAGAATGACATTGGGATTTTAACAGGTATTGCGTAGAATTTATAGGTCTTCTTATTGAATTTTAAGAAATTATTTTACATTTATAGTTTAATTTATTAATAATTGATTTATCAACTGTGTACTTTTGAAATATTTTCTCCCAATCTGAGGTATGTCTTTTTATTCATGCCTTCTACCCCATGCATGTTCTAGGGTTTGAAGTCAAGCCTTCTACCCTCACATGGAAAGCCAGGTGAAGGCTATCACTTGAGCTACACCTCCAGTCCCCACTTTCTGTTAGTGAATAGGAGATAAAAGTCTCAAGGACTTTTCTGCTGCCCTGGCTGGCTTTTAATGTTGAACCTACTCAGCCTCCTGAGTAGTATTATTATAGGCCTGAGTTACCAGCACCCAACAATCTTTTTAATCATTCTCTTAATGCAGCATTCTTATTGTTCTGCCCATTAAAAAACAAACTGGCCCTGCTACACTGATGGTTGTTAATAGTTTGTGGTTTGATCACACAGAACAGGGTGGGTTTTGTTTCTGTGACATTCATGTGGATGGTGTCAGTAAACTGTCATTTCAGGCAGCAATTGACAACATCAATGAGCAGATGTGTCAGAATCCATACTACCGGGGCTGGGAAGGTGGCTCAGTGATAGAGCGCTTGCCTTGCATAAGAATCCGTACTATCTGTTTTATACTCGAAGTCTTTGAATATCAGTCAGTAGATCAGGTTTGCCCGGCTATATCTACTCCATATTCTGTAGTCATATGCAGTAGGCATTGTGGAAAGTCTCATAATGGTGATATTCCAACATGTTTTTAGTTGATTCTCTCAAAGTAGATGTTTTTAAATACCAAAAGACCAAGTGAATGAGGTGACAGAAGGATAAATGTCAGTATTATAGTCCTAGGAATTATAATCAGACTTTACCAGTTCACTTCCATCTTTACCAGTGATGAGAGAAAATTTTCATATGCTAGAATAATATATATATATATTTTTTTCTGATCCTGGGGTTTGGGCCTGGGCACTGTCCCATAGCCTCTTTGTGCTCAAGGCTGGCACTCTACCACTTGAACCACTGAGCCACTACCAACTTTTTCTGAGTAGTTTATTGGATATAAGTGTCTCGTGGACTTTTCTGCCCTGGCTGGCTTCAAACCACTATCCTCAAATCTCAGACTCCTGAGTAGCTAGGATCATGGGCATGAGCCACCAGTGCCTTGCTTGGAGTATATTCTTTAAAAAAATTTTTTTTTTATTGCTGGGTGCTGGTGGCTCAGTCCTGTAATCCTAGCTACTCAGGCTAGGCGCCTGTGGCTCACGCCTGTAATCCTAGCTACCCAGGAGGTTGAGATCGGAGGATCATGGTTCAAAGCCAGCCTGGACAGGAAAGTCTATGAGACTCTTTTTTTTTGGGGGGGGGGGGTCCTGTCATGGGGCCTGAACTCTGGGGCCTGGGAGCTGTCCCTCAGCTCTTCAGCTCAAGGCTAGCGCTCTACCACTTGAGTCACAGCACCACTTCCAGCTTTTTTCTTTTTGCTTATGTGGTGCTGAGGAATCGAACCCAGGGCCTCATGCATGCCAGGCAAGTGCTCTACTACTGAGCCACCTTCCCAGCCCTCTGTGAGACTCTTATCTCCAATAAACCACTAGAAAACCAGAAGTGGCGCTGTGGCTCAAACGGTAGAGTGCTCGCCTTGAGCTGAAGAGCTCAGGGACAGCGCCCAAGCCGAGTTCATCAATGTCCAGCAGCTGATGGGTCCCTCTGCTGTATTTTTTTACCCCCTTTCCACTGATTCTGTGTCACGACCGACCAAAAACAAAACAAAACAAAAAAATCCTAGCTACTCAGGAGGTTGAGATTTGAGGATCAAGATTCAAAGCCAGCCCAGGCAGGAAAGTCCGTGAGACTCTCTTACCTCCAATTAACTGCCAGAAAAACCAGAAATAGCACTATGGTTCAAGTGGTAGAATGCTAGCTTTGAGCTGAAGAGCTGAGGGACAGCGCCCATGCCCAGAGTTCAAGAGTTCAAGACCCACAACCAACAACAACAACAAAAGATTGTTGTTTTAGAGGTGATATACAGCAAAGTTAATTTTACATATGTCAGTGATATGTACATTTCATTTCTTTTGCTTGGTGTCAACTGTTCCCTCTTTCATTCCTTCCCTCCCTCCCATCACCGCCCTTAAGTAACTTAGTTCACTTTCATCAATGTCCAGCAGCTGATGGTCCCTCTGCTGTATTTTTTTACCACCTTTCCACTGACTCTGTGCCCTCTTCCCACCTCCCTTCAGATGTGCACCTTGTATACACCATTTATGAGATAAAGAATACAGAGTTGTCTAAAATGATGACATGTTAAAAAGAGATCCTTTGTTTCCTTGTCTTTGAGATTCTTTACAGTTTATATATTATTTTATATACATATGAGGAGGTGCTTGGGTATTACATTTTGGTGCTCTATCCTCTATTGGTCTGCATGTAAGGGAGACCATGTGCCATTTGTCCCTCTGAGCTTGGCTTACCTCACTCAGGAATATATTCTTAATATTAAATTGTAAAAGCAAATAAAACATGATTTCAACTAAAAAAAATTGGTATGATTTTTGAGAGTTAATTTGATAGTACTTAACTTAGACTAGATGCTACTTAAATATCAAGAAGGTTAAATATGTACCTTTGCAGGTTTATTCTTTTCTCTCTCTCTCTATTTTTTATTTTTATTTATTATTATTTTTTTGGGGGTCTGGTCATGGGGCCTGAACTCTGGGCCTGGGCGCTGTCCCTTAGCTCTTCAGCTCAAGGCTAGCGCTCTACCACTTGAGCCACAGCGCCACTTCCGGCTTTTTTCTTTTTGCTTATGTGGTGCTGAGGAATAGAACCCAGGGCCTCTGGCATGCAAGGCAAGCCCTCTACCACTGAGCTATTTTTTGTCCAAGACCAGGAATTGAACTCACTAGCTGATGCTTGCTTTCACCCCTTGGCTGGCACTCTACCACCTGAGCCACTGTGCCTCCAAAATCTATGCTTCTCGGGGCTGGGAAGGTGGCTCAGTGGTAGAGCGCTTGCCTTGCATGCCTGAGGCCCTGGGTTCCATTCCTCAGCACCACATAAGCAAAAAGAATAAAGCCAGAAGTGGCGCTGTGGCTCAAGTGGTAGAGTGCTAGCCTTGAGCTGAAGAGCTGAGAGACAGCGCCCAGGCCCAGAGTTCAGACCCCACGACCGGACCCCCCACCCCCCAAAAACAAACAAACAAAATATATGCTTCTCATTGTCTTTTGTGGTACTGGGGGTTAAACCCCAAGCCTCATATTTGCTGATCTGTCTCTATTTGTGCCATGCCCCTTCCTCCCCCGCCAGTCTGCTTCTCATTTATTTAGGTTTTTTTCTTCATTCTCCTAAGATCAGTTATATTTCCTTTCAACGCAATACACATCCTAGTCATAGGCACTAAGTTTACTATGTTCTTACTAAATTATGCTTCTTCCTTAGTTCTCTCCACCTCCACTGGCTGTGGGAGGTGGGGTGGAATACTCCCCTGTTACCATACAGCGCCACCTTGTGGGAAAAGGAAGGCTTTGGCAAGGGTTATCTATTGTATTCCTTTTTTGTGGGGGTGGGGGAGGCTAAGACCAGAACTTACATTCAGTACCTCATACTTTTACTCATTGGCTAGCGCTTTACCAACTGAGCCATGCCTCTGACCCCTCCATTGTATTTCTTGATGTGAAATCCTCCAAGTGTCCATACTTGTTTTGTTAGTCTGCTTTTCACACTCACATTCCATTACTAATATTCAGGATTTTTTCTTCTCTCTGATGTGGTCTCATTGATTAGAGGAATAAAATAGAAATTTTGAAGATGAAAAGGCAGATAAGCAACTACCCCTCAAGACTGAAAAAAGAACAAAACCGTACTGCAGAAAGGCATTTTTTCATGGAGTTGTTTACTGGGTACATACTGTATGTCATGTACTGCTCCAGGCACTAACAGTGTAGCCAGAGACTAGCCTAGAATTCCTGCTTTCCAGGAGGGGAAATACATAGCAGAAGTCAGGTGGTAGGGAGTGTAATAGGTAAGAGGAAAGAGAATGATAAAGAAAGGGGCCATTTTTGATAGGTTGTTAGGGAGAGCTTTTCTGATAAGGAACCATTAAGAAGAGGGTTATTCAGCCTTATAAGTAGTTGAGCAGAGTCTATGGACAGTGGGTGCAAAGGTCATATCTGAACAGTGTGAATGTGGATATTTCAGGTCACTCAGGGCCTTGGAGACAGTTGTTAGGAGTTGTTTTTTTGCTGGTTCTGGGGCTTGAACTCTGGGCCTGGGCGCTATCCCTCAGCTCTTCAGCTCAAGGTCAGTGTTTTACCACTTGAGCCACAGCGCCGCTTCTGGCTTTTTCTGCGTATGTGGTGCTGAGGAATTGAACCCAGGGCCTTATGCATGCAAGGCAAGCACTCTACCACTGAGCCACCTTCCCAGCCCCCACAAAAGGGTTTTAAATCAAGTAGTATATTTGAAGCATAAATCAAATGGAAACAACTTAGTTGTTCTTTTAAACATTCTGTCTGGGATTTGGATAGGTATTGCATTGAATTTATAGATCTTCTTATTGAGTTTTTGTTTTGTTTGTTTTGTTGGTCATGGGGTTTGAACTTGGGGCCTAGGCATTGTCCCTGAGCTCTTTTGATCAAGGCTAGTGCTCTACCACTTTGACCCACAGTGCCACTTCCAGTTTTCTGGTGGTTAATTAGAGAGAAGAGTCTCACAAACTTTCCTGCCCAGCTTGCTTTGAACTGCAATCCTCAGATTTCAACTTCCTAGTAGCTAGGATTACAGACATTAGCCACTGGCACCCAGCATTCTTACTAGTTTTAAGAAATTGTTTTACAAAAGTCCTTTATCTGCAGTGTACTTTTGAAATATTTTTTCCCACTAAGAGCTAGAAGTAGGTTGTATAGATAGATGAGGGGTTGCTTGTCGACAACTAAGGAGTATCTTTACTACCTAGGCACTCCTGCTGAGAAACCATGACCCAGAGCTGGAGAAGAAGCAGATTGTCCAGCCGGTCCCAGCAAAATCAGTGGCCCAATTAAGGAGAGAATTTGGATTTCTCCTTCTAGGGTTGTTTATACTACATAGTTTCTTATTTCCTTTTCTGGAAGTCTTACAGAGATCCCATTTTAAACAAAACAAAACAGCTTTTCAAAACCAAATGTGGCAGTGTAGATCTTATCTTCCTAGCACTCAGGAAGCTGAGTTAGGATCACAGGTTCAAAGACAAACTGGCACACGGTGAGACCTGTCATCTTAAAAAAAAAAAAAAAAAGTCAAAACAGCAAAGCAAATTAAAAGTTTTTCTGAGAAATGGTTTGTAAAAGATAATTTAGTACATTTGCAAAGTTGTATAATCACCACAATCTAATTAATTTTAGAACATTTCCGTCATCACAAGAGGAAATGATACGCCAATTTGCAGTTAGTCTGTATTCTCAACCTCCAGTATCAGGCAACCATCCACTGACTAACATAAAATATAGTACTCATGCAGTGGAATATTGCTCATGGACGAATAACTGCTATCAATTATGAGACCTGTTAATTTCAAAGATGGTAAAATGTTCATAAAGAGGATTTGGAGATGTGTTCAGTCTTTTCAAGCAGGAATGACATGAACAGGCACTTGCCTTCTCAGCCTTTATGTTTGCTGATATTTTAGGAAAATGTATATCATTCATGTCAACAATAGCTAATGTATCTTGAAAATATTTTTTGTGTTGTGTGCTGGTTGTGGCTTGAACTACAGGCCTTAAACCCTCAGGTTTTTTTTTGTTTTGTTTTGTTTTTTGTTTACCATCATCTCTTTCTGGCTTTTTGCTGGTTAATTGGAGGTAAAAGTTTCTTGGATTTGTCTCCTTGAACTGGCTTTGAACCTTGATTCTCAGATCTCAGCCTCTTAAATTGCTGTCATAATAGACATGAGCCACTGGTATCTGGCTTGAAAGCTTTTTAAATCTGTCACAGTTATAATGAAATTAACCTTAAATGATAGCTATTAGGAAAATAAGTGTTGCTAAAATTAGAAAAAAGATTACTAGAGACTATAAAATAGAATGTAAAATTTTGAAGTAGTATTTTAGTGACTTCAGGATAAGCAGTTTGAGTTCTTACCTTTCATAAATAAACACTCAGATTTGTAACCCTGCTGGCTCTGCCTCTTCTCTCCTTCTTATTAGATTGAGTGCATTAATGAGCTGAAAAGTCTTGATAATTCAAAACAGTCCAGAAATAACACCAATCCATCCTTTATTCTGAAATAAGTATGTTTGAAAGAAATATGTTTGAAAGGATTCCATTTTCAGAATAAGTGAGCACAGTCCTGGTACTGCTTTATGCATTCCATGTGCATGAATCTCTCTTTCAGAGGCAATGACTATGTAATCCTGTGACCAGTACTTAAGAGCCCTAGCAGCCAGAAAAGTAAGAGATAAAGAGATAGAAAAGGTCTAAAGAAACCAACACTGATGCAAATTTGTAATCCCAGACATTATCAGGATACAAGGTAGAGAGATAGAAAGCTTACAGCCAGCCCGGGTATGTAGGGAGAGACCCTATCTCCAAAAATCCTAAGATAGGAAGGAATGAAAAAGAAAAGACCATGAACTGAGGTCATTTGCACTCTCTTGGTTCTTGGTGAATATTGGTAGCTGGACATAATTCTATTTTAAAAAGCATGGCTTGGCAATGTAGATTAAGATAATGATGACTGGGCTGGGAAGGTGGCTCAGTGGTAGAGTGCTTGCCTTGCATGCATGAGGCCCTGGGTTCGATTCCCCAGCACCACATAAGCAAAAAGAAAAAAAGCCAGAAGTGGCGCTGTGGCGCAAGTGGTAGAGCACTAGCCTTGAGCTGAAGAGCTGAGGGACAGTGCCCAGGCCCAGAGTTCAGGACCCACAACCGACCCAAAAAAATAAAAAATAAAAGAAATATTTAAGGGGAAAAAAAGCATGGCTTGGAACAATATTTTAGTAATTTTTTTTTTCCACTTCCCAGGCTTGAACTCAGGGCCTGGGCGCTGTCCCTGAGCCTCTCAGTGCTCAAGGCTAGCACTCTAGCACTTGAGCCATCGCACCACTTCTAGCCTTTTTTGTTTATGTGGTACTAAAGAATCGAACCCAGGGCTTCATGCATGCTAGGCAAGCATTCTACCACTGAGCCACATTCCCAGCTCTATTAGTAATTCTTAAAAACCACAGGCTATGAAATTTCATTGGAAAATGTTTGCCATTACAACTATAAAATTCGTATGTTTATAGGAGGTGGACACAGAAACAGAGGGAAACGGGAAAACATACAACAGTGGTACCCAACAGCTGCACTGGACATTGATCAAAACCAACTAAGCAACTCAATGGCAATGATGGGAGGGAGAGAATGAGAGGGAAAGAGGGAACAGCCAGCTGACACTAAGCAAAAGGAAAGAAATGTACATATCACCCGATGCCGAAGAACAAACTATTGTCAAAGCTCACAGTATTCATAAACCTTATAGACCACAGTAAAGACAGTTTACCCCATGAAGGTTAGAATATGTTTGGGACTTTAAGTATCACTATCTCACAAGACTATGAAATCTGTGAAAGTTATGTAACCACTTAATCACAATAAAAAATTAAAAATTCTTGTTAAAGAATTGTGCCAGTTTCTCAATTCTTTGGCAATTTTTTTTTTTTTTTTGTAGGTAGTGGGGCTTGACCTCTGGGCCTGAGCGCTGTCCCTCAGCTCTTCAGCTCAAGGCCAGCGCACTCTACTACTTGAGCTACAGCGCCATTCCCGGTTTTCTGGTGGTTTATTGGAGATAAGAGTTTCACACACTTTCTTGCTCCCGCTGGCTTTGAACCGTGATCCTTCGATCTCAGCCTCCTGAGTAGCTAGGATTACAGGCATGAGCCACCAGTGCCTGGCTTCTTTTGCAATTTTTATTAGCATATACTAATCTATACAAGGGAGGACTT
The DNA here is from genome assembly GCF_019054845.1 of Dipodomys spectabilis. Lineage (NCBI taxonomy): Eukaryota > Metazoa > Chordata > Mammalia > Rodentia > Heteromyidae > Dipodomys > Dipodomys spectabilis. Next base: position 1,846,680 of record NW_024870889.1, on the reverse strand, counting down.
CATTGTGACATTCCATGCCCTTACATAATGTATTCCAGTGCGTTTCTCACATCACTCTCCCTTACCACTCTCCCGCTTCCTAGCATAATTTCAACAGACTTTCTTTTTCTTTTTTTCTTTTTTTGGTTGGTTGTGGGGGTTGAACTCTGGGCCTGGGCACTGTCCCTCAGCTCTTCAGCTCAAGGCAAATGCTCTACCACTTGAGCCACAGCACCATTTCCAGTTTTTTTCTGCTTATGTGGTGCTGAGGAATTGAACCTAGGGCCTCATGCATGCGAGGCAAGTACTCTACCATTAAGCCACCCTCCCAACCCTATTGTTCTATTTTTATACATGCTCTCACCCTAGTTAGCCCAACTCCTCCTTAGTACCCCCCCTTTTTTTGTCAGTTGTGGTTGAACCCAGGGTCTAGGCACTGTCCCTGAGTTTTGTTTTGTTTGCTCAAGGTTGGTGCTCTACCACTTTGAGCCACAGCACCACTTCCAGTTTTCTGCTTGTTAATTGAAGATAAGAGTGTCATGGGCAAAGCACCAGTGGCTCATGCCTGTAATCCTAGTTACTCGGGAGGCTGAGATCTGAGGATTGCAGTTTAAAGCCAGCCTAGGCAGGAAAGTTTGAGACTTATCTCCAATAAACCATTCAGAAAACCAGAAGTGGTGCTGTGGCTCAAGTGGTGGAGCACTAGCTTTGAGTTGAAGAGCTGAGGGATAGTGCCCATACTCAGAGTTCAAGTCCCACCACTGACCACAAAAAAGAGTCTCTAGGCTGCCTTTGAACTGTGATCCAGATTTCAGCTTCCTGAGTAGCTAGCATTATAGGTGTGAATCATCTGTGCCTGGCTCCTCCTCTCTGTTTTTTTTTTAATATTTTTTTTATTGTAAAGATACTGTACAGAGAGGTTACAGTTACGTGAGCAACGTAATGAGTCCACTTCCTATCAAGCATTGTTATCCCCTCCTTTGTTTTTCCCCTACCATCCCTTTCCTCCCCACCTTCCCAACTCCTTCCCACCCCCTTAATTTTAGAGATAGTTGTGCCTAAGTTGTGTGGCTGGTAGCTCATGCCTGTAATCCTAGATACATAATCAGAAGGCTGAGGTCACAAGATTATGGTTTGAAGCTAGCCAGGCAGAAATGTTCCAGAGACTCTATTTCCAATTAACCATCAAAATGCTGAACTGTAGGCATGGTTCAAGTGTTAGAGGGTAGAGCACCAGCCATGAACAAGCAACCTGAATAAGAGTTTGAAGCACTGAGTTCAAGCCCTGAAACTGGAAGGGAAGAAAGGTGTGGGGAGAGTCCTCCTTACTTCCCAGAGTGTAGTAATCATTTGGGAAAACCACCAAGGTCAGAGGAAGAGAGCTGCTCCTCTGTAGTGTATGTTTCTTCTTAGTGAGGGAATGTGAGGCTTAAAGCAAAGACAGTGCTGTGAGCCTAGTTGTTCACTAATATAGTGTTGATTTCTGAGTTCCTGGATGCTGCTTTCTGTTTTTCCAGGACAGGGGGTGAAGTGGGAGAGGTGTTTATGAAAGAGGGATAATATTTGTTTATTGAACAGACTAGATGTGCTGTGCTTTGATGATATGCATCTTCTCAGTTCTAGGGCATGATGGGGGTTCTATCTTGTTTGTGTCATTATTGAGTCTATCAGATGCCAGGTACTGACTAAACAACAGGAAACCAAAATTTCAGCAGTTTAATTGCCTAGAAGGCCTATCCTCAAGGAGGGAGGGAGTCTCAGTAGTGCTCATTGAAGTCATAAAGACAGGGGAAGAATGACTAGACCAAGGAGGGAACATGTAGCTACCCTGGAGAGAAGAGGTCAAGGAAGATTTTGTTGAATCATCCACTGTGAGCTGCTTTTGAAGAGTGAATGGGAATTTACAAACAGGATGGATTGGGGTTCAGAGCTGAGGGGTAGGTCCAGTGTGAAGAAATTGGGGCCTTCAAGGTTGGGAGTCTGTGGTTGGCCCTGTTTGTTGGCTGTTTTCTGTTTCTTCATGGAAATCTAACCCCCCCCCTCCCCCATGAGATTCTCTGCTGGGATCACTCATGAAAACGACCATATTTGACTCAAGAAAAGTCTCTGCTTGTTTACATTTGCCAGAGATAATATTGGGGAAAGACTGATTTTTAGGAGTGGGGTGTCCTGAGGGTTACAAGTGGAGTGTGGGGAGGAAGGAATGACTTTATTTGTGTCCCAGGACATGAGCTGACAGTGGAGGAGGAGGGTGGCGTGAGGGGAGACTGAGGAATGAGGGAGGAGAAGGAAACCAGATCCAAGCTGTTCCTGAACATTTAAACATTGTCTCAGACATACTAAGTTGAAAATGCAGGCCATGAGGGCATTCTGAGAAAAAACATAACTAGAGTTAACACTAGTTGACAGCTGAGATTTTTAAAGAGAGAGGAGAATTTGGTGAGGTTGTTTTGTTTCTGATAATTTCTGAAGTAATACTTGTGTGCTTCCTGATTAAAGAAAACCTTTAGTTTAAATTGTGCTTTATTAAGGCATAGTTTTTAAAAATCACCTTTGGTATGATGTTTTAGTATCTTCGGTCATTCTGAGTTTGTTGTTGTTGTTGTTTTGGTTGGTGATAGTGTTTGAATTCAGGGCCTGGCCACTATCCCTGAGCTTTGTTGCTCAAGGCTAGTGCTCTACTTTTGAGCCACAGCCCACTTCCAGTAAGAATCTCAGGTACGGGGCTGGGAAGGTGGCTCAGTGGTTGAGTGCTTGCCTTGCATGTCTGAGGCCCTGATTCCTCAGTACCACACACACAGAAAAAGCTGGAAGTGGGTGCTACGGCTCAAGTGGTAGAGTGCTAGCCTTGAGCTGAAGAGTTCACAGTGCGTAGGCCCAGAGTTCAAGCTCCACGACCAGCAAAAAAAAAAAGAAAGAAAGAAAAAGAATCTCAGGTACTTTACTGCCTGGGCTGACTTTGAACCATGACCCCCAGATTTCAGCCTTCTGAGTAGCTAGGATTATAGGTGTCAGCCACCAGCACCTGGCTGAGATTTTTTTTTGGGTCCGGTCATGGGGCCCTGGGCACTGTCCCTCAGCTCTTCAGCTCAAGGCTAGCACTCTACCACTTGAGCCACAGAGCCACTTTTTTCTTTTTTTTTGCTTATGTGGTGCTGAGGAATCGAACCCAGGGCCTTTTGCATGCATGGCAAGCGCTCTACCACTGAGCCACCTTCCCAGCGAGATTTTTTTTTTTTTAAATCAGACATTTTTTTACTTTCTCATCCATTTTTTTGTGATTCAGGTCATTTGATTTACTGCTACATATTTATTTCCTCAGCTAGCTTTTTTTTTTTTTTTTTTTTTTTGTCGGTCGTGGGGCTTGAACTCTGGGCCTGGGCGCTGTCCCTCAGCTCTTCAGCTCAAGGCAAGCGCTCTACCATTTGAGCTACAGCGCCACTTCCTCAGCTAGCTTTTTTTAAATGAATTGGATTTTTAGTATTTTTGTTAGCAATTCTGGAACTTTTTACGCATTGTGATTAGCCATTTGTTTGTAATAAGAGCTTTAAATATTTTCACGTTTGTCTCCTTCCTCTCCCCCCCCCCCCCCCCCCCCCCGAACTGGGGATTGGATTCAGTATTTAACCAACTTCTTGCTGTTTTGTTTAAAAAAAAAAAAAAAAAAGCTACTCTGGAAGCTACATTCTAAGACTCACACTTCTAAACTATCCCAGGGAAGAAAGTATGAGATTCCGATTAACCACCAAAAAGCCAGAAATGGAGCTGCGGCTCAAGTAGTAGCACAATAGCCTTAAGCACAAAAACTGAAGGACACCACAGCACACATATACTCGATTGTTACATTTATATACTTGAATATATCAATGTATTTTGTGATGCTGTTTTTTTAGAGATTTATTTTGGTGGTACTGGCTTGTGAAATCAGGGCTAGGCAAGTGCCCTCCTATCAAGCCATACTTCTATTCCTTTTTTGTGCTGGTTATTTTGAGATAGGGTCTCCTTCTCAGCCAGGGTATGTATCTAGACTGTGAGCTGACGGTTTTAAGGTTTCTCTCATACCTGGCCTGACAGGCATGCACCTGTGTCCAGTTTTCGTCTGTTGATTGAGATGAAGTCTTGTGGACTTTTTTGCTTATGTTAATCCTGGAGCCTCAGTCCTCACAATCTAATCTGCTCACATTGCTTAGGATGACAGGTGTGCTACTATGCCCAGCAGCTGGTTAAAAGGGATCTTAAAAGTTTTCTGCCTGGGCTGGCTTTGAACTGTGATCTTCCTATTCTCAACTTGAAACTGTAATTTTCCATTCTCAGCCCAAGTACCTATACGATTTACAGGTGTAAGCCAAAAGAAGCTGTTGTGATACTGGTTTTTGAGTTATAAAGGACTTCTTTGTTCCAAGGTTATAAAAAGAAATAACCTAGGTTTTCTATAATTTTTTTTCTGAACTCTGGGCCTAGGCGCTGTCCCTCAGTTCTTCAGCTCAAGGCTAGCGCTCTACCACTTGAGCCACAGCGCCACTTCCATCTCTTTTTTTTTCTGCTTATGTGGTGCTGAGGAATTGAACCCAGGGCCTCATGCATGCAAGGCAAGCGCTCTACCACTGAGCCACCTTCCAGAAATAACCTAGATTTTCTATAATTTTTATGGTTTTGTGATTTATATCTAAATAGTTGATCTATTAGGAATTTTGACAGTATATAATTTATGGTATGAATCCAGTTTTTTCTAAATGAGTGTTTCATTGCCCGAACATCATTCACTATGTAGTCTTTCCCCGGCTTGACTTTGAAGCACTTTGTTCATCATTTGTCATTGTTTCAAGGAATTGTATGTTATTTGGGGATATCAATTTGTCCTAATAATCTATTTACCCACTAGTTAGATGTGGTTTTCAGGCTGTATAACATTTGGCCATGATTTTTTTTTTAATAAAATTACTTCTTTTAAAATTTTTAAGATTTGATTTTCCCTTATTTTTCACATAACTTAAGAATTAATCTACAGTGTAGACATTTGGGAAGGGTGATGGTAGAGGGAACATGTTAAGATTATAGAGTAATCTCTTTATGTTAAGGGATCTAAACTGTCATTTTAATCTTTTCTTTCACAGATGATATTAACCGTGTTCTTGAGCAACAATGAGCAAATATTAACAGAAGTTCCTATAACACCAGAAACAACCTGTCGAGATGTGGTAGAGTTTTGTAAGGAACCTGGAGAAGGCAGTTGTCACTTAGCTGAAGTATGGAGGGGAAATGGTATGTATCAAGTTCTGTAAAGATGAGTAAGTACAAAAATTCAGCACTTATCAAATGAAAACAATGCTTTCTGGTTCTTAATTCTTTTGGTAATGAGGAATTGAGTAATTAAAATGAAAATTTCTATTACATAAGGATAGGATTTTACAAAGTAGCATTTGTAAAATGAAATATGTGATTTCACTCCAACTATAGCCATGTAAGATAAGCAGGGTGACCAGGCGCCAGTGGCTCATCATGTCTGTCATCCTCGCTACTCAGGAGGCTGAGATCTGAAGATTGAGGTTCAAAGCCAGCCCGGGCAGGAAAGTCCAGGAGACTCTTATCTCCAATAAACCACCAGAAAACCGGAAGTGGCGCTGTAGCTCAAGCAGTAGAGCACTTGCCCTGAGCTGAGGGACAGCGCCCAGGCCCAGAGTGCAAGCCCCACAACCGACCAAAAAAAAAAAAAAAAAGAGATAAGCAGGAGAAGCAGATTCAATTATTTTTCCTATGTATAGGTGCCAGTCCTGGGGCCTGAACTGAGGGCCTGGGTGCTGTCCCTGAGCTTTTGTGCTCAAGGTATCTCTACCACGTGAACGATAGCTTTACTTCTGGCCTTTTGGTTTAGAGATTAGTCTCATAGACTTTCTTTCCTTGGGATAGCTTTGAACTGGGATCCTCAGAACTCAGCTTCCTAAATAGCTAGGATTACAGGTATGAGCCACCAGCATCCAATTCTTGTCACCGCTTAATATATGAAAGCTCCGAGTCTGAGCCCTTTCTGTGTTTTACCTAACTTGTGTTGAGTTGACCAGCAACTTTTTTTTTTACTGCTTTAGATTGTTTTGGTTTTTCAATGCTAAGGATAGAACCCAGGGCCTCATCCATGCTAGATATACACCCTTATCACTGAGTTACATACCAGCCCCTGTTCGGCAACAGTGTTTTCCTCTTCTGACATCATGAAGGCAGAAATGTTACGTTCCCCCTTATGCAAAACCCCATAAAATAGCAAGTCTCCCATTAGAAATATTATACTGAGAAGTATAAAATCTTGGCTCATAATACTTTTTTCAGCCAGCAAGGCAGAGGACATTATTGGAGGTAAGATAATTACCAAATACAGTAAATTGCAAAAATTATACTCTAAAGAATGGGTTGAATTTAGATAGGATAGGGTTTTCCAAGTAAGAGAAGTTATGAGAATGAAGGAAAAGGAGGGAAAATCAAACCCAGTGTGCTGGTAAGACAGCTACAGGCCTGGGGTGGACAGGAGGCAGGCAGCAGCACCGAGACTGGTCGAGCTCATGCTGGGCTTTCAGCACCAGAGATGTAGGCCTTGGTTGGCATGTAAAAGGAAGTGTGTATAGATTTTAAATTGTGCTTAGAGAAAATACACATGGTAGTAGCCAGGCTTTTATGGATCTCTATTCGATAGTAAGAAAATAAATCAATTGAAACATGTTGAGTTTGAGGTGATAATTAAATAGGTATCCAAATGGGAACTGTTTTGTTTTTGCTGTTAATAGACTTTGAAATCAGGGCATTAGGCTTGTGAGACAGGTGCTCTACCACTTAAGCCACATCCCTAGGCTCCTAATGGAAATGCTTAAAATGCTCTTAGTTTTTTAAAAGTCATTCCTGTCTTCTTCCAAATAAACAATCCACAAACCACACAATGCATTGACTTAAAAGTATACAATTTAGTGGCCTTAGTATAATCAGAATTGTACAGCCACCACCACAGCCAATTCTAGATCATTTTCCTGAATGCCATCCCTATTTGAGACTCCCTTCCCCTCAGCTGTTTTATCCATAGGTAACCACTAATCAGCCTCTGTCTCTGGATTTAACTGTTCTATATATTTCATATAAATGGGCTCATATAGTAGTATGTAGTCCCTTTTTTGTTGTTGTTGTTGTTGGGTGTGGTGCTTGAACTCAGGGTCTGGGTGATGTCCCTGAGTCTTTTGTGCACTCTACCACTTGAGACATAGAGCCCCTTTTGTTTTTTGAGTGGTTAATTGGAGATAAGAGTCTCATAGGGACTTTTCTTTTCTGCCTGGGCTGGCTTTGAACCACATTCCTCAAATTTCAGCCTACTGTACTAGGATTACAGGGGTAAGCCACTGTTACCCGGCCATAGTCCTTTTTTTGACTGGCTTCTGTTGTTTGTTGCTGGATAATATTTCCTTGTATAGATGTACTATATTTTATTTATCCATCAGTTGATGGAGTTGTTTTCATGTTTGTTTACTGGGACTGCTGCTGCTGTGAACTTTTATGTACACATTTTTTTCCCCCAGTCCTGAGTTTGAACTCAGTACCTGGACACTGTCCCTGAGCTTTTGCTCAAGGCTAGCACTCTACCACTTGAGCCACAGTGCCACTTTTGGTTTTTCTGTGTATGTGGTTACTGAGGAATCGAACCTGGGGCTTCATACATGCTAGGCAAGCACCACGTTCCCAGCCCTAGGTACACATTTTTATGTGGACTATATATTTTCATATCTCTTACATATATTCTTTGGAGTAAGTAGAATTGCTAGGTTGTATACTAATTCTTTGACCTTTTGAAGGACTGCCAGGTTGTTTTCTAAAGCAGGTCTACCAGTTTTCATTCCCAGCAGCAGGATAAGGGTTCCCATTTCTCTTGCCAACAGTTGATAATGTCTTTTAGATTTTAGCCATCCTACTGTACATGAAGTACTATCTCATTGTGGATTTGGTTTGTGTTTCCCTAATAAGTAATGACGTAGAACATCTTTACATATGTATATCTTCTTTGAATAAATATCTGTTCAGGTCCTTTGTCCATTTTTTTTAGTTAGATTGATTATATTTTTGTTGTTGAGTTGTAAGAATTCTTCATATATTCTAGATACCAGTCCCTTAATAAGGTATGACTTACAATTATTTCAGAGTCATATATTTGTTATCCTTGGAAGTCAGAGTAAAGACACTAAAGACACATTGACTAAAACCTGACTGACAGGCATCAGGTTCTTACTGAATTCTCAAGAATACAGGTCATCAGTTACTAGCCTTAGGACAGCTATAGGAAAACAGGAAAGTTAGTAATTAACTAATGTTATTAATGTTTCCTGGGGGAACCAATGTTAGAAGCTGGTTGAAATTCTACTTTTGTCCCCTAAACTCCTAGCACTTTTGCTGTTTTTACTTGTCTCTGTGCTAGTCCTGGTGCTTGAACTCAGAGTCTGCGTACTGTTGCTAAGCAATTTTACTCAAGGCTGGTGCTCTACCACCTGAGACACAGTTTCACTTCTGGCATTTTGCTGGTTAGAGATAAGAATCTCATGGACTTTCCTTCCCTGACTGGCTTTGACCTCAGTTCTCAGATTTCAGCCTCCTGAGTAGCTAGGCTGACAGATGTGAGCCACCAGTGCCTGGCCACCCTTTCTTACATCATGGTAACAGGTTGTTCCTTGCCCTGTTTGCCAGTACTGCCATGGTATTTACCAAAGAGTATAGCAGCTTTCATCTCTCTTGTTGGACTAACATTCCTAAGGGTAGGAACCTGTCTGTTATCTATCATATCTCCAGTGTCCAGCATAGTGCTCTCTCTCTCTCTCTTTTTTTTTTTTTGGTTGGTCTTGGGGCCTGAACTCTGGGCTTGGGCACTGTCCCTGAGCTCTGCAGCTCAAGGGTAGTGCTTTACCATTTGAGCCACATCGCCACTTCCGGCTTTCTCTGCTTATGTGGTGCTGAGGAATTGAACCCAGGGCCTCATGCATGCAAGGCACCACTGAGCCACCTTCCCAGCCCCAGCATAGTGCTCTTAATAGGCTTTTAGTAAATATTTAAGTCAGTGATTCAGATGAGGAATTAAGAGGTTTTCTAGTAGGTACAATTCAAAGGGAAGAGGAAGATTTTGTAACAACCCTTCTCAGTCTTTTTACCCTGGAAACCTTCCAAGTGGTTTTAGGTCTTACAGAGTGTTTCCATAAAAACTACTGCATCTGGGGGCTGGGAAGGTGGCTCAGTGGTAGAGTGCTTGCCTTGCATGCAAGAGGCCCTGGGTTCGATTCCTCAGCACCACATAAGCAAAAAGAAAAAAGCTGGAAGTGGCGCTGTGGCTCTAATGGTAGAGCACTAGCCTTGAGCTGAAGAGCTGAGGGACAGTGCCCAGGCCCAGAGTTCAGGCCCCACAACCAGACCCAAAAAAAAAAAACCAAAAAAACTACTGCATCTGTAACTCATGGTATGTTAGTATATGCAATAGAAATTAAAATCCAGTGTTGATCAATACTTCTGAGTAAAGAATATTTCTTAGTTGGGCACTGGTGGCTCACGCCTATAATCCTAGCTTCTCAGGAGGCTGAGATCTGAGGATCACAGTTCAAAGCCAGCCCAGTCAGAAAAGTCCATGAGATTCTTACTTCCAATTTAGCATCAGAAAACTGGAACTGGTGCTGAGCCTTAAAGTGATAGAGCACTTGCCTTGAGCTAAAGAGCTTAGGGGCAGCACCCAGGCCCAGAGTTCAAGCCCCATAACTAACAACAACAGCAAAGGAATATTTCTTTGTGGATCTATGTATTAGTTTGCCAAATTTTCCATAACAGAGTAACCTAGAGTGAGTAGCTTAACCAACGAAATTTTTTCTGCATAAGTCTAGAAACTACAACTCTGCAGTCTAGATGCTAGCTCCTTTGGTTTCTCCTGGGGTTCTGTCCTGGGCTTACAGCTGCTGTCATCTCCCAGTGTCCTCGCCTTTCTCTTCATCTTGCAAGGACACCAATTATAGCAATGAGGATCTCATTTAAATGTGTTACCTCTTTTTTTGGGGGAGGGGGGGGGCGGGGGTCCTGGTTGTGGGACCTGAACTCTGGGCCTGGGCGCTGTCCCTCAGCTCTTCAGCTCAAGGCTAGCGCTCTACCACTTGAGCCACAGCGCCACTTCCGGCTTTTTTCTTTTTGCTTATGTGGTGCTGAGGAATCGAACCCAGGGCCTCATGCATGCAAGGCAAGTGCTCTACCACTGAGCCACCTTCCCAGCCCCATTTGTGACATTTTAATGAATGATGGTATGGCCAATTTGTTTCATTTCTTTAAAGAATGGGAAATATGGGCTGGGAAGGTGGCTCAGTGGTAGAGCACTTGCCTTGCATGCATGAGGCCCTGGGTTCGATTCCTCAGCACCACATAAGCAAAAAGAAAAAAGCCGGAAGTGGCGCTGTGGCTCAAGTGGTAGAGCGCTAGCCTTGAGCTGAAGAGCTGAGGGACAGCGCCCAGGCCCAGAGTTCAGGCCCCATGACCGGACCCAAAAAAAAAAAAAAAAAAAGAATGGGAAATATGCCTCTTTGTGTTAAGTAACTGGCTTCAGGTTTTAATGGGGGAAACGGGGGGACAAGCTGGTCCTAGAGTTTAAACTTGGCTTGACCACTGTCTCCTGAGATTTTTTATTCAAGGCTAGTGCTCTGTCACTTGAGCCACAGCTTGTATTTATTTTATTTTTTATTTTATCTTTTGGTATTTAATTGGAGGCAAGATTCACATAGACTTTCCTACCTGGGCTGGCTTCAAACCCTGATCCTCAAATCTTAGCTTCTGGAGTAGCTAAGATTACAGGTCTGAGCCATGGATGTGAGGCCTATGATAAGTATCTTTAAATGCATGGCTTTATTGCTCCTAATTAATGCTACCAAATTACTTGTGATTTTGTTTTCTTGAAGCAGGATTTTTTTTATATATATATATATATATATAAAACCATATAATAATATATATATAAAACCGTATAATATATATTATATATCATATATATGATATATAACTATATAATATATATTATATATATATCATATATATCTCCCAGGCTAGCCTATAATTCCCAGTCCTCCTGCCTCAGCACCACATTGGACACAAAATTACTTTTATTTATACTTCTTTTATTTATGTGTTTTCTAATTATTTCCATTCATATTCCTACTTTTGTACATTAAAGTTAAAATTTAGTGCTTGGAGTGTCCTTGAATTCTAATATTACATACATGTGTGTGCATATGTACATTTATTCAAGTTTATTTTTGTCTTGGGTTGGGTTGTTTGTTTGTTCTGAGCAGTATATGGTCTTTTTCCTAGAGCGCCCAATACCCTTTGACCACATGATGTATGATCACCTGCAGAAGTGGGGGCCCCGCAGGGAAGAAGTGAAATTTTTTCTTCGGCATGAAGACTCCCCAGCTGAGAGCAGTGAACAAGGTAGAGACTCTTTCTTCTCCATTTGTTAACCTTTGGCATACAAGCTAAATTAAGAAAATTTGTAGTAAATGCCAAGGTCATTCACATGTTTCTTCTCTTTATTCCGAGTAGTAGGTCATTGCATGCTTGACTTCTCTTACTGCAGGTTAGGGTTGTGTCGCAACCTATAGGCATCAGCCTTTATTTCCTTCTCTTGTCCCTGAGTTGGTTAGATACACAAATAAAGGACTTACTTTATAAAAGGATTGGTTGTTTTTGGAAACTACCAGATTTTCAAAGAAATTTAAGTATGAAACTGTTAGAAAAGAAACTGTGGGAAATATTTTAAAAACTTTTCCAGAGCCGGGCGCTGGTGGCTCACGCCTGTAATCCTAGCTACTCAGGAGGCTGAGATCTGAGAATCGCGGTTCAAAGCCAGCCCAGGCAGGAGAGACCGTGAGACTCCTATCTCCAATAAACCACCAGAAAACCGGAAGTGGCGCTGTAGCTCAAGTGGTAGAGCGCTCGCCTTGAGCTGAAGAGCTGAGGGACAGCGCCCAGGCCCAGAGTTCAAGCCCCACGACCAACAAAAAAAAAAACAACAACTTTTCCAGAGTGGGCCAGGCCTTTCAGAATAATATTAAACCATAAAATGGAAGACTGATGAATTATTTAAAATGAAACAAAGTCTATGTGAATGAACATAAACATCCTAACCAAAGTCAAAAGGTAGTTCATGCTAGGCACTAGTGACTCACACCTGTAATCCTAGCTACAAAGGCTGAGATCTGTTGATCAATGTTCAAAGGCAGCTGGGGCAGGAAAGTCTGTGAGATTCTTTTCTCTAATTAACCACCAGAAAACCGGAAAGTGGTGCTGTAGCCTTGAGGAAAAGAGCTCAGGACAGTATGTGGGCCCTAAGATCATGACCCATGAACAACAACAACAACAAAAAGACAGTTTATGTAATGAGAAATAGTAAGGAAAGCCCATACTGCAGATGGTTGTTTTCTTTTTGTGTAAAATTTCCTAAAAATTGATTATAAAAAGAAGCTTGGTAGGAAAATACAAACAGTTCACAGAAAAGGAAATATGTTTGGTCCTAGGACATAGGACCTGTAAGGATCAGCCTTACTCCTTCCATGAGAAACGTAGGGACAACTGTGTGGAAACAGTTCCCTCTGTTGTAGAGGCAAGGAGTCACACTCCTTCCAAAGCCAGCAGAGTGCAGAGGACAGTTACTTTTATATCTAGGAAGCAGTAACCTCGAACAATGAAATAACTTCATTGCCTGCAAAGAACCTGAACCTGGACCTGGGAATAGGCTTACAAGAGGGGTCACATAGGTTCATTTTGAACCTGCCATTCACTGAGGGTAGGACCTTGATGAACCTCACTTCCATGTACCTCAATTTCCTCATCTATAAGATGCACAGTTGTGTTGAGGGACAATGAGATACACTTTGAAGGGCTTAGAAAGGCCTTAGAGCATCAAGTGCTCACTTAACGTTATCTTTTTAGTTTGTATTTTCTGACTCTGAAGTGCAAGATCATTAAGTTGCATTTTGTATAATTTTAATGCTCTATTCTAATAGTATTCTAACTTCTTGGTAGTTTGCTTCTTACAAGATGTAGTGATTGAACTACTGTTAATCCTACTGCTGAAAAGGTATGAGGCCAATTATGCTACATAGTGAGTTCAAGGCCAGCCTGGATTATATATTGAGACCCTGTTTCAGCAAAACAAAAAAATTAACTGAATACCTTGTTCGTTAAAAAATGCTGAAGAATAAGAATTTAACTTGGCCTGACAACTGTTAGATGTCATAGGTCCATAAATTTTTTAAAAATGCCTCTGTAATAAGACATTTTGGACACTGCATTTTTTTATATCATTCCTTCCCCAACCAGGTACGCCTTATACATGTTTATGTACTATCTATCTTTGCTTTGTGCATAAACCATAAGGGTTTTTATTTAACCTCTTAAGAATCAACTTGTGTCTTTTTGAGGCCCTGTCACCCTTGTTGGGAATGCATGGTTTAAGATGAAGTAGTACATCCATAATACAATTTTTCTTCAAACTTTTCAAAGTAATAGGAAAAAAAATAGAACAAAATGTCTCCTTCTTTCTTCTTTCCCTCCCTGACTGCTTCCTTCCCTCCCTGTCATTGATTAGATCCTTGGTCCTTTAGGTCATGTATTTCATGTGCTATAAAGCAGGCCTGGGGATGGCTGTCTCCATAGTACCAGCTATAAGCCAGGTGGAAAGAGAAAGAGCAGGTCGGCAGCACCTCGGAGAGCTCTGGCTCTGCAGAGCCACCTGCTGTGAAGCCCTCACCACACTTTACTTTGTCTGAGAATATGATAGGATTATTTCTTAAGGAATATGACAAGATAAACAGAGGCTATTTCCAGATTAAATTAGTGGCTTTTTTAAAGAAAAGATTTTTTTTGTGTGTGTGGGGCTTGAACTCTGGGCCTGTGCCCTGTCCCTCAGCTCTTTAGCTCAAGTGCTCTTGAGCTAAAGTGCCACTTCTGATGGTTTTCTGGTGGTTAATTGTAGATAAGAGTCTCATGGACTTTTCTGCCCAGGCTGGCTTTGAACCTCAATCCTCAGATCTCAGTCTCCTCTGTAGCTAGGATTACAGGCATGAGCCACTGGCACCCTGCTACAAAAAGTTATTGTTATTTTTTTTTTTTTTGGTCCGGTCGTGGGGCCTGAACTCTGGGCCTGGGCACTGTCCCTCAGCTCTTCAGCTCAAGGCTAGCACTCTACCACTTGAGCCACAACGCCACTTCTGGGTTTTTTCTTTTTGCTTATGTGGTGCTAAGGGATCGAACTCAGGGCCTCAGGCATGCAAGGCAAGCGTTCTATCACTGAGCCAACTTCCCAGTCCCAAAAAGTTATTTTTAACTATGTTAAATATATAGGACATAATATTGACTATCACTGCCATTTAAAGTCAATTTCAAGAGATAGAATATAAAAAGAAAAGATTTCAAAATTTTGGAAAATGCGAAACATTTTCCAGCTGTTCTCAGTTTTTAATTTCTCAGCCTGCTATTTTGTGTGTGCTAATATTTGAATGAATGAAGAAATGGAGACTTAGTAAGCTTAGTCCTTTCATCTCTTTAGGTAGCCGTCAGACCCAAGAGCAGAGAGCTCAAAGAAGTGTAATGAGTGTACCCGGAGAAAAACGCACTGAAAATGGGGTAAGTGATGGTAAATGAACTAAAATGAATTTTAATTGCCTTTGAGGTTCTAACAAGTTTGGACTGTGACTTATTTGTAAAAAGTTATTTAGAGGGATTTAATATCCTTATGTAAAATGCTTGACTTAGAAGTATTTCAGTTTTAAGAATGTTTCAGATATTGGAATGTTTGCTTGGACTTTACTGGTCAGCATCTTAATCCAAAAATCAAATTGATACTTGAAAAGTTTTGATTTGGGGGTAACCGTAAGCCTTGCCACAAATGTAAATCTGTCTCTTTCTCTCTCCATCGCCAGCTCTCTGTCTCTCCCCCTCCCCTTACCCTTTTCTGTCCCCTCTCTTTTTTCTACCTGGCCCTCTAGTGGAATTTTGAGTGCTAAGATTTATAGTGACCTGTATTTGAAGGCTGATGACATAAATGTATTAAATAGGCAGTGTGTTGAAGTGAGTTGTGAAGTGTATGGGGCCTCCCATCCCCCCCTCAGTCTTGAACCCAGGGCCTGGGTGCTGACCCTGAGCTCCCCCCCCCCCCCCCCCCCGGCCCGGCCCAAGGCTATTGAGGGACAGTGCCACTTCTGGCTTTTTTGGTGGTTAATTGGTGACAAGAGTCTCATGAACTTTCCTGCAGGGCTGGCTTCAAACTGTGATCCTCAAATCTCCTGAGTATCTGGGATTACAGGCTTGAGCCACTGGCACCCTGCAGTGTGTGTGTATCTATGCTATATAGAGGGGACTCAGAAGGAATGGATTCCGATGATATACTAAAGGGAGATGGCTAGTTTGGATGTGATAGGTCTGTAATCTTTGTTTCCATGATAAAGTTATGTTAGCAGGAAGATACTGTGTTATTTTAAGAGCAACAAAACTAAAACCTGAATCAAACATTTAAAATGCATTTGTGCTCTTTATGTGAGCTTATAATTAAAGGAAGATATGAGACCTAACCTAAAGGAATAAGTTTGTGCCAGCTATAAGTATTACATCAAAGACGTTGCTGTATTTTATAGCTTACGGACCTGCCTTTTAAGCCTAGTAATGCATTACTTTGTAGGGTACTTTTATTGTCTACAAAGCACATTTTTATGCACTTTAAAGTAATATGTTAAAAGACATACTTCTCCAAAAAGGTTTTTGTGTATATCCTGAATATAGGGTAATAACACGCTAAGCTTCTGCCTGTGGGCTAAGACCACTAACAACACATCACGGAGAGCTGTGAGGGAGGAAGGGTGTGTGGATTGGAAGAGTAGGGCAGGATGCCAAGATGGTATGATTCATGCCTATTACCAACGGCTGAGGTAAGAGGATGAGCAAGTTATGCTCTGAAAATTGCAGGTCAAGAAGTCAGGCTAATCTGTGGCAGCTTGATTCTCACATTGTACATTGCTGTGTTGGAATTCCCAGGTTCCATGATTTTCTAGGAAGACACACAGATATAATTTAAAACAGAGGGTAATACACAGTCCAGTCAGCAAGGGAAAGGCAAGTTTTACTTAGGTGTTCTGGAAGCATTTTGTCCTGTTTGCTTAGCCAGCCTGCCTAAGTTCAGTTTCTGTTATATTCCTTATGCCTACTCTGTTGCCAAAATTGGGGGTCCTGCCTCCTGAGTTTTCTATATTTAGGTCTATGATCTATTTTGAGTTCATCCCCAATAGGGATTCAGATTCATTCTATTGTTGTTGTTGGAGGTGGTGGTGGTGATGGTGAGGCAGTCCCTGAGCTTTTTTGTTCAAGGCTAGCTAGCACTCTACTACTTTGAAAAACAGCTCCACTTCCTGTTTTCTGGTGGTTAATTGGAGATAAGAGTCTCACAGACTTTCTTGCCTGGACTGGCTTTGAGCCACAGTCCTCAGATCGCAGCCTCCTGAAAGGCTGGGATTAATGGCACCTGGCTGATAGTAGCTGAACTCAAGGCCTAGTACTATTCCTGAGCTTCTTTTGCTCAAGCTAGCATCTACCACTTGAGGCACAGCACCACTTCTGGCCTTTTCTGTTTATGTGGTACTGAGGAATTGAACCCAGGGCTTCATGCATTCTACTCAAGCACTCTATCACTAAGCCACATTCCCAGCCCCTGCAGCTGTTTTTAATATCTACAAAAATCTGGTTCTAGTAGCCTGGATTTCTAATATTCTTTACTTTGGTAGTTTTCCAAGTCATGACTTGGAAATGTGAGATTTACATGGAGAATAAGCCTCCAGCTTTTGGTGAATCTGGTCCTAGTACATTCTCTTGACTTGTCAATATACCATTTTTTTAATAGTATCTTCTTAAAAGGTTACCATTTGTTTGAAAAAGGGTAATTAGAAGTTGAATATATCCATCCAAAAATATTGGAGCAGTCTCTGGTCTTCATTAGAACTTACCACAAACACAAGGCTACAGTTTACCATCTGCAATAGTCTGTGAAACCAAACTTCCTTACCTTGAGTGTTAAAGAAATCACAAATCCAGAATTCTCCCAGAAGCCCCTGCTCTTCCTCTTCCTGTAAGCGGCCAGAGGTGACCTGTGAAAATGGTTCGCTACTCTCTAGACCCAGAAAACCCCACAAAATCATGCAAGTCAAGAGGTTCCAATCTTCGTGTACACTTTAAGAACACCAGAGAAACAGCCCAGGCCATCAAGGGTATGCATATCCGAAAAGCGACCAAGTATCTGAAAGATGTCACGTTAAAGAAGCAATGTGTGCCATTCCGGCGTTACAATGGTGAAGTTGGCAGGTGTGCCCAGGCCAAACAGTGGGGCTGGACACAGGGTCGGTGGCCCAAAAAGAGTGCTGAATTTCTGCTGCACATGCTTAAGAATGCAGAGAGTAATGCAGAACTGAAGGGTTTAGATGTAGACTCCCTGGTCATTGAACACATCCAGGTGAACAAAGCACCTAAGATGCGCCGCCGAACTTACAGAGCCCATGGTAGGATTAACCCATACATGAGCTCCCCCTGCCACATTGAGATGATCCTTACTGAGAAGGAGCAAATTGTTCCTAAACCAGAGGAGGAGGTTGCACAGAAGAAAAAGGTATCCCAGAAGAAACTGAAGAAACAAAAACTTATGGCACGGGAATAAATTTAGCATAAAATAAACGCAAATAAATCAAAAAAAAAAAAAAAAGAATCACAAATCCAGTGTCTTAAGCACTTAAGTGGACTGTCCATTAATTAAAACCCATCCTTCCAATCCATACATCTCTCCTGAGCCATTACCCCATCTTGATGAAGCTGCAAGGAGCCACCAACTGAAGATACAGGAGATTAAAATTCCAGCAAATCCTGGATCCAAATGCATAAATCCCAGGAAAAGATCACGAAATTCATAAATCAACAAGGACACGTCTTCCTCAAAAACCAGTAACACCACAATAAAGGACTCAAGTGAGTGAAAAGGAAGAAAGTCCAAACAGTAGCTCAGTAAAACAATGGTAAAATGGTTAATGAAATAAAGGATACAACAGATGCTTAGAAAACTGGACAAATTCCAAGAGGATTTGAACAAACAGGAGAAATTGAGTAACAAGTAACAAAACTTCTTCTTTTTCTTTTTTTTTTTCTGTTGGTCATGGGGCCTGAACTCTGGGCCTGGGCACTGTCCCTCAGCTCTTCAGCTCAAGGCTAGCACACTACCACTTGAGCCATAACACCACTTCTGGCTTTTTCTGCTTATGTGGTACTGAGGAATCAAACCAGGGCCTCATACATACAAGGCACCTTCCCAGCCCCTGGTCCTGGGGCTTGAACTAAGGGCCTGGGCACTGTCCCTGGGCTGCCTTTGCTCAAAGCTAGTGCTCTACCATTGGAGCCACAGTGCTACTTCCAGCTTTTTCTGAATAGTTTATTGGAGATAAAGAATCCTACAGACTTTCCTGCCTGGGCTGGCTTTGAACAATGATCCTCAGATCACAGCCTCCTGAGTAGCAAGGCTTACAGGCGCGAGCCACCGGCACCCGGCTGACCTTTCATAACTTAAAAGGATAAAATATATGCATATATATATTTTTTTTTTTTGGTCCGGTCGTGGGGCCTGAACTCTGGGCCTGGGCGCTGTCCCTCAGCTCTTTAGCTCAAGGCTAGCACTCTACCACTTGAGCCACAGCGCCACTTCCGGCTTTTTTTCTTATGTGGTGCTGAGGAATCCAACCCAGAGCCTCAGGCATGCAAGGCAAGCACTCTACCACTGAGCCACCTTCCCAGCCCCTATGCATATATTTTTGATGTTGTTAATCTTAAACAGCCATAAAAATGAGAAGATCAAATTTCATTTGTGTCCGTGTAGGGTATTTTTATTTTTTTTCGGTCGGTCATGGGGCTTGAACTCTGTGCCTGGGTGCTGTCCCTTAGTTCTTCAGCTCAAGGCTAGCACTCTATCACTTGAGCCACAGCACCACTTCCAGTTTTCTAGTGGTTTATTGGAGAGGAGAGTCTCATGGAGTTTCCTACCCAGGCTGGCTTTGAACTGTGATCCTCAGATCTCAGCCTCCTGAGTAGTTAGGATGACAGACGTGAGCCACCAGCGTCCAGCTCTGTGTGGGGTATTGTGGGATAATATTTTTGGAGGGATTTCTTTGAGGCCTGGAATGGTAGTATACAGAAGTGTTTGCTTCCCATTTAGACTCATTGTGTAGACTTGGGAGGCTTTATGAAATATCTTTTGTTCAGCCTGACAGTCCCCATCGTGCTTGGATCCAGGGTGGCTGAGTGGCACAGTTAAATGACTACTCGTACATTGTTCATGAGGTCTTCCCATGTAACAGCCTGAGTGGTACACTCATACAAGAACATGTGACCACATCCTCATTGCCACCCTGGGAAAGGTTCTCAATGAAAATAAAACAGGAGCCCAGTTTCTGATACTCCGAGTTGAGTAGATGAGGAACGTAATCATGTCCTATGTGAGCATCTTCTCTTGCATTATAATAGGGGAATCACAGTGGGAAAATATGTAAACTACTGTGAGTTCAGAATCTAGGATTATATCTGGCATCTAGAAGTTAAATGAATTGTCACAGTATTGTGTTACTGAGTACCACAAAGTAATTATTCCCCTGACACGTTGAAGCTTGTGTGTGGAGCACCTTGGTCCTGCCCTCTGTTTTCAGGTTGCCTTGCTCCTCAGCACATCATTTAGAAACTTCCAAAGCATTACTGCTCATGGCACTGTGGGCAGACAGGACTTAGAAGTCATGGTTAGAGGGAAGTGATAGGAGCCAGAAACAATTTGTTAGTGAGATGGTAAGGAGATACCTGGGGCAGAGCTGAAATAGCGAGGAGGAGGCATGCTTCACATAGAAGTACAGAAGGAAAGAAGTCAGGCTCATATGTAGAGGGACTGGACACAGGAGAAATCACCAAACGTCTCAGGAGGAGATGCTGATTCAAAAATTTAAAATGTATTTGTGCTTTATATGAGCTTATAATTAGAGGCATCTGACAGTTGCCTGTTGTTGATACATCTCACAGGCACAAAGCCTGGTGTTAGGTAACTAACTGGTAGAGAGCTTTGCTCCAGTAGTACTGATACACGTTAGCGAAGAAAATCATTTTCTTCCTTGTAGGTACCAGTATTGGGTTCAAACTCAGGATCTGGCACTCTTGCTTAACTTTTTATGTTCAGGAGTGACACTACCACTTGAGTCACACCTCCACTGCCAGCTTTTTTTTGTTTAATTGGAGGTAAGAGTCTCAGGGATTTGTCTGCGTGGTCTGGCTTCAAAATCCTCAGAGCTGAGACTCCTGAGTAAGAGTGCAGGTATGAGCCACCAGCTCCTGGCTGGGAAGAGAATCTCTTATTTTCCCATTGCCATAGTAGGTCTATAGGGGTTGGAGGAGTGGAGTGACCAGAGGAGTGATCACACGGGCTAGAGCGAGGCCTTTGCCACTCTGCGCAGGCTGGGATTGGGTGGTGTCAGTGTCAGGCGGAAGCAAACCTGGCACTTGGGTAAGGTAACTGTGTGTCTGGAATCCAGAGCTCAGGGGTGAAGGCAACTTGGAAGCAGCCCTCACTGGAAGTGCCTTTGGAGAGAGGTTCTAGTGCATCTGCAGTCCAGGAGCCATGCTGCAGGAGCTAGATCATATCTGGACTCCACCAAGGATGTGATGCTGCTGCTCCTCCTTCATGGAGAGATACCATGAGATCACAGTTCTTCTCTGGCCAGCTGCGCCAGAGACTGACTCCAGTTAGTCTCGGCAGCAGTATGCATAGACCTGATGTTTTCTGCCCACCAGGGACTGACATCTGCCTACTACTGTGCATGTGGAGAGGAGTACTTCCTCAGTACACTGTGCACTGAATACCAGATCACCAGGATGCTACTTGTGCAATCTGTGGTCATTCTTACGACACTCTTGCCCCAAAGTGAAGGAGGAATCATAAATACATGACAATTACAAGAAAAAAGGAAAGAAGAAATACTGTTTGTTGCAGTGATTGCAAAATTGTAATAGGTGGAAATTAGTAATCCTTTATAACTATTAAGATAGAAACAGTCCTTTGGCCATTTATACTGTACTGCCAGACCTTTTTTCTTTTTCTTTTTTTTTTTTTGTCGGTCCTGGGGCCTGAACTCTGGGCCTGGGCGCCATCCCTCAACTCTTCAGCTCAAGGCTAGCACTCTACCACTTGAGCCACAGTGCCACTTCTGGCTTTTTCTGCTTATGTGGTGCTGAGGAATCGAACCCAGGGCCTCACTTATGCAAGGCAAGCACTCTACCACTGAGGCACTTCCCAGCCCCGGACCTTTTCTGTTTTTAGTAGAAGAAGCCAATTTCTTTCTAGTGGAAGCATCCATAACTAGGAAGCTTAAGAGAGACTGGCTCTACTTAGCTACCTTAAAACCTTTAGATAAAACAGTGGTTCCAAGTAAGACTGATGAAGGAATGTTGGTTCTGTTTTCCTACAGCTGAGATCATGCTCAAATACTATAAAAGTTGAGTAAGCCATGGAGCTAGAGGAGCAGGGATTGCAACTGACTTAAAAGTGTAAGAACTTTAAGGGTGACAGAAGTGAAGGGGTTCTGAGGGCATATAGAAAACAAGGAGGAAGAGGTGCAGAGGGACTGGAAATATCCATGGTTACACCCAAAGGCTTCAAAAGAGCCAAGAGTCATTAGAAGGGAGCTCTGCTGCTTTTATGAGCCACCTCTTGGCATATTCCTTTGCCTCCCCCAGAGGAGCTCACATTCCCAGCATGAAGACTTGAAGAACATGGAGCTTGGTGCTTGAAACCAGCCAGCATACCAGAAGTATGGCTTGTGCAGGAGAGTGCACAACACATACAGTTGACTCTGTATCTGTGTTCTGCTTCACACAAGCAGTTCCATCTGTAAAACAGAGGTGCTGGGTTGGGTACTGGGTGGCTCATGTCTGTAGTTATAGCTACTCTCCTGAGTAGCCCAGGCAAAAAAAAAAAAAAAAGTTTTCAAGAATCTATCTTAAAAGCCGGGCACCAGTGGCCTATGCCTGTAACCCTAGCTACTCAGAAGGAGGTTGAGATCTGAGGATCGCAGTTCAAAGCCAACCCCAGGCAGGAAAGTCCATGAGACTCTTATCTCCAATAAATCTTATCTCCAATTAACCACTCAGAAAACCAGAAGTGGTGCTGTGGCTTAAGTGGTAGAGCCCTTGCCTTGAGCTGAAGAGCTCAAAAAAAAAAAAAACATCGTAACTAGTAGCTGGGTATACCTGTCAGCCCAGCCTGGGTAAACATTTCAAGACGCCATCTCAGCAGAAAGTAGTCAGGTTGATGGTGCATGACTTGCTACCCTGGTTGTAGTGGGAAGCATAAAATAGAAAGATGTAGTTCAGGCCAATCTGGCAAAAAGCAACACCCTGTCCCAAAAATAATGAGAGCAAGAGGGCTAGAGGTGTTGCCGAAGCCTAGCACGCATGAATCCCTGAGGTCAGACCCCAACCTGCCCTGCAAGAAGAAATGGAGCCAAATGCTGGTGGCTCATGCCTATAATCCTAGCTGCTCAGGAGGCTAAGATCCAAGGATCATGGTTCAGAACCAGCCCAGACAGAAAAGCCCTTGAGACTCTTCTCTTCAGTTAACCACCACAAGTGGAGCTATGGCTCAAATGATAGAGCACCAACCTTCAGTTAAAAAACCAAGCAAGAACATAAGTCACTAAGTTCAAGCCACCCCCCACCCACATACACATATGAAATTGAGTGTCATAGCACCTGTTTGATGGGCATAAAGCATGTAGTTCAGCCCATGGCCACAGAGGTGGGAGATAGCCAGGTGCACTCCTCTTCACAGTTATTTCACACACATGATTCTTTCAGATAACAGGCCATTTTTTCCCCCTTAGGGTGTATTAGATATTTAATGGAGTTGTTGTATTTTAGAATCTGGCAGGGATTTTAGTTTCCCCCAGAACAGGTGGCAGTGAGATACTTGTCTTGGGAATACCCTCTATATCCTTGGTTGTATTTGGTTGTATATCCTTAACTAGTAACATCCCCATTTGCTCAAATACACCTATCTTCCAGGCAAAAGAATACCAGTTATAATACACATTTTCAATGTTTACATAAATCTGAGCCCCATATTAATTATAATACCTGAAGTTTATACAGGACCACAGCTCTGAAGGTAGAGTACTTGTCTAGCAAGTACAGGCTCTGAGTTCAAACCTCAATACTGCCAAAAACAAAGAAAGAAATGAAATAAAAAGGAAAGGGTTATTTAGAAAAAAAGTGAAACCTGTTTTTGTTTTGTCCCTTTCCCTGCTCACTTCACCTGTGTAGGACTTCCCAGCAGTTAGGATGACAGCACAGGCCACTGCGTCCAGCCCTGGGCTGGCCTTGAACCATGATTCCCAACCATCTCAGTTTCCAGAGTTGCTAGGATTGCAGGTATGAGCCACCAGCACCTGACTGAAAGCTGTTACTTACACTTAATAAGTGGTCAACACTTTAAAAATGTTTTATGGGAAAATAACCTAATTTGTGTTCTTCTAAGTTCTAGGGATCCTGTCTGAAATCCAGACATTTGTGAGTGCCAACCTAGAGGAAGATGGCTATCCTGATGAACACAGATACGATGAGTACTTTTGTTCTCTATAGGTTGGGAATCCGCGTGTGGAACTTACCCTCTCAGAGCTCCAAGACATGGCAGCCAGGCAACAGCAACAAATTGAAAATCAGCAGCAAATGTTGGTTGCCAAGGTAAGTCATAATAGCACAGGCAGGTTGCTTCAGTACTGTGTTTTCCAGCTGTGCTTTGAGACTGCGTGATCAATCCAGATAGAGCCATGCCAGTAAAGTACTCAGTACTCATTCCCTCTGTGTCACCCCTCCTGTAGCGTCAGGATGTTAGCCAGGCATCAGAGCAAGAACACACACACACACACACACACACACACACACACACACACACACACACAAGAGAGAGAGAGAGAGAGAGAGAGAGAGAGAGAGAGAGAGAGAGGGGGGGGGGAGGGGGAGAGGGGGGGGTGGAGAGAGAGAATATTGGCACTTTCCCGATTGTAAAGAAAATCTCAGAAGATCTTCTGTTACCTCTCTGTTCCCTGGCTGCCTCCTCTGCCATGTGTTTGGTGTGAGTGTCCTGGAGGAAAGCAGCAGTCCCTGACCCTGGGCAGGGACCCTGGGGATGACAGCTGGCTACCAGGCTTTCCGTGCGTCCTACTGTGCTAAACACGTTAGCGTGATTACAGTGCACACCGTGTACACTTGTAGTTGAAACTGTAAAGTAGGATTTGGAATTTTTCCAAATTATGGTTTAGGCATACTTGATAGACTAAAAAAAAATCAGACCTATTAACCCATGCCTGCTGGAAACGATTCATGTTGTGAATGATCCTAAAGTGTTCAAAACCAGCTTGGAAGAGGACTGCTAATCATTTCCAACCTAATTCTTACTGCTCTCTTCTGCAGAGAGGTTTCCTTTTGGACCAAAGAGCTAATCCAGTTTTCTCATTTATCGAATGACTGTGTAGTTCATTGTATTAGCTGCTTTTATGAAATATTTTAGTTGACTTATTTATAAAAGTCTCATAAAGTTTATTGGACATTTTTTAATTCTTAAGATTAGTAAATATTAATATACTCTTAAGATGAAATATATACAGTATATGTAATAAAGATTTCTGCCAGGCTCACGCCTATAATCCCAGCTACTCAGGAAACAGATCTGAGAATCATAGTTCAAAGCCAGCCTAGGCAGGAAACCAAAAGTGGAGCAATGACTCAAAGTGGTAGTAGAGTGCTAGCCTTGAGCAAAAAAACTCCGTGACAGCGCCCAGGCCCTGAGTTTTAAGCCCCATGACCAACTAAAAGAAAAATTTCTGGGGTAGGAATGTGGCTTAGTGGTAAAGTACTTGCCTAGCATGCATGAAGCCCTGGATTAAAGTACTTGCCTAGCATGCATGAAGCCCTGGATTTGATTCCTCAGTACCATATAAAAAGAAAAAGCCAGAAGTGGCGCTGTGGCTCAGAGTAGTGGAGCACTAACTTTGAGAAAAAGAAGCTCAGGGACAGTGCCTAGGCCCTGAGTGCAAGCCCCAGGACTGGGAAAAAAATTCTAATTCTGTTTCTTTTCTTTTCAAATATTGGTCCAAAAATATTACTGCTAAAAAAAAACTTCACAGATAGCTGGGAGCCAATGGCTCATGCTTGTAATCCTAGCTACTCAGGAGGCTGAGATCTAAGGATTGCAGTTCAAAGTCAGCCCGGGTAGGAAAGTCTTTGAGACTCTTATCTCCAATGAACCACCAGAAAACCAGAAGTGGTGCTGTGGCTCAAGGGGTAGAGCACTTGCCTTGAGCTTAAGACCTCAGGGACAGCGCCCAGGCCCAGAGTTCAAGCCCCATAACCAACCAAAAAAAAACCAAAAAGCAAAAAAACTTTACAGATATTTTCAATAATGTGATTTTTTTTAATGTTAAGCACACCCTTGCCCTTAAAGTATCATGTGTGATATTGGCTTCATCATACGTGAGTTTCCTTAGTAGTTTTTGTTTTTGTTTTGTTTTTTTGGTTGGTCATGGGGCTTGAACTCTGGGCCTGGATGCTGTCCCTCAGCTCCTTTTGCTCAAGGCTAGCACATTACTGCCTGAGCCACAGCACCACTTCTGGTTTTCTGATGGTTAATAGGAGTCTCATGGACTTTCCTGCCCAGGTTGGCTTTGAACCACGATCCTTAGATCTGTCTCCTGAGTAGCTAGGATTACAGGTGTGAGCCACCAGCAACCAGCTGGGTAGGTATATTTTATGAATCCATATGGAACCATATTTAATGTTGACTGTTACCTTCCAGGTATGTTTTATATTAATAATAGAAGCAGGATTTTGCGTTTTTATTTTAAGATTTTGTGTTCTAAAATGTTTCATTTTTGAAAAAATTAGTCTTAAAGGGAACAAACTATCTTTGATTTCTCATGTCAGTTAAAAATGGACATTTAGATCTTTCACACCTTTTTCCTTGTGTATAATATTCTGTTGGTGCTCATTTAGGAAGTTGAATAAGAAACCTTATTAACTGAAGTTAGCTTAGAGACACAAAGGATTCCTGTTTTATCTCATATGTAGCGGACACAGCCATATTATAAATATATATATGCAAATTTACAAAGTCCTATGCATTTGTGCACAAACATATTAACAATGGTATATGGAGTGGAAGATTCCAATGGTGTGACTCCTTTTAGTTCAGTGAATACCAGGAAGCAGGAGCTTGTGGTGTCGGGAGGGGTGAGGTCAAGGGGAGGCGGGTGGGAAGAACAGTCATAATATTCAATTGATATGTGTGAAATGGAACCAGGTAACTTGAGGGGGGTGAGGGGGTTGGAGAGATGGAGGAGAATTATGAAAAGGATGACATTGATCAAGATGCATTGTACTCATTAACAAATAGAAAGAAAACCCTTTGTACAGCTACTTAAAGATATTTTTCTTTAAGAAAGAAATCTTGGAAGTGCTTTGTAGTGGGAGGAAGTGTGTTCCAACAGCAGGAAACAGAGCTGGCTGCACTTGGCAGCTGTGCTAAGTGCAGAGATTGTAGCTGTAGAGGTTCCCACGGTGAGCTGTGTAGAGCAGATGAGTGTGGCGGTGAGGGCACTTCAAGTATCCCCACACTTACCATGCCACACGCACACGCATATGCCTTGTGTGGACCGATAGGTGCAAGGTTGTTCTAGTGTTATTCAAGATCGGTAATAGTGTGCACACACATCTCTGTTCTGAAGTACAAAGGTAGTTGTAAATTTCAGTTTGAAAAGTTTTTCCCTCTTTGTCAGGAACAGCGTTTGCATTTTCTAAAGCAACAGGAGCGACGCCAACAACAAACTATTTCTGAAAATGAGAAGCTTCAGAAATTGAAAGAGCGAGTTGAAGCACAGGAAAACAAGCTGAAGAAAATTCGTGCCATGAGAGGACAAGTGGACTACAGCAAAATCATGAATGGCAATCTGTGTACGTGTTGCAGCCCCTGCGGCCATGGTCGACCCTGTTTGACTGCCTGTGTGCTACTGTGTGCCGCCCCCAGATGCTTTGTGCCGCCCCCAGATGCATTAGACAGCCGGCTACCTGGTAGTTTGTTACAAAGTCACATGGAATTTTGCAACAAAGTGCACTAAAACTTCATTGCATCTAAGAGGACAGAGTTGGTTATAACGTGACTTTTTAAAAAAACTGTACATCCCACCAACCCCTGGGAGGAAAAAAAAAAACTTACGTAAAGCCAGTGAAGCCCTCAATTAGATTTTGTTCCACTTAATATCAATTTCCTGATTTTTTAATATAATTTTAATTGTCTATATTTACAGGGTACAGCGTGATAATTTGATGCATATTATAACATGCATTGATCAAATCAGGGTAGTGTTTCTGCCACCTTAAACATTTTAAGATTTTTTTTTTTTTACCAGTCCTGGGGCTTGAACTCAGGGCCTGGGTACTGTCCCTGAGCTTCTTTTGCTCAAGGCTAGCACTCATACAGCACTTGAGCCACTTGCAGCTTTTTCTTTTTTTCTTTTTTTTTGTCGGTCATGGGGCTTGACCTCTGGGCTTGGGCACTGTCCCTGCGCTCTTCAGCTCAAGGTGAGTGCTCTATCACTTGAGCCACAGCTCCACTTCTGGTTCTCTAATGGTTTATTGGAGATAAGAGTCTCTCGGACTTTCCTGCCCGGGCTGGCTTTGAACCGAGATCCTCAGATCTCAGCCTCCTGAGTAGCTAGGATTACAGGCGTGAGCCACTGGTGGCCTGGCTCCACTTGCCGCTTTTTCTATGTATGTGGTAATGAGGAATTGAACCCAGGGCATCATGCATATGCTAGGCAAACACTCTACCACTAAGCCATAGTCTCAGCCCCGACATTTTGGAATATTTTGATGAACACATCCTAAGTGTGTATATTCATAGGGGCACATAATGCAGTTTCAGTACCACTCGAAACGGAGTGGGGGGATCCTAAGCCTTCTGACCCTTTTTGCTGCTTGGGCTGCTAAGGCTTCCCTCATCGACAGTCTCTGTTGTCACTGAGTAGCTTGGGTCTTACCTATGCATTAAATGAGGTAAGGCAAACAGTGGACTGGGTCTTTTTTTTTTTTTTTTTTTGGTCGGTCGTGGGGCTTGAACTCTGGGCCTGGGCGCTGTCCCTCAGCTCTTCAGCTCAAGGTGAGCGCTCTACCACTTGAGCTACAGCGCCACTTCCGGTTTTCTGGTGGTTTATTGGAGAGGGAGTCTCACGGTCTCTCCTGCCTGGGCTGGCTTTGAACCGCGATCCTCAGATCTCAGCCTCCTGAGTAGCTAGGATTACAGGCGTGAGCCACCAGTGCCTGGCACTGGACTGGGTCTTTTAATGAGTTCAGTTAGCACCTCTTCAGAATGGCTTAGCTAAACTGGCTTTGGGACTGATTGCTCTAAGGAATGTTCAGTAACTATTGGAGAAATAATTGTTGCTCTGTATGGAGTAATACTGTATGTTCTAGATGCTTGTGTTTGTTGCTGGATAGGGTACTCACTTGCCAGTGTGTGTCAGACCCTGGGTTCTAGCTGTAGCACTGAAAGGGCAAGGGAGAGGAAGAGTATGTGGGATTATGCCTACGCTTTAATCAGAGGTCTAGCATGAAATAGGAACAGAATTGGATACCGTGTGTACAAGTGAAGATCCATTAAATGACTTCTTTTCTTTGTGGACAATTACAGCTGCTGAAATAGAAAGGTTCAGTGCCATGTTCCAGGAGAAGAAGCAGGAGGTACAAACTGCAATTTTGAGAGTTGATCAGCTTAGCCAGCAACTGGAAGATTTAAAGAAGGGAAAACTAAATGGGTTCCAGTCTTACAATGGCAAGTTGACAGGACCAGCAGCGGTGGAGTTAAAAAGACTGTACCAAGAGCTACAGGTAATTCACCTGGGCCTGGGGGATAATTGTGTGAAACTCTCTCAGCTTTCTCCTTAATAGAAGATGGATATTCAGGAACTGGAAACAAATAGATTCTAATTTAACAGGAGACGTAAGCTATCTTCAGTACAAAATATTTTTGAATGGCTTCATTGAGATGAAATTCACAGAGCATACAATTCATTTAAAGTGTGCCAGAGTATCTTTACAGAGTTGTACATCCTCTGCCACACAAACTTTAGAACATTTTCATTACCCCAAACCCCCCTCGATAATGCCCTTTAAGAGCCAGCAGCCAGGAATCTGCCTTTAGTCTGTGTGGAGTTGTCTGTCTGGACCTTTCATGGCAATGGAGTTACCACATGTGGCCCTTGTTGACCAGCTTCTTCACTTAGTGTGTTTTCAGTGTGAGGACTTGGGCTGGGAAGGTGGCTCAGTGGTAGAGCGCTTGCCTTGCATGCATGAGGCCCTGGGTTTGATTCCTCAGCACCACATAAGCAAAAAGAAAAAAGCCGGAAGTGGCGCTGTGGTTCAAGTGGTAGAGCACTAGCCTTGAGCTGAAGAGCTGAGGGACAGCGCCCAGGCCCAGAGTTCAGGCCCCACAACTGGACCCCCCCCAAAAAAAGAAAGAAATTCAATGTGAGGACTTAGTTGGCAACATAATGAAGCCTGAGCATTAGTCTTGACACATTAGTTGCCACCTCTGAAATCCTTGTTTCAGGCTACTGTAACAACATAGCACTGATGGGCGACTCAGAGAGCAGGCGTAGACTCCCCCTGGTTCTGGAGGTCAGGGAGTTGACAGATTAAGTTCCTGATGTGAGCTATGTGTACTTAGTGTTCCCACCCTCCCTCTTTCCTTCCCTCCCTCCTTCTTTCCCTCCCTCCCCCACTCTCCCCTTCTCTTCCTCTCTCCCAGTTCTCTCTTCCTTCCCCCTCCCTCCTCTTACCTTTCTCCCCTTTTTGTTAATTTTCACATAGTCCCATGTTTCCCCTCAGGGCTGGCCTCAGACCACAGTCCTCCTGCCCGTGCTTCTGCTAGCTGGGTTGGTACGCGTCCACTGCTGAGTTTGGTTAAGATGGAGTCTTGCTGACTTTTTGCCAGAGCTGACTGTGAACTGTGGTCTCTGCCCCTTGAGTATAGGGATTTTATTTGTGAGCCACAGAGCCCAGCTTGCTGACTGATTTGCTTTTTATACTGCAGTTTGAACCCAGGGCCTTGTGTTTGCTAGGTAGGTAGGCCTGTACCACTTAACCCATAGTCTCCCACAATTTTGTGCTTTCAGTTGTTTTTCAGGTAGGTTTCTCACTTTTGCCCAGGGCCAGCCTCAGATCTCTTACCTATAGACTCATACAAAACTGGGATTACAAAATACTGGTGTACCTTGCCCATCTTACTGATTAAGATGGAGTTCTCGTTTACTGGTCTCTCTTCCTCTTTTTCTAAGGACAGAACTACCCATCCTATTGTGGGTGCTTGCCCTCTGACCTCATCTAAAACTTACCACGGAAAGAGGCTGTACCATACTCGGGCGTTGGTGGCTCACGCCTATAATCCTAGCTACACAGGAGGCTAAGATTTGAGGATCCCTATTCAAAGCCAGCCACACAGAAGTCAGTGAGATTCTTTATCTTCAATTAACCACCAGAAAAGTGAAGCTGTGACTTAAATGGTAGAGTACCAGCCTAGAGTGAAAAAGCTAAGGGACAGCAGCCAGGTCCTTAGTACCAGTCTACTACCAGCATGAACACACACACACACACACACATACACACACACCCCTACGTCCTTAGTACCAGTCTACTACCAGCATGAACACACACACACACACACACACACACACACACACACACACACACCCCTACGTCCTTAGTACCAGTCTACTACCAGCATGAACACACACACACACACACACACCTACCTCACTAAACATCACCCTGGGGCAATGTTGCGATTCTTCAGGGCTTTAGCATGTGAATTGAGGGCAGGGTCACACACTGTTCATAACAGTCATGACAAGTTCCCTGTCTCAGAAGTTGTCATTCCATGAGTGCCTTTTTAAGCAATTTTATTAGGACTTACTAAAGAAAGTCCTCTAGTATTTTATGAAACAAGAGTGTTTAGCTATGAAAATAAAATCACTTGTTTCTATTAAGTTCTGTTAACCTTCTTTTGCATGTTAGGCAATTGTTAAATGCTGAGGTATAATGAATAGGCGAGTTTATTTCTAACTATTGGACTACAGTTTGTTCGTACATGTTTTGCCTCCTATCTGGTGAGCACATGCAGATATTTGTGTACCTAAATAGTTTAGCACCTATGGGAGTGCTCCCTGATACTGTCTCTTCTTTCCTAGCTCATTTTTTAAAAATACTGATTACACAGCTTTGAGCACAAATTAAGAGACAGTGCCCAGGCCCTGAACTCAAACCTCCACCTCCCATACTGACACAATAATTAATTAATTTAAAAAATACTGGTTATAAATGAGTGAAATATAAAGGCCTCGTTTGGGGTTCCAGGTTATCCGTTGTGAGCGTCTTGCTGCCTCTGTGTTGTTTGCTCTTGGATGGCTGGGGTATAACGGTGTTTCTGGTGGGACAGGCACGCCTCCTGGTTCTGAGCGCCACTGCAGGGGCTGAACAGTGGTGGCATCCAGGGTTCCAGGCGTGGTCTCATTACCAGGGTTGTGCTTTAGAGAGGAGAGATAGTTGCAAGCATTTTCTGTTTCTTTATTTCGTAAGAACTCTGTTCTGGGACAGACATGGTGAGATTACAGACATGAGATCTGCAATCTAATCACTGAGGGAGCAGAGGCAGGAAGATCATGAGTCTGAGGCTATTCTGTGCTATGTAGTAAGACCCTGCCTCAAAAAGAGCTAGGAGCGGTGCACCAGTGGCTTACGCCTATAATCCTAGCTACTCAGGAGAGCAAGATCTGAGGATCATGATTCAAAGCCAGCCCCAACAGGAAAGTCCATGAGACTTTTATCCCCAATTAACCACTAGAAAACCACAAGTGGCGCTGTGGCTCAAGTGGTAGAGCACTCGCCTTAAGCTGAAGAGCTGAGGAACAGTGCCCAGGCCCAGAGTGCAAGCCCCACAACCAGAAAAAAAAAGAAAAAAAGAGCTAGGGCTGTGGCTCAGTAGTAGAGCACTTGTCTAGCACCGTGCTTGCCTGTTACTAATCTATGAACTATGTGGCGCACAGGTGACAGTGTATACATGTAAACATATCCAAACTTCAGGCTACTTTTTCTTTTTTTTTTTTTTTTGATCCAGTCCTGGGCCTGAACTCTGGGCCTGGACGCTGTTCCTCAGCTCTTCAGCTCAAGGCTAGCATTCTACCACTTGAGCCACAGCACCACTTCCGGCTTTTTTCTTTTTGCTTATGTGGTGCTGAGGAATCGAACCCAGGGCCTCAAGCATGCAAGGCAAGCGCTCTACCACTGAGCCACCTTCCCAACCCTACTTTTTCTTCTTTATCTCTTTGGCAAGAGAATTTGTTGGGGAGGGGAGAAGAGGGTGGTATTTGACTTTTTAATTAGTGAAAATCTTATGGTGTATTTTCTATTTTGAAGATTCGTAACCAGCTTAACCAGGAACAGAATTCAAAACTCCAGCAGCAGAAGGAACTCTTAAATAAGCGCAACATGGAGGTGGCCATGATGGACAAGCGAATTGGGGAGCTGCGTGAACGTCTTTATGGCAAGAAAATTCAGGCATGTAAATGAGAAAATGTCTGCGAGCTAAACTAATGTCAGTGGTTCATCTAAACTCCTCAGTGTCCTTGAATGACATTGAACTCCTACCTGTCACAGCTGATACAGCAACCCCTATAAGTGAGACAGGCAAGCGTCACTTGCAAGGCTCACTGCTCCTAGCGCGTGGGCAGAGCCTCATGGCCTGGCATTCAGCTTTCCATCTCCATCTTTCCGCAGCTCTGTCTCTTCTGCACTGGGGTGCTATTGGCCCTGGAGTGGTGGCATCCAGCCTTCATGTTTTAATAGTCTAAGCTGCCACTTGAAGCCAGTTCCTTGGCCTTTGTCTGTAGACTTGTGTCCTTGCTAGAAAGGCATCGGTCCTCTCTGCCCCAGGTGTTGTAAGGTTCCTAGGAGTAACTCATTTGGAGGGATTTTGAAAACTCTTGAGAAAGATACCACATAAGGGGTTATAATTTTTTTTTTTTTTTTTTTTTTTTTTTGTCGGTCGTGGGGCCTGAACTCTGGGCCTGGGCGCTGTCCCTCAGCTCTTCAGCTCAAGGCGAGTGCTCTACCACTTGAGCCACAGCGCCACTTCCGGTTTTCTGGTGGTTTATTGGAGATAAGAGTCTCACGGTCTCTCCTGCCCGGGCTGGCTTTGAACCGCGATCCTCAGATCTCAGCCTCCTGAGTAGCTAGGATTACAGGCGTGAGCCACCAGCGCCCGGCTAAGGGGTTATAATTTTTTTAAAACAATCCTTATGCTGGTTTTACTTATTTATTTATTTTTGAGCTTTATTTATTTATTGTTAGTGTCTTTTTTGTTGTTGTTGTTGTTTGTTGGTTGTGGGGCCTGAACTCTGGACCTGCATGCTGTCCCTCAGTTCTTCAGCTCAAGGCTAGCACTCTTCCACTTGAGCCACAGTGTCACTTCCGGGTTATGTGGTGCTGAGGAATCGAACCCAGGGCCTCATGCATGTAAGGCAAGCACTCTACCACTGAGCCATCTTCCCAGCCCCAGGGGTTATAATTTTTTAAATGTCTAGTTGGTAATTGGAATTCCAAAACTACTAAGTACCCACTGGACAAAACTTGAAACAAGCCAGGCACTGGTGGCTTATGCCTGTAATCCTAGCTACTCAGGAGGCTGAGATCTGAGGATCACAGTTCAAAGCCAGCCTGGGCAGGAAAGTCAGAGACTCTTTTTGCCAGTCCTGAGGCTTGACCTCCGGGCCTGGGCACTGTCTCTGAGCTTCTTTTGCTCAAGGCTAGCACTCTACCACTTAAGCCAGAGCGTCACTTCCAGCTTCTTCTGTTTATGTGCTACTGAGGAATCTGCACAGCAGGTCCTCAGCCTTGGAACTTGAGTCCTTCTTTCATTTCAAGGCCTTCCTCCACTGGGTGGATGAGATCCACATTATGGACCCATCTGCCTTTCTCAGAGTCTACTGATTTAAATGTTAATATCATCTCAAAAATGCCTGCACAGGAAGTGGCACTGTGGCTCAAGTGGTAGAGCACTAGTGTTAAGCTGAAGAGCTGAGGGACATCGCCCAGGCCCAGGGTTCAAGCTCCAGGACTGTAAAAAAAAAAAAAAAAAAAGGCAAAAAACAGGGTGGTAATGGTGGCTCAGTGGTAGAGTGCTTGCCTCGCATGCATTAGGCTCTGGGTTCCATTCCTCAGCACTGCATAAACAGAAAAAGCTGGAGTGGTGCTGTGGCTCAAGTGGTAGAGTGCTAGTCTTGAGCTGAAGAGCTGAGGGACAGCACTCAGGCCCAGAGTTCAGGTCCCACAACCGACAAAAAAAAAAAAAAAAAAAAAATTGAGGAAGAGATTATTATTTATCAGGCGCTGGTGGCTCATGCCTGTCTGTAATCCTAGCTACTCAGGAGGCTGAGACCTGAGGATCCATCGCAGTTCAAGCCAGCCCAGGCAGGAAAGTCTGTGAGACTCTTATCTCCAATAAACCACCAGAAAACTAGAAGTGGCCTTGTGGCTCAAGTAGTAGAGCGCTAGTCTTGAACTGAAGAGCTGAGGGACAGCCCCCAGGCCCAGAGTTCAAGCCCCAAGACCAAAAACAACAACAAAAATAACACTTGTAAAGCAACATCTAGATTGGTAAATAACTGAATGTCTAGGTACCAAGTTGATGCATAAAATTAACTGTAACAAATGGCTAGATCCATTCTATCTGTAACTTCAGGATCTACCTGAAGAACTTGGTGCTTCTGCAGAGATGTGCTTCCACTGAAGATCTTAGATACTTTAAGCGGTTATGAAAGCCCTGTACCCTCTCCCCAGAATGGTGTAGTATTGTACACAGAACCTTGCAGACAGTGGCAGAGACTATGACTCTCCACTCCGAAGCTACCTGGTGACCCTGAGGAGCAGGAGGTCCTCTAATTAGAGCTCCTTGCAGACTCTTGGTGGGATTGTGTGGCCGGTGTCCTCAGGCACCGTCAGGATCACAGTCTGTCCTGGGTACTTTGCCCTACATTTTTTTTCCTTTTTTGCCAGTCCTGGGGTTTGAACTCAGAGCCTGGGCACTGTCCCTTAGCTTCTTTTGCTCAAGGCTAGCACTCTACCATTTGAGCCATAGCGCCATTTTTGTTTTTTTCTGTGTATGGGGTGCTGAGAAGTCGAGCTCAGGGCTTCATCCATGCTAGTCAAGCACTCTACCACTGAGCCACATTCCCAGCCCCTGCCCTGCAGTCAGTCAGTCTCTCCCTCCCTCCCTCCCTCCCTCCCTCCCTCCCTCCCTTCCTTCCTTCTTTGCATTTCAACATTTCATTTATTGGATTTTTCAGCATGAAGATTTGGGGGTTTATTTGCCCTGCATTCTTTTTTTTGGTCCAGTCGTGGGGCCTGAACTCTGGGCCTGGGCACTGTCCCTCAGCTCTTCAGCTCAAGGCTAGCACTCTACCACTTGAGCCACAGCGCCACTTCCGGCTTTTTTCTTTTTGCTTATGTGGTGCTGAGGAATCTAACCCAGGGCCTCAGGCATGCAAGGCAAGCACTCTACCACTGAGCCACCTTCCCAGCCCTGCCCTGCATTCTTTACAGTAGCTCTTACCCATACTTCACGGACAGAGGCACAGAGGCTAAGAAAGGCTAAGTAAGAAAGGCCCAGAGCAGTGCAGGGAATAAATGACAGGGCAGGTTTTGAAGCTATATTCAGACTACAGACCTCTGCCCTTCTAGGGGAGGGAGAGCATCCCCCAGATGGGGACAAGGTGGTCCTTGTCACTAAAAGTGATGCTGTCTTCACATCAGCCCCTCACTCTTGCATTGCCAGTAGGTGGGTATTATTAGAGGAAGTGGCTTCTACAGCAGTGAACCGTGTCCTCTGCAGGCTCTCTTCTAGATGCCAGTCTCTCGGGGTGAGGGTCTGTCCAGTGAGTGCTCTGTGGTCTGAACAGGGAGTCGGGCTAAGTTGAGTTTGGAAGAATCTTGACTTTCATTTCTTGTTGGTTTGCAGCTGAATCGTGTGAATGGCACATCGTCACCGCAGTCCCCCCTGAGTGCGTCTGGCAGGGTTGCTGCCGTGGGGCCTTACATCCAAGTTCCCAGTGCTGGGAGCTTTCCTGTCCCAGGGGATCCCGTAAAGCCCCAGTCTCTCACCATCGCCTCCAGCGCTGCCCACGGAAGAGCAAAACCCGGTGAGTGGCCCTGCCCCTTCATGGGAAGGAAGAGTTTCTGGAAGCTCCTGGCCTTCTGGTATAACACTTAGAAAGCCAGAGGTCACCAAAATAACAAATTCTATTTACTGATCTGAATGTACCATAGCTTTTCAAAACACAAATGATGGCCACATGTAATCCTGACTACTTGGGAGGCTAAGATTGAGAGGATAAGAGTTTCAAGGCCTGTAAGAGCAGAAAAGTTAATGAGACCCTATCTGGTTGAGCTCTTGGTTGATAATCGGGTATAGTGGCACACACCTGCCATCCTAGCTACATGGCAGGCTGAGAGCAGGAGGTTCTTGGTGCCATTCAAGCTAGAAAAGTCTGAGATTCATCTCAACAGAAGCTTCTTGGCATAGTGGCACACACCTGTCATCCTAGCTGGAATGGGAAGCCTAAAATAGGCAGATCATAGTCCAAGCTTACACCCAGATAGGAAATG
This sequence comes from Dipodomys spectabilis, assembly GCF_019054845.1. Lineage (NCBI taxonomy): Eukaryota > Metazoa > Chordata > Mammalia > Rodentia > Heteromyidae > Dipodomys > Dipodomys spectabilis. The sequence continues at coordinate 1,809,849 of NW_024870889.1, read as the reverse complement.
AGACTCTGCCTCAAAAAAGGGCTGCAGATGTGGCTCAGCGTAGAGTGCCTGCCTCTAATGCTAAGTCCTGGGGCTGGGAAGGTGGCTCAGTGGTAGAGCACTTGCCTTGCATGCATGAGGCCCTGGGTTCGATTCCTCAGCACCACATAAGCAAAAAGAAAAAAGCCGGAAGTGGCACTGTGGCTCAAGTGATAGGGTGCTAGCCTTGAGCTGAAGAGGCCCAGAGTTCAGGCCCCACGACTGGACTCCCCCCCCCCCAAAAAAAAAAAAAGTGCTAAGTCCTGAGTTCAATCCCCAGTACTGGGCCAGAGGATATTAAGGATATCTTTCTCATAGCCCAGGTTTACTTTTTCCTGAGGGTACTTGGTGGTCAGCTGTGGATTCCTCACTGGACTTGACTCTTCTTGGTCACTTGTCAGTCCAGCTGTGGCTGGCCAGACCAGGATCACCTCCCTATAGATAGAGCTCCCCACTCAGCAGTTTCCATCAGTCAACCTGGAATAGGGCGTGTAATAGAGCCTAGCATACACAAAGCCCAGGTTAAGCCTTCAGCACCACAAAAAAGTCCACAAACTATTCCTTTGCATTGTTGTGCTGTGTGATAACTCCAGCTCTGTGCTCAAGATAGCTGGCATTCCAGCTGGCACAGGACCAGCCCTGTGTGGAGACTACCATTGCTGCTTAAGCCAGACTTCCTGACCACAATCCCTTCCATGTCCTCAAATACTAAAAGTTGCTTCATTTATGGGAACAGTATTGCTGCTCCCCTACTGTTAGGCTTGTGTTAGATTACTGTTTCAGAATTGGTGACTGGTTTGTACTGGTCTTCATGTGTGTCATTTTCTCTCCCTTGGTACGGACAGTGCCTAGTGATGCATCAGCTCTTTTTGGCAGCTTAGGGGTCGAGCTGAGTCCTACAGGTCGGACCTTTCCTAGCCCCCTGTGTCCAGAGCCTGGCTCAGATCTTTCTGGTCACACAACAGTCACACAGGGGCTTTGGTCAGCATGAGCTCCTCTGCACAGTGGTCTTTGATGAGCTATTGTTTATCTGTGGTAGAAGGTAGGAGTGGCTAGTCATCTATGCAGATATTAGCGCAGCCAGCTTCTGCTGACATCATTATTAGAATGTCCAAGCTTAAAATGTCACTACTCTCCATGGTGGGAGTGTGCTGTGCTGTTTGTTGAGTTGGCAGAAGAAGCTGCCCCCAAAGAGCCTCCACTCTTCTCTCCACTGGAGGGTGAAGCACCCACTCCAGGAAGCCTGTGTCTGCCCGCTGAGGTAGAGCCTGGATAGCAAATCCCTGGTAGGGACACTTAACCCTTGTCGTTGGCTGACCTGGTTCTGTGTCACACAGATGGCCATGGTAGACCCAGAGTGAGCAGCATGTGGACAGTGTCAGACCTGGACATCGGGCCTGGCTGTGGCTCTTCACAGCACTCTGCAAACCTGCTTGTGAACCGTATGTCAGCTGCCAGGCGTAGGGGGGCACTTCTGATCTGTAAGACTGAATCAGCAATCATTTGTTTTCCAATCTGACAAAGGTTCCTCATACCTGGACATAAGCAGTGCTTTGAAGGATCAGGTGCCCTTTCCATCCCAGACAAACATCCCCCCAACACATACACATGCATCACACACACACACACACACACACACACACACACACACACACATTCAGAGAGGGTTGGCCACCAGGGGTTAGAATCTAGGACAAAAAGGTTTGCGGGGGAGTGAGGGAGGGTTGTTTTTCAAAAGTTAAGATGAGCTGGTAGGCATGGTATCAAAGGCCTGTAATCCTCAGTCCCCTGGGCAGGAAGAGGGAAGACAGCTGGACAGCTGCGCTCCACGGTTCATTATGAGGCTTTCACATTACCCATCATAATTAGTGAATGTCTCTTCCTTTATAATAAAAGGAAATGACCTTCCTTCTATACCTGCCGTGTCCTGAACAAAGAAAAAGATTATTACTCTTCTCCCAATAACTGGTTTCCATAGACCCGCCCATGGCCATGTGATTTAAAAAGCCACTGAAGCAAAGTGCTAGTGGCTCACGCCTGTCATCCTAGCTACTCAGGAGGCTGAGATCTGAGGATCGCAGTTCAAAGCCAGCCCTGGCAGGAAAGTCCGTGAGACTCTTATCTCCAATAAACTACCAGAAAACCAGAAGTGGCCCTGTAGTCCAAGTGGTAGAACCCTTGCCTTGAGCTGAATTGCTCAGGGACAGCGCCCAGGCCCAGAGTTCAAGACTCACAACCAACTTCAGGCTCAGAGTTCAAGCCCCACGACCGACCAAAAAAAAAAAAAAAGCCATGACGCCCAGGTGGCTTGGCCACCCCTGTGGGGCCTTGCTTTTCTGGTCAGCCTGGAGTTTTCAAGGCCTCTAATAAGTTTCTTGGAGCCCACGCTTACTCCAGGGCTAAGATTCACACATTATTGCCTGAAGAAGGCTGGCAGGCCACAAAGAACAAGGACAGTTGGCGCCAGGCCTTGGAATTCCTGGCTAGCACTGATGGCTGAACCAGCACTGTGTCAGAGCCCTCCTGTCTATAGTGACACTCAGCAGAGTAGTGATCAGGTGATCATGTGTCCTGTTGTCACATTTTGCTCACGAGCTCCATGTGTGCAGATGCCACACGCTAGGCCAGCTAGGGGCACCAGGGGCATCGAGCCCTCTCAGCACACCACTGCCTCAGCAGCAGGGCCTCCCTCTGGGTTGTGCTGGAGCTGGCTTGGGCCACTCACTCTCCTGTTTTATGAGACAAATGGTCTTCCTGCCACAGCTTGGATATCATCCTGCCTGTGGTGACTCCTGCTTGTCCCCACCCACTAGTGGGCCGCGGCTGCGGTACCTCAGGGCGGCTCTGCACCCGTGCCTGATGAGAAGCGGGAACCCCAGTCGGTGCACAACGCTGACCCACACGTCATTCAGGCTCGGGTCACCTTTCATGACCCCACATGACCAGGCATGACTGCAGTGCACTTGTCAGTTTGGAAAACTGTAAAAAATTCTGTCTTTCTGGGAAATGAGGTTTTGGCTGGTTTTCTAATCACAGCAACAAAACGACACTGCTTCTCCTGCTGCCCAGTCAGAGGGAGCTTGTCCTGACCTTTGGTCACAAAGGGACGGACTTCCTCCCATGAAAGGAAAACTTTTTCAATTATGGCGGTAGCACAGGTCAGACTTGTTACGAAGTGGAAAGATAAGTCCTCATTGCTCTGTGTGATTGTGTTTCTAAATGGCACTTGCTTGCACATCCATGCCCAGGGCTTGCTCTGTTCTGCGGTGGGGCTGCAGCAGGCCGGGCCTGTGCTCCGTGGACAGCATCCGTGAGCTGCACAGTGGCGGGCGGCAGCTGAGGCTCCTGCCAGGCCTGTGGTGGTGGAGCAGTCAGCAGCGTGGCACTCAGGTGGTGGCTGACTTCCAGACTCAAGGAACTCTTTCCTAATGTGAAATCCCAGTGTTATTTTTTATTTCTGCCAGGGGGGCTGCTCTCAGCTAATTGCAAGAAAAAAAAATCTATTTACCTTCTGTGTTCTTTTTAAGCTAATGATGGAAGCTGGCCAACATTAAAGCAGAATTCTGGCTCTTCAGTGAAGCCAACACAGATGTCCAGTGCGGACTGGAAGGACCCAGTGATGGAGGGGACCCTCAAGCAGGGTGCTATCTCAAGCCAGCCGGTGCCTCTGTCAGCTCTGGGAAGCACTGAGAAGCTGGTAGGCTATCCCCATCCTTAGCTGAGTGCCAACAAGTAGAAGGGCCTGGGTGAGGTACCACACCGCAGATGAATCTTGTTAGTGTCTGCCTGCCTTACCCCAGAGTCTTAGATAGCTACCAGACCTAGGAAGCTGAGCGGTACACAGTTGCAGAGCCTGTGGGGGCCGGAGGCTGAGCAGTACACAGGTGCAGGGCCTGCGGCTGGGGTTTTTGTATCTACTTTGCAGACAGATGATGAGCTAAGCAGGGCCTTATACCCTGGTCACATAACCACAGGCTGATTGAACGATTCCAAATCCTACTGGGTGTGGATATATGCTTATCTTTTTAAAGAGTGACTCTGTTTTTCTTCTTAATACCAAAACTTAGGGCATCGAGATTGGTAAAGGCCCACCTCCTATCCCTGGTGTGGGAAAGCCACTGCCTCCAAGCTATGGGACATACCCGAGTCCTGCGCCACTAGCCCCCGGCTCAACGGGCTCTCTGGAGAGGAGGAAAGAGGGCAGCTTGCCCAGACCCAGCACTGGCGGGCCCAGTCGGCAGAAACCTGCTCCGCTGCCACCAGCAGGCAGCGCCCCACAACCTGGCTCATCGCAGCAGATTCAGCAGAGGATCTCAGTGCCACCAAGTCCCACGTACCCGCCAGCAGGGCCACCTGCATTTCCAGCTGGTGATGGGAAACCTGATCTCCCACTAACAGTGGCTATCCGGCCCTTTCTGGCTGATAAGGGCTCAAGACCACAGTCTCCCAGGAAAGGACCCCAGACAGTGAATTCAAGTTCCATCTATTCCATGTACCTCCAGCAAGCCACACCACCCAAGAACTTCCAGCCAGCAGTGCACGGCACCTTAAATAAGTCCATTAAAGCAGGTACAAAGGGTTTCTATTCTTCACCTGGGACTAGGAAGTACTAATTTGTATCCTTACAATTGAAGCATGTGCTACTTAGGATGAAACAGTTCGACCAGGGGCCAGTGACTCACACCTATAATTCCAGCTACTCAGGAGGATCACAGTTCAAAGCCAGCCTGGGCAGGAAAGTCTATGACACTCTTATTTCCAATTAACCACTAGAAAGGCTGGAAGTAGAGCTGTGACTCAAGTAGTGGAGTGCTAGCCTTGAGCAGAAAAGCTCAGGGACAACAGCCAGTCCCTGAGTTCAAGTCCCAGGACTTGCACAAAAACCATAATTCTTATAAGAAGTATGGGCCCGGTTGTCTGTGGGAGGGGAATGAACGATGAAGTGCACAGAGCAGTTTGTAGATGGACCCCAGCTCTGATCTCCTGTCTGGGCGCCCATATCCTTGAACTGCTTAGCAAATATAGCCCCTAGAAGGATAAGAACAATTTCCTTTTCCCTCTTGCTTCGTGGTCACTTGTTCTAAGAGCTGTCCAGTGAGTAGGGCGGGCCTTGCTTCTGGGGCCTCAGGCCCTCGGGCCATGGCTGAGCTAGAAGAGTGCTGGGTATAGGTGGTGTGACGAGGGCATCTGCTGCTCAGAGGTCTCCCAGAGCCATGAGAAGCTGCTTCACACCTGTCTTCTGTGGGTGTTGGAGAAGGGCAGACAAGAGGACATAGCTTCTTTCCACATGCCCTGTGGAGGACAAAGGTAGTTCTCCCTGGCCAGAGGATCCTGTGGGCCAGGTCTGGGCTAGAACCCTTGACATCCTCGGCCGTCACCTGCAACAGCCGGATGTGTGGGCCAGGAGTCGAGGCGTGCCTGGCCACTCCCTGCCAAGACCTCTGAGGCAGAGTGGAGTGTCAACGTGTGGAGAGGCCCTGGCATCCAGGGGTCCGCCCCGCCCTCCCGAGGTGCCACGCTCAGATGCAGGTTTTCTGGTTTGTTTCTCTTGAACCAGAAAGTGAAGCAAGCTTGTTTGGGTCAGGGAATGTCAGGCCAGCAACTTTTTCTTTTATGAAAGCCTAATAGTGGGCGCTCAGATTTAAGATAGATGCATTAGACACACCTCTGTTAGGGTGTAGAGATTGGAAATCAGAGCGTAGGCATGTCAGGAGCAGGAGGTGGTCTCTTGTTGTTAAACCCCAATCCTGGCAGCCAGGCTGAAGCTGTTTTTCTTCTTCTGTCTCTCCAGTGTACGGCAAGCCTGTCTTACCATCGGGGTCCGCGTCTCCGTCCCCCTTACCCTTTCTCCATGGGCCCTTGGGCACTGGCACATCACAGCCGCAGCCCTCTTCAGAATGTGCTGACAAAGAGCCAGAGCAAGAGGGCCCGGCCGCGCCCGGGGACGGCAGCGCAGTGGAGAGCCTGCCGAGGCCGCTCAGCCCCACCAAGCTCACCCCCATCGTGCACTCCCCGCTGCGCTACCAGAGCGATGCGGACCTGGAGGCCCTCCGCAGGAAGCTGGCCAACGCGCCCCGGCCCCTGAAGAAGCGCAGCTCCATCACAGAGCCCGAGGGCCCCGGCGGGCCCAACATCCAAAAGCTGCTCTACCAGCGCTTCAACACGCTGGCTGGTGGCATGGAAGGCACCCCTTTCTACCAGCCCAGCCCCTCGCAGGACTTTGTGGGCACTCTGGCCGATGTAGATAACGGGAATACCAATGCTAATGGCAATGTGGATGAGCCCGCGCCCGCCCAGCCCACAGTCCCCCTCCCCGAAGAGCCCGCCCCTTCCTCCGATGCCAATGATAACCAGTTACCTTCCCCAGAGCCCCAGGAGCTCATCTGTCCCCCAACCACCCACCACACCGCAGAGCCCACCGAAGACAACAACAACAACGTGGCCACGGCCCCCTCCACAGAACAAACCCCCAGCCCCGTGGCTGAGTCCCCATCTCTGGGGGAGGAGCAAGTCCCTCCAGCACCCCTCCCTGCCGCCGTCCACCCTCCAGCTGCCTCCACGGTGGGTATCCTTGCTAACCAGAGCCAGGCCTCCCTGGCAGCTGTGTGGAAGGTGGAACCAGCCATGTCCTGGCTGCCACAGTCAGCCTGATAATCCTACAGACAAAGCAACACGAGGAGGTTGCACAGGAACCTAGTGAAGCACTGCTGAAACACAGAGGCTAGGCAAACAGGAACGAACCTTCTAGACGAGCCTCTGGGGAGGTCCAAGTGCTGACACAGAGGGGCAGAGCATTATCACAGGGAGTCTCAGCAAGACCATCCTGGGTGGGTTTTTACAGCTGGAAGAGCCTGTGGGGTGTCGGGTAGATTCCTGTGGCTGGCGTCTGGCGTGTGGCTCAGATGTAGCTGTTGGAACACACTCCCCTGCCTGAGCCTCCCACAGAGCAGCTCGAGGTTGGCCGTGCCCAGCCCCTCCCAGCCAGGAACCCCAGCAGAGCTCAAGCCCCCACAGATGCCCAGGCCTTGGTGGGATGTCCCCGGGGCTCTCTTGGAGAGCCAGTGGTTTTAGAGCTTCCGTCCTGCTGCTCCTTCCCCAGGGTGGGTCCTTGGCCGCCTGGATACTGACAGCACTCACTTCCTCACAGAGCAAAAGAACCAACCTGAAGAAGCCCAACTCCGAGCGGACGGGACATGGGCTCAGAGTACGCTTCAATCCCCTGGCGCTACTTCTAGATGCTTCTCTGGAAGGAGAGTTTGATCTGGTGCAGAGGATCATCTATGAGGTGAGCCACACACACCTGTGTGTGCTGCTGTGAGGCGGGGGTGGGGTGCCGCTGGCTGTGATGTGATTTGTGTCTTAGGTGGAAGACCCCAGCAAGCCCAATGACGAGGGCATCACCCCCCTCCACAACGCAGTCTGCGCCGGCCACCACCACATTGTGAAGTTTCTGCTGGACTTCGGTGTCAACGTGAATGCTGCCGACAGCGACGGATGGTGAGCACGCGGGCTGGGTGTGGAGTTCCAGGGCTCGTATTCCCTGCCCCGCAAGAGGAAAACACGTATTCTAGACAGTTGGGAAGCACGGAAGAAAGAATACCTCTCTCCTGCGGTTTGCTGTCTTTCCTGTCCTTTCTCTTAACTATTTTGGTAAAGAGAGCTGGGTTTTTCTTTTTTGGTCCGGTCGTGGGGCCTGAACTCTGGGCCTGGGCGCTGTCCCTCAGCTCTTCAGCTCAAGGCTAGCGCTCTACCACTTGAGCCACAGCCCACTTCAGGCTTTTTTTTTCCTTCTGCTTATGTGGTGCTGAGGAATGGAACCCAGGGCCTCATGCATGCAAGGCAAGCGCTCCACCACTGAGCCACCTTCCCAGCCCAAGAGAGCTGGTTTTAATGTCTTTAATGTGCCTTACAACATTGCAACCTGAGTATTTGGCGAATCATTTGCTCTTCCTCTTTTCAAATGTTCTGTAGGGAAATGTCTGAATTCTGTATATACATTCTATAGGAAAAGTACCTACATTAGACACTTTATTTATTAGACACTCCTTTATTAGACACTTAAAGCACTTGAGTTCGGTTTCCATTTGCCTTCAGATTCAGTGGGCAAATGGAGTAGGGCCATGAGTCTACTCCAGGGTTTTTGAACGTGCATACAACTCTAGTTTTTAATTGTGGTAAAATGGCTACGTTTTACCATTAGCCATTAGTAACGTGCATGTCGGCGAGTTACGCAGGTTGACGCTCAGTGCACTGAGCAGGTTATGGGCCATTACTTAATCTACTCCTTAACCTCCCTTCTCAACACTATATATGGTCTAAAGCAGTTTTCACGGAAACCATGCCTTTAAAAAAGCACTACAGCTTTCCTGGCACAAAGGCGTGGCATCCCCACGAGCATTCCGTGGAGGGGGTTCTCGTGCGGTTGGTTCCAGACCTCCATCTTCCCTCCTGTGTCTCCAGGACACCGCTGCACTGCGCTGCTTCCTGCAACAGCGTGCACCTCTGCAAGCAGCTGGTGGAGAGCGGCGCTGCCATCTTCGCCTCTACCATCAGCGACATTGAGACTGCTGCAGACAAGTGTGAAGAGATGGAGGAAGGCTACATTCAGTGCTCCCAGTTTCTCTATGGTACGTGTGTGCCTGTGGGCCTCGGCTTCTTCCCTGGTTGAGTGATGGGGTCTGGGTAGCATTGTACTGGCCCAGAACGTGAACTGGTGTGGTGCTTACCTCCCTCTCCTTACTCCGAGGACATGTGCGAACCATGCTGTTACAGGAACGAGAACGACCTCGATGCTTGTGCAGTCGTGCGCTGGGAGTAGCCAGTCAGCTCTGCTCTGTACACTTGTTTCTGGGGTGCACTGGACTTGAAGCAGAGCCCATCCATTCATCCACGTGCTAGCCTAGGGTTAGCCATTTGCCCCAAGCCATTTGATGAGTCAAGTTCATGCTACATTACTGGCTGCCATCCCAGGTCCCATTTTCCCAAGGATTGGTCACGCACACGCTACACAGAGCTCCCACAGCAGAGCTGGTAGGGCGGGGCAAGCCAGAGCTCTGAGGGTGGAAGGCTGACAGGCAGTGACCACACCGGCCCCTCCCCAGGGCACCTCAGGTAGCTGCATGGCCGTGGTCCACTCAGATGCACAGTCTGCAGCACACCCACCACCCCGCCAGCCACAGCTGCTTCTCACTTCTGAAGGTTTGCGCTAGATCAAAATTCCAACTTTTCCCTTAAGGACTGCCTTTATGTCAGGAACCAGTGTCTCATGCTTCCATTCCTAGCCACTCAGGAGGCTGAGATATGGAGGATCATAGTTCAAGGCCAGTCTAGATAGAAAAATAACAACACATCTCCAAAATAACCAGCAGTCTCCAAAAAACCACCAGTGCTGGCCAGGTGCTGGTGGCTCACACTGTAACCCTAACTACTCAGGAGGCTGAGATCTGAGAATCACAGTTCAAAGCCAGGCAGAGATGTCCATGAGACTCTTACCTGAAAACGGGAAGTGGCACTGTGGCTCAAAGTGATAGCAAAAAAGCTCAGGAACAGCACACGGACCTTGAGTTCAAGCTGCATGACTGACCAAAAAAAAAAAAAAAGCAATGTTGGAGATAGGGCTCAAGCGGTAAAGCGTCAGCCTAGCAAGTACAAGGCCTTGAGTTCAGACCCCAGTGACGATGAGGAAGGGGAGGGAAGAGGGAATTGCCTTTAGAACCACAAACCTTTACATAAAACCTAGAGCAAGGTCTCAGTCAGAGCCAGGCACCAGTGGCTCATGCCTGCGATCCAAGCCACTCAGGAGGAGAGCAGTTTTAAGCCAGCTTGGGCAGGAAAGTTCATGAGATCTCTATCAACTACAAAGAGAAAAAAGCTGGAAGTGGGGCTGTGGCTCAAGTAGAGCACTAGCCTTGAGCACAAAAGCTTAGGGACAGCTCTTAGGCCCAGAGTTAAATAAAAGATTTCAGTCAGCTCTTCATGTTTATGGGTTCTGAAGATGTGGATCCAAACAATTACTTAGAGTATTGGACAAAAATTACTGGCACTGAGCCGGGCATTGGTGGCTCACGCCTGTCATCCTCGCTACTCAGGAGGCTGAGATCTGAGGATCACGGTTCAAAGCCAGCCCAGGCAAGAAAGTTTGTGAGACTCTTATCTCCAATAAACTACCAGAAAACTGGAAGTGGCACTGTGGCTCAAGTGATAGAGTGCTCGCTTTGAGCTGAAGAGCTGAGGGACAGCGCCCAGGCCCAGAGTTCAAGTCCCAGGACCAACCAAAAAAAAAAAATTACCTGCACTGAGCACCTAACACTCTTCTTATGCTGGTTCCTAAACCATTCCGTGTACGATGGCTTACACACAGCGAACTAGTTTAGGGCATGAGGGAAGGCAAACGTAGGCTCTGCACAGACAACACACAGTTTTGCAACAGGGATGAACATCTAAGGGTTCGGGGATCTGCAGGATCTGGGACCCCTTCCCACATAGACACTGAGGCTGCTGTGCTCTTGCAGGGACTCGGGAAAGGGTGCGCACATTAAGCTGCACCGCAGCAGCTGGGTCTGGGGCAGCAGCTGGGTCTGGGGCAGCAGCTGGGTCTGGGGCAGCAGCTGGGTCTGGGGCAGCAGCTGGGTCTGGGGCAGCAGCGGGCTGTGTGGCCCTGCTCTCCCATCTCAGCCATCAGCCTTGGCAGGTCTCGCTTGTGCCTTTGTGGGGCTCCTTGCTGTGAACTGTCTTCTGCAGGGCTCTGATGGTTGCTCTTTGATCTTAGGGGTGCAGGAGAAGTTGGGAGTGATGAACAAAGGCACGGTATATGCCCTGTGGGACTATGAGGCGCAGAACAGCGACGAGCTGTCCTTCCACGAAGGGGACGCCATCACCATCCTGAGGCGCGAGGATGACAGCGAGACGGAGTGGTGGTGGGCTCGCCTCGGGGGCCGGGAGGGCTATGTGCCCAGAAACCTCCTGGGGGTAAGTAGGCACTCCGCGCAGTCAGCTGGCCTTGTTAGCATGTGCCAGAGTCACAGGAAACCCTTGTGGTATGGGACCTGGTTCTGCAGGAGACCAGAGCACGCGCCAGCAGCTGCTCTGCCTGCAGTCAGAACAGGAGGCTCAGGCAGGATCCCTGAAGGTGCCTGGCTATACCCATACCCAGGGAGCGCCGAATCTGACAGAAGCAGAGCACCCGCTAGGGGCTGAGTGCTTTGCTTGGGGTGACCTTCAAAATAACAACTAGACAGCCAGGTGCCAGTGGCTCATGTCTAATCCTAGCTTCTCAGGAGGCTGAGATCTGAGGATCACGGTTCAAAGCCAGCCTGGGCCGGAAATTCCCTGATACTCTTATCATCCAATTAATCACAGAAAAAGCCAAAGTAGTATGATAATTCAAGTGGTAGGGTGCTAGCCTTGAGCAAAAGGAGCTGAGGGACAGCACCCAGGCTCAGAGTTCAAGCCCCTAGACTAGCAAAACAAAAAAACACAAAAACAGCTGGGTGCCAATGGCTTACTCCTGTAATCCTAGCTACTCAGGTGGCTGAGATCTGAGGATTGTGGTTCAAAGCCAGCCTGGGCAAGAAAGACTCTTATCTCCAATAAACCACCAGAAAACCAGAAGTGGTGCTAGCACGTGGCTCAGGTGATAGAGCACTTGCCTTGAGCTGAAAGGCTCAGGGACAGCTTTCAGGCCCAGACTTCAAGCCCCACAACAAAAACAAAACAAAAAAACCCTAGTTCGTGCCTATCGTCACACCCTGATCTAGAATTTTCCGTAGTGAGGTATAATGGTTTACACATGTAATTCCAGCACTCAGGCGGCTGAGGCAGGAAGAATACGAGTTCCAGGCCAACCTGTGCTAAATAGTGAAATTCTGTTTCAAAATACAAATAAATCTCTAGGTAGGCAGGAGGGGGCTGCGTCTTGTCTCCTCCCAGGTGCTGTGGTAGGGCTGGCCTTTGTGAGTCCCTCGTTCGTTTGATAGGCCTTTCTGAACACTGAGGCATGAGCCCAAGCGCAGGTCCCTGCGCTCAGGGTGCGCTTACGTCCTCATGTGGGCCAGCAAAGTGACACTCTCGGGTTTGGTTTGGTGTCCCGACCCGCAGGACGTCAACGAGGGCAGTGAACCTAAGCTAGAAGGAATGAAGGGACAAGAGACACGAAGAATGACAGCAAGACAGGGATTCTGATCAAGCTGCTCAAGCTGCTGCTAAATTTTATTTTTCACACAGCTGTATTTATATGCTTGGAATAAGAAAGCTTTTTCATTGGCCGAAGCAGCTGTAGGATATTTGCTTAGGGCAAGGTGAAAAGGTGGTCGGTCTTTAGCAGCTGCAGGGTGTTTGCTTAGGGCGTGGTGAAAAGGTGGGAGTCTGTAAACTCAGCCTCAAGCAGTTCCAGTGAGATAGTTAAGCCTATTATGTTGAGAGACTCAACTTTTGGCTCCCAACAGTTTGGGTTGTATGTGCCAGTCCTGGGCCTGAGCACTGTTCCTGAGCTTTTTTTTTGCTCAAGGCAAGAAGTGTTCTACTAATGGTCACTGTTCCACTTTGGGTTTTTTGGTGATTAATTAGAGGTAAATCTCACACTTTCCTGCCTGGGCTGGCCTCAAAACCAGTCAGTCCTCAGCCTCCTAAGTAGCTAGGATTCCAGGTGTGAGCCAACAGCACTGGCAGTGATGGAGTTTTTAGGTGGTGTGAAGTGCTGAGGGAAATGGGAACGGGAAACTCAAGGGTAGATCAACTCTTAAATGGAGGGTGGGACGCCTCAGGCACTGGGGAGACCAGCCTTGCCTCTGGGTAGTGCCGGCCCCGCACCTGAGGCCAGTTCCTGCTCAGAGGCTTCTCTGTCCTAACTGGCCCTACTGCTTTCCAGTTGTATCCACGGATCAAGCCCCGGCAGCGGACGCTCGCATAGACCCCCCCGGAGCACCTGTCTCCCAGCCTCCCCGGAGCTGCTGGAGAGGATTCTGCAGCCCCAGAAAGACCTAAGTTAGGACGGTCTCATGGTGCTCATTTTAGCAGACAGCGTCCACAATGTGAATTCTGCACTCCCCAGTCTGCCGCAGCTGGAGAGGCCTTTGCCTCTGAGACAACTGAACTTTGCCAATTACTGTAAATCCAAATAAATATCCAGCTTCCAAAACACCCCCCCATGTTGCCAGTAAGACTCCTGGAACGTCCTCGCCCAGTGGTGCCGGTGAGACCTGAGTCCTGCCTCACCGGCCCCGAAGCTTCCTCCCGTGCTGTGTCCGCTGCCCTTCCACAGGAGCCAGCTGCTGCCAGAGCGCAGCCCCAGCCCGCGCGTCCTCCTCCCACTCCTCCCACGGGCGGGCCGCCCGGTGAACGTGTCCCCTGCGTGGGCAGTTCGCACGTCCTGCTTCCAGCTGGGCCTCACAGGAGCACGCGTGCGTCTCCCTGCACAGGGTGGTCTCAGCCCTCGCAGCGTGAGTTCAGTGAGTGGCGTGGGTGATGGGGTGAGGGCAGCAGGCGGGGCGGGCGCGAGGGCCTGCTCCACTCCTCACCTTCCGGCAGGTTCCAGACTCCCCGTGAGGCAGGTGCTGCCCGGGGTTGGCTGTACAGGCAGGCTTGTTTTTTTTAACACACCAAAACTATTGTTCAAGAACGATCAGAATTGGGTTGGACATGTTTTCTCATTAACACATGGGCCTTGGTTCCCTCTTCGCGCGAGTCTTGTGTATAAATCCACACGGACGCTCTCGGGGCTGTGCTGTGGCCAGCCGGCACCCGGAGCACCCGCTGTCCAGGGTGACACCGGGCTGCCGCTCGCTGTGGAGGCTGCCCCTGCCGTCCCACCGCCACGCCACGCCATGCCACACATGCAGCAGACCACCCCGCACCCGGCTTCCGACCGGGGCAGAGACTCAAGACATCTGGACACAGAGGCAAAGCCTGGCGTGTACTTTCAAAATAGGTTTTAATTGTACGCTTTATGTACAAATTGCTGTACAGTCATCCTAATAAAGTGAAATCGTAAGTAAAAAGTAGAAAAGTCCGCTGGTGGCTTCTGCTTGCTGACATGTCAAAGGACCGAAATCCGGGCAGCCAGCGCGCAGGCTAATAAGGCAAGTGTGGTAAACGGGCCGGTGAAGACAGGCAGGCTGCCCTGCGATCAGAGCCGTGCGCGCCCCACCGACAGGCAGGAACATGGGCAGGCCACAACTTTCCCTAAACCTCAAGGTGCAGGCTACCCTGGAAATGGTTTAGCAGTAGTGAGTTCTATCTGCTCTCTTCATTGAGTACCAACAATGTAATACACAACTCTGAAGGCTGTGAAGCTGCTTATAGCGTTAGTGAACTGTGAGCATATTGCACTAGGTAAGTGGACATTTGCTTGTCCCAGATACTTGAGTTGCATTTCCCAGGACAAGGCCCTGTGGTGCTCGGGCAGGGGCAAGCTGCTGGACCGGTGACCAGATGCCCGCTGAGCTCTGCTCCACACGTGGAGTTAGCTATTGGTCCCGAGATTCATAGAGGAGCTTGGCAGCCTGCAGAGGGACCAAAAATAAAATCACAAAGCACCATCGGTCCTGAGCCTGGTGACAGTTGAGCCTGCGTGCCTTCTACAGAAGCTGCTGTGTGTACCTCAGATATATGACAGAATCTTCTAGAGAAGGCAAGCGTTTCTGTATGCCTACTGACCGGCCTCCTCCTCCCTTCCCCTTCCCCAATGGTACCTTGTGCATGGCCGCCAGCCATGCTGTCGCCTGCCTCTTGCTGGCATTCGCATCCTCTCCGGCCATCAGCCGCAGCTGGGTTGTGCCCTCTGCCCCCGGCACTGTGTACTGCAGGCACATGCCTGTGACCCGAGCACTGCCTGCTAGAGGAGGGAGATGGAAGTCAGGATGTCCAGCGGTGGCCTGGGCACCCACCTGACCCTGTGCTGCTTAAGGAGAGGCCGTGCTGGATGCGTGCACCTGCTCTACAGCAAGCTCTGCTCGCAGGAGGCAGGAAGAGGGGGCAGAGCACCGGGCCGGGCCCTCGTCTAGAATAACTTAGAAACTACCAAGCCTGCCGAGTCCTGCCCTCCACCACGGACAGGCATGCACAGCCAGGGTCGGGCGGGTGGGGGAGCCGGCTTAGGCTCTTCCTGGCCATCAGAAGATACGCCAAGCAGATGGCCACGCTCTCCCGGGTCCACTGCTAGACTCAGCTGGCCATCGCCATCCCTTGCTGAAGCCGGGGCTAAAGCTCAACAGACCACTGATGATGCCCTGCCAGGTGTCACTAGGCCGTAGGCACCCACACAGGCCCATCCTGAGGGCCGGTCTGCCAGACACACCCTCCGACTCTGGACTGCTGCCAGCTGTCCCAGTCACAACTACACAAAGAACAAAAGCGACTGCTGCACGTGGCTGCACCTGCAGCGGCGCCCCGCCTCCGGAGAGCCCTTCAGGCAGACGCAGCTCACCAGTGCAAACAAGGCTGACGCAGCATCGCACTGCGGGGTCTCCCACATAGCCCAGCCCACAGGCAGATGGCTCTGCATCTTGAGCACTCTAAGAAAGCACTGGATAGAGCAGGGCAACAAGTCTGCATGCCCACACTACGCTAGGGCACCAGGCCAGGACTACAGGCCTGCCCTGCAGAGCAAGCGAGAGGCTGTGTGCCTTCACAGGACCAGCCAGAGGCCATCCCTGGAGTGGCCCCTCCTGAGCCTCAGACCCCTGCCCCTGGCAGCAAGCATCTCCAGCCAGCGCGGCACCTCTCGCACACACCACCAGCCCAGCTCCTGCCTCTCCTTCAAGAAGTTGGGAGGGAGCTGCGAGAGTCAAGAGCCCCAGAGGCTGCCGCGGGCGGAGTGAGCAGCTGTGCAGGCAGCGTGGAAGAAGTCTGCTGTGCCCACGCACACCAGTGCCCGCTGGGCGTGGGGCCAGTCACACCTGTGGTCTGCCTTCTGGAAGCTGCCAGACACTGCCAGAAAGCTTCCAACTACCCAGTACTGCTGTGCTCCAGGAGATCACTGAACAGACATTTTCTTTCACTTCTGCTGTATGGCCCGTGTACCCGACTAAAAGAAGGGACCCTGCGTTTCACAGGAACACGGGCATGGACGCCTCATGCACAGAAGCCAAGGGGCGGAGGAGCAGGGCCACGGCATGCTGGGGGAGCAGAGGAGGATGCAGCTGACCTTCAGAGGCAGGAGGGCTCCCTGGGAGGCTGGTGTAAGCGGGAGAGTCCTTTTCTACGTCAGAAGACAGCCAGCCAGTGGAGAGAAAACAACCAAGAGCCAGTCAGCAAACAGCAAGGTGAGTGAGGTCAGGTGGGTTTTCAGGGCCACTGCAGCTAGGACGGGACGCTTCCAGGAGCTGCACGGGACGCAGGGCGCAGGCACCGTCAGGCTGCTACAGCAGGTCTGAGTGCTGCTCCTGGCGCCGGCATGCCACGTCCTCCCAGACCTGTTACCATGAGCGAGGGGCCACAGGTGCGGCGCACCAGGCACGTTTCCTCTCGTCCTAAGGCCACGCACGGGTCAGTTCTAAAACCTGTGACTCAGCTCGGGGCCCCCCAGACAGCGGGCCATTTCAGGTGCAAGTGCAGAACTCGGTCCCCAATGGCAGACTCCCCAGCAAAGAAAGGGCGCGGGCACGCACCTCCAGGAGCGAAGCCTTCGGTGACAATCTGCACCGTGGAGATGTTGGCGATTTCAATTTCATGGTGGCTGTCCCCACCCAGAATCAAGTACCTGTACCAAACCAAAGTGCGGCGGTCACGTGACCGAGGCCTAGGCACTGCACTGCACCGCCCCGCCCCGCCCCGGCGCCTGGGCTCTGGCTCTTACCTCTGGTTGTTGGAAAGACGGCAAACCATAGTTTCGGATTTCTCTGAATTTCCCAGCGTTACGTGGAAAGTGGCTCCTTGAGAGAAAGCAGATGTCCACACATGACCTGGAGCCGCCGCACTCCCTCCCCAGGCCAGACCCCCCGAAAGCCCATCACTAGCCAGAGAGGACACTTCAAGGGCAAGCAAGAAGCCAGCGACCGCTGCTCCAGCTGTGCCTTCCACCGGGCAACAAGGCATTGCTGGGTGAAGGGCCGACAGGTAACAATGGTGCTGCTGCCTGCAAGGCTTTTGCTTTTGCTTGCTCACAAAGCCAGCTGGTGTTTCTCCATCCTTCAAAGAAAAGGCCCCGACCAGACTGAGGTAGCGCCTATTCTTTCCAGCTCACCACTCCAGGACCAAAGTGGCAGAGGAGGCTCTGTGACCCCATGGTGGGGCCCAAACACCACGCGAGGGCGGCGTGCTCACCGCTCAGGAGCACCTTCAGCTGCTTGTCGTAGAACTCCGCCTCCCGGTGGGACACCAGGGCGCACTCGGCACACTGGCGCACGGGGTCCACAAAGCACATGCGCCGCAGCGGCACCTTCTGACTGCAGCACCTGTCGCAGAAGCACTTCCCGCACCGGCGGCAGTGGTGCTGCGCGCAGGGGGGAGGGGCGGTGAGCACCCAGGCCAAGCGCAGACGGCGCTGGCGGCCCACGGCAGCAGGCCTCCCGCCCCGGTACCCAGCTCTCCCCAGGGGGTCTCGCCAAGGCCCCGCTGCCCACCTCACCTTCCTGGTGATGAAGTCAAACTTGGTGTCACACTGCATACATCTTGGACACTGGAAGAGAATGCAGGCAAGTGTTAAAGCCAGCTCCCGCTCAGGAGCTGCTGAGCCAGGCCCGAGGGCACTGGGAGAGCAGAGCCGTCAGCGCCAGCCTCCGCCGCACACGGCCGCACCGCACACGGCCGCACGCACACGGCCGCACCGGCAGCTGGCAAGTCAGGACTGGCTTCGCAGGCTCTAGTCGGAGGCTCATGGGCTGGGTGGGCGGCTCTGGGTCAGCCTGGGTCCTGGCGGAGGGCCCAATGGCCAGACTTCCCACCGCCTCCCTATCACAGTGCCAAAGGCAGCTGAGCCTAGCTGCCCCATCTGGCCTGCTCCTCCTACGGGAGCCACGTCAAGCCCGTGAACTGTCTTGACATCCCAAGCAAGTCACTAGAGCAGGAGAGGCGAATGAAGGTGGAGCAGGAGTCTGTTAATGCAGGGATTCCACAGACAGCCCACGGGAGCCCATGCAGGGAGCTTCTGTTGAGTCCTCGTGTTCATTCCCAGCCTGGCGCTGAGGGGATTTGTGGAAGAGGCTGGAGAACAGGAGCGGAGGGGGTGCAGCATGGTCAGAGCCAGGCCTGGAGGCCGCCTCGAAGATGCCGCTTCATGCAGGGAGGAGACCAGGCCGATCTCCCTCGCTTCCCGGGTGACCTTGCAGATCAGCTTCACTCGGGAGCAGGAAGAGGTGGTCCCCGGCAGGAGTACTTGGCACGTGGACCTGGCACATGCAGAGACGTGCGTGCGTGTGTGTGTGTGTCTGCACTCCGTGCTGCCACCAAGCAGTGAGGCGGGGTCATGTGCCCATACCCCCTCCCAGCCAGTGGGCCTCGGTGCAGAGTGAGCCCCCCTTCAGCTTCTTCAAAGGCAGACCCGCAGAAGCACATTCAGCAGAGTCCTGCTCGGAGGACTGAGTGCTCAGCAACACCTACAGCAGGAACCCTGTTTCCTGGAGATGCTGCTGGGTGCGGTGCAGTGTAGGAGGGAAGCGTGTGAACACTCCGGGCCCTGTCCCCGGGCTCCCTGCCAGGCAGATCTGCGGTGCCTGGGCCTGCGGCAGGCCTGAGAGGCTCAGGGCTGCGACTTGGCCCGCGGGGTCCTGTGCGTCCACGCAGGCCATCAAGGACAGCCCCTGCTCTCTACATCTACCTTCCTCCGTGATCTGTCTAAACACAACTCACAGGCCTGACACGGGCGGCCCAACTCAGGAAGGCTTGTGGTGCTGCCACACAGAGACGGGGGTAACCCAGAGCCTGAACCCAAGAAGCGGACCGCAGCGCAGCTGAGGACGCCCGCACAGGACGCGCGGGCCACGCGGCTCCACAGGCGAGGCGGAGGAGCGCCGGCACTGGGGACGGACCGCCCTGCACCGCCCCCTAGTGGCTCAGGGAGGCAGAGCCCAGGTGAAGCCTGTGGGCGGCGGGTCCTGGCTCTGGAAGTGTTCCGGCCACCACGTGTGCCCTGAGCCCCTTCGCTGAAGGGGTCTGGCCATGAGCCATGAGCGTAGGGCACTCTTATAGTGACAGTGCTGACTGTCCCCAGCTCTGTGCACTGGCGCCCGCCTTTCCACAGCCAAGACAAAGCCTCCAGCCACGGGAAGGACCCGAGTCCCAGGGCAGCCCCTGGCACTGGGGGAGAAGGGCACCCATGAGCAGAGCTGCTGGGTGCCCCCATGTCGGGGACTGGCCCTGGCAGCATATAGTGTCCTGGAAACAAGTGCAAGGGAAAACCCACAGTGACCCAGCCATGGGGGGTGGGAGGGAAAGGGGGACCGGAGGAGCTGGAGGCCAGGACTCAGCTGAGCAGCTGGGGAGAGGAGCCACAGCTTCGTTTCGCTGTGGTGGGCGGAACTGGGCAGACAAGACCTGAAGTAGGGGTCACGCTTTTTTCCGTTGTGGTAGTGAGAACCAAGGTGCTTGTGTGTGACTGCAGCACGGTCCACAGCCGCCCCTCCCCCACCCCTCCCCTCCCCCATCCCTCCCCTCCCCCACCCCTCCCCTCCCCCACCCCTCCCCTCCCCCACCCCTCCCCTCCCCCACCCCTCCCCGGCAGAGGTGAGAGCTTGACTTTGGGGCAGTACTTGGGCTTGAACTCGGCCTCCAGCCTTTTTTTTCCTCCTTTCCTTCCTTCCTTCCTTCCCCCTCGCCCCCCCCCTCCCCCCCCTCCCCCTCCTCCTCCTCCTCCTTCGGGTGCTGGTGTTAAGGCTTGAACTCAGGGCCTCAAGTTGATGGTCTTTTTATAGCTAAGGCTCTACCACTTGAGCCAAAATCCTGCTTCAATCTCCAGCCCTTTTAAGAGCTATTGTGTATATGTGTCTGTCTGTACTGGAGCTTGAACTCAGGACCTGGACCCTGTCCCTGAGCTTTTCTGCTCGAGACTGGCCCTCTACCACTGAGCTACTGCTCCATTAAAAGCCATGAGGCTTTACTGCCAGGGCTGGCTCCAAACCTCGATCCTCTGATCTCAGCCTCTGAGTGGCTAGGATTGAAGCGTAAATCACCAGCCCCCAGCTAGTGAGTTCCTATCTTGAAAACATAAAGGCTGCGGTATCTCTCAAATGGTGAGAAATGGCTCAATCCTAAGTACTGCCAAAAGAAACCAACTCAAAAAGACAAGATTAGAAATGGCCACTGTAAGACAGAGCCCAACAAAAGGGCTCAGATCTTTTATCAGAGTGATGGGAGTCCCAGCGTTGATTCGGCGCAGGGAGCTGGCGGTTCCCGGGACTGAGGCTGCAGCGGGACCCCGGTTCTCCCGGCTGTGGCAACAGGGCGGGCAGGAGCACACCAGCGCCCGCATTCTCCCAGCACAGGCCCTCTGGCCTGGAAGGGCAGGTCCTCACAGAGCAGGGCCTGATCCTGAGCCTCCGCTTCAGCTGTCACCCGCCATCTTCACTGTGGCTGGCCAGAAACCCCACGTGTCCTGGAGACCCCTACGCGGCCCCATAGCCTCTCAGCCAAGTACAGGGCGTCAGCTGCTTCTCTGCGCCCCTCTGCGCTCTGCCCCCGGCCTGTGGACCCCTTGGACGGTGGAGTTTCTGGGCCAGCGGTTACACAACACCATGGGACAAAGGGCAGCATCGCAGAAACTCCCAGTATCAACCAGTGATTTTGTTTGTCCAAGATGGAGATCTGCAGCCCCTGGGCCTGCAGGTGCCTCTGAAGGTGCCCAGGTCCACCGCACAGTGTGCGGGAGGCCGGGAGGCCAGAGGCGGGCTCGGTGGCCCTTGCGCCTGAGGCATCGCGGTGGAGGTGTAGCACTCTAGGAGGCTGGGGACCAACTCAGCTTCCCTGGTTGCCCTCCCCTCCCCTCCCGCCCAGCCCTGGGTGCTAAGCCTTTCTGCTCTGCATGCTCGGCATCCACAGGCTTTGCCTCGGCCCAGGGCCTTCCTCCCTTCCCCCCACCCCTCCCTACGCCAGCCCAGGCCAGAAGAATCTGCTAAAGCAAACTCCACAGAGCTGACTAGCTCCCCGAAACCACGTGCTTGTGTCCAGGGGAGACACGGAAGCATTCCCTGGGCAGTGTTCTATTATTCTAAATGACTTACTCAGAAAATGAATAATTTACCAGGTGCAGGTGGCTCCCGCCTGTCATCCTAGCTGCTCAAGAGCTACTCAGGAGGCTGAGATCTGAGGATCACAGTTCAAAGCCAGCCCAGGCAAGAAAGTCTGTGAGACTTCTCTCCAATTAACCAGCAAAAAGCCCCAAGAGTGGCTCAAGTGCACTAGCCTTGAGCAAAAAAGTTAAGGGACAAGGGACAGTGCCCAGGCCCTGGGCTCAAGCTCCAGGACTAGCACAAAAAAAAAAAAAAAAAAAGGAAAGAATTTTTTAGACACTACTTTTCTGTTGATTTTATTAATGAAAAATTTTCGCTGGGTACTAATAGCTCACACTTGTCATCCTAGCTACTCAGGAGGCTGACACCTGAGGATCTCGGTTCAAAGCCAGCCCAGGCAGGAAAGTCTGTGCGACTCTTATCTCCAATAAACCACCAGAAATCTGGAAGTGGCGCTGTGGCTCAAGTGGTAGAGCACTCGCCTTGAGCTGAAGAGCTGAGGGACAGCGCCCAGGCCCAGAGTTCAGGCCCCACGACCGACCAAACACAAAGAAAAAATGTGTTTGTCAACAGCAAGTTAACACGCAAAGGGGACGAATCGAGGGTGACGGGAAGTCCCGCCCCACAGCCACACCGGAGTCAGCGACAAGCAAGCGCGCCGGCGGCCAGCGGCGGCCTGCACTGCGGCGGCAGCCAGGCGCAGCAAACGCCGCCCGTGTCACCGGGCGTCACCCTGTCACCCGTCACGGGGCTCTGGCGGGAAGGCCATCCCAGCAGCACACCATCTAGAACCGACGCCTGCACGCTGACCCAGCAAGACAGACGACCGGTGCACGAGAGGTGGGTGGACCAGGGCGGGCGCGCGCGCGGGACGGCGGGGGCGCGCGCGGGGGGACGGAGGGGGCGCGCACGCGGGACGGCAGGCGGGTGCACTGCACGGCGGGGGCGCGCGCGGGACGGCGGGCGCGCGCACGGGACGGGACGGCGGGCGCGCGCTCCAGTGAGGCTGGCTGCTCTCCCCCCAGGCCAGCCGGGAGGGCGCGACGGCTGCGCGTGAAGGCCGAGCGGGCACAGCGCTGTCCCTGCAGGGTGAGGGGCGGGCAGCGGGAGCCAGACGCTGCGGGAGCCAGACGCTGCGGGCTCAGCTTCTGCCCGCACCTCCACCTCCACCCCGAGGACGCTGCCTGCAAGCCGGAGGCGGACACGGCGGAACCTCGGCCGCAGGCCCCACAGAAGCCAGTCGTGTAATTTTTAGATGTATTTTGATGTCCCTTTATTGAAAGACCATCATTTTCAAGGGCAAGAACGCAACTTCTACAAATATAAAATGAAATTTCAAACCCTTACTAGCCAGTGTGGGACCAACCCCGTATTAAAGGCCCAGTTCAAAGTAAGATCCCACCAGTGTGGCGGCGCACACCTGTAATCCCGGCTGCATGGGAGGAGGGGGTGGGCTTCAAGCCAGCCAGGAGAGAACGTTCATGAAACCCCATCTCTGTCAACAAGTGGGAGTGCAGTGGCACCTGTTATTTCCAGAAATGGAGGCAGTAGATAGGAGGATCTCAGGATCTAAGCCTGGCCCTTCACAAAAGCCTGGGGGCGTTGCTCAAGTGGTAGAATATAGGGCCTGTGTAGTTCAGGGCCCAAGTTCAAACTAATGAACAGACACATACAGGGGCCATAAGGGACGAAGCCATGGTCTCGGCCTTTATCTGGCCTGGCCTCCTTCCCAGGACAAGCTTCGTTTGAGTCTCCTGGACGAGGGCCATTGGCCTTGGTATTGGTTGTCAAAATAATTCACAGTAGGAAACCCCTCTCAGCCAGAAGGAACAGATACCCAGCAAGCCTTTCGGCTGCGGCAGAAACTCCGGGCCCAGTCCTCAGGCGGCTGCACCTGGGGCGGCTCGGCAGCCTCACAAGGTAGCCACCAGGCACACTTCACCGAGTGCAAAGTCCCAAGTCCCAGCCCTGCCCCCGGCCCCAGCGCCCCACTCCGCAGGGGGCTAGGTCTGACACAAGCTCCAAACCCCACTCTGTCCCAGCAAGCTGGCTCGGTGGGTTCTCAGTGACCAAGCAGAGCAAAGGCCTGGACTGGACTGGACTGGACGGCAGAGCTCGCTCTCCCACTGAGGGCCGGGCCTCCAGGCTGCCCCCACCGGCCCCTCCCACCTGCCAGAGCCGCTGCAGAACTCCCAGTCCGCTACCTCTCTCGGTGCCAGCTTTCTCCTCCCCCGGCCTGGGCAGCCTTCCGTCCCCTTCCCTCCTCAGCCTGGCCCTCCCTTCTCCTCCCCTCCCCAGCAGCTGGGTGCCACCTTCACAGCAAAAAAAAAAAAAAAAAAAGCAACAGCAAGCCAGGCTCACGCCTGTCATCCTAGCTACTCAGGAGGCTGAGATGTGAGAATCGCAGTTCAAAGCCAGCCAACGCCAGCCCGGGCAGAAAAGTCTATGAGACTCTTACCTCCAATAAACCACTAGAAAACGGGAAATGGTGCTGTGGCTCAAGCGGTAGAGCACTCACCTTGATCCAAAGAGCGCAGGGTCAGCGCCCAGGCCCAGAGTTCAGGCCCCATGACCAACCAAAAAAAAAAAGCCCAAAGTAGAGACAGCTGGAGCGGTAGAGCGCCAGCCTTAAGTGAAGAAGCCAAGTGAGAGCTTGAGACTGAGCTCAAGGCCCAGTACCAGCACAAAACAAAAACGTAAAACAGCCTTGTCGTCCAAACTGCACCTATTCTAAGTTCCCCAAGAAAACACTTCAGCAATATCTGGGCCTCTATGTCCCCCCAAAAACCATCAAATCTAAGACTTTCTGCAAGCTAGGCAAGCCTTCTACACTGAAGTACATCACAGCCTTCAAAATACACTTTCTAAATCTTAGAGTTTCATGAACTCAGATTCTAGGGCTTTCTTCCTTACTCATAATCAGGTTGGGGGGCAGGGGGTGTGGGCACACTGCACCCTTCCAAGGTGGGGACACAGTCTGTCACCGAGGGGAAGCATGCGGCCCGTCCACCTCTGCAGCCACCCTGGGCTCCCGAGTCTGGGTGGAGCCCCAGGCCCTCCGCCCAGATCAGTGCCCACACCAGCAACAGAGAAAGGCAGCTTCGGGGGAAAATGACGCGGTCACCCAGGTAATGCTGCAGTATGACCACTGTGAGCCCACGCACCGTCTGGGCCACGCGTGTGTCTGTGCCATGCAGCCGAAACCACGAGTGCTCACGCCGGCACGTGTAAAATACATGCTTTTCCTGTCCACTTCACTTATTTATGTTGTCGGTCATGGGGCTTGAACTCTGGGCCTGGGCGCTGTCCCTCAGCTCTTCAGCTCAAGGCGAGCGCTCTACCGCTTGAGCCACAGCGCCACTTCCGGCTTTCTGGTGGTTTATTGGAGATGAGAGTCTCACGGACTTCCTGCCCGGGCTGGCTTTGAACCGCGATCCTCAGATCTCAGCCTCCGAGTAGCCGCCGGCGCCCGGCTCCGTTTGAAGTTTTCCTTGAAAGATTTCAGCGGCCCAGCCGCGACGTCCCGAGTTCAAACCCAGCACCGCCCAGAGAAACAAGGTGCTTAAACGCCCGGCCGAGACGACCGTGTGCGGAGCCGGGGAGGCCGGGTGCGGGTGGCGCCCCGGTCACCCCGGCTGCTCGGCAAGACCTCGGTTCAAAGCCAGCCCGGGCGGGAAACGCCGACGACGTCCCCA
The DNA here is from genome assembly GCF_019054845.1 of Dipodomys spectabilis. Taxonomy (NCBI): domain Eukaryota; kingdom Metazoa; phylum Chordata; class Mammalia; order Rodentia; family Heteromyidae; genus Dipodomys; species Dipodomys spectabilis. The sequence goes on along the minus strand of NW_024870889.1, from coordinate 1,784,978 downwards.
GCTGCGGGTCCTCGGTGCGAAATGCGCCCCGTCCCGGGCCGGGCCTGGGGGGCCGGCGCAGCCGTGACCCGGGCCCGGCCCGCCGCCCGCCGCCCGCCGCCCGCGCGCCAAGCCCGGGGCGGAGGAGCCGCGGCCGCGCGAACCCCACCCGCTGGCACCCGGCCGCGGCCCCGGGCGCAGCCAGCCCGGAGGGCCCGGGCTTCGGGAAGGGCCCACGCGGGACGCGGCCGGGCGAGCACCGAGGGGCCCCGCGGCCGCCCGGACCCGGGCCAGCGGGACCCGGGTGGGGCGGCGGGGCCGGAAACCCAGCCGCGGCCCGGCGCCCGAGAGCGGGGGGGAGGCCCGCGGGGCTCGGGAGGGGCCGGGCGCGGCGGCCGGGACGCACCTCCTTGTCCGGGACCCACTGCGGCTCCTCCAGGCCGAACGGGCTTCCGAAGGCGCGGTGCTCGGGCACCATGCGCAGGCCGCTGGGAGAGCGCACCAGCTTCTTGGCGTCGCGGCGGGCCGCCACCCCCGAGGACATGTCGCCTCCGCCACCCTCGCGCTGGGCCCCGCTTTCAGCCGGGCGGCACCGGACGGCACCGTCCGCCCCGCCCCGTCCGCGTGCGCGCGGCTGACAGCACCAGCGCCCAATCGCCAGCCCCGGCCCGTAGCGCGGACCAATCGGACCCCGGAATTCTCCTTAGCACCGCCTTCTCCAGTCGCACCAGGGACCCACCCCGCTACCGTGCGGCCGTCCGCCAATGAGCGGCGAGGACCTGCCGGGGCTAGCCCCGCCTCCGCAGAGGCGATTGAGATGTGCAATTGGTCAGCTACTCGGCTCCCTCGGCGCTGCCTTGCTCCTGATTGGCTTGGCCTACTCAAAGTTCTGGGCACTCATTGGACGAGGAGGCCGAGAGGGGCCGGCCGCGCCAAGAAGTTGAGGAGCGCCGCAGACGTGGAAGTTTGGGCGGCCGGCGCTCCGCGCGTGGCGGGCGGGAGCGGAGCGGAGCCGAGGGGAGTGGGGCGGCGGGCGAGGCTCCCTGAGGCGGCACCGGGCGGCCGCGTCGGTCCCGGCGGCTGAGGCAGGCCCCTGGGCCGCCGGTGAGGCCCGGGCGAGGGCGCGGGCCGGTCCCGGCTGCCGTCCCGGGGAGGGGCGGGGCCTCCCCGCGGCCCGGGCCGCCGCCTCCGCGCCGCTGTCCCGCGTGCAGCCCGGCCGCCCGCGGGGCTGAGCCGGTGCTGAAGAAGAGGACTCTCCGAGAGGGCAGCAAGGCCTGGGGTCAGCGCCCGGCACACAGAGGTGGGGGCCGGGCGCGGGGAGGGGTGTCCCGAGGAGCGGGGGTCCCCGGGGCGGGGGGGGTCCCGAGGAGCGGGGGTCCCCGGGCCGGGGGGGCTCCCGAGGAGCGGGGGTCCCCGGGCCGGGGGGTTCCCCAGGGGCTGGGGTCCCCAGGGGCGGGGGGGGTCCCGAGGGGCTGGGGTCCCCAGGGGCGGGGGGGGTCCCGAGGAGCGGGGATTCCCCGGGGCGGGGGGGGGGTCCCGAGGAGCGGGGGTCCCCAGGGGCGGGGGGGTCCCGAGGAGCGGGGATTCCCCGGGGCGGGGGGGGGGGGTCCCGAGGGGCTGGGGTCCCCAGGGGCGGGGGGTCCCGAGGAGCGGGGATCCCCGGGTCGGGGGGGGTCCCGAGGAGCGGGGGTCCCCAGGGGCGGGGGGGTCCCGAGGAGCGGGGGTCCCCAGGGGCGGGGGGGGTCCCGAGGGGCGGGGGTCCCCAGGGGCGGGGGGGGTCCCGAGGGGCTGGGGTCCCCAGGGGCGGGGGGGGTCCCGAGGAGCGGGGGTCCCCGGGCCGGGGGGGGGTCCCGAGGAGATCCCCGGGCCGGGGGGGGTCCCCAGGAACGGGGTCACGGGGCGGGGGGGGGGGGTCCCCAGGAACGGGGTCACGGGTCGGGGGGGCTCCCGAGGAGCGGGGATCCGCAGGGGCGGGGGGCACGGGGTGGGGGGAGTCCCGAGGAGCGGGGATCCCCGGGGCGGGGGGGGTCCCCAGGGGCGGGGGTGCCCAGGAACTGGGGCACGGGGCGGGGGGGGGGGTCCCAGGGGCGGGGCCCTGCGGCCGACTCCGAGGCAGGGGCCCCTGGGGGGGGAAGGGCCGCAGCCGCCCTCCTCGGCCCGCTGTCCAGTGGATTTGGAGGGCCGCCAGGCCTGGGCCTCCGCGCGTTTCCTGTCCGGCCTGGGCACCCACAAGGTCTGCGGGCCCCAGCAGGGAACGCGCCCTCCAGGCCTGCGGCGCTTGCCGGTCCTGCCCACAGCGGCCTCCCGGTGTGTCCCCGGCCGGCTCAGCCCAGCGTTCACCGGCCACCCGGCCTCAGCAGTGCTGGGAGGACGCAGGTACAGGAAGTCTGCCCACGCGTGCTGTCCAGGCCGGGCCACATCTGCACTGTCAGGACCCCTCAGCCACCACCCAGCCGACCCCATGCCTGCCCCCTCCCCGCCAGCTAGAGGTTTGGGAGCACAATGGCTTTGTGGACAGGCTTGCCAGACCGTCGTCTCGTCGGAGTCCCGCACAGCCAGCCTAGGCGGGAAGGGCAGTCCGTGGGCGCCCCAGGCCTGCCTGCAGGAAGCACCCTGCAAAATCCCATGCTTCCTGTTCTTTCCAGAAGCCCCAAGGAGACATTTGAGACACCACACTGGGGAATGCCACGCACACTGGGGAATGCCACGCACACTGGGTGGAGCGCAGGTGTGCATCTCTCGGCTTCCGTGTGGCCCACTGGCAAGGTGAGCAGGCGCCAGAAGACGGGCACTCAGTCCGCTCTCCTTTGGGGAAGCGTGGTCAGCTGGTTCTCAGGCACCAGAGTGTCCCAGGCTTCTGACCTGGGAGGTCATTCTTGGAGGCCAGAGACACTGACCACGGTGTCTTGCTGCCCACAGAGAGAGCGAGGAGCACCCTGAAGGTGAGCACTCCCACAGGGGGTCAGTCTAGCCCCGGGGAGTTAGGGGCCTGGCAGGCGATCCACTGAGGAGATGGATTTGGATCAGCTGGACCTGAACCCCAGAATTATTGCTGCAGTCAAGAGAGGTATGCTTGGGCCTGGGAAGGTGGCTCAGTGGTAGAGCGCTTGCCTTGCATGCCTGAGGCCCTGGGTTCCATTCCTCAGCACCATATAAGCAAAAAGGAAAAAAGCCGGAAGTGGCGCTGTGGAGCTGAGGGACAGCGCCCAGGCCCAGAGTTCAGGCCCCATGACCGGACCCCCCCCCCCCCCAAAAAAAAGAGAGAGGTATGCTCCCTTGCTGAACTGCTGGTGGCTTGGCTGTTCCCCAGCCTTGCTTGTATGCTGCCTTTTCTGTGTGTTTCCTGCTGATTCTCCCCCTGCACTGTAGAAGGTCTGTCAGACACAGTGGCCTCAGTCCAAGCTTTCGAGAGGCTGGACAGGTCACCTGCTGGGTCCCGCCAGGGAGCCTCCCTCCTGGCACACCCTACCTCTGTAGCTCCCGTCCACCGGCCCCAGGCTGGCACGTAGCTGCGGTTCCAGCCCCCCGCATCTCATTCATCTCCCAGGGTGGCTGTTGGGATGACAGTTGCTTGCAGGTACAGACACTACACCGTGACCAGCACAGTGCTGGTGGCAGAGTGCCAGGTCTGTGCTGCACTCAGTCACGTCGTTGGTTTCCTGTCCTGCCTATAGCATGATTGCAGCATGGTTGCTGCAGCTATAAACACCTTGGGAACAGAAGGCCCTTGTTTCTCTCCTGTATCCTATCTATCAGAAAATGAGTCCTGGCCGGGCGCTGGTGGCTCACGCCTGTAATCCTAGCTACTCAGGAGGCTGAGATCTGAGGATCGCGGTTCAAAGCCAGCCCGGGCAGGAGAGACTGTGAGACTCCTATCTCCAGTAAACCGCCAGAAAACCGGAAGTGGCGCTGTAGCTCAAGTGGTAGAGCGCTCGCCTTGAGCTGAAGAGCTGAGGGACAGCACCCAGGCCCAGAGTTCAAGCCCCACAACCAACCAAAAAAAAAAAAAAGAAAGAAAAGAAAATGAGTCCTGAGGGGCCAGCCAGGGCACCTACGCCCCACTCCACCCCCACCCCACTCCACTGAGCCGTGGCTCAGTACTTTTGACTGAAAAGCACCCCGTGGGCCTCCATGCTGCAGCCGGCTGCATGGCTGCTGCTTGCCCTTTCCAGGCATCCTGTGTCGTGGTCCGGGCTGACAGTGTAACTGCAGCCTTCGACATGTCTGTTAGGAAGGCAGTTACAGAACCGTGTTTGCTTCTATTCTCCTGCGAGCCCTGCGCTCCTCCTCAATGAAGTTGTTTCATTTTGCTACTTTTTGGATTGACCAAATGTATTTGCAACATGTGTCTTTCTATTTGTTTAAAAGTAGAAGACTGGGGATGTGGCTCAGTGGTGGAGGCTCGCCTAGCATGCATGAAGCCCTTGGTTCAGTTCCTCAGCACCACGTACACAGAAAAAGCCAGAAGTGGTGCCTTGAGCAAAAGCTCAGGGACAGCCCAGGCCCTAAGTTCAAGCCCCAGCACTGGTGAAAAAAATTAAAACTTAAAGAAAAAAAGTAGAAGTAAATCTAAGCCCAGGATGAATTTATCACCTAGCGCATGGTGCTTTGTTCTGACCCTGGCCCAGTGCTCTGTCTGGTCCTGGCACCCCGCCAGCCCCTCCCTGCTCAGCCAGCCCCAGGTGCCTCCGGCCTGGCTTGCTGATGCAGCACTGGTTCCCTCCCTGCCTCCCTCCCTTTTCTTCTAGGGACCGGCCCTGGGGCTGGCACATGCAAAGGCTACACCAGGCCCAGAGCTCTGCTGGTTTGCTTTTTTTATCCTGTTTTGCTCGACTGGCTTGGAATTGCTCAGACTAGACTAGAACTTTTTTTTTTATTCTTATTTTTTTATTACCCCCCCCACCCCCACCAAAGTTAGACTAGAACTCTTGAGCTCCGGTAATCTTCCTGGGCACCTCCCAAGTAGCTGGGACTGCAGGTGCCCAGCAGCGTTGCCTCTTATGGCTGGGACGGGGGGGGGACGGCCTCTGGGACTTCTCCACCTCTGGTGGTGGCTGCTGCACGTGGTCACAGGTGCAGGGTGCACGGCTGGCTGTCAAGATTTCCTCGGGCCTTGAGGGGGGCTTGGACCCCCCACCCCAGCCCTGGGTCTCAGCTCCTCACCAGCTCCAAGCTTGCTATTTTCCCCATGGTGCTGTAGTCTGACCTTTCCTGTGACTGATCTGTGTAATTTCAGCCAAACTGAAGTCAGTAAAGGAGGTTCTGCATTTTTCTGGACCAGACTTGCAGAGAATGACCGGGCTGTCCAGCCCCGACGTCCAGCACTTGCTCACAGCAGCCTCTCTATGGCTCCGAGGACCCCACACCCTGACAGGTAAGCTGGAGGGCCGCCTTGCTGGCTGACATGTGGACCCGTCACCAACCTGGTGTGGGTGCATAAGCAGTGGCCTGTGGCCAGTCCCGGCCTCCTCACCCTGTGGCTGCAGGACTGTGGTCGCAGCGTTCTGTCAGGACGCTGCGGGTGGGAACGCAGCGTTCTGTCAGGACACCATGGGTGGACAGGGGGAAGGCTGAAAGGCCTGGCCCATGGTCCCGAGGCTGTTTCCTCACTGTTCTCCGGTGCAAGGAGGGCTGGGGCAGTACTGAGTGAGCTGCTGGCTTGGTGGGGGGTAGAAGGTTGCACATCTGACCCTGGCCCACCCCACAGCCCTGCACCTGTTCCAACAGAAGGAGCGCTTCCCTGTGCAGCACCAGCGCCTAAGTCTGGGCTGCCCCGTGCTGGACCGGGTCCTGGGCGGCGGCCTGCCCCTGGGCGGCATCACGGAGCTTGCGGGCTGCAGCTCGGCAGGGAAGACCCAGCTGGCACTGCAGCTGAGCCTGGCTGTGCAGTTCCCACAGCAACACGGAGGCCTGGAGGCTGGTGAGTGGCGAGCCCTTGAGGAAGGCAGGGCTCCGGCCAGGCCCGGTGGGTCTCAGCCCTGTCCTGGGTTGCTTCTCCTTGGTGGGTGAGGACCCCTCCAGGGCTGTTTCCTCCTGTGAATGAGGGGGAAGCAAGGCTGGCCAGGATTACCACCAGCACTCAGGCATGGCCCTGGGGTTCTTGCAGCGTCAGTGGAAGTGTCCTGAACCTGTGCTCACAGGCTCACGTGGCCTGCAGAATACATGGCCACAGCATCAGAAATGAAGGCAAAGACGGTGACATTCTCCCGCGGGTGAGGACTGAGGGTGGCTGAGGCAGCCGCCCCACGGTGACACTCTGAAGCCTGCAGCAGCCAGCGTGGCTCAGCTCCCCACCGCGGGGCCAAGATCCTCGCCACTGTGGATGCCACTGTATCTGAACCCTGAACGAGGCTCTGCCCCACACAAGCCGGCCCCTCTCCCAGCACCATTCTGTCCCCCAAAGCCACGGCAGCAGCTCCCACGCCCACACGGTGTGGGGAGGGACCCACACTTCTGGCTTTAGTGAGCTGAACATCTCTCATACATGCTGGCCACAGCAAAGTCGTCTTTGCAGATGTCTGTTAGGTCCAATGCCACTTCAAAACCACCTTGTATTGAGTTTTATGAACTCATGTGTTTTGAAGACAAATCCCTTACCAGGCGGGTCTTTTCTCTTCCAGAGGTTTGTCTTATCTCAGTAGGGTTCTTTAAAGCACTTTTTTTTTTCCCCAGTCATGGGGCTTGAACTCAGGGACTGAGTGCTGTCCCCTAAGCTCTTTTGCTCAAGGCTAAGCCACAGCACCATTTCCAATTTTCTGGGGGTTAATTGGAGATAAGAGTCGCAAGGACTCTCTTACCCAGGCTGGCTCTGAACCGCCATCCTCTGATCACAGCCTCCTGAGTCACTAGGAGTACAAGTTGGTGCCACCAGCATCCAGCTATTTTTCATGTTTTGAAGTTCGGTTCTTTTTCATTGGTCCCTGTGGCTTTTGGTGTCATTTATTTAGAACAAACTGCACTCAGGTCATTTTCTTCTATAAGTACTGAGAGCTTGAACTCAACCTCATCTATTGGAAGAGACTGTTTTTCCCTGCCCTGGATCACTGTGGCATTCCCATACTAGATCCCTGTGACATCCCACACTGGATCACTATATCCTCACCCTAGATCACTATGACATACTACAGTAGATGACCGTGACATGCCACACTGGATCACTGGCACCAGATCACTGCAGCACCCCACACTGGATTGCTGTGTCCTCCTCACACTGGGTCTCTGTGGATCATTGAGACATCTTCACTGAGCGTCCCTTGCCCATGAACTCAGGGTTTCTTGATGAGCTGTCAGCTGCATGGCTCCCCACGTCCTCTGATGCCGTTTCTGGGCCCAAGCCGTGCATTGCTGAAACGCTGTTCAGGCTTGGTGTCCCATCTGAAATCACCACGAAGACCTTGGCCTCATGGAGTGGCTGGAATGGCAGGGAGCCTTGCAAGGTGCAGAGGGAACACAGGTCCCACTGGACTCTCCCTGGGCCTGAGGCTCTGGGGGAGGGATGTGGCCTGAAGCATTGGTAACCAGTCCACTCCCATCCCCGACCAGGGAGGGGAAGCAGAACTAGGCAAGCAGGGCAGCCTACCTGTGGCCATTCTAGCCAGGCCAGGGAACATGTGCCCAGTACCAGAACTGGAGACCTATCTATTGCTACCAGAGGACCACCTGGCCCTTGGGGGCCAGCTCTGGCATGACCTTCCTCAGGAGATGGAAAGCCAGAGGTTGGGACTGGAAACAAGGCAGCACGTGCATTTGATTTGGTGGCAGCAGAGGTATAGTTCGGGTTCCTGGGCTCATCACTCTCCGCCCCCCAGGGGCCGTCTACATCTGCACGGAGGATGTCTTCCCCAGCAAGCGACTGCAGCAGCTGATCGCACAGCAGCAGCGGCTGCGGATGGATGTGCCAAGCGAGGTGGTCCAGAAGATCAAGTTCAGCAACCACATCTTCATCGAACACGCAGCAGATGTGGTAAGTGTGCCCTGCCCGCTGGGGCGGGCGCGGCAGACCTGCCGTGGTGATTATCAGCACAGGAAGAGGTGACAGGGTCGGGAGCAGGCAGGGTGGGCCGACGAAGGGGCACAATTCAGATGGTGAAGGGAGTCCTTCCTAGGCAGGAAGGGAGCTCTATGTGCAATATGAACACAGAAATGACACGGTGCAGGGTACACCCACCAGGTACATCGCTGTGGCTGCAGAGCCACTGAGAAGAGCTGTTATGAGAAGACGTTCAAGTCAAAGAATAAGGTGTATAAACTTTTAATTTTTAAAAAATGTACAGTAAATACATTATCACACAACATGGGGGACCTAACACAGCTGACACGGAGAAGCCTGGCAGATGCAGGATACAGATGTGTCTGGTCTCCTGGGCAGGTGGCGGGCCACGTCCGACGCTGTGCTTTCAGGACCTCCTGCCCCAAGCAGAGCGTTACTGAGCCCTGCCTGCATTCCGGTCAGGAGAACCTAAGTGAGCACTGCAGGCTCCGGGCCCAGGGCCCTCCCAGCCTTGCCCTGGCCGTCACGGGGCCAGCTCCAGGGCCACACATAGCGCCACCATCCTGGCATCCTACAGCAGGCCAGGCTGGGTCACTGCAAGAGAAGACCATAGATGAGGCTGGGCTGCTGCACGGGGGGGGGGGGGGGGGGGGGGGGGGCTCCCCCTCTTTCCAGAATCTGCTCAGACCCACAATGGCTAGATGCATTCCTCCTCACAGTCAGCCTTGGGGCCACACCTACCCCCCTAGCCACCTGTGCGCTAAAGCCAATGGCCATCCCCACTGCCTGGCCCTGGCGGGGAGAAGACACTCACGTTGGCATCTTCTAGGCTGCTGCTGTCGTTCTCCACACACAGAGGGTCCGCTGGGGACGCCCTGAGGAAAAGCACAAACTGAGTTTCACCCCGGCCCTCAGCAGCCCTCAGCACTGCCTGGCTGGTTGGCCCAGATGTATCTGCAGGCCTAAAGCGTGAGGCTCCTCCGCTGTGTCTCAGGCCTGCTCTCCTCCGTGGGGGCCACCCGGCACTGGCCATGCCCTGCTCTCCAGAGTGGTCTGAGCCTTCAGTCAGGGCTGCCAACCTGGACAGCAAGAGGCTGGCGCCAGGCGGGAATGAGAGCAGCCTCAGGGCACTGGCACCGGCTTGCAGGGCCTCCCCTCACCCGGCCTCCCTTGGAGGTGAGGCTAGGTTCAGGGGCCCCCAGCACCTGGTGTAAAGCTCCCCCCAGAGACGGGTGAAAATTGCATGGACGGGTACAGACCCACAGGGAATGGGGGAAATGGTTCCTGGCAGCTGTGCCGACTGCCCAAGGGTATCACCAGGAGGCCTCACATCCTTGGAGCCTTTGGGAGGAGCACGCAAGCCCAGGCTCAAGGAGCCATAAAGCTGCAGACCAGAGGGCCAGCCGGTCACTTAGACAACACCTGGTGAGCCAGTGGCAGCCGTGCTGTCCCCCCTTGCAGGACACCTTGCTGGAGTGTGTGAGGAAGAAGGTCCCCGTGCTGCTGTCAAGGGGCATGGCCCGATTGGTAGTCATCGACTCCGTGGCAGCTCCGTTTCGCTGTGAGTTTGACAAAGAGGGCCCCGCCCTCCGGGCCAGGCATCTACAATCCCTGGGGGCCGAGCTGCGCAGGCTGAGCAGCGCCTTCCAGGCCCCGGTGCTGTGCATCAACCAGGTGGGTGAGGCGGCAGTTTGCCCAGATGCCCAGGGCGATGGGGAGGGGGTGCAAAGGGGACTTCAAGGGGCTCTGGTCATGATATGGAAAACCAGGGGACCCTCAACTACTGCTGCCCCACCCCATTGGACTCTTCCAGGTGACGGAGGCTGTGGAGGAGCAGGGCTTGCTGCCCTGCCTACCAGGGTGAGTGCCCATACCTGGGGGGGGGGGGGGCAGCACTGGGCGTGGCCAGCAGTGAGTAGGCACCTGGGGGGCGGGGCGCTGGGGGAAGAAGGGTTGCAGCCAGCCTTTGCCAGCAGCTCTTCCCTGTCATGTCTCAGACCCTGGGACCCGCGCCTCTCTCCAGCCCTTGGTATCGCCTGGGCTAACCAGCTTCTGATGAGACTGATGGCTGACCGTGTCCGCACACAAGAAGCCGTCCCGGGCTTGCCCGGTGGCCTGACCCGGACCCTGAGGGTGCTCTTTGCCCCCCACCTGCCTCCTTCCTCCTGCTCCTACACAGTCGGCTGTGAAGGGGTGCGAGGGGCCATGCCCAGCTAACACACCAGTATCTGTGGACAGCCCAACCAAGCCTCAGGGCCCTGGATTGTGGCCAAGCCCTTAGGGGCTGAGCAGCACAGTTCCCAAGGGTACCGTCCCTCCTCTCCCCAAGTTGTTCCCTCCCAGTCGACTGGCCCTTGGAAGACAAATGACTCACAAGCACTAGCAGCACTGCAGGGCTCTGCCTCTGCAGGGCAGTGCGTGGTGCCCCGCCTCCGCCCACTAAGGTGGCAGGGAGCCATACTGGCACACTCTGTCGTGAAGGTCTATTTGGGCTCAAGGTAGAGGAACAGACTGGCATCTGGCCAAGTCTGGAAGTGGTAAAGGAGCTGACCTCACCTCGGCCGCCTGCAGGCAAAAGCAGCCCTGGGCAGCTGATAAAAGAAACAGGAAATGAGAAGCCCTGCCTCCAAGCCTGGCCTTGCTGGGCTCTAGGCTGACAACAGGAGGAGCTGTGGCCTAAGAGGGCAGGGCTGTGGCCCCGGGGGGGGGGGGGGGGGGATGGGGGGGCGGGGGAGAGGTCCTGTCTGCCTGCAGGGGGGCTGCCTGCTGACTTGGGGACAGACACTGTCCCTGCCTCCACCAGTCCCCCTGGGGCAGGATAGCACTCAGAGCTATGTGTGGCTCCAAAAGGTTAAAGACCTGGTGTGGAGGTGGCCAAAGCTGCTTGGCTTGGTTATTTATAGACGTTTTCCAGCAAATATGAAGGAGTTTACAATAGGAAATAAAATTACTTTTGCAACATGAGTGATTCTAGATGATGTAGGTGAACTGCACAGACCATTAGAGAGCGTAACCCCAAGACAGAGGGACAGATAGCAGGTGCACTCTTGGGGACAGAGGGATCCCACCCCATCCTCCAGGGGACAGGTCAGCGGGAGGGGAGAGCACCTCCTCACATTGCGGATTCTGTCAGAACTTCTGTCACCACTGAGACAGCCCTGGCCCGTGTGCAAGGTCAAGCCCCAATAAGCACCCCAAAATTTACATCTAACTGGCATCCTGAAGGCACCTGGCACATGAGCCCCCAAGCCCACAATCAACTGCTACCCAGCAGGAAGACGCCGTTGGCACACGTCTGCCTAAACCCATCCTCTGCTGGGTGTGGGGCCAAGGTGGGCCCATGGCTGTGGGCCAGGACAAGCAGGCGGCAGGCTTACTGGGAAACCATCTTCAGTAGCCTTGACATCCAAAGTACATGCATTCGGAAACAAGCACACTTCCTGCTACAGCCCAGACCCAGACATGGACAAAGGCAGGGCCCCAGCTGCGCCCTCTACCCCTCAAAGACTGCTGCCACCACGCAGGGCAGCTCCTGGACACCACAGCACTAGCAGACCTCACGCTTGGCAGCACATAAAGACCCCAATGCCTCATTTGCAGCAGACTGCACACAGCACAGGCAACGCCATGGGGTTCGCCCACGGCGGCCGCCCAGCCTGCTCAGCTGGGCCGGGAGGCTTGGCAGCACACCACCACCCCTGCCCCACAAGTGACTTGGGCCAGGGCTCCACAGACCTCAGCACACCCAAGACCTGGTCTGGAAGGCCAGAAGCACAACTAAATCCTATCTCCAACTTCCACCTAATGTAGGACAAGAGAAAAGCAAGCAGCATTGGATAATCAATCTCTGTACTTAGAAAAGCAACATGTAAAATGTATTTCAAGCAGACACTGGGAGCTCACCTCTGCCTCCCAGCTACTGAGGAGGCTGAGATCTGAGGACTAGGGTTCAAAGCCAGCTCAGGCAGACAAGTCTGAGAAATTCTTATTTCCAATTAACCAGCAAAAAGTCAGAAGTGGAGGTGGGGTCAAGTGAGTAGAACAGCACCAGCCACAAGTAAAAATGCTAAAGGAGAAGGTGAGCCTTTGGATTCAAACTCCAGTACAGGCACAAAAAATAAAATACTCCATAACATGTTAAAGACAGGGATTTATACAGGTATTCACTTTCTTTCGCCTTCTTATAACTTGTTGATAAAATGCCTGCAAATTACCTGTAGTCTAAATTATGGAGACTTATAAAATCCTTGTAATTTGTTCATCTTGACTAAAGACGCCCCTCAACCCAAGGCAACCCAAAAGCTGCAAGAGCCCATCCCAAGGGCCACTGCAGCAACCCCATAGGGGCCCAGGGCCCTGACACCGCCACCGCCACGGCCTGTGCTACTGCAGGACAGGGCCTGTGCACACAGCACCCAGCAGAGTACCCCACAGACCTCGCCCTACAATATATCAAAACAAAACTATCAGTGAGGGGCTGTGAAGGTGGCTCAGCACCACATAAGCAGAAAAGCTGGCTCAAGTGGTAGAGCGCTCGCCTTGAGCTAAAGAGCTGAGGGACAGCACCCAGGCCCAGAGTTCGAGCCCCAAAACTGACCAAAAAAAAGTGTGGGGGGGCCGGGAAGGTGGCTCAGTGGTAGAGCGCTTGCACTGCATGCATGAGGCCCTGGGTTCAATTCCTCAGCAACACATAAGCAGAAAAAAAAAGCTGGAAGTAGCGCTGTGGCTCAAGTGGTAGAGCGCTAGCCTTGAGGTCCAGAGTTCAGGCCCCACGACTGGACTCAAATAAAAAAAAGTGTGTGTATGATATAAAAATGTATATCGTATATATATGAAACAATCATAGGGTGCTAAAATCATAAACAAGTTTACCTACAACTACTCAAGAATAAAGTATAAAAGCATACTAAACTCTATTCTGACACATGGAATTATTCCTATCTAATTGGCCAGTTTACCTTTCCTTACAAAAGCTAAGACCTCTCACAAGGACTCTGTTGAACTCTCAAGGCAGCAAAACCATGATGAAACAGGACAAGCATATGCAACCTGTGGGCACGAGTGAGAGGGGAAACGGGGAAAGGAAGGGGTGGCATTGTCCAAAAAAAGAGATGAACTCATGACCTGACTTATAAAATGGTAGCCCCTCTGTACAGCACCTTAATAATAATGAAGTTGGTGCTGGTGGCTCACACCTATAATGCTCACTACTCAGGAGGCTGAGATCTGAGGATCACAGTTCAAAGTCAGCCTCAGCAGTAAAGTCCATGAGACTCTTATATCTATTAACCATGAGAACACCGGAAGTGGTATCCTGTGGCTCAAGTGATATAACACTAACCTTGAGCAAAAAAGCTCAGTGACAGTGCCCAGGACCCGAGTTCAAGCCCAACAACCAGTAAAAACAAAAATAAAAAGTTAACTGACCTTTCTCAACCAATAAAACTGGGCATGGTGGCACACACCTAACATCCTAACTGTGTGGGAGATTTAATAGGAGGATCCCAGTCCAGGTCAGCTCAGAAAAAAAATGTGAGATTCTAATAAAAAGTAACTGGAGCAAAAAAAGGCTGAGTATGTGGCTCAAGTGGTAAGGTGCTTGCTTACAAAGCTGAAGTCCCTGGGGCTGGGAAGGTGGCTCAGTGGTAGAGCGCTTGCCTTGCATGCCTGAGGCCCTGGGTTCGATTCCTCAGCACCACATAAGAAAAAAGCCAGAAGTGGTGCTGTGGCTTAAGTGGTAGAGTGCTAGCCTTGAGCTGAAGAGCTGAGGGACAGTGCCCAGGCCCAGAGTTCAGGCTCCACGACCAGACCCAAAAAACAAAAAAAACAACAACAACAAAAAACAAAGCTGAAGGCCCTACCATTAAAAGAAGAAAATGGGGAAAGGGGAGACAGAGGAGAGGGAGGGGGAAAAAAGAGGAGGGGAAATACAGGAGGAGAAGGAGCCAGGTGCCAGTGGCTCACACTTAGAATCCTAGCTACTCAGGAGGCGGAGATCTGAAGATCCTAGTTCAAACCCAGCCCAGGCAGAAACATCAGTGAGACTTAGCTCCAATTAACCACCAAAAAAACAGAAAGTGGCCTTGTGGCTCAAATGGTAGAGCACTAACCTTGAGCTGAAGAGCTGGGGGACAGGGCCCAGGCCCAGAGTTTAAGCCCCAAAACACCAAGGGAAAAAAAAAAAAGCCAGCCCAGGCAGAAGAGACTCTGTGAGACTCTAATTAACTACTCAAAAATCGGAAATGAGGCTATGACTAAAAGTAGTAGAGCACTAGCCTTGAGCTAAAGAGCGCAGGATAACTCACAAGCATTGAGTTCAAGCCCCACAATGGAGTTAACTATAGTTCTGGAAATCTGCAGGGCAGGTAGTACCTGCCTTTAGCCAGCAGAGGGCAGTTTGTTGCACAGCAATGTTCAAACGCTGATCTCGGTTTTCACAAACATAAGCATCCCAAAACTGCTTCTGTAGAGGCAGGCCAGTGAGCAGTTATAAAGAGAAGACTTGTGAAAACCTCTTTCTCGCACTAACGTGAGTCTTCTTCACTGGCAAGCAGGCATCCAGGGCAAAGCCACAGCCAGGACCAAGCTCAGGCTCCACAAAGCCTGCCTACAAGGCTGTGGGGTAGCAGGTCTCGGAATGAGAGTGGACACACCTTTAAAATGCAAAAATCACCAACTAATCAGGCACATAACTTAATACTGCCAACAAGTTCTCCAAAGCCACCTGGTACCTTGGTGAGCAGGCTTGAAGCTCAGGGTTTTACTAAGGAATCTGTCTCTCGTGAACAGGGACACACCGGAAGCAAGACAAAGGGCTGACAAGAGGCTCTGCAGAGCCTCACCGAAAACAGAACAGGCAGCTTCACAGCACAGCACAGAAGGTCGAGCCCACTTTGTGGAAAATCCTTCAGGCAACGTGGGCATCCTCACCCACCCACCCCAAGACCTGGGATTCACACTTTTCTTCAAACACATGGAAACCTAAGCTTTTGAAAAGCTGAAAATGCCTCATGTCCCTATAATTGAAAACTACCCTTTCTACCTGCATGAGAGTTAATACAATCCACAGCTCACATATGATTTGGAAAGACCAAACATTTGAGGGATTTAAATGAATGTTAATTTAAGAATGTATCAGTATATAATGTAAACGCACCTCAATGTTCCGTGTTACAATACTGAATTTCCCACTTTCCACAGCAAAAGCTTTCTCTGAACATGTAACAAAATCAAAACTTCCATGAACTTTTCTTTTTGTCAGTCATAGGGATTGAACTCGGCTTGGGCGCTGTCCTTGTGCTCTTCAGCTCAAGGCAAGCGCTCTACCGCTCTACCACTTGAGCCACCACACCACTTCCAGTTTTCGAGTGGTTTATTGGAGATTAGAGTCTCATGGACTCTTATCTGCCCGGGCTGGCTTTGAACTGCGATCCTCAGATCTCAGCGCCTAGCCAAACGTCTTCTTTTGAAGGCACAGCCCTCTCAGCTGTTTCCCGATTCACCAGACACAAGCTACTCCTCCTTCCCAGTGTGGAATCTGGGCTCACCAGGAAGGGGGGCGGGGGGCGGGAGGGGGGGGGGGGCGCGGCCCAGGGATGCATACTGGCAGGGAGGGAGGGCGGGCTGGGGAGATAGTTACCCAGGGTTTCTCGGCTCACTGTCTCTTGAACTTCCTCCCTTCAGTTTCCTAACCAGCTTCTCACTGCTGCGTCTAATGGAAGCCCGGAGTTTGCTAAAGGAACCACTGCGTTTTAAAGATCCAGTGCCATCCTGAAAAAAATGTGAACAAGTGTGAAGCTGCTGTTTCTCCCTCCCACACCCAAGGAACAGCAGAGGCAAGCAGCAATTCCCAGCCCGCCTGCCGCCAGCAATGGACACCACCAGTCTGCCATGTACTTATGTAAATGCAGGCCTCCCAGAAATCTACCCGTTTGAAATTTCATTAAAAACAACCTAATAATCAAGGAAGTCCTTGAAGAGGAAATTCATTCAAACAAAAGGAAGCACATCCCCAAGAATTAAGACTGTTGTCTTAAAAATAGCTGCAATAAAAACTGAGGTAGCTTCCACGAGTATCAGCAGAAGTTGAGTCCCGCTGGACACTGTGCGCATCGGGCCGAGGTGACAGCACGGAGCCTACTATCCCAAAGCCTTCCTCCTGACCATTTCATCTAAAAGCCATGCTTAGATGAACTGTCAATCAAGTTCACAGTGGTCTTATTAAATGTTAGCTATAAATGTGGCTGGAAAATTAAAATGTTTACTTCATAAAGTAACTAAGAATCCTCAGACCTCTTGTAGGAAGAAAGGAGTGGCCAGCTGTCATAGCCCAAGTGAGAGTAGAAATAAAGCACGTGGCAGAGCTCAGATAGGAAAATCAGAAGCAGAGTGGGAAATATGTGTGCAGCACCATTTATTCTCAGAACAGATCCCCAGTAAGACAGGAACCGGCTCCTTGCAGAGGTTGTGCAATTCTGCATCCCGAGGAAGAGTGAGCAGTGTATCGAGCAGACAGACACAGACACAAGTCAGTTGGAGTGAGTTTATTAGAAGTTAGAAAGACACAAATACACACATCACTGAGCTTTTGAAGATTAGTAGAGAAAAGCAGAATTACACAGGACTACACAGCAAGTCTACTTGAGCATGTCCAGGGCCTCGGGCAGGCGTCCTGGCCAGATGTTCTCTAAGTACCACAGACGTGCACACATGCCTTACTCCTACAGCTCAGCAACTGTCCACAGGTCACTCTCATGCCACTGCGGTAAACCTGTGTGACACTTCTAACTACCTGCTAGCAGAGTGTACAGCTAATCGCTCTTAATCGTTAAATGTGTGTTACACAGTAAATGGGTTTTATTAATACAGTTGATATTACTAAGTACACATCTGGCAAAGCTACATGTATACAGAGATCAGGAACCCCAGGTCAGCAGCACCGAAAGGAATGACCAGGCCCAGAGGTGCAGCTCTGACAAGCTCCTAGGGGCTGCTAGACACAGCGGGCAGCGCTGGAGGGGGGGGGCCGGAGGAGGCGCTGCCCGTCATGCAGGAGCAGGGCGGGAGGCACCCGGGCAGCTAGGCCTGTCGGACAAAAAGGAGAGAACCAGTGAGCCCACGGGAGGACAGGGCGCAGGCCCCGCGCCACACAGCCTGGTCTACAGTATTTCTAGGTCACAGAGATCATGGCTTCATCCTGGGCCTTCCCTTCTGTCACTCTGGTTCACCAGGCCGGCTCAGAAGTGGGGCTGGGCCCAATGTGTCTTGAAGCATCTAGGCTGGCCTACTCCAAACAAGCATCAGAGTGGAAGGCAGTATGAGACTAGCATCATTCTAGGAATCTTTTACTTACTGCAAGACACAAGTAACTGTACATAAAGGAGAGTCATCAATGAAAAACCAAAATAAAGGCTACCCGCAGAAGACACATTCATTTAACTTTTCCTGTTCTGCCATATCCCCCAAGTGTAGTCCTTCCTGAAGTTTGTATGTGACTCTCATCTCTTAAATTAAAACACTAGCATCTTAGACATTTCAGAACCGTAAGACCCGGCGACTTGAGGGGCAGCGCACGTTGTAAGCATGCAGTTGACCATCCAAAGAAAATGGGTTTCCCTGGGCACAACGCCTCCTGCGTCCTGCCCGAGTGGCAGCCGACATCTCGACAGGAGCACAGACAGTGGGGCCTGTCCCTGCCCGCTCGGACTCACCATGGACGCTGAGCAAGTCATTTAACCAGCCCGAGCTTCATCTTTCTCATCTTTAAATGGAAAAATAAAACTTGTTACCAAGGCCTCGTGAATGCTGGGAGGACAAGAACACATCAGTTCCCACTGCTCTGCACAAGAAGGGACCGAGATCTTGTTGCCCACCACCCCCTCCCAGGTCCCAAGGGAGCTCACTGGGCACCACTCACATACCCTGGGAACCACTCACTCAAGTGGCAGGTGATGTGGGCACTGGGGCCAGCCATCGCCTCCCTGGAGCCTCAGAGATCTAGGCAAGCAATTCTCAGGGCCAGGCTGACCAACTGGCACCAGGCAAGTTAGTCTGCCCTGCCCAGCACTCGCCACCTGGGGGAGGTACAGCAACTCCCCAGAATGCAAGCCAATCCCCTTCGACCTGGGCTGGAAGGGCCACGGACACGTCTTTAAATCCTCGTGTCACATATTCATATTACAAAGTAGAGTTCTGAGCAGAAACTAATCACATGGCATATTGGTTTAACATGCACAGTGGCAATTATTAGCTATGTACAACAGGACTGCAGATGTTGCGGTAATTCAATTTATTTTTGGTACATTCTAGTTGTCTTCCTAATGTAACTTTTCAAAAATAAAAGCTAAGCTATTTCTAATTAGCACCGTCACATTCTCCAGTGATCCTTGGTAAAATTTTAGTGCATTATTGAAATGTGTAGAAATCTCAGTGTGGAAAGAGAGACAGGAACAGGTGCTTCAGAAGGATCCTGGGGAAAGCCCTGGTATTTGAACATGGGGAAAAAAACATGCAGACAAGAGGCTGCCCTTGGGCGTGGAGGTCCACAGACACCCGAGTCATGTGTCCCGAAGGACCTGCCATCAATGCAATGACTTCCCACAAGAAGCCCCGAGGGGCCCCTGAGACCCTGTGACCCCACGTGCACGGCACACGGTAAACACAGTCACATGGACCAAAGCTGAGGAAACCTAGTTTCATTTGTACAGGCTCAAAGCAGGATCCAAACAGGACAGAGTAACTACAAAACCTGCCCTCACGCCCTGTTCACAGCGCAAAAAGCAGCACAGACTGCTCTCCCTGCACTGCATCTCCTGGGTCCCCACTGCCTCAGCGCTGCTGTCGCCTCTCTCTGCTTCCTAACACACAGCTCCACTGCACGCAGGGTAACCCAGGGCAGCTGGTCTATCTCTCTATTTTAAATGCTACTTCTGAATATTAAGAAAAAACCTGAAATCTTGTGAGATGGCTACTATGATGTGGTCAAGCATGGGCCAGCAAGTCCTATAATAGACTGTCAGCCGCAGCTCTGTCTGCATAGGAGGGCACCCGCATCCTTGTCGATGCACGAGTTCTAAAGAGCACTTACATCCTAGTTTTAAAATCTCATGCAGAACTACAATATAACTGAGAGCTGAGTGGCATTTTCTCACTACAAATGCGTGTCAGCCTAGCACTTGGGAGGCTAAGGCAGGAGGATTTTGAGTTTCAGATCAGAGTCCAGACTAGGCTAGACAGCAAGTCTCTATCTCAAGAAGAGAAAAAAAAAGTGGATGACAAGTTCTCCTTCTAATAAACTAAATCAGTAAGAACAAGGAAGGCACCTTTATGAAAACCAGAACTTAAAATCTGAAGTTGGAGGTAACATCATGACATCTACTCAACATTCACTTTCTTATTTCATCTCAAATACATAATGATAAAAAAAAAAAAAAAAAGCCTTTTTCCCCCCTTTTCCCAATGCTGGAATCAAACTCAGGGCCTCATGAACACTAGGTAAGCACTCTACACTCCTACCCCTAAAAAGAGCTTGATGCACACAAACAAGTGGTTGCCAATGGTAACCATTTTTAATGGTACCCATCTTTAAACTGCTGACAGAAATCTCAGGGACTCTTCAACAGAAACAGCATAAAAAATCATTTCATTGCCAGTGAAGAGACAAGCCAGCATTCCAGACTTTAGTGTACTCCTATGAACCAAACCTGACACAGAAAATGAACTCTTCATGTACCACAAACAGCCAAGTCCCAGTACAGCTAATTAAAGAAACACCTAAGTATATAACACTTGTTTTAAATAACAAAAGTGTGCTCGAAAGCTGAGTGTGGTGAGCATGCCTAAAATCCCAGTACTCAGGGAACTGAGGCAGGAGAATCACCAATTCAAGAGCTTCACAGCAAGAGCCTGTCTCAAAATAAAATAACAGAGGTGAGATACAACTCAGAGATATAACTAGCTTGCATGAAGCCCTGTGTTCCATCCTCAACACTGGCAAGAGAAACAAAAAAAAAAAGAGGAGGAAGTAGCCCGTGCACAGAGGCACTGCTGCGCCCTGTGGTGAAATCACTGCACTCCTCCAGGCCCCTTCCTCCCTGGTGGGAGGGGACTTGGGTTGTTGACAATTCTACTGTCATAGAATTTTCATACATATGGACCTAGAAATACTGTCTCGAGAGAAAGTTCCTCCAGAGCTTCACCCAGGAGTGTTAGATCTGCGAGCAGGCCTCTGAAGGCCAAGCAGGAAGGCCCTCAAGACAAAGCATGCAGGTGCCAGAGCAGTGAGTACAGTACACAGCTCTGACAGCACAGCCTCTCACAGGCATCCTGGGCCTCACTGCAGTTTGGGGCCACTGCCCACCGGAGCTTATGCAGTCAAAGCAGATGCTGATTGGTTGTCATGGCATGGAAAGAAACAAAGCAAGGTACCTGCTGGACAGACAGTCAAGAGAATGCTCTCTCTACAGTCTGGCTGAAAACATGTTTTACAAAATGTTTAGTCAGGATGCTGACTCCTCCCAAACTGCTACAGTTATAGCAAATTCTAAGAAATAAATCAATTCTGAAATTAAGACAGGCCCCAAAGTGCACTTGAACACAAGTGCACTACATGATGGCTGATGTTCAGATGCCAGTGGCACAGCTGGAGTGCTTCCAACCCACCTCCAGCTCCCTTGAAGGAGCACATTTCCACAGACACCAGCCCAGTCTACAGAGACCTTGTCCACCTGCTATGGAAATGTCTAGAAGCCAGGCACTGTCTGTGACCTGGAGTAGGCAACAATGGAAACAACTTCCCAGAGCAAGCAAATGGGATAGGCAGGGCCCCTGCAGCCCCTCCATGGAAAAACAGGGGCAGGCAGAGTGAGGATCAGGGCTGCCGGCAGGGCTCAAGCAAGAGAGGTAGAAGAGCAGCCACCACCCCAATGCCTTGCTCAAGTTGTTCTTTTTGTGTTTTTGGTTTTTTGTTTTTTTTGGGGTGGGGGTAGGGGGTGGAATGGGAAGCCAGTTCTGGGGCTTGAACTCAGGGCCTGGACGCTGTCCTTGAGCTTCTTTTGCTCAAGGCTAGTGCTCTACCACTTGAGCCACAGCTCCAATTATGGCTTTCCTGGTAGTTTAGTGGAGAAAACAATCTCAAAGACACTCCTGCCCAGGCTAGGTTCAAACTGTATCCTCAGATCTCGCCTCCTGAATAGCAAATACTACAGGAGCTAGCCACCAGCACTGGCTTGAGTTGTTCTTTTCTAAAAAGAAATTCCAGTTCAAAAGCATCTCCATTTAAGACAAGCTAATTAATTCTAAAAAAAAAAACCTAGAGCAGCCTGCACAGTGAAGTCAAAAGCACGAGTTAGCAGTGAACTGGGCAAGTTAGAGAAGCAGTTAGTTGTCTGCTATACTGATCCCAGTAGTGACTATGGATTACGTTTTACACAGCCAGGACACTCAACCAGCATGTGCGCGCTCCAGGGTTGCCAGGTAGCTCTCATGGGTTCCTAAGGAAAGGACAAAGACTACTCCAAGCAAGCAGCAGCCTCCAGTATTAGCACAAGTTAGGAATTTATAAGAGGGCTTTCCTGGCACTTAATTTGAGAAAAGTAGAAGGAATAGCATGTGAGACAGAGAAAGCCAGTGAGCAGAGCCGGCGGGTGCGCCGGCAGCTACCCTAGTGCACGCCGGCTGTGTACTGTACTTACCCCATTCCATTCTACGCTCATACTCACTTCCTCCCCTCCGTCAGGGCCACTCTCGTACTTGACCACGTCCACATGGAGGCTCTCCCGGCTCCTCCGCTTCTCCATGTTTTCAGGGTCGTTTAGGACTTCAGCCACTCTCTGTTTGTGAGCAGTGTCAAGACCCTGTGAGCCAGCCAGGGGGAAAATGGTTTGACCCATTAGCATTTACATCTTACAAGGGATTTCTCAGATACCTCAACATCAAGGGACAAGCGACCAGAAGAAAAAAAACAGCGTAGCCGGGGCTGCCTAGGTGACAAGAGGTTAGGGTTCCACCATGTCCATACCACTAAAACTCAGGAACAGAAACATAGGTGAGCACACTATGCAAATGTTTTTCTCAAAAAGCTGTAATAAATTAGGCTGTAGTTCCAGTTAAAGTCTTGGTAAGTAAAGTACTGATGCCTACAAATTATCTGAAATGCTTAAAAAAAAAAAAAGATTGGTAGATGAAGAGATGTGATCAAGTATCTAAAATGGCTCAGCACCAACAGCTCCCACCTGTAATCCTAGCTACTCAGAGACTTAGGAATCAAGGTCCAAAACCAGCCTGAACAGATCAGCCCCGATCATCTCCAATTAATTAGCAAAATAGCAGACTGGAGGTATGGCTCAAGGGATGCAGCCCCAGGCATGAGCAAAAAAGCCAAGTGAAAGCTGGGTGCCAGTGGCTCACGCCTGTAATCCTAGCTACTCAGGAGGCTGAGATCTGAGGATCACGGTTCAAAGCCAGCCTGGGCAAGAAAGTCCGTGAGACTCTTATCTCCAATAAACAACTAGAAAATTGGAAGTGGTACTGTGGCTCAAGCGGTAGAGCACTAGCCTTGAGCTGAAGAGCACAGTGACAACACCCAAGCCCAGAGTTCAAGCCCCACTACCAACAGAAAAAAAAAAAAAAAAAGCCAAGTGAGAGCTCAAAGTTCTAAATTAAAAAAAAGTAATACTGGTACAAAGGAAGTAAACCATGAGCCAGTGGCTCATGTCTGTAATCCTAGCTACTTCAGAAGCTGAGATCTAAGGATTAAAGTTCAAAGCTAGCCTGAGCAGGAAAGTCCACAAGACTCATCTCCATTTAACCACCAAAAAGTCAGAAGTGAAGCTATGGTTCAACTGGTAGAGCACCAGCCTTGAATGAAAAAGACAAGCAGGAGCATGAGACACTGAGTTCCAGCCCCAGTACAAGCATAAAAAAGGAAAAAGTTGTGATGCCTAAACAGCTAAGGCACTGGCACTTGGATGTGCAGCCAAGTGCTTTGGAGAGCATAGCCTTCAGCAATGGGAGGATGGAGACATTCCTCTCCTTGGGTCAGAGTGCTTTAGACTCTAACTCTGCAGATTAGCCTCAACCAGATCCAGGGGTCTCCACCCAGAAGGTCCATGCTTATGGTCAGGGGAGGGTACAAGTCTTCTGTCCTACAGTATCCTCATACCATGCGTTTGAGGGAAGAAAGTTAAAAGTGCTCCTTAGCATAGGATATATGATAACTGACTTCTAGGGAGAAAAAGACCTGGGCAATCAATCTTCAACTAAAACAATCTCTCAAATAATACCCCGTTTTGTTAATGTTGCTTTAGTTATCTGTTAAGACACTCAACATGAACGATCTTTTATATGGTGTATAACCTGTTATATACACTTTATCTGTATGAAATGGTTGGTAGTTGTCTATGGTAGACATTTGATTTGATTATTATCTAAGCCAATATCATAGCTAACCCCACACTAGGAAAAAAAAAAACCCAAGGATTTTATTAATGCAATCTTTTAATGAATATGTGTGCCCGCAGAAATGGGCTTTCCCAACCTACATGTGTGAACCACCTGCACTCCTTGCTATACAGGAGGCAGAGATCTTGAGGATAGAGATCTGAAGCCAGCATGGGCAGAAATATCCAGCAAGCTAGGCACAAGTGGCTCACAGACACCTAATCCTAGCTACTCAGGAGGCTGAGATCTGGGAACTGTGGTTTGAAGCCAACCCAGGTAGACAAATTTAAGACTCTTATCTGGAAGTGGTACTGTGGCTCAGGTGGTAGAGCTCTAGCCTTGAGCTGAAGAGGGCAGGGAGAGCACCAAGCCCAGAGTTCAAGCCCTACAACCGACACACACACACACAGCCAAACAGAAGTGCTGTACTCACCTGTTTACGTGACCTCATGGCAGCTTCTTCTAATGTTTCTGCAGCTTCAAATTTCCCTTGACGACGATAAAGTGCGCCAAGGTTTTTTAAAGTCGTTGTGACTGTTGGACTGTAAGAAAGCACATAATATGTGGAACTGTTAAATGTAGGTCCTAAATAGAACCATTAAGTGCAGGTCCCAGGTTAACCCCCATCACAGCATGTGATCTAAAGGTCAGACATGTTATGATGAAAATGTTAACTTTCCACTGTACAATCTCCTTCAATGCCAGAAGCTAAGAGGCATAGAGGCCAGACAACCTCTCAGGGTCAATCTGTTCTGGAAGAGACACCATGAGAGGACAGTCCTTTGTTTTGGCTAATGAGTGCTTCTAACTCAAGATGCCCTTCCACCCAGAACTGTCAGACCCCTCTGGCCCCTGTAGCAGGTAGATGCAGCATCCATCCAGGCCTCTCCATTGCCACAGACCCCTGATCTCTGTCCATAACAGTATGTGTCTATCTGTCTAGTAGTCAGCATGCTATGTTTGCAGGCAGGAGCTTGACCTACGAAAGCAGGAGTGTTGTGTTGCTGGACACATCCTGTCACTTGCACAGCAAGCTAGAATCTCCCACCATGATATCACTAAACAGAAACAGTGTGTATGAAGAGACTAGACAGGGACAGCAGTGTGACTGCATACCTGTCAGAGTCTTTAAAAAGTTAGAAACAGCCAAGCATAATGGCATATGTCTACCACCTGAGCATTCAAGATGCTGAGGCAATAAGATGAGGCTGTGAAGCAGGCTAGCCTGGAACACAGCAAGACTGTGTCTCAAAACAAAAGGGGGGGAGGGGGGACCTGGGAAGGTGGCTCAGTGGTAGAGCGCTTGCCTCGCATGCATGAGGCTCTGGGTTCCATTCCTCAACATCACATAAGCAGAAAAAGCCAGAAGTGGCACTGTGGCTCAAGTGGTAGAGCACTCGCCTTGAGCTGAAGAGCTGAGGGACAGTGCCCAGGCCCAGAGTTCAGGCCCCACAACCGACAAAAAAACAAAACAAAAAAAAAAGCATATATATTCCTTCTAGTACAAATCCACTCTGAAAGGTGTTTTTTCTCTCACTAATAATTACAGGAATAACATGACTTTGAGACAACTATCCAATGAAAGCTGTAAATTTCACATATTACAGTAAGAATGGGGAGTCAAGAGGGAGGAATCTATTACAAACCAGGCTCCAGTAACTTTTCCTGAACCCTGAATGGGAAGCTGAATGCTACAGGAAATTAGGGCAGAGAAAATGTAGCTAAGCAGGCAAGGTGTGCTCTCCACAGGAGGGCCGGCTGCAGCCATGAAGCACGTGAGGGCAGGAGGTAGGAACCAGCTCAGGGTTGGAAAGCACACGGGAGAGGCGTGGCAGGGCCTACACACACCCCCAGGGTGAGAGAGACAGAGAGAGAGAGACAGACAGACAGAGAGAGAGACAGAGAGAGAGAGACAGAGGGAGAGACAGAGAGCGTGCATGTGCACAGGCAGCACGCCTGCTGAACATCATACTGTGTGCCACTAGGGCAGGTTTCCAGGTTTCCTCAGCACCGGCTCTCTAGGCCTGCTGCATACTGGCCCTCATGGGCTGAACAGCTACCTTCAACACTGTTTCATCATTTGAGCATTTCTTTTCCTTCAATTAGATAGGTAACCTTGACAAAGAATCATTAATGGACAGAACCCATTCTATTGCCAGTAAGTTCTATATATGAAAATGAAAATGACCTCATTCACAAAAAAGCATAGGATGTGTCATCAGAATTTGGGAAAATGTGAGCCTATGTGACCCCAACACTAAGGAAGTTCACACCTATGTCCTTCCTAAGCTGCTCAAGACCCAATATGTTGCTGGGCTGCCTTGTTTTCAGAGCAACAGACCTACCTATCAACTTTGCAGGCTTTGTACCAGCCACCATACTCCCCAAAAGACGTCCCGTCCTTCTGCTTTCCCTAAATTATGAGAGACAATTCCAAATGAGTGATGGCTGTGAATGCACATTGCATCAAATTTAGAAAGTCCCTCAAAATAGTACAGCCTTACCTTACACTCTTCTCTTTCTTCCGCATGCATCCAAATGGGTTTATTTTCGTCTAGAGAAAGAAAAAAACAACACTATATAAAGTGAAGACAGGAGCTGTTAAGTCTCAGTAACTGCAAGGCTTTTATGTTTTATTTTTTTTGTTTTTTGTTCACTACAACCCTTCCTAGGTGTCATCCTGGCCAGACCAAGTTCTATTGGAAGCCAGGTGCCAGTGGCTCAAGCCTGTAATCCTAGCTACTCAGGAGGCTGAGATCTGAGGACCACTGTTCAAAGCCAGCCCAGGCAGGAAAATACATAAGACTCATCTCCAATTAACCACCAAAAAGTCAAAAGTAGAACTGTGATTCAAGTGATGAGTACCAGTATTGAGCAAAAAAGGTCAGGGACAGTTTCTAGGCCCTGAGCTCAAGCCCCAAGACCAACACCAAAAAATAAAAAAATTATTCACACTAGAGGAAAAGCTCATGGATTGGTTTTTTGTTGTTTTTTTTTTTTGGTCCGGTCGTGGGGCCTGAACTCTGGGCCTGGGTGCTGTCCCTCAGCTCTTCAGCTCAAGGCTAGTGCTCTGCCATTTGAGCCACAGTGCCACTTTCCAGCTTTTTTCTTTTTGCTTATGTGGTGCTGAGGAATCGAACCCAGGGCCCTCATGCATGCAAGGCAAGCGCTCTACCACTGAGCCACCTACCAGCCCCGGAAAAACTCATGGATTGGAAGACATAGGAAGAAGACAACCATACATGACTAGCGCTGTGGAAGTGAAATGAAGAATCCAACATGTCTACATAGGTGCTAGGCCTGATAATTTTGCTCACAAAACACTTGGAAGTATTTCCCTGGGCTATCTAGAGTGTCAGCAAAGCCTATGAGGCTGAGTACAGCTTAAATTCTCTTTGCCCAGCATGATGCTCTAACAAGAGGCTAAGACTCCTGCTCTGCTGCCCAGCTGATCAGATCCCCTTAGAACAGAAAACCAGAGGCTAACCACCCAACCCTCCTCCATTCCAGTTACTTTTCTTTTCTTTTGCAGTCTTGAGGTCTGAACTCAGAGGCTTCAATGCTCTACCACTACACACACACAGAGCCTTTTTTTTTTTTTTTTCAAATTTTTTTATTGTGATTTAAGTGGTTACATAATTTCCCAAATTTCACAGTATTGTGGGATAGTGATGCTCAGTTAAAGTCACAAACACATTCTAACTTTCCTGGAGCAAATTGTCTATCACGGTCTATAACATTTATGAGTTCTATGAGCTTTGCAATAGTTATTTCTTCCATATTGGGTGGTATGTACATTTCTTTTGTTTTGCATAGCATCAGCTGTTCCCTCTTTCCCACTTGTTCCCTCCCTCCCATCACTGCCATTAAGTTGCTTAGTTCATTTTGGTCAATGTCCAGTGCAGCTAATGGGTCCCACTGTTATGTTTTTCCCTGATTCCCTCTAGTTCTGTGTCGTCTTCCTGTTCCCCTCCAGTGTACACATATATACCATACATGTGATCAGCAGCATGGGGTTATTTAGTAGTGATTCAACCAGATGAGTGTAAGTTATTTGTTTCTTAAGTCCTGTTAATTTTGTCGTATCACCTAACATTTTGGATTTAACATCCACTTATCAGGGAGACCCTGTACCTACTGTTTGTCTCTTTGCTCTTGGCTTACCTCACGCAACATGATTTCTTCTAGTAGAGCCTTTACTTTTAAGATATGGTTTCATACTTCCCTCCATGGCAGACAGAGTCTTGAAGACTTTTTCTGCCCAGCTAGCCTATAACCTTAATCCTCCCATTCTCTACTTCTCACCTAACCTGGAATGACAGGCATGTGCTACTGTGCCCAGCTATGGGCTGAGAAGAGGGTCTCACAAACCTTTCTGCCTGAGGTCTTTTTTTTTTTTTTTTTGGTCGGTCATCAGGGCTTGAACTCTGGGCCATGGGCGCTGTCCCTGCACTCTACAGCTCAAGGAGAGCACTCTACCGCTTGAGCCACAGTGCCATTTCCGGTTTTTCTAGTGGTTTATTGGAGATAAGAGTCTCACGGACTTTCCTGCCTGGGCTGGCTTTGAACTGCGATCCTCAGATCTCAGCCTCCTGAGTAGCTAGGATTACAGGGGTGAGCCAACACCCGGCTTCTGCCTGAGGTCTTAAACTTCAATCCTCTAGTTCTCAGCTTCCCAAGGATCTAGGATAACACATCTGAGGCACCACACACCCAGTTGAAAAATCACTGTACTGCTAAAAACAGGAGCATATTTCTTACCATCCACGGAACCAAATTCCCGCTCATGTGCACGAGTAAGGATCTCTTTGTACAGTGTTTCTGCTTGCTTAAATTTTCCTTGTTTCAGATAGCAGGATGCCTTGAAATAAAATAAAAGTATTCAGTGCCTTCGTATGTAAATGAACCACACATTCTATCTACAGATGAAATTACAAAGCCTTCAGACTTTGGAGAGCAAGAGACCCTAGCCCACCCAACACATACCAGGTTGTTTTTCGTCTTGGCCACATTGGGGTCATCTGGCCCCAGTTTTGTCTGGTAGATCTCCAGGGCTCTTTGATAGTAATATTCTACTTCTTCATACTTGCCCTGATTCTGGCACAGTAAGGCCAAGTTATTCAACTGCTTGGCAACATCAGGGTGATCTTTCCCCAGAACCTGAATATAAAAAATCAGTGTATGAAAAATGCTACTCTCCCACAAAAACACCACAGCCCACATAAATCTGACCATTTTACTTCATAAGACCATGCATATAGCAATATAATAAATTATTACCTAGATAATTTGATTTCTTTTTTGTCTGAGACCAGGACTCAAGCACAGTATCTGAGACTCTCACTCAGTGGCTGACGCTTTACCACCTGAGCCATACCTCCAACCCCCTATATAACTTGACAATTAGTCCTTTTTCATTTTTTCTTTCTCAATTCCTTGTCATAGAATTTTTTTTTTTTGGTCAGTCATGAGGCCTAAGTGCTGTCCCTCAGCTCTTTGGCTCAAGGCAAGCACTCTACCACTTGAGCCACAGCGCCTCTTCTGGTTTTTGAGTAGTTTATTGGAGATAAAGAGTCTCACAGACTTTCCTGACCAGGCTGGCTTTGACTGCGATCCTCAGATCTCAGCCTCCTGAGTAGCTAGGATTACAAGTGTGAGCCACCAGCGCCTGGGTAGGAGAGACTTTTTTATGGTTAAAGATAAGAGTCTTGCTGGGGCCAGGAGATGGTAGCTCATACCTGTAATCCTAGCTACTCAGGAGGCTGCGGGCTGAGGACTACAGTTCAAAGCCAGCCCAAGCAAAAAATTCCATGAGACACTTATCTCTAAACATAAAAGCCAGAAGTGAGGCTATGGCTCAAGTGGTAGAGTGATAGCCTTGAGCACAAAAGCTCAGGGACAGTCTCCAGGCTCTGAGTTCAAGCTGTAGGATCAGCACAAAAATGTCTCTCAGGGGCTGGGAAGGTAGCTCAATGGTAGAGTGTTCACCACACGTGCATGAGGCCCTGGGTTCAATTCCTCAGCACCATGTAAGCAGAAAAGGCCAGAACTGGCGCTGTGGCTCAAGTGGTAGAGCACTAGTCTTGAGCTGAAGAGCTGAGGGACAGCACCCAGGCCCAGAGTTCAAGCCTCATAACCAACCAAAAAAAAGCTCACAGGTGTGAGCTACTGATAACTGGTAATTACTTCATTTCCTTAAAGGGCATGTGGTGAACTCAGTTCTAAACTGAAGCATCTTCTTTGACAAGCACATACCACTGTCAAATGCAATGTCCCTACACTGTATATGGACAGCTCAGAGCCTCCTTGTTTCTGGGCCACTACAGAAATAGCAATCTGCACAGTGAGTGTACCTTTCCTCAATACACACCCCTCTCATGCACTCAACACGGGCCTCATGCACTGATTGAGCAGGAGGTAGACTGACTGGCCTTTGGGGACTATCTGCTTTTTCTTTTTTCTTTTTTTTTTTTTTTTGGGGGGGGGTCCAGTTGCGGGGCCTGAACTCTGGGCCTGGGCGCTGTCCCTCAGCTCTTTAGCTCAAGGCTAGTACTCTACCACTTTGAGCCACAGCGCCACTTCTGGCTTTTCTCTTTTTGCTTATGTGGTGCTGAGGAATCGAACCCAGGGCCTCATGCATTCAAGACAAGCGCTCTACCACTGAGCCACCTTCCCAGCCCCACTATCTACTTTTTCAAACGAGTTGCTTTCAGACAAAAACTGGTAGTGACACATCAGTGTTCAGAACTTAAACACAAAAATCTCAGAGAAGAATCCTTCACATGTCATACCTTCTCTCTGATCTCCAGGGCTCTTTTGCACAAAGGCTCAGCCTCCTTGTACTTCCCTCGTTTACCATACAACACAGCAAGGTTGTTCAGAGTTGCTGCCACCTGCCAACACAGAATGCCACAAAGAACCACAACACACTACATACAGTGAAGCCTCCTCATGGGATAAGAGGGTGAGGTCACTGCAATGTGAGGTAGATCACAACAAGTACCAATTAGAACATGTTCTAAAATTAAACAAATCAACATGAACTGGATTTCTTTTAATTTTCCAATCAAAACAAGTCTGACCAGATTCTAATAAAGACACAATACAAACTCTTGGGGAAAAATCTAAAAAAGGACATGCAATTTGATTATAGATCAGAAATACAGCTGGTGACCCATTCAAAGCAGTGGCCATCAACAAATCAGAAGTGACTAGCGTATGTAAATATCAGAGTAGCTGCCATAGAAGCTTGTCACTACCTGAGCCTGCTGGGGACAAGGTTGCTCTCAGACTCCCTGTTGAGCTTGATGTGGGATGAACTGGACAAAAAAGTACTAGGGAAAATCAAAAGTAAAAGACTGAATCAAGTATACCAACCGCGGGATGATCTTTGCCCAAAGTTTTTTCACGGATAGCCAAAGCATCATTCAGTAGATTAGCTGCATCTTTGTATTTGTTCTGATCCCTAAGTTGAAAAATACATTAAATGCTTAGATGTAAA
This sequence comes from Dipodomys spectabilis, assembly GCF_019054845.1. Lineage (NCBI taxonomy): Eukaryota > Metazoa > Chordata > Mammalia > Rodentia > Heteromyidae > Dipodomys > Dipodomys spectabilis. The sequence goes on along the minus strand of NW_024870889.1, from coordinate 1,754,070 downwards.
TTACTAAATCAATCAATCTAATCTAACTAGCTATTTATTGGTACTAGGGATTAAACTTAGGTTTATGCATGCTAAACTCAAGCTCTACCACTAAGCTATATACCCAGACTCCCAAATCCTTTTTCTGTGTTTTAATTTTTTTATTCTTATTTTAAAGGTAATATACAGAGGGGATACAATTATACATAAGTCAGATAAAAAGTACATTTCTTTTTGGACAATATCACCCTCCTAATTTTTCCCTCCCATCCCTATCTTTTTTTTTTTTTTTGGCAGATCCTGAGGCTTGAACTCCACCTGGGTGCTGTCCCTGAGCTCCTTTTATTCAAGGCTAGCGCTCTACCCCTTGAGCCATAGCACCACTTCCAACTTTTTCTGATTAATTGGGAGATAAGAGTCTCATGGACTTTTCTGCCCAAAATGGCTTTGAATCTCGATCTTCACAACCGTGCCTTTATTTTTACCAACTTTCAAACATCCCTTTAAAAACCCACCCATCCTGGGGCTGGGAAGGTGGCTCAGTGGTAGAGCGCTTGCCTTGCATGCCTGAGGCCCTGGGTTCGATTCCTCAGCACCACATAAGCAAAAAGAAAAAAGCCGGAAGTGGCGCTGTGGCTCAAGTGGTAGAGTGCTAGCCTTGAGCTGAAGAGCTGAGGGACAGCGCCCAGGCCCAGAGTTCAGGCCCCACGACTGGACCCAAAAAAAAATAAAAATAAAAACCCACCCATCGCCGGGCGCTGGTGGCTCACGCCTGTAATCCTAGCTACTCAGAAGGCTGAGATCTGAGAATCGCGGTTCAAAGCCAGCCCGGGCAGGAGAGACCGTGAGACTCCTATCTCCAATAAACCACCACAAAACCGGAAGTGGCGCTGTAGCTCAAGTGGTAGAGTGCTCGCCTTGAGCCGAAGAGCTGAGGGACAGCGCCCAGGCCCAGAGTTCAAGCCCCACGACAGACCAAAAAAAAAAAAAAAAAAAACCCCACCCATCCTTACAGATGGCAGCAAAGTACTGTTCAAGCTCTGGGCCAATCTCTCTTTCTCCACACTGCCCCACCCCTACTCTGCTCAGGACCCATCTCCAGACTCCTGCCTTCACATATGCTCACACAAGCCCCCACACAGCATCCTGCCCAGAGGCCAGACTTGTTCTATCCACAGGGCTCAGAACCCACAAATCCTCATGGGTGCCCATCCACAGGGGTGAAAGAGGCAGAGGAGGCAAAGGTTTTGTAAGGAGAATCCAGGATTTCAAAAGGAGAGAGAGTCCAGGCCCTCAGGAGGGAGGGACGACACTGATAGGCAAGGTAGAAAGGCCATCCCAGGCCAAAGAAATCCTGGGCCAAAAGTCACACCTCAACTGGCCCAGTTGGGGATACTATAGGCTATCTCAGAAAGGCATGGGTGCAGGCATAGGCAGCCTCTGTTCCTGGTCAGGATGACCTTTACCATAGAGCTGGCTGAGTATTTGGAGGTTAAGGCTACTTGAAGATAAATATCATAAGAATGAGTCACATGATTTCTAAAACCTATTTCAAAGTACAAGTTGGCTAAAGTTGTCTCTAGTTTCAATTCAGCGCAAAAACCAAAGGACTACCTGTACACCAAGGCCAAGATGTTGAGCATGGTGGCCACGTCAGGGTGGTCATGGCCCGAAGTCTTCTCCAGGTCCTCCAGGGCCTGCTTGCAGAGTGGCACAGCCACTTCGTAGCGCCCCTGTGATGCATACTGGATCACCAGGTTGTGGAGCGTGCGCAGTCGCGCAGGAATCTCATAGCCTCCTTGCTGGGCGGCGGCAGCAGCACTGCTATGCTGCTGCTGAACTGCTCAGAGAAGACACACTTCAGAGGGTGCAAGAAAAACAGTGCAGGCCAGCCAATTCCACACTTCCCCACTACCTGGTTCAAGCTGACCCATATGCTAACATAGTCTTTTCTGGGTACCTCTGCACATGCTGGGAAAGAGGAACAACTGGTCAGGGACGGCACTCTGTTGGTTTACAATGCCATGAGACTACTAGGTGTCAGACTAAGAAGCAGCAGCACTGACTCCTACCTTGCAAGGACCCACAGCCACATGTACACTGTGCGTGCACACTACTATATCCTTTCATGTACGAACACTTTAAATCTTAGGGGAACAAAGGCAATCCAATCAGGCATGGTGATATCCACCTATAATCCCAGCATTTGGCAGACTGAGACAGGTGATCTCAAGTGTAAGGCTAGCCTAGACTACACACCAAGACTTTGCCTTAACACATGGTCTCCCTGATATGTGGATGTTAAATCCAAAATGTAAGGAGATAGTAAGGAGAAAATAAACAAGACTGGAGAAACAAAGGACCTCCACTCATCTTGTCGTATCATTACAAAATGACCCCATGCTGCTGACCACATATATGGTATATATGTGCACATCTGAGTGAAACTAGGAGGAAGACACAGAAACAGAGGCAAACAGGAGAAAACATACAACAGCGGGACCCCAACAGCTGCACTGGACAATGATGAAAACAAACTAAGCAACTCCAAAGCAGCGATGAGAGGGAGGGAATGAGATGGATAGAGGGAACAGTTGACATGAAGCAAAGAGAAAGAAATGTATGTATCGGAAGTGGCGCTGTGGCTCAAGTGGTAGAGCGCTAGCTTTGAGCGGAAGACTGAGGGACAGCGCCCAGGCCCAGAGTTCAAGTCCCATGACCAAACCAAAAAACAAACAAACAGAAATGTATGTATCACCTGATGTGGAAGAAATAGCTGTACTGTCAAAGCTCATAGAATTACCAACTTTATAGACCATGATAATGACAATTTGCCTCATGAAGGTTAGAATGTGTTTGTGATTTACTAAGTATCACTATCTCACAATACTATGAAATTTGTGAAATTTATGTAATCACATAATCAAAATAAAAATTTTTGTAAAAATTAACTCTTCATACTGAAAATTAGTATCATGTTTGTTTTCAGTACAATTAAATTCTTTAATTGATAAGCAAAAAACAAAAAACAAAAACTTTGCCTTAAAAAAAAAAGGGGGTGATCCTGTTCTTGGAATCTGTGCAGCAGGCGCCTGCGTTAAGGCTTGAACTCTGACAAGTGTGTCCTCAAAGGTAAGGAAAGCACCACTCAACACAATGACACACCCAACCTGACAGCACAGCACACCACTTGCCACTCACTTCCTTGGCCTGGGTCATCCTCATCATTCGGAAAGAGATCATCCAGTGGCTCTTTGGTAGAATCAGTATCTTTGTCCTCCTACAAAAGAGACCAGAGCACGTTTTATTCTCAGTATTACATATCTTGCCTGAAAAATCTTTTTTTTTTGTTTGTTTCTTTTTGGTAGGTCATGGGGCCTGAACTCTGGGCCTGGTCCCTGTCCCTCAGCTCTTCAGCTCAAGGTTAGCACTCTAGTACTTGAGCCACAGTGCCACTTCTAGCTTTTTCTGCTTATGTGGTGCTGAGGAATCAAACCCAGGGCCTCATGGCATGCAAGGCAAACACTCTACCACTGAGCCACCTTCCCAGCCCTGAAAATCTTTAATGTAAAATTAAAGACTTTAAAAAAAAAAACCCTGGAAAAGGCTACAAGTTTTTAAGATCAAAAACAGGATCATGATGATGGCTCACGCTTATAATCCTAGCTACTCAAGCGGCTGAGATCTGAGGACAAACAGTTCAAAGCCAGCCCAAGCAGGAAAGACTGTGACTTTTTTTTTGGGGGGGGGGGAGGGTCCCGTCGTGGGGCCTGAACTCTGGGCCTGGGCGCTGTCCCTCAGCTCTTCAGCTCAAGGCTAGTGCTCTACCACTTGAGCCACAAGGCCACTTCCAGCTTTTTTTGTATGTGGTGCTGAGATATGGAACCCAGGGCCTCAGGCATGCAAGGCAAGCGCTCTACCACTGAGCCACCTTCCCAGCCCTATGAAACTCTTATCTCCAATAAACCACTCAGAAAACCAGAAGTGGAGCTGTAGCTCAAGTGGCAGAGAACTAGCCTTGAGATTAAGAGCTGAAGGATGGCGCCAGGCCCAGAGTTCAGGTCCCACAACTGACAAAAAAAAAAAAAAAACAGCCAGGTGCAAGCCTATAATCCCAGCTACTCAGGAGGCTGAGATCTGAGGATCAAGGTTCAGTGCCAGCCCAGGCAAAAGTCAGAAGTCCATGAGACTCTAATCTCCATTTAGCCACCAGAAAACTGGAAGTGACGCTGTGGCTCAAGTGGTAGAGCACTCACCTTGAGCTGAAGGGTCCAAGCCCAGAGTTCAAACACCATGACCAACTAAAACAACAACAACAGCAACAAATAAATAAAATAGGCTGATTTTGGTCCACATGGACACCAGGCAGGAAGCAAGAACCTACCTCAAAAATAATCTACTCAGGGGCTGGGAAGGTGGTTCAGTGGTTGAGCGCTTGCCTTGCATGCATGAGGCCCTGGGTTTGATTCCTCAGCACCACATAAGCAAAAAGAGAAAAGCCGGAAGTGGCACTGTGGCTCAAGGGGTACAGCTCTAGCCTTGAGCCCCAGGCCCAGAGTTCAGGCCCCATGACTGGAACCAAAAAAAAAAATCTACTCAAAAAGCTGTAGGCATGGCTCAGTAAACAGTACCTGACTAGCAAACTGAAGTTCTAATCCTAGTACCGCCAAAAAAAAAAAAAAAAAAAAAAAAGGAAAAGAAAGAGGCTGGGAATGTGACTTAGTGGTAGAATGCTTGCCTGGCATACATTAAGACCTGAGTTCGATTCCTTAGTACCACATACACTGAAGTAGCACTGTGGCTCAAGTGGTAGAGTGCTAACCTTGAGCAAAAGAAGCTCAAGAGCCGGGCGCTGGAGGCTCACGCCTGTAATCCTAGCTACTCAGGAGGCTGAGATCTGAGGATCGCGGTTCAAAGCCAGCCCGGGCAGGAAAGACCGTGAGACTCCTATCTCCAATAAACCACCAGAAAACCGGAAGTGGCGCTGTAGCTCAAGTGGTAGAGCGCTCACCTTGAGCTGAAGAGCTGAGGGACAGCGCCCAGGCCCAGAGTTCAAGCCCCACGACCGACAAAAAAAAAAAGAAGCTCAAGAGTTCAAGCCCAAAGACTGGCCAAAAAAAAAAAAGAGGCACTCACTGAGGGAGAAATATCATCATCGTATTTCTTTAGCTGGTTCATGAATTCTAAGTGCTTCTTCTCTTCCTCCAGCTGGGCCACAGACTGCTCGCTCTTCTGTAACTTCTGCTGCGTGTTGGCCAGTTCATCCCGCAGCCACTGATTCTCCTGGCACAGACGACGAACCTGAGCACGCAATTTCTGCTTCTCTGACTCAACAGCATTCAGGTGATTTGATAACGCCATCATGACCTAAGCAGAAGAGACACTGACATGTTGCAGGAGGCCACAGGACAGGTTCCCCATCCATACACGATGCATAAGCTCTAGCGGTGTCAGTGGTTAAGTACAATCTGCTGCTTGCTTCTCCTTCCCTTCACTCTTTCTGAATATCACATGTTCAAAGGATCAACAAAATACATTTGTTCATTCTATATAGGAGCACAGCAAGGACTATCATAGACACCTCTCCTCTGATGTATGTGACTACATTTTCTATTTTGGGGGGCAATTTGAACTCAGAATCTTGTGCTTGCGAAGAAATGTGCTCTACCACTGAGCTATGACTCCAGCCCTTTTCAGTACTGGGTTTCTTTGAGCTAAGATTATAGATGTGAGCCCCTATGGTCCAACTTGGTTTACTTCCGTTATGAAACTGCTCTTCCCAGCAGTCCCTCTTCTGCCTCATTCATTTACTACCTAAGCTCAAGGTTAAGAGAGAAGCCAAGGTTCAATGTGCTGAGCTTTACTTAAGAATTAGTGGGAGGGGCTGGGAAGGTGGCTCAGTGGTAGAGTGCTTGCCTTGCATGCACAAGGCCCTGGGTTCGATTCCTCAGCACCATGTAAGCAGAAAAAGCCGGAAGTGGTGCTGTGGCTCAAGTGGTAGAGAGCTAGCCTTGAGCTGAAGAGCTGAAGGACAGTGCCCAGGCCCAGAGTTCAAGCCACACAACCGACAAAAAAAAAAAAACTTTTCAAAAACAAATGAGGTCTCCATGACATTCACAGTCACACTGAGCTGATCCTACCGTACCTGTGCCTCACTCAGACCAAGCTCCAGCATCTCCAGGGACTTCCGGATCATGTTGGATTTCTCCTCCACCAAGTTGCTCTCATCATCTTTCTTCAAACACTTCAGTGTCTCCAGCAAACTCTGTAAAATGGAGTTGTGCTCATTCTTCAGAGCTTCCAGCCCCTGAATGACTTGCTTCGTCTTAGAGATGATTTCATCTTGTGTAAGCTTCTCCAACTTGTCTTCCTTTATATATACCATTGTGGACATGTTGTCATACATTCTAGAATGGAAAAAGAAGAACATCAGACACTTTATTACAAGTTACATTGCTGTCATATCTTTAAACAGCAAACATTTGTGAAAGCTGCATTTATAGGTGAATATAAACATGTTTCCTGCTTTCAATCTTGAGTATATATTACATTCGGGACTGTTGTTTTTCCTTTGCAGATACATGGGGTTACTTTCTAGTTTACGTCTGAATTGGGTTTTGGTGGGTTTTTTGGTCAGCCATGAGGCTTGAACTCTGGGCTTGGGCACTGTCTGAGTTCTTCAGATCAAGGCGAGCACTCTACCACTTGAGCCACAGCGCCACTTCCCGTTTTCTAGTGGTTTATTGGCGATAATGGGCTGTGAAGGTGGCTCAGTGGTCGTGCGCTTGCCTTGCATGCTTGAGGCCCTGGGTTCGATTCCTCCGCACCACATAAGCAAAAAAAAAAAAAGCCGAAAGTGGCGCTGTGGCTCAAGTGGTAGAGCGCTAGCCTTGAGCTGAAGAGCTGAGGGACAGTGCCCAGGCTCAGAGTTTAGATCCCATGACCAGACCCAAAAAAAAAAGTCTCATAGACTTTCCTGCCCAGGCTGGCTTTGAACCGTAATCCTCAGATCTCAGCCTCCTGAGTAGCTAGGATTATAGGTGTAAGCCACCAGCACCCGGCCTGAATTATTTTTGTGTGTGTTGGTCCTGGGGTTTAAATTCTGCATAGGCGCTGGGAGCTTTTTTTTTTTTTTTGGGGGGGGGGGGGGGCAGGGGAGGGCCGGTCACGGGGCCTGAACTCTAGGCCTGGGCGCTGTCCCTCAACTCTTCAGCTCAAGGCTTAGCGCTCTACCACTTGAGCCACAGTGTCAACTTCTGGCTTTTTCTGCTTATATGGTGCTGAGTAATCAAACCCAGGGCCTCATGCATGCTAGGCAAGCATTCTACCAGAGCCACCTTCCCAGCCCTCCCTGAGCTTTTACTCAAGACTAGCACTCTACCACTTGAACACACCTCTACTTTCACCTTTTTTGGTGGTTAATTGGGATAAGAATCTTACAGAGTTTCTTGCCTGGAATAGCTTCAAATCAGATGTCAGCCTCCACAGTAGATAATAGTATTATAGTTATGAGTCACCAGCACCCAACCAGACTTGGTCATTTTATACACTACCCAAATGGGACAGAATGACAGAAGCCAAGTGTCTGTGTGTTTTTTCCCAAAAGGTTTGTCTGCCTATTAGAAACATAGAAAAAATAAAGTAAAAGATAAACAAGCCAGATACCAATGGCTCACACATGTAATCTTAGCTTCTCAGGAGGCTGAGATCTGAGGATTGTGGTTCAATAAATAAATAAATTCTATATGAAGATTTTTCTTTTTAAATGTACCAGATACAGTGACTCACACTTGTAACTTGAGTTATTCAAGAGACTAAGAAAGTCAGCTCAGACAAAAAGTTCACAAGACTAACTCAAATCAATAAAAAAAAAATGGGGCACAGTAGACCTGGTGGCTCATACCTATAATCCTAATTACACTGGGGGCTGAGATCTGAGGATCATGTTTCAAAGCCAGCCTGGGCAGGAACATCTGTGAAACTCTTATCTCCAACTAACCACCAGAAAACCAGAAGTGGAACTGTGGCTTAAAGTGGTAGAATGCTAGCCTTGAGCAAAAAGAGTGCAGGGATGGTCCTAGGTCCTGAGTTCAAGCCCCAGGGCTGACAAAAAAAATTAAAAAAAATGGGGCACAGCCATCCCACTACACAGGAATTATAAATAGCAAGACCATGGTCCAGACCAGCTCAGGCAAAATACCAAGACCCAAACCCAGCACCAGTGGCTTATACCTATAATCCTGGCTACTCAAGAGGATCGAGGTTGAAAGCCAGCTCAGGCAGGAAAGTCTGGAGCAAAGCCTTGAGCAAAAGGAGCTTAGGGACAGCACACCCAGGACCAGAGTTTAAGGGACCAAAAAAAAAAAACAAAAAAAAAAACCTGAGCAGGGAAGAAGATCTACAGTTGAGAAAAGGTAATTGTATTATCTTTGCATTTTGTATTATAAAAAAAACACACTTCATGCGTGTATGTGCGCACGTGCATGCACACCCATGTGTGTATGTCTGTGTGTGTACTGAGACTTGAACTCAGGGCCAGAGCACAGTCCTTTAGTTTTTCTACTCAAGGCTGTCATTCTACTACTTGAACCACATCTCCACTTCTGGCTTTTTGCTGGCTAATTGGAGAAAATCCTCAGTGACTTTCCTGCCCGGGCTGGCTTTGAACCCTGATTCCCAGATCTCAGCCTCCTGAGTAGCTAGGATTACAGGTGTGAGCCACTAGCACCCGGCTGGCTTCCCTGAGACTCTTATCTCCAATAAACCATTAGAAGACTCTTATCTCCAATGAACCACTAGAAAACCCAAAGTAGTGCTGTGGCTCCAACTGTAGAGCGCTCGCCGTGAGCTGAAGAGTGCAGAGCAGTGCTCAGGCCCAGAGTTCAAGCCCCACAACCAACCAAAAAAAAAAAGAAAAGAAAAGCCTTCAGCATGGCAATTAACTGCGCAACAGCATGGATGGACAACCAGCTGCTTACAAAAGTGTGACTGCCTTGTACAGGAATGCAGGCAGGAAGAACAGGAGCTCCTCCGGGCAGAAAGCAAGAACCAGAAGACCCTGGTAGAAGCTGTCAGGTTCAAATGGAGTTACTTGGAGTGGATCAGGGAGGAGTCTAATAAGCACAAGTAGACTGACAACATGAACTACTACCCCAGAACAGCTGGCCTCTCACAAAAACACTTGCCTGACTGTCTCAGAACTCATTCCACAGCACTGCCTGAGAACTTTGTGACCTTTAACAGTGACTTCTCCAACTTCCATAGCTTTCCCTTGTGTTGTGAATACAAGGGGGACATCTCTTGACTGCACCTACTTGTTTATTCCCAGACACTTAATGTGAAGATGTGCCTCTATTATTCTGTCTGATTTGCACAGCCTCTGCCCTCAACCAGGGCCTGGTTTGCAGAACCAGACCTTCACTTCATAGAGAAAAATGGGTGGATCCCAAAACTCATCAGACACAATAATACCATTCGTTCAATAAATGTTTAGTGAGCTATGCCAGGCACTATTCTACGAATAGAGATAGGACTTTGCCAAAGAAAGAAAAAAAAAATTGTACTGAGGCTGAACTCAGGACGCAGGCACTATTCTATAGGTTTTTCATGCAAGGCTGGCACTCCACCACTTAAGCCACAGCTCTACTTATGGTTTTTTGGTGCTTAACTCAAGATAGGAGTCTCATGGTCTTTGCTGCTGAGACTGACTTCAAACTATTCTCAGATCTCAACCTCCTGAGTATCTAGAATTACAGGCATGAGCCACCAGCTTCCAGATGGAAAGAAAAATTTAATAAAAATAGTGTGACTTGCCGATCACTGATGGCTCACACCTGTAATCCTACTCAGGAGGCTGAGAGCTGAGGATCAGGGTTCAGAGCCAGCCCGGGCAGAAAAGTCCGTGAGACTCTTATCTCCAATAAACCACTAGAAAACCGGAAGTGGCACTGTGGCTCAAGCAGTAGAGCACTCGCCTTGAGCTGAAGAGCACAGGAACAGCGCCCAGGCCCAGAGTTCAAGCCCCACGACCGACCAAAAATAAAAATAAAAAATAAGTAAAAATAAAAATAGTGTGACAAAAGAGCACCCTGGCTGTTCCCAGAGAGGGTGACACACCAACCAATCACATAGAAGGAATAAGACTGGCCAGGCACTGGTGGCTCACACCTGTAATTCTGCTATTCAGGAGGCTGAGATCTCAGGATGGGAGTTCAAAGCCAGTCCAGGCAGGAAAGTCCATGAGACTCTTATCTCCAATTACCACCAGAAAACCAGAAGTTGTTTCACATATCACCTATCTGGAAGCCAGAAGCAAATAAATGCCTCCAAAACTATGAAGGGAAATTGTTTCTAGTTTAGAGTTCTAGAGTCAGTCAAATTCTCAATGTAAGAACAGACACACCACAACCCAAAACATTTTATGTCACCAGCAACCTCCAACTGCTAGAAGATGTGCTCAATCAGAACAAAGGGACCCAGCTGAGAAGGAGGATGTCACATGACACAGACAACTCATAGGACCAGCAGGCGGGGAGACGGCCTTCAAGGCTGCACCAGTCACACAGAAACCAAGCTAACGATTGGGGCTGAGTGCATGCCAAGTCTACAAAGGAGGTAAAAAAACAGACAGTGACTCGCTCCCAACAAAAGACTGCACAGGAAAATTTATTACATGACTCAACTCTGGTATGCAAAATCACAAAGACATAAGAGTAAAAACTGATCTAACATAAATGACAGCCCCATTACTTTCGGGAGGTTGTGGAGAGGCCATAAAGTACAAGCATGGTGAGGAGAGCAGAGAAATAGGCCTCCAACATCTAGCACAGTGGTCCATAGCTGAGAAACTGAGAAAGGAGGCATGCTAAGTAGAATTGCAGATGAGCGTGCGACAACCACAATCTGCCCTAATTCCTGTAAAGTCCTGCATGGGTGCTCTTGGCACCCACAGGGGCCAGCCATCCTCAGCACCTCCAGCTCACAGGGCAGCCTTAACCACTAAAGCGCTGCCCTACACCTCCTGCCACATACTGTCTCAGGAAGCAAGTCACCAAGCACAGACCACAAGTCCAGGAGAGAGGCATTTATAATTACTTGGAATTCATCTGTATGGCTGATTTGTCTTGCCTTATTTTAATCATTTGCATCAATACGGGCTTAGTTTTTTTTTAGTTTAGTTATACTTAAGTATTCTACCATTTAAGCCACAGTGCTACTTCCAGTTTTCTGGTGGTTTATTGGTGATAAGGGACTCACTGTTGGGCTGGGAAGGTGGCTCAGTGGTAGAGCGCTTGCCTTGCATGCATGAGGCCCTGGGTTCGATTCCTCAGCACCACATAAGCAAAAAGAAAAAAGCCGGAAGTGGCGCTGTGGCTCAAGTGATAGAGCGCTATCCTTGAGCTGAAGAGCTGAGGGACAGCGCCCAGGCCCAGAGTTCAGGCCCCACGACCAGACCCCCCCCCAAAAAAAAAAAGAGACTCACTGTTGGGGCTGGCTTTGAACTGCGATCCTTAGATCTCAGCCTCCTGAGCAGCTAGGATTACAAGTGTGAGCCACCAGAACCCATGGCTAATTTTTTATGGTATTAAAGTTTGAACTCAAGGCCTTGCATTTGCTAGTACTTGAGCCACCCCGCCAGCTGTGTGTGTGTGTGTGTGTGTGTGTGTGTGTGTGTGTGTGTGAGAGAGAGAGAGAGAGAGAGAGAGAGAGAGAGAGAGAGAGCGAGAGAGCGAGAGAGCAAGGGTCTTGAGTCTGGTTTGTCCTACAATTTTATTTGTGTTTCCTTATTTCTGTTTTTCTTTGTTGTTGTTTTGTCAGTCATGGGGCCTGAGTACTGTCCCTCAGCTCTTCAGCTCAAGGCTAGCACGCTACCACTTGAGCCACAGCACCATTTCCAGCTTTTTCTGCTTATGTGGTTAGTGCTGAGGAATCAAACCCAGGTCCTCATGCATGCAAGGAAGCACTCTACCACTGAGCCACCTTCCCAGCCAGCCCCTTTTTTTTTTTTGGTTTTTTTTTGGGGGGTCCAGTCGTGGGGCCTGAACTCTGGGCCTAGGCGCTGTCCCTCAGCTCTTCAGCTCAAGGCTAGCGCTCTACCACTTGAGCAACAGCGCCACTTCCAGCTTTTTTTTTCTTTTTGCTTATGTGGTGCTGAGGAATCGAACCCAGGGCCTCTGGTATGCAAGGCAAGCGCTCTACCACAGAGCCACCTTCCCAGCCCCTCCCAGCCAGCCCCTTATTTGTGTTTTCTTTTCTTTTTTTTCCCCAGGGCTGAGGACCGAACCCAGGGCCTTGTGCGCACCAGGCCTTCCGCTGGGCTACACCCCCAGCCCCTTTATTTGTGTTTTCTTAAATGGCTGGGGTGACAGTCATGTACCACTGTGCCAAGCCACTGATCCAGTTGGGAATCTCAAGAATTTTTTTTTTGGGGGGGGAGGGGATTAGGAAGGTGGTTCAGTGGTAGAGTGCTTGCCTTAATTGCATGGGTTCAATTCCACATAAACAGAAAAAGCCAGAAGTGGTGCTGTGGTAGAGTGCTAGCCTTGAGCAGAAGAAGTACAGGGACAGGGCCCAAGCCCTGAGTTCAAGCCCCACGACTGGCCAAAAAAAAAAAAGTAAGTTTTAGCTAGAGTAAGCCTGGAACTGTGTGATCCTTCAAACTTCATCTCCGAAGTAGCTAGGATTAATACATCTCCCATTTTGCCAACTATTAAAAACTTTCTGGATATGCTACTGGGAATTCTCCATTGGCTGTGATGATGTTGTTGTTGTTTGCTTTTTGTTTGGGGTATCAAAGCCTTGCACTGGTGTTAGTCAAGCACTCTACCTAACTTGTGTTCTTTCACTCATCTCATCATCCTGTGTTTTTGTTTTGTTCTCTACTTCCTGTTGACATGAGAAACTCCAGACTTAGTTGAATACTGGTGGCTCACACGTGTAGCCTAGCTATTCAGGAGGCTGAGACCTGGAGGGTTGTGGTTCAAAAAGCCAGCCTCCTGGACAGGAAAGACTGTGTCTTCAATAATCAGCAAAAAGCTGGGCTGGAGCTATGGCTTAAGTTTTAGTGTCAGCTTTGAGGAAGCAAGCGGAGTGAATATGAAGACCTAAGTTTATACCCCAGTACTGCCAAAAATCAAAACAAAGTAGAAAGAAAAAGAACTGCTGTTGGAGTCAGGCACTAGTGGCTCTCACCTGTAACCTTAGCAGCTTGGGAGGCTGAGATCAGGAGACTAGTGTCTGGGCACAGAATTTTAGGTACCTCCTCTCCACGAATAAAAAGCTGGGTGCAAAGCCGGGCACTGGTGGCTCACGCCTGTAATCCTAGAGATCTGAGGATCGCGGTTCAAAGCCAGCCCGGGCAGTAGAGACCTTGAGACTCCTATCTCCAATAAACCACCAGAAAACCGGAAGTGGCGCTATAGCTCAAGTGGTAGAGTGCTCGCCTTGAGCTGAAGAGCACAGGGACAGCGCCCAGGCGCAGAGTTCAAGCCCCACAACCGACCAAAAAAAAAAAGCTGGGTGCAGTAATAAGATCCTGATGTCCCAGCTACACAATAGCATAAATAGATGGACTGCGGTTCAGGCACCTTGGGTCTTCCAAACAGGAAAACAACTAGTATAAAAAAGAGCTGGAGGAATGTTTCAGCAGCAGAGTCCCTGCCCACTAAGCCTACAGCTGAACTGAAATCCAGGATGTTCCTCATGCTCCTCGAGAGACAGTGAGAGGAAAAGAATTCATTTACTTCTTGCTTACCATGCCTCAAGTCCTGGATTCAATCCCCAGCACCAATGAAAAAAACAAATGAACAATTCCTGTATGTCTGCGTACCAGAGGGAGGATGGGCTCGCTCACTACCTCCTGGCACAGACTTCCACATAGTTGACAGTGCACCGACTCATCAGTTTATACTTGCCACATATTATCTCCTCTACTGAATCTCTTCCTCAAATCTCATCTAATCTAACTTAATCCCTTTATTTCCCCTACTAAACTTGAATCAGAAGAACAAACTAAATGAAAGACTCCATACTGGCAAAAAGAAAAGAACAAAAAAACCTGTAAGGTGAAAATGAAAAACTCCACAATAACACCACCTATTCTGAATGTGTTTCCATCCAAAACAAATCACTCAATATAACAAAAGCAAAAGCAATGTTTGTTTACCTTTTGAGGAATTAGTTGTGCACATGCTTTTAGGACCAGGAAAATGTGGCTGATACCCCTGCCTGGATGCCTCCCCACAGCTGCTCTCAGGCCTTCCAGATTCTGCTGGGAAGTTGACAGCCGCTTGGAGCCTCCAGCAGCACTCTAACTGCACCTGTTTCAAGGTGTGCAAGGGTCTTTCCAAGAGCTTACTTTGCTCTTTTAGAAATCCAAAAAGGACTGACTCACAGCTGCACCTGAGAACAGATTTTTCACAAGAAGGCTACTTCCCTTTCCTCAGCAGTCAGAGGTCTACAATCACTGAATTTTCCAGAAGACCATAGGCCTTTCTTCTCAAAAACAAACTTTAAGCACAAGAAACTAAAGGGAAGGTGAGTACAAGAACATGTAGAATATGCTTTTCCCTAAAATAAGAACGAGTAAGACCTAATGATACAAACAGGATATACTTAGGAGTTGATGGATGAACAGAAAAGAAAGAACAGCTCTACTGGCAGGACTAATGACTAAGAAGGGTACAGAGCAAGTGCTACAGGAGTCTGCAGAAGACACTACTGAAGGTGGATATCAGTCATGGGGCTTGAACTCAGAGCCTGGGCACTGTCCCTGAGCTTTTTTTGCTCAAGCTAGCAAGCACTCTACCGCGTTAAGCCACAGCTCTACTACTAGTTTTTAGGTAGTTAATTGGAGGTAAGTTTCACGGCCTTTCCTGCCCACGTTGGCTTCAAACCCAGATCCTCAGATCTCGGCCTACTGAATAGCTAGGATTGCAGGCATGAGCCACCAGCTAATGGGTTGTTTTTTAATATGACACCCACCTAAGAATTAATGTCAGGTAAGGATTAATGTCAGCTAGCTAATAGTTCCCAAAACAGTATGTCTTTAATTTACCTACTCAGGACAGTAACTCATGCCCTGAAGGTCAGATGTAGCTCTTTCAAAGTTAATTGCACATTTACCATGTGCAATACCTTCAGTATTTATTAAGAAATAAAAATGCATGTTTATGTGGTCTTGTACAAGAAGGAATAGTCCCCCAGATGTGCATGTAGAGAACTGTTATGGCAGACACACAACAGAGCAGAACTTAGGAGTAGAGAGGAACAAACCACAGATACCTACAACAACATGAAAGAATTTTAAAAGATGTACTAAACAAAGTTAGATGGAAAAATACATAGCAGATAACCTCAATTCATAATGAATGCTAGGACACCTAACCTATTAGAGACAGAAACTGGATCAGAATTGTTTGGAGAAGGGGCTGGGAAGGTTGCTCAGTGATAGAGTGCTTGCCTTGTATGCATGAGGCCCTGGGTTGGATTCCTCAGCACCACATAAGCAGAAAAAGCTTGAAGTGGTGCTATGGCTCAAGGGGTAGAGTCCTAGCCTTGAGCTGAAGAGCTGAGGGACAGTGCCCAGGCCCAGAGTTTAGGCCCCATGACCGGCAAAAAAAAAAAAATTGTTTGGAGAAGAGATGACTGGTAATTGGCAAGGGTGGTAGTATACACGTATAATCACAGCACTTTGGATTTATGCTTTTTGATATGCTTTATGTGCTATTCACACTAATAAAATTCAGTAAGTACCAGTAGAGCAAACTTGTGTTTGCCTTGTGTGGCAAACACAACTCAGAGCTTCCTGTTTGCTAAACAGTCACTAAAGTCACATGGCTAGCCCCTTTGACAAAGTCTTACTTTATGCCATGGCCTGCCTGGGTTTCAATCCTCCTTTTTGTGCTACCATTTGTCACTGGGATGACAGTGTAACCAACTATTGACTGAAATAGGAGTCTCCCAAACTTTTTTTTTTTTTGGTCAGTCGTGGGGCTTGGGCACTGTCACTCAGCTCTTCAGCTCAAGGCGAGTGCTCTACCACTTGAGCCATAGCACCACTTCCGGTTTTCTGGTGACTTATTGGAGATGAGTCTCAAGGATTTTCCTGCCCAGGCTGGCTTTGAACTGTAATCCTCAGATCTTAGCCGCCTGAGTAGCTAGGGTTACAGACGTGAGCCACCGGCACCCGGCTGTCTCCCAAACTTTTATGCCAGGATTAGCCACAAACCCCAAACCTTCATCTGTACCTCCCAAGTAGATAGGATTACAGGCTTGAGTCATCACACACATCTTTGAGTCAGCAAAGAAGCTAACAAAAAAAAAAAAAAAGGTTTTTCAGCCGGGCCCTGGTGGCTCACACCTGTAAACCTAACTACTAACTACTCAGGAAGCTGAGATCTGAGGATGGTGGTTCAAAGCCAGCCCGAGAAGGAAGGTACCTGAGATTTCTCTCCAATTAACCACAGAAAACCAGAAGTAGCACTGTGGCTCAAGTGGTAGAGCACTTGCCTTGAACTGAAGAGATAGGGACAGCACCCAGACCCAGAGTTCAAGCCCCATGACAAAAAAAAAAAAAAAGGTTTTATCCCCCTTGGTTCTAAACTATCCCAATCACCTCGGACATGAATGTCTAGTCCCCTCTGGAGGTGGATATACATTGTTCCTGGTAAAAACAGGTGTTATGACTACCTCTATCTGCCCAAGAGGCAGGAATTATGAGGAGAGAAAGGAGTTACAAACTGTGATATTCCGATTCTAACCTAAGTAGTCTCCTATTTCACACGTCAGGCTTTGAACCACCTTGCAACAATTGAAGCTAAAGTCTCTTGTGGAGGTGATGATGCCATGTTTGGTTCTGTAACTGCAAGACAGCTTTGCCTACTTCTTCCATTTTAAAAAAGCAGCCATTTTGCTGGGTGCCCAAGGCTCATGCCTGGGCAAGATGCTGAGATCTGGGGCTGGGAAGGTGGCTCAGTGGTAGAGCACTTGCCTTGCAGGCATGAGGCCCAGGGTTTGATTCCTCAGCACCACATAAGCAGAAAAGGCCGGAAGTGACTCTGTAGTTCAAGTGGTAGAGCGCTAGCCTTGAGTTGAAATGCTGACAATGCCCAGGCCCAGAGTTCAGGCCCCATAACCAACCAAAAAAAAAAAAAAATGCTGAGATCTGAGGATAGCAACTTGATAGCCCAGAGAGAAATCCATGAGACTCTTCTCTCCAATTAAGCACCAAAAAGTTAGAAATGGAGCTTTGGCTCAAGCACTAGAGCACTAGCCATGAACAAAAAAGCTCTCAGGGACAATGCTCAGGCACTGAGCTCAACCCCAGCACCAACACACATATACAAAACAAGTAGCCATTTTAACCATTTATACTACTACAAACCCGTAGTGCTAAGGATATTCTTACTGCAGTGTGGCATTGGAACTCTAACACTTTCTGGCACTGCAAGCAAGCCCACTAAATAGCAACCCTGTCCCTCCCTTCCCCCCACCTCCACCTCACAAGCACCCTTCCACTTCTGTTCTATGGTTTCAACTTCCTTAGTTCATATGAGTGCAATTCTGTAAGATGTGTCACTGTGTAGCTGGTTTATTTTATGCAGCAGTGTCTTCAAAGCTCTTTTTTTTTTTAAATCTATTATTTTTGTTGTTGTTGTTGGTCGTGGGGCTTGAACCCAGAACTTGGGCACTGTCCCTGAGTTCTTTTGCTCAAGGCTAGCGCTCTACCACTTTGAGCCACAGTGCCACTTTCAGTTTTCTGGTGATTAACTGCAGGTAAAGAGTCTCACGGGCTGGGCGCCGGTGGCTCACACCTATAATCCTAGCTACTCAGGGGACTGAGATCTGAGGTTCACGGTTCAAAGCCAGCCCATGCAGGAAAGTCCATGAGATTTTTTTTGGGTCCAGTCATGGGGCCTGAACTCTGGGCCTGGGCGCTGTTCCTCAGCTCTTCAGCTCAAGGCGAACACTCTACCACTTGAGCCACAGCGCCATTTCCAGCTTTTTTCTTTTTGCGTATGTAGTGTTGAGGAATCGAACCCAGGACCTCATGCATGCAAGGCAAGCACTCTACCACTGAGCCACCTTCCCAGCCCTCCATGAGACTCTTACCTCCAATAAACCACTAGAAAACCAGAAGTGGCACTGTGGCTCAAGCGGTAGAGGGCTCCTTGAGCTAAGGGACAGCGCCCAGGCCCAGAGTTCAAGCCCCTCAACTGACCAAAAAAACAAAACAAAGTCTCACAGACTTTTCTGCCTAGGCTGGTTTGAACAATAACCCTCAGATCTTAGCCTAAGTAACTAGGATTACACGTGTGAGCCACTGGTGCCCAGCTGCTGAAAGCTTTTTAGTATGCTATTTATATTAGTTTTGTGGAAATCTAGTTGTGTATTGTATTGCTGAAATTAGGGCCATGAACTTGAACGACCTGTTTACTAGGATAGTGCCACTCTTCCAGTCTCACTTTTTGCTGGTTATTTTGTAGACCTAGTCTCAAAAGACTTTTCTGCCCAGGTTCCCTAACTTTGATTCCCCAGATCTCAGCCTTCTGAGTAGCTAGGATTACAGGTGTGAGCTACCAGCACCCAGCTATTTACATCAGTTTTCACGGATGCTCTGTCCAGGTCTCAGGCCCTGCAGTTCCTATGGGCCTCTTCTGGAGTTCAAGGTTCTCTTTGTCTTTGGTTGTGACAGTATTTTTTCTTTTGTCAGCTGTGAGGCTTGAACTCTGGGCCTAGGTGCTGTCCCTCAGCTCTTCAGCTCAAGACAAGTGCTCTACCACTTGAGCCACAGCACCACTTCTGGCTTTTAAACCACTTTTCTGAGTGGTTTACTGGAGATAAGCGTATCAGGGACTTTCCTGCCTGGGCTGGCTTTGAACCAGGATCTTCAGATCTCAGCCTCCTGAGTAACTAGGATTACAGGCGTGAGCCATCGGCACCCAGCTGCATTTTCTTGTTTTTGGAAAGATCTTGATATGTAGCTCAGACTGGCCTGCAGCCTGAGATTCAGCCTCCTTGTGGTTGAAATTACAGGTATGTGCATTGTACCAGACCACAATACATCTTGGGCAAAAGGTCTGGGCTTCTTATCTCGGGGGGGGGGGGGGGGGGGGGGGACAGGGGGGGGGGACAGGGGGGGGACGGGGGGGACGGGGGGGGCTTCTTAAGAGTGTGTGTGTGTGTACTTTGCAACTGAGCTACATCCCAGCCCATATTCACTACATTTTTTGGTGGTGGTGGTGGTCCTGGGGCTTGACCTTGGGACCTGGGTGCTGTCCCTCAACTCAAGGCTAGTGCTCTACCACATAAGCCACAGCTCTACTTCTGGTTTTCTGGTGGTCAATTGGAGATAAGAGTCTCATGGACTTTCCTGCCTGGGCTGGCTTTGAACCACGATCCTCAGATCTTAGCCTCCTGAATAGCTAGGATTACAGGCATGAGTCACCAGAGCCAGCTCCACAATACATTTTTGATCCATGAACATAAACTAATTAGGGGGCTGGGAAGGTGGCTCTGGGGTAGAGTGCTTGCCTCGCATACATAAGGCCCTGAGTTCAATTCCTCAGCACCACGTAAGCAGAAAAAGCCGGAAGTAGCGCTGTGGCTCAAGTAGTAGAGCGCTAGCCTTGAGCTGAAGAGCTGAGGGACAGTGCCAGGCCCAGAGTTCAGGACCTTCAGGAGATCTTGAAGAGTCCTTAGTAACCTTGTAGAGGCCAAATCCAACAAGTGTTAAATCTAACTCTTCCCTGAAGTCTCGGCACACCAGACAGAGACTCCTCCTCTCCTCTGGGCCCCAAGGTGCCCTCCCCTTGAGACATCTACTGAATATACCTGGTGGCCATTATGCGTACCACCTCTGGAACAGACCCCCACGATCCATCCACATGACACAGTCAATCAGATCTCCAGCTCCAGCCTCTCCAACTCTATCTGGACTCCAGACCTGCACCTCCAGCTGCCTCCTCAGTTTGCTAGGCCCTTCAACAAGCACCTCGGATTTACCACATTCAAAAGCAAACACTGTCCTGTCTTCCTCCCATTTCCCCTATCTTAGTGAGTGTCATACCAGCCAGTAAATCACCAAGAGATGAAGCAGTTGCTCTAGAGACATTCCTTCAACCAACATTACCAAATGCCTATGGTACACCAAGCGATGACACCAAACACGACAGACAGAACCCTGCCTTATGAAGATAAGAAATGCACTAGGAGACAGGCAGTAAACAGGCAAGAAAAGTAAAGTAATATGGCCCTGTAAGTAGCAAGAACTGCTAAGGAGAAAAGTCAGAGTAGTGGCTGGTTGCACAGCTATGGCTTTTACGGCTCACACTAGGCAGGTGCCCACCTGGCTGACAGAGTGGGACCAAATCAGCTAGGGAAACTGGATAGTGAAGCAGACAAGGGAAGAACTTTATTGAGAGTACCATTTGGCCCCAAGAGTCGGCACGGGCTGGCTCGACCGTCTCAGCCAGCCTGAAGTAATCCGGACCCTCTCCCTCCCTCTTCCTCCGGCCTTCAGCCTCACTCCCAGCCCCAAGGCAGATCTACCTTATCCTAAATCTCCCTAATCCAGCGGTGTCACTGTCCTAATTCCAAGGCTCCTAGGCTTCACCTGGTGTCAGGTGAAGTTCACAGCCTCACCATACTCTGCGGCTAGACACCCTGGCCCCCCTGGCCTGCATACCTCAAGGTGAAAGGAGCCACCTCCTTTCTTCCTCCTCCACCACTTTGGGACTCCTCGAAATAACAGGCCACGCTCAGCCTTTATTTCTAGCCATCAGGAAGACAGCTTCAGGGCAACACAACACTCAGCTAACTCAACTTTCCTACCAGTGCAAGTAATGACTTCCCCATTACTCAGTGAATTAGGTGTTTAACCTGGGACCTGCCAGATTAACAGCTTTATCTCTCAACCAGTTTCACAGTGATTGTCATCCAGTAGTTCTCAACAGTCACCAGTCATTTAAGCACATCCTTCTACAATCTTAATTTGCCATTTTTATTCTATTCCCTAAGACACAATACATACTTCCCAGCTCCTCTGATCCAAAATACACAAGATTAAGGCTGAGCACCAGTGGCTCATTCCTGTAATCGTAGCTACTCAGAAGGCTGAGCTCTGAGGATTGTAGTTGAAAGCCAGCCCTCAAAGTCCATGAAACTCTTATCTCCAATTCACCAACAGAAAACCAGAAGTGATGCTGTGGCTCAGTGGTAGAGTGCTAGTCTTGAGCAAAAAAGCTCAGGGAGAGCGCCCAGGTCCTGAGTTCAAGCTTCAGGACCAGCATCTAAAATTTAAAAAAAAAAAAAAAAAAGAAGAAAAAGAAAAAAAAAAGTGATTTTGGGGTGTCAGTCTTAGGGTTCAAGATCACTTTTGTGGGGGGGAGGGTCGGTCATTGGGCTTAAACTCTGGGCCTAGGTGCTGTCCCTCAGCTCTTAAGCTCAATGCAATCTACCATGCCACTTCTTGTTTTCTGGGGGTTTATTGGAGATAAGAGTCTCACAGACTTTCCCGCCCTGGCTGGCTTTGAATCATGATCCTCAGATCTCAGGCTCCTGAGTAGCTAGGATTACAGACATGAGCCACCAGTGCCCGGCTTTTGCTAACAACTTTTTATTGCATAAAATCTAGGTTCCTGTCATTTTATTCATCTAAGAACTAATTTTATAACCCCACCACTTGTAAATTTTCTACTTCTAGCTTTTTTGTCGGCTGTGGGGCATGAACTCTGGTCCTAGGCACTGTCCCTCAGCTCTTCAGCTCAAGGCTAGCACTCTACCACTAGAGCCACAATGCCACTTCCGGCTTTTTCTGCTTATGTGGTACTGAGGAATCCAACCCCAGTACCTCATGCATGCAAGGCAAGTGCTCTACCACTGAGCCACCTTCCCAGCCCCTAGCTTTTTTTTGTGTGTGGGGGGGGATCTGGTCGTGGGGCCTGAACTCTGGGCCTGGGCGCTGTCTCTCAGCTCTTCAGCTCAAGGCTAGCGCTCTACCACTTGAGCCACAGCGCCACTTCCTAGCTTTTTTTTTGGGGGGGGGGGGGTCCGGTCGTGGGGCCTGAACTCTGGGCCTGGACGCTGTCCCTCAGCTCTTCAGCTCAAGGCTAGCGCTTTACCATTAGAGCCACAGCACCACTTCCGGCTTTTTTCTACTTGCTTCTGTGGTGCTGAGGAGTCGAACCCAGGGCCTCATGCATGCAAGGTAAGCGCTCTAACACTGAACCACCTTCCCAGCCACAGCTTTTTTTTTTTTTTTTTAAGACAATCATGTTTCCATATAGTTTTTGGTCCGTTCCAAAATAGACTTCCAAAATAGAGTTCCACATAGACTTGAAGAAACATGCTTACAGTTAACAACAGCTTTGGGTTTTGGTTTTTTTGCCTTTCTGGGAATCCCATCCATTCTCTTACACCTGTAATCCTATCTACTCAGGAGGTACAGATCTGATGATCATAGTTCGAAGTCAGCCAGGGGAAGAAAGGACATGAGCCTCACCTCCAATTAATTGCCTAAATACCAGAAGTGGGTCTGTGGCTCAAAGTGATAGAGTACTAGCCTTGAGCAAAAACAGCTCAGCAACAACATCCAGGCTGAACTCAAACAAAAAAAAGGAAATACTTAAGGTAATTGTATACCCCTTCCGAGTGGAATTCCCTTCTGCTTTGTTGGATAAAATCCTGGTATCATGTATCACACCGTTATACTCCCATACTTTTTTTTTTGAGACAGGGTTATGATGCGTAGCCGTTGGCCTGGAATTCTCAGCCTCTCAAGCTGGGATTTACAAGCATGCATCACCATACCCAGCTACGTTTTCTGTGTATTAAGCACTTACAACACACTGCAGTCAGAAGAACGAGCCAGAGCTGTAGTGGCTCTCTCCTGGCACCACCACAGCCTCCCAGGCTCACCTGCAGCGTGATGTGCATTCTTTGATGACCTGGAGAGTGTCTGCCCTTCCATGGATAACTTCGCAGAGCCTGAAATCTTAACTATTAGTACCACTGTATTCTTACTAATATTTAGGAAACAAAACGGAGTCAAATTTCTCAAAGTAACTGAGGCTTGTGGCCAGTTTCTGGAAAGTAAGTCCCTACCACATGATCTGGAGGCTGAAGGAGGATGGAAATGCATTAGACGTAGGCCAATTACAATGCATTAGAAACTGATTCTGGTCAAAGGCTTAGTCATGCTGTGAAGGAAAAAAAAAAAACCCTCGGAATCTAACACAAAGAACCAAACAGGCAGCTGCCTTTTAACACAGTTTAAATAGTATTTACCTCAAACACTGGCTCTCAATTTTGAAAGGCGCTTTTGTTTTTGCAAGTAATCCTAATCATCACTTCATATGTAAATTCTCAATGTTTAGAGAGAACACTGACCGGCCGCCACAGCGACACAAAGAATGCACCTGGACGCGGCTCGCGGCGTCGCTCTCGCCAATTACCTCACTTTCCCCTCGCGTGCTCTCTTAGGGGAGGGGCGCAGCGCAGGTGGCTGCGGGAGGGGCGGCGGCGCGTCCTGCGGGCGCGGCGCGGGGAGCGGGGAGGGCCCCGGATGACAGCGAGGGCGGTGCCCGGCGGTAGAGACCCGCGGGCTGGAGGCCGGAAGGGGAGGCTTCGGACAAAGCGGCCCGGCCGCCCCCGCCGCCTCCCGGGGCCGCCGCCCCGCCGCGCGGCTCGGGCTCGCAGCTGTCACGGGGACGGCCGCCCCCGCCCGCGAGGCCAGCCCGGACGCGGGGCGGGCGGGGCGGCGGAGCCCGGAGGGGCGCGGCTGAGGGCCGGCGGGGGCCGGAGGGGCTGGGGCTGGGGCGCGGGCCGGGCCGGGGAGGAGGGGCGCGCGTGGGAAGGAGCCGGGCCGGGCCTGCAGGCTCGCGGGTGGGCCGGGGCGGGCGCGGGCGCCGCGGCGGGTCCCGCTGCCCGGCGTCCCGGGGCGGCCGGGCCGCGCACTCACCGTCCGGTCCGGCGGGCCGCGCTGGTTCGCGCTGTCACGGAGCAGCGGCCGCCGCGCACAGCCCGGCCGCCTGGGGCGGGCGCCGCGGTCACGAGCGAGAGGCGCCTCGGCGGCCTCCGCGCAGCATCCTCCGCGCGCGGCCTCGCGCTCCAGCCGCCCGCCGCGCTACCTCAGCCGCCGAAAATGGCGTCGCCGGCGCCGCGCCCGCCCCACAAGGCCGCGCGCCGTGACGTCACCCGCCCTCGCGCCGGGGGCGGGGCGCGGCGCCGGGCGGCGGCCGTGGGGCTCCGGGCTCCCGCGCGCGACGCCCCGGCCCCCCGCGCCAGCCGGGCCCCGCGCCGGCCGCCAAGGAGGACGAGCGCGGCGGCCTGCGCCCTGCGGTCTCCGGACGAGGCGCTGGGCCTTCGTCACTGTCCCCGGGACGAGGCACGATCCTCCGGCCCCCGCCGCTGCGGACGCCCGGCGTGCGGGACCGGGCCACGGAGAGTGCCCGCGCCCGCCCGGGGCCCGCGCCCCCGGTCTCCCTCGCGGTCTGAAGGCGGACCTGCGCGGCCCGCCGACGCCGGGCGAGGCCTGCCCGCCCCAGGGTCCGGACCGGCTGCCGGGACGCCCGCGCAGGTCACCGCGGGACGCAGCACCGGAGAAGCAGAGCGGCCTGGGTGCCTGTGTTCAGCAGCCGCCTCCCAGGCCCCGCGTTCCCGGCGGGAAAGCCCCCCGCCACCTCTGTTCAGCTGTCTGGCTCTCCTCTGCCCTGCCCATTGCGCTCCGAGGGGCCTGGACAGAAGAGCAGAGTGCTGGCGAGCAGGCACCGGAGCTCTCCCTCCAGTGACAGACACAAGGACGCATCTGTCCTTGCTCAGAATTCAAGGAAGATGGCAGCCAGGGGCTCACACCTGTAATCCTAACTACCCGAGAGCCTGAGATCTGGGGATACAGGTTTGAAGCCAGCCTGGGCAAGAAAGTCTGTGAGACACTTAGCTCCAGTTGAACAGCATGAAAGCCTAACGTGGAAGAGCATTAGCCTGGAGCAAAAACAGCTCAGAGACAGTGCCAGGCCTGGAGTTCAAGCCCGAGCACCAGTACAAAAGAAATAAGCACAGTAGGCAAAGACTACATAAAGTCGGGGATAGAGGGACTCAGAGGCAGACCAGAACTGACACACAAGAGATAGGAAGGATCTCCTCTGATCTTCCACCTGTCCCTTGCACTGTGGTCAGTTTACACAGCTGTCTTCTCCGGGGCCTGAGAGCGCAAGAACAGGAGACCCCCATGTCCTGGCCACGCAGCCCTGCCCAGCACCTGCCGCACAGCATCAGCTGAGGCAGATAGCAGAACAGAACGGAAGGTCAGATTTCCTTTACTTCACCCCTCCCCCGTGGTGGAGTAAGTACACAGGCTCCCCTCAGTCCCTGACTCATACCATGCGCCTCGGGAGTTCGTGCCAATCTGTAGAACTACTGATGGCTGAGCACAGGCCCTTCCCAAACGGCTGTCCAGAGCCAAAAGTCTTGAATGCTTTGCTCCTCTGTTCTGAATATTTATATGGCAGCTCACCCAGTACAGCTGCCAGGAGTACTTTCATCTTTACCAAGGGCACCTATCTGAGACCAGCAAGTACCCCATCAAGTACCCTCCTTGCTGAGTATCCTCAGTCTCTTCCAAGAGACTGATCTCTGATCTTCACAGCAACCTAAGAATAGAGGGCAAGTGTCTGCATGTTACAGATGTGGCAGGTGAACTGCAAGTTCGGGGGTTTCCTCACTGTCTCCTGGAAAGAACAGTTATTCACTTTTAGGAATCAAACAGGAGCCCTGTGCTCCTCCAGGGTAGATCCTGGCAGAAGCCAGGAGCTGTGCCTACATGGTGGAGAGCCTCCCTGGGCTGCAATGGACATTCCCTAGAAACCTAGAGGGCCAGGGAGGGCCTGGGGGCAAACACTAAGGTTGCCAGGGAAACCCTGAACACCTATTACGTTGATCCTGTTGGCCTCTAAGCATACCTAGGAATGGCACATGGCTAGAAGGTTGGGTTGTTCTTGTTTTGTTTTGTTGGGGGTGACTGAGGCAAGGGACCCCACCATGGCAGGACAAGGGGCTCCTCCAGCAGACCACAGAACAGACTCTCTCCTTGCTCCCTAGAAAGTGCTCTTCTGTCTGGTCAGCCTGTGTGGCAGTGCTACTTCCTCCATCTCTGCTTCTTTACCATCTTCCTTTCCCGACAGAAAGATCTGGTCCTCTGCCTTCTTTTTTTTTTTTTTCTGTCGGTCGTGGGGCTTGAACTCTGCGCCTGGGCGCTGTCCCTCAGCTCTTCAGCTCAAGGCGAGCTCTCTACCACTTGAGCTACAGCGCCACTTCCGGTTTTCTGGTGGTTTATTGGAGATAGGAGTCTCACGGTCTTTCTTGCCCGGGCTGGCTTTGAACGTCGATCCTCAGATCTCAGCCTCCTGAGTAGCTAGGATTACAGGCGTGAGCCACCAGTGCCCAGCTCCTCTGCCTTCTTTTCTCGCCATCTCCTTCCTGCCTCTGGCCCATTTCCTGTCCTGCCCTGAAACCTGGCCAGGTCAACAGTCCACCTGGAGGTCTAGCTGCAGACTTGGAGGCAGCTGTCTACCTACATTCACTTGTCAGTGTTAACTGCATGCTGGTACCTGGGGCATCAGAGATAAGCCTGGAGCAGATGGCTTCATATTCATTCTGTCCCCAATTTATTTATTTTTTTGGTCCGGTTGTGGGGCCTGAACTCTGGGCCTGGGCGCTGTCCATCAGCTCTTCAGCTCAAGGCTAGCACTCTACCACTTGAACCACAGCACCACTTCCGGCTTTTTTCTTTTTGTTTATGTGGTGCTGAGGAATCGAACCCAGGGTCTCAGACATGCAAGGCAAGCGCTCTACCACTGAGCCACCTTCCTAGCCCCTCTGTCCCCAATTTGTATTGAGAACTGGTGACAATTTCAAGCTGCCTCTGACTTGAGATTGAACAACCAGAAAACAAAGTGCCTGGCTAGTGAACCCTGACTGGTGCAGGAGTTGGAACAAGAGGTCCTGAAACTTCACCAGTACGTGGAGGAACCTGCCAGAAGAAAAGGACACTGCCCCAAACAGAACAAACTTCTAACTTCTCTCGTCTCTCCCAAGTAGAAAATAGAACTAGGTTGTTAAGATTTTTATTAACGTTTTTTATTAGCACACATTAGTTGCACAAGGGGGGGTGGTTCTTTTGTAACACTTCCACACGTGCATGCAATGCACCCCATCAACCTCACCCCTCTATTACCTTTGTTCCTTATTTCCCCCTTTCTTTTTTTTTTTTTTTTTGTTGGTCATGGGGCCTGAACTCTGGGCCTGGGCACTGTCCCTCAGCTCTTCAGCTCAAGGCGAGTGCTCTACCACTTGAGCTACAGCGCCACTTCCGGTTTTCTGGTGGTTTATTGGAGATAGGAGTCTCACGGTCTTTCCTGCCCGGGCTGGCTTTGAACCGCGATCCTCAGATCTCAGCCTCCTGAATAGCTAGGATTACAGGCATGAGGCACCAGCGCCCAGCTATTTCCCCCTTTCTTAAAACAATCTCAACAGGTTCCATTGCTTTTTCATCTATGCAAGCAAAGTAAGAAGCTATTGTATTTTTTTCTTGGCAATACATAAATTTGAACTCGGGTTCATGCTTGCTAGTCTGGCACTCTACCACTTGAGCCCAGCTTTTTACAGGGTATTTTGGAGATAGAGTCTCCCAGCCTCTTGAGTAGCTAGGATTACAGGGGTGAGTCACCAGTGCCCAGCTAGAAGCTACTGGGTTTTTGTTGTTTGTTTGTTTGTTTGTTTTTTGCTTGGTTTTTTGGGTCTGGTCATGGGGCCTGAACTCTGGGCCTGGGCACTGTCCCTCAGCTCTTCAGCTCAAGGCTAGCACTCTACCACTTGAGCCACAGCGCCACTTCCAGCTTTTTTCTTTTTGCTTATGTGGTGCTGAGGATTCAAACCCAGGGCCTCATGCAAGCAAGGCAAGTGCTCTCCACTGAGCCACCTTCCCAGCCTGAAACTACTGTTTTAAAGCATTTTTTTTCACATGTAAATGTTTGTGGATGTCTGTCTTGGAGGGCAGCCCCTTGGAAGAGCCAGGACACCAAGATTTGCCTTTAATACTTGAGGGGTCTGTATCCCAATGGACAACTCCGGTCCAAGAAAAAGAAAGATGAGGGGAAAAGAGAGGGGAAAGGAGATGAAGAGGAGGAGTAGAGAAGAGGAAGAAGGAAAGGGAGGGTGGGAGGAAGGGAGTCTGGGAAGCAGTAACGCAGGCAGGGGATGACTGGCGGGCCAGGCAGGTCAGCTTGGGACAGTCATCTCCCTTCCCAGAAGCCTCTCCCAGCCAGGACACAGCAGGTCTGTGCGAGCCTTGGGGACGAGTCACTGGTGGGCAGGCCTGCCAACCAGGGCTGATCTGGCTTGGTCTTGCCTTGCTCTGGGCTCCAGGTCACACCCTTTCTGGTCTCAGACTTTCATTCTAAAAATGGAACTTAGTCTCCAGAGCACTTCCTTTGCAGAGCCTGAGCTGCCGGGCACAGAGCTCTGGACAAAGGAGAAAACAGAAATACCTCAAGCAAGCAGCACTCGCCACTTTCCTGATGAGGTCCAGGTGGTGACCCCAGCCCCAGAAGCCCAAGGTCATGATGTCTGCTCCCACATGACCCACGGCCACGGGAGATTTGTCCCAGTACAGGTGAAGGAAGAAGCCCAGCACCCTGCATGCAACCCCTTGGGCCCAGGGACAGCACATGAGGAGAGATGCCTAGTGGTGGGCAGAGAAGACATCACACAGAGGCAGGTCTGGCCGAGTGTGCATTTGTACATGTATCACACTGACTTGAGCCCAAATATTTCTTTGGATTTGAGTCAGGAACAAGGGATGCTCACGTCCCAAGTGGCCGGGAGAACCATTGTCCTGCCATGCCCAGAATCATGAGACAGCCTAGGGAAGTGACCAGCTTCCCACAGTTATGGCAGGGGGAGTGCACCCTCTTTCTGTGATTGTCTAGAAAGAGCCTTGTCAGGAGTGGGGGAGGGATAGGTGTCTCTGTGATTGGAATAACTCCCTGCCGGCTCGATAAGCATCGCCACAGATAGTGACTACCAGGCTGCATTGGGGACGGGTCATGGGGACAGGTTCCACGCCCAGGTTCCTCCTGCATCTTACTATGAACATGTATTGTGGGCAGAGCAATGGCAGGGGTGACAATGACCAAGATGCATTGTACTTACAAAGTGACTTGTTGAGACCCCTTTGTGCAACTTCCTAAGTGTGTGTGTGTGTGTGTGTGTGTGTGTACGTGCATGTGCGCATGCCAATCCTGGGGCTTGAACTTGACACCCACACTGTTCCTGAGTGTTTGTGCTCAAGGCTAGTGCTCTACCACTTTGGAACAAAGCCCCATCTCTGTTTTTTGTTTTTTGTTTTTGGGGGGGTCCAGTCGTAGGGCCTGAACTCTGGGCCTGGGCGCTGTCCCTCAGCTCTTTAGCTCAAGGCTAGCGCTCTACCACTTGAGCCACAGTGCCACTTCTGGCTTTTTTCTTTTTTGCTTATGTGGTACTAAGGAATCGAACCCAGGGCCTCAGGCATGCAAGGCAAGCACTCTACCACTGAGTCACCTTCCCAGCCCCCATCTCTGGTTTTTTTGATGGTTAATTGGAGCTAAGAGTCTCATGGACTTTCCTGCCTGGGCTGGCTTTGAACCGTAATCCTTAGATCTCAGCCTCCTGAGTAGCTAGAATTAGTAGCTCTTATGCCAACAGTGAACAAACCAAGAATGAAATAGGAAAACAATTTCACTCAAAAAGAATAAATACCTCTGTATTAATTAGGAGCCCATGGCTAACACTTGTAATTCTAGCTACTGAGGAGCTGAGACCTGGAGAAACAAGGGTCAGAGCAAGCCTCGGCAGAAAAATGTGCAAGACACAATCTCCAACTAGCAAAGATGCTGGCCTACTAAATTGGCCCAACAGCCATACCACGAGGCCCTGTGGAGAAAGCTGAGCAAAGAGCTCAAGGCGCTGAAGTTCAAGCCCTGCCGCCAGCACTCCAATGTATATAGTAGATCATAAAATTTACCACCTTAATTGCTGTGTACGTTCAATGTTATATTCATGGTGTTGTGCAACCCTCCTTGTCATCCATCTCTGTAACTCTTTTCAGTTGTAAGATAGAACCTCTGGTGGCTGTGGTGGTGGCCAGCCACAGCTGGCAGTAGAGCAGGAACACGCATGCCCAGAGGCCCTCGGTTTCCAGCCCAAACCCCCTCCCAGAGGAGGGGAGGGGAGTGCTGGAACCATGTTTAAGTTGTTCCACTATTCTGTTGTCTGTGATTTGAACAGAGCACACTTGCATTTTACAGGTGGAGAAACTGAGGCCAGGGAAAACATGGAAAGCAAGGCCTTCTCTCAGGCCTGTGCGCGTAATGTCACTCCTATGGACAGAAGCCTGGAAACACACTCCCAGCCCAGCACCAGAGGCCAGCACCACAGGGAGGCCATTGGCAAGCCCTCCTGCCGGCTGTAGTCCCAGCAGACAGGAAGCGCCTCTCCTTTCCCAGGACTGTACATTAACCATTCCCGGTGGCCCATGCTGTGGAGTCTCCCTGAAATCCTCATCCGTGCCAATTCTGGAAGCACGTGACCTCTGAGTGCAGCACCATTCATCACGGCCGAGGGGCTGAGAGGCCCCATCAGGATGGGTCAGCGGAGGTTTGCCAGGGGGCCGTTTCCTGCCCCTTTCCTGGGTTCCTGGAGGCAGCCCTTGTGTTCCTGGGCATGGGCCCTGTCGCCACGCAGCTTTCCTGTCTTGTGTGTCTGCACATCAAGTCTTCCTTTCTGGGGACACAAGACACCACCAGAGTCCACCCTAAACCCAGGTGCTCTCCTGAGACCTGCAAAGACCTTCGTTCCAGCTCAGACACTCTCAGGACTGGGGTGAGAATGGGAGCCACTGCCTGGGCCACCCTTTCTCAATGCAAGGCCAGCATCTTCACAGACCAGCTGCCTCTTCTCACCCGGGGACACCGGCAGCCATGGCTGCTCTCCTCGGATGGAGGAGGCTAGCTTACCCCTGGAGGATCCAGCACTGCTTTGTTCTCACAGCAGCCGCACATGTGCGTGTCCACACCCTGACACCAGTACCTGATCCCTGCTACTTGCTTACCCTAAACTCTCTAGCCAGGATGCTATTTTTCCACAGTACTGAAAATCTCGAAGCAATTGATGTAATTTACACCCTTGCGGCGCTGCTGCTTGGCTCGCTCCTGGTGTTCACAATGCTTCCCGGCATCCGGGGTGATACAGGGTCCCTCTGCCCTTCCCCCACCCCTGCAGCTGACAGCAACCGCTGCCCACTCCCAGCCCACACCCAGCCCAGGCCCAACCGCAGCTGGATGCAGGGTCCAAGCTGCCAGGAACCCACTCTGGGCAGTTATGAGGATGCCACACTCCACATAAATAGAGCTCTGAGAGCCAGGTGCATTTAGACACGTGGCTCTGTTATTGCTATTGTTAAGAGGATCCAGATGCTATAACATGTCCGCCCTAGAATTCTCATTAGTTGAAGGCAGCACATAGAGGAGGGTGGGGGAAGGAGATCAAGAGGGTCATACCTCCTCATGGCCACTTGGTCTTGTGTCTATGACCAGATCACCAGATTCCTAGGTTGAACTCAGATGTATTGCCCAGAAGCCCTGCTTCATGGCTGGGAGGCTGGCCGTCCAAGGTGTGGGGACTGGGTCTGTGTGGGTGACTCAGCCATGTCCTGCAGTGCAGACAGGATACTGGAGCCTGATCATGAGGACAGGCTTGGGAGGCTCCAGGGACAAGCTAGACACTATCTGCTCTAAGTCAGTTGCCCAGAACTGTCCCTGAATGCACTACCAGCCAGCCCTCCACTGCACATACTATCTAGCCCAGGTGTGGCTAGGGGGAAGAGGGGAGGAGGAGACAAAAAAAAACAAGAGCTAAGCCGGGTGCTGGTGGCTCACGCCTGTAATCCTAGCTACTCAGAAGGCTGAGATCTGAGGATCACGGTTCAAAGCCAGCCCAAGGCAGGAAAGTCCAATAAACCACTGGAAAACTGGAAGTAGCACTGTGGGCTCAAGCGGTAGAGTGCTTGCCTTGAGCTGAAGAGCGCAGGTGCAGCACCCAGGCCCAGAGTTCAAGCCACATGACCAACCAAAAAAACAAACAAACAAACAAACAAGAGGTGGGCATTGTTTGTAATCCAAGCTACTCAGCAGGCTGAGCCCTGAGAATCAATATTCAAAGCCAGTCCTAGCAAGAAAGTCCATGAAACTCTTACCTCCAACGAATAACAAGAAAAGCAGGAAGGGGAACTATAGCTCAAGTGTAGGGTGCTAGCCTTGAGAAAAACAAAGAACAAAAAACAAACTTGGACAATTGGGTGCTGGTGGCTCACAGCTAGCTACTTAAAGGGAGGCTGAGATCTGAGGACTGTGGTTCAAAGCCAGCCCAGCAGGAAAGTCGGTGAGACTCTTATCTCCAATGAACCACCAGAAAACTGGAAGCGCTGCAACACAAAGTGGTAGAGCGCTCACCTGGAGCAAAAAGAGCTCAGGACAGTGCCCAGGCCCCAAGTTCAAGCCCCATGACCAATAAAAAGCCAACCAATAAAAAGCCCTCAGGGACAGTCCCCAGACCCTGAGTTCAAGCCCCATGACTGACACAACAAACCAAAAGCCCTTCTCCAAGGCCTCTGCCAGCCACTCCAGCTCTCTCTGTTTACCCTTTCCACTCTGTACCAACCCATGGACCTGCTTTAATGGTTTAGTGGCAAGTCTGTGGGTGAACCTTCCCTGCGTCCAATGGCGTGCCTGGAACAGCAGGCTTGTCTAGTGATGAGCCACACAACAGAAGTAAAGCTCTCTGGTCAGCTCCTCACCTCACCCTTCCATCCGGTGTCCCCTCACCTCAGCCGTCCATCCCCCACCCATCTGGCTGCACCCCTGTACTTTTCCACCAAAGGACTGACAAGGCAAAGTGGAGGCGACGATCACAATCGATAGAGAGTGGCTCAGAGTGCAGCTGGAAGCTGCCGGAACATCTCTGGAAGACAGATCGATCCATTCTGACCACGGAAATGACATTCCTGGCAGGGCCCCACGGTGAGCAGCATCTGCCCGGAAGGATGCTGTCTACCAGGTGGGCACAGCACTCGGAGAGCGCCGAGGGAGCAGGGACCCCGGAGAGCTGGGCCTTGCTCCACGCCTAGGGCCTGCCGCAGGCCTGGGGTGCACCGGGTGCTCGTGAGCATCTGCTGAGTAGGCACAGACGCTGCTGCCCTCGTGGGACTGTACAGGAGGCCCTCAGCACCCACAGGACGGCGCTGGCCAGTGTTTGGGGAAATGTTTAATGAAGACAGGCAGACTTGCTGGGCGCCCGTGGCTCACGCCTGTAATCCTAGCTACTTAGGAAGCTGAGGTCTGAGGATTGAGGTTCAAAGCCAGCCAGGGTAGGAAAGTCCATGAGACTCTTAATTCCAGTAAACCATCAGAAAACCAGAAATGGAGCTGTGGTTCAAAGTTGTAGAGTGCTGGCCTTGAGCAAAAAGAGCTCAGGGACAGCGCCCAGGCCTAGAGTTCAACCCCCATGACTGACCAAAAAAAAAAAAAGTACCTTCCTAGCATGCACAAGGTATTCAAGTTGAATCTCCAGTGCCACCAAAAACCCCACATAAATACACAATGCACATGTATGCATGTGTACTTATATAAACATATAAATTATGTGCTTGAAATCCCATACTTGAGACAAAAATAGGAGACTCAAGAGTTTGAGGTCAGCGTGGTCTATGTCAGCCTAGGCTAAGAAGAATCTATCTTAAAAAAAAAAAAAATGGGAAGGTGGCTCAGTGGTAGAGTGCTTGCTTTGCATGACTGAGGCCCTGGGTTCGATTCCTCAGCACCACATAAGCAAAAAGAAAAAAGCCGGAAGTGGTGCTGTGGCTCAAGTGGTAGAGTGCTAGCCTTGAGCTGAAGAGCTGAGGGACAGCGCCCAGGCCCAGAGTTCAGGCCCCATGACCGGACCCAAAAAAAAAAAAAAAAAAATGGGCTGAGAGTGTGGTTCAGTGGTAGAGTGTTGCCTAGCCCTGGGTTCCATTCTTCAGCACCACATACACAGAAAAAGCCAGAAGTGGCACTGTGGCTCAAGTAATAGAGTGCTAACCTTGAGCAAAAGAAGCTCAGGGACAGAGCCCAGGCCCTGAGTTCTAACCTCAGGACTGACAAAAAAAATAAAAAAAAGGTTAAGCCTGGTGCTGATGACTAAGATCTGAAGATTGTGGTTCAGAGCCA
Source organism: Dipodomys spectabilis (assembly GCF_019054845.1). NCBI lineage: Eukaryota > Metazoa > Chordata > Mammalia > Rodentia > Heteromyidae > Dipodomys > Dipodomys spectabilis. Next base: position 1,719,793 of record NW_024870889.1, on the reverse strand, counting down.
GCCCAGGGGCTGGGAAGGTGGCTCAGTGGTAGAGCGCTTGCCTTGCATGCATGAGGCCCTGGGTTTGCTTCCTCAGCACCACATAAGCAGAAAAAGCGAAGTGGAGCTATGGCTCGAGTGGTAGAACACTAGCCTTGGATTGAAGAGGTGAGGGACAGCACTCAGGCCCAGAATTCAGGCCCCATGACCAGCCAAAATAAAAAACAAAAACAAAACAAAATCTAGCCCAGGCAGAAAAGTCCCTGTGAGACTCTCATCTCCAACTAACCACTCAAAAACTGAAAAGTGGCTGGGCGCCGGTGGCTCACGCCTGTAATCCTAGCTACTCAGGAGACTGAGATCTGAAGAGCACGGTTCAAAGCCAGCACGGGCAGGAAAAGTCTGTGAAATGCTTATCTCCAATAAACTACCAGAAAACCAGAAGCAGCGCTTTGACTCAAGTGGTAGCGTGCTTGCCTGGAGCTGAAGAGCTGAGGGGCAGCACCCAGGCCCTGAGTTCAAGCCCCACAACTGACAAAAAAAAAAAAAAGTGACTGTGTGGCTCAAGTGGTAGAGTGCTAGATAGCTTTGAGCACAAAGAGGTCACAGTGCCCAAGCCCTGAGTCCAAGCCCCACCACCAACAAAAGAAATAAAAAAGTTTAATCTATGATTAAGAACATAACTGGGAGCCGGGCGCTGGTGGCTCACGCCTGTAATCCTAGCTACTCAGGAGGCTGAGATCTGAGGATCACGGTTCAAAGCCAGCCCGGGCAGGAGAGATTGTGAGACTCCTATCTCCAATAAACCACCAGAAAACCAGAAGTGGCGCTGTAGCTCAAGTGGTAGAGCGCTCGCCTTGAGCTGAAGAGCACAGGGACAGCGCCCAGGCCCAGAGTTCAAGCCCCACGGACGACCAAAAAAAAAAAAAAAAAAGAACATAACTAGGGTGGGAAGGTGGCTCAGTGGTAGAGCGCTTGCCTTGCATGCCTGAGGCTCTGGGTTTGATTCCTCAGCACCATTATGTAAGCAAAAAGAAAAAACAAGCCGGAAGTGGCGCTGTGGCTCAAGTGGTAGAGCGCTAGCCTTAAGCTGAAGAGTTGAGGGACAGCGCCCAGGCCCAGAGTTCAGACCCCATGACCGGACCCAAAAAAAAAAAAAAAAAAACCATAACCATTACATCAGTTGATTATATAAGCAATTCTAGTAGGTTCTCTATTGTTACTATTTTTTTCCCTAATCCTGCTGGTCTGGGAGTGCATCCAGGGACAGCCATTACCTACATGGCTGGCACAGAGTCCTCGTGCCCAGCACAGAGTGGGCACTGGGTGTTTGCTGGATGAATGACAGCAGTCAGATTTTTTTTTTCTTGCCAGTAGTGGGGTATGAACTCTGGGCCTGGGCGCTGTCCCTCAGCTCTTCAGCCCAAGGGGAGCGCTCTACCACTTGAGACACAGTGCCACTTCTGGCTTTTTCTGCTTATGTGGTGCTGAGGAATCAAACTCAGGGCCTCCTGCATGAAAGGCAAGCGCTCTACCACTGAGCCGCCATCTTCCCAGCCCAGCAGTCAGATTTCTGACCATTCTCACATTCTACTTCCTGCAAATGCCTACAGAAAGCCAGGGTGGCGGGTAAGGGAGCAGGAGTAGTGGGTAAGGCAGTAGGATGAGCGGCCAGGAATTCTCTCAAGAACAAAGCTGTCCTTACCGCACACAGATGCCTACATGAAGAATTTGGGGGGAAAAATCAAGGTCCTTCAGCCCCAAATTCAGAAGGCATAAGTTACAAGCTGATTGCTTAGCACAAAAAAAGAACAATAAGGCTGGGAAGGGGGCTCAGAGGTAGAGTGCTTGCCTTGCATGCATGAGGACCCTGGGTTCAATGGTGGCTCAGAGGTAGAGCGCTTGTCTTGCATGCTTGAGGCCCTGGGTTCAATTCCTCAGCACCACATAAACAGAAAAAGCCCAAAGTGGCGCTGTGGCTCAAGTGGTAGAGTGCTCGTCTTGAGCTCAAGAGCTGAGGGACAGTGCCCAGGCCCAGAGTTCAAGCCCCATGACCGACAAACAAAACAACAACAACAAAAAAAAACTAAACAGAACAAACACAAAAATAGTGAAAGAGAACTTGAAAAGATGGAAGCAACTCAAGGGAAAAAGGATAAAAAAGTGCAGCAGTTGGGCTGGCAGTGCGGCTCAGTGGTAGAGTGCTTGCCTAGCATGCAGGAAGTCCTGGGTTCGATTCCTCAGTACCACATATACAGAAAAAGCCAGAAGTGGTGCTGTGGCTCAAGTGGTAGAGTGCTCAGGGACAGTGTCCAGGCCCTGAGATCAAACCCAAGGATTGGCAAAAAAAAAAAAAAAAATGCAGCAGTGGAGCTCACTGGACACTGATGTGAGTGAACTATGCAACTCATGGGTAGAGACGGAAGGGAGGACCTGGGAGAGAGTGAGGGAACAGAAGACACTGTAGGAAAGAAAATGTACTCATTACTTGACTCATATAATTGTAATTCCTCTGTACATCATCTTTATAAAAACAGTAAACTAATTTTTGAAAAAAGATGAAAGCAATCCCACGGAGGGGAAAAAAGTACCCTCACCCAGACCCAAGCCCCACTGGAAACAGCACCCTCACCCAGACCCAAGCCCCACTGGCTGTTCTTGGGGCTTTCAGAGCCTTCTGGTTCTCTAAAATTGGAGGCTGTTCCTTTGCAGTTCACATTAAATTTTAACTCAGAGAATGTCAGCAGAATATGGGTATTTTTAAACTTCTGATTGTAACAAGCAGAAAAAAGCAATACTGGTGACAACAACAACAACAAAAACACAGTAAACATAAAACTCGGTCACACTACTTCCCATGTGACGATTTCCCCATTACCAGGAAGTCTAAGATATCTGCTGCAGATTTTCAGAGCCCCCCCCCCCCCCAGGAGCAGCTGAGCAGGACCCTCTGGGGCCCCCTGAGCTCCTCTGGTGTGGAAGCCGTGCTGTGTGCTAGAGCACCGAGACCCGGAGCCAGTCACCTCTCCACAGCCTCGCCCTCCAGAGAGAGACAAAGGATTAAAACTCAGGACTGGATGAGCAGATGCCAGCTCGAGTCATGTGAGGGGGAGTGTCCTGTGAGGGGTAAGCCGGTGGGGGGGCATGGCAGAGACCTCCACTGCCCCCAGATGTCTGCCAGGTGCTCCTGGAAGATGAGACTATTGGTAACTCCAGAGCCTGGGAAGTGCCAGACACCAGACCTGGGGCCGCACTGCCATCCTGCCAGGCCAGGCCTGTGAGAATAAGCAGCAGCCAGTGTCCTCAAATACCACGCAGCACAGGGGCACGAGAGGAGTCCAAGTTGGTCTTTATCAACCATCTTTTTTTTTTTAAACCAGAATACATCAGTAGTACAAGGGGTGGTGACATTTCCATCCATCCATACAATGTGTCTTGATCAGATTCACAGTTTCTATTTCTCCCTTGCTCTCCTCTCCTTAAAATAATCTCAACATATTTCACCCTTCTGTTTTTTTAAACTATTCTTAAGACTTCTTAATATAGTCATGCAGTCTAAATATTAAAAATAGAAGCCAGCGACCAGTGGCTCACGCCTGTCAACATAGCTACTCAGAAGGCTGAGATCTGAGGATCATGGTTCAAAGCCAGCCCAAGCAGGAAAGGCTGTGAAACAATTTATCCAACAAACCACCAGAAAAGCAGAAGTGGTGCTGTGGCTCAAGTGGTAGAGCATTAGCCTTGAGCTGAAGAGCTGAGGGACAGCACCCAGGCCCAGAGTTCAGGCCCCATGACCAGACCCAAAAAAATAAAAAATAAAAAAATTGAGAATTTTATCAAGCAAGCATGGTATATGAAAATTAAAATTAAATACTGGGCTCAGAATGTGGCTTAGTGGTAGAGTGCTTGCCTAGCATGCACTTAGCCCTAGGTTTGATTCCTCAGTACCACATACACAGAAAAAGCCAGAAGTGGTGCTGTGGCTCAAGTGGTAGAGTGCAAAAGAAGCTCAGAGATAGTGACCAGGCCCTGAGTGCAAGCCCCAGGACTGGCAAAAAAATAAAATTAAATACAGCATTGATAGGCTTTATTCTATAGATGTAAAAGTCTACAGAAAGTTGGACACTGGTGGCTCATGCCTGTGATCCCATCAACACAGAAGACTTGGTTCAAAGCCTGCCCAAGGAGAGAAGCATATGAGATTCTTATCTCCAATCAACCAACTAAAACTAGTGGAGGTATGGCCCAAGTGATAGCGCGCCATCCTCGGGCAGAAAAGAAAGGCCACCACACAGATTACGAGTCTTTCAGTCGCCAAGCTCTTCTGTGGCCCTGAGCCCTCATGACCACCGGGCGCGGTTAGGGGACAATCACGGGAGAGCTACAGGGTGAAGTCCCAGACACAAAGACTCCTGCTCCTTCTGTGCTTACTTCGGAGCCAGTCTGTGTGGCACTGGAGGCCGGAGCTGCATCTTCCTGAGGGACCTCAAGGCATCCTCAACACAGCGCCTGCTCTGCCTCATGGCCCGTGGGGCGCGGCAGCGTGACCACACCCCTAGAACTTTGCGGGAAGCCTGTGTGCAGCCTGGCCAGCCATCACAGCATCGGACAGGGGCTGTACCATCCCCGTTCCGGGACCGTGCCGCCATCAGGGCTGGAGCCTGCGCCCCCCATCTCTGCTGCCTCGTTCTGTCACTTCATTCAGCAGCCACCTGAATTACTCCCTTCACGGGGGTCTGTGTGCGTGTGCGCACGCACACATATGCCCGCACACCCATACACACCAGTACTGGGGCTTGAATACAGGTTCCAGGTGCTGTCCCTGAGCTTTTTTGCTCAAGGATATCACTCTATCATTTTGATCCATAGGTCTACTTCTGGTTTTCTGGTGGTTAATTGGAGATAAGAGTCTCGTGGACTTTCTTACTGGGGCTGGCTTCAAACTGTGATCCTCAGATCTCAGCCTCCTGAATAGCTAGGATTACAGGCGTGAGGCACCAGGGCCCAGGTTGGAGATAGACTGTTGCAAACTATTCTGTTCAGGCTGGCTTAGAACTACTATTCCTCATGTCTCAGCCTCCTGAGTAGCTAGAACTGTAGGAGAGCTGCCAGTGCCCAGTGGTCTAACTTTTTAAAGGTTTTCACTTTCATTTTTGTCTTTCATGGGGCCTGGATGCTGCCCCTGAGCTTTTGTGCTCAGGGCTGGCGCTCACTCTCCCACCTGAGCCACAGCACCACTTTCAGCTTTTCTGCTGGCTAATTGCAAATAACAGTCTCACAGACTTTCCTGCCCGGGCTGGCTTTGAACCGTGATCTTTAGACGATAGTCTTAAATAGAGAGGATACTGGGCCCAGGGGCCTAATTTTGAAAGTGAAACTTCGTTAGCATGTTTGCATTACTACATTTTGAGCTGGTGTGATTCAAGACACAGAAGCAGGCACAGCGCTCAGAGCTTTATTGACAACATTCCTGACAATACGACACACGGAGCCACAGACAAAATCATGGGGCTGTGGTCACTGCAGCATTTCCCAGGCCCCTCCACGTGGCCTGGCCAGCGGGAGGCTGCAGGCCGGAGGGGAGTGCTAGCCGCTCCTCTTCGCTTGCTTCTGTGCCAGCTTGTTCCAAAGCCTCTCCAAGGCCACCTTCCCCATGAAGTAGGTGATGGTGAAGTTGCGCCTGTACCAGTCTCTGCAGACAAAGGGGAGACGCGGGCTGGAGCCTGGGCTGACCTCACTCGGGCTGCCGCCCCCCCAGGCTGTCCACCCACCTACCCGCCCTCCCTCCCTCCCCTTCCAGGCTGGCTCAGCAGGTATCAGTGCTCTCCGTTAAACGTTCCCTTTCCCAGAAAGACACAGCAGAGGAGGGGTGAGCAGGACCACCAGCTCTGAGGGAACCAGGCAGTCCCACCTCGGCACCGGACGGCCCTGCCTCACTCAGGTCGTCTTGCTGCGCCAGTGAGCAGCCGCATGCTACCACTGCAACACCGCCACTGCGGCTCCTCCTGGGACACCGTCACCATGGCAACACCACCACTGCATCACCTCCTGGGACACAGTCACCATGGCAACACCACCACTGCGGCTCCTCCTGGGACACCGTCACCATGGCAACACCACCACTGCAGCTCCTCCTGAGACACCACGGCAACACCACTACTGCATCTCTTCTTGGGACACTGTCACCATGGCAACACCGCCACCACATCTCCTCCTGGGACACTGTCACCATGGCAACACCACCACCGCATCTCCTCCTGGGACACCATCACCATGGCAACACTGCCATTGTGCCTCCTCCTGGGACACTGTCACCATGACAACACCACCACTGTGGCTCCTCCTGGGACACAGTCACCATGGCAACACCGCCACTGCATCTCCTCCTGGGATAGTCACCATGGCAACACTGCCACTGCATCGCCTCCTGAAACACCATCACCATGGCAACACCACTACTGCATCTCCTCCTGGGACACCGTCACCATGGCAACACCACCACTGCATCTCCTCCTGGGACACCGTCACCATGGCCACACTGCCATTGTGTCTCCTCCTGGAACACCGTCACCATGGCAACACCACCACCGCATCTCCTCCTGAGACACCATCACCATGGCAACACCACTACTGCATCTCTTCTTGGGATACCATCACCATGGCAACACCGCCACCTCATCTCCTCCTGGGACACTGTCACCATGGCAACATTGCCATTGTGTCTCCTCCTGGGACACTGTCACCATGGCAACACCACCACTGCATCTCCTCCTGGGACATTGTCACCATGGCAACACCACTACTGCATCTCTTCCTGAGACACAGTCACCATGGCAACACCACTACTGCATCTCCTCCTGGGGCACTGTCACCATGGCAACAACACCACTGCATCTCCTCCTGAGACACTGTCACCACGGCAACATCACTACTACATCTCCTCCTGGGACACTGGCACCATGGCAACACCACCACTGCATCTCTTCCTGGGACACTGTCACCACAGCACCACCACCACTGGACCTCCTCCTGAGACACTGTCACCATAGCATCACCATCACTGCACCTCCTCCTGGGACACCATCATCCTCCAATCATCTGTCCAAATACCCCATCAATGGCAGTTTGTCTCAGGACCCAAAAAGGTCTGGACAAGGTACTAAACTCAGTCTCCACAGCACCCCACACTTTACTGCTATTCTTTTTCTAACTGCTGTGGAAGAGCTGGATGATGTGTAATTTCCCACACACTGGGTTTCTCCAACGGCATCCTCAGGCTGTCACTTCAAAGCAGGCTCTGTGCCCCTCCCGTGCCCCTAAACCTTCTGCAAATAAACCCGCACTTAGATTTGATATAGCACTTGTCTTCATATGAGAACAGCTCACAGGGTGTGGTCTGTGCCTCCGCCCGCAGGCCCTGTCCCCAGGGCGTGTGCATTCAGCCCCAGGCTGTCCACTGACTGGACCCATAACATCCCATCGATGTAGGCTTTTCCGGCAGGGTGGCGGTGGCCCGGATGGATTGGGCACTAGGAATGCCGCCTCTGGCTGACCCATCGACTCTCTGCACTGCTGTTTCTACAGAGGGAAGGGTTCTTCACGTGTTTCCCTGAAGCACCTCTGCAGCAGGAAAGGCAGGGAGGCCGCCTGGGTAAACCCCATGATTCTTTCCTTCAACTTAGCAATTTTCAGAATAATGATTCGGTGGACTTGCCATAGCTACACATAAACTTTTTTTTTTTTCTCGGTCCTGGGGCTTGAAGTCAGGGCCTAGTCCCCGTCCCTGAGCTTCTTTGTGCTCAAGGCTAGAACTGTACCATTTAAGCTTCAGCGCCTCTTCTGGCTTTTTCTGAGTAGTTTATTGGAGATGAGAGTTTCATGGACTTTTTTTTTGTCCGACATGGGGCTTAAACTCTGGGCCTGGGTGCTGTCCCTCAGCTCTTCATCTCAAGGCTAGCACTCTACCACTTAAGCCAGAGCACCATTTCCAGTTTTCTGGTAGTTTATTGGAGATAAGAGTCTCATGGCCGGGCGCTGGTGGCTCACGCCCAATCCTAGCTACTCAGGAGGCTGAGATCTGAGGATCGTGGTTCAAAGCCAGCCCGGGCAGGAGAGACCAGTGAGACTCCTATCTCCAATAAACCACCAGAAAACCGGAAGTGGCGCTGTAGCTCAAGTGGTAGAGCGCTCGCCTTGAGCTGAAGAGCTGAGGGACAGCGCCCAGGCCCAGAGTTCAAGCCCCACGACCGGCAAAAAAAAAGTCTTCTAGATCCGTTTGAACCAAGATCTTCAGATCTCAGCCCCCAGTAGCTTTTTTAATTCCCTGCTGTCCCTTCTCTGAAAGGCTGACTGGCTAGGCCCTGGGCTGAGCCTCCAGCCCGTCCCTCCCTCCACCACAGTTCCCAGGTCCAGCTCCTGCCCCAGAGCGACTGAGGCTTCTCCAAGGAGGGACAGGGAGCCTAGATGTAGCCCTCCAGGCAGAACAAGAGGAATGGGGTACTATGCAAATGCCCTGGGGCTGTCAGTCTTACTTAACAAGGCAAAAGGAATGCTGACAAAACCATGGCTTCCACCTCCGATGGGAACCACGCCTTTCCATTCAGGAAGGAAAGCAAGCTTTCTTCATCTAGATGTGACACCTGAACCCATAGCAAAGAAAGCAAGCATAAACAGTTACCTGTTATAATACATGTGCTTCCGAAAATTTTTCCTCAAAAATTCCTTGTAAAAATCAGCCATTTCGTCTGCAGTCAATGCTGCTTTTTGACCTGAAAGTAAATTACAACTTAAACACTAATACTTAAGGAGAAAGGATTAAAAAACAAAAAACAAAAAACCTACTAGAAGAAGCTGACAGTATAAATCACACACACACAATTACCACTTTTTTTGTTTTTGTTTTTTTTTGGGGGGGGGGTCCAGTTGTGGGGCTTGAACTCTGGGCCTGGGCACTGTCCCTCAGCTCTTCAGCTCAAGGCTAGTGCTCTACCACTTGAGCCACAGCACCACTTCTGGCCTTTTCTGTGTATGTGGTACTGAGGAATTGAACCCAGGGCTTCATGCATGCAAGGCAAGCACTCTACCACTAAGCCACATTCCCAGCCCTCAGCTTTTTTTTTTTTAGTTTATTGGAGATAAGAGTCTCAAGGACTGTCCTGCCAAGACTGGCTTTGAACCACAATCCTCAGATCTCAGACTCCTGAGGAGCTAGGATTATAGGCATGAACCAGGAGCACCCAGCACAATTACCAATTTCTATATGTTAAAATCAATCAATCTAGAAAACAACTCATTTTACCATACATCAAAAATAACAGATTTAGAAGTGGACACTGGTGGTTCATGTCTGTAATCCTAGCTATTCAGGAGGCTGAGATCTGAGGATCAAGGTTCAAAGCCAGCCCAGGCAGGAGTCTGTGAGACTATTATTTCCAATTAACTAGCAAAAAGGCAGAATTTGAGCTGTGGCTCAAGTGGTAGAACACCAGCCTTGAGCAAAAAAGCTAAGGAACAGCACCCAGGCCCTGAATTCAAGCCCCAGTACCAGTGCACGCATACGTACACACACACACACACGCATGCACGCACGCGCGCGCACCCCCCCAACACACACAAGGCAGCACTACTGACTCATCCATAAATTCAGCCCTACCAAAATTCCAAGGCTTCTTGTTCAGCTGCAATTTTATTTATTTATTTATTTATTTTGTCAGTAGTGAGACCTGAATCTGGGCCTGGGCGCTGTCCCTCAGCTCTTCAGCTCAAGGCTAGAACTCTACCCACATGAGCCACAGCGCCACTTGAGGTTTTTTCTGTTTATGTGGTGCTGAGGAATCGAACCCAGGGCCTCATGGCATGCAAGGCCAAGCACTCTACCACAAGCAACTTTCCTAGCTCCTCAGCTGCAATTTTTTTGGGAAATTAACAATTATTTCCTAAAATTCATGTGGAAATGTAAACAATCCAATATCTAAAGCAATCAAAAAGAAAGTTCCCATTTCTCAACCTCAAAATTTCCCACAAGACTCTGTAGTATAGCACAATATTGCTCCAGAACACGCATCAATCAACGGAAGAAACTGCTAAAGCCCACCCCTCACGGTCAAGTAATTTTCAAGGACAGACAAGGGCAGCACCAAGACTATCCAAGACGACTGAGGATTCACATGCAAAAGGCTAAGGAGGAACTTTATCTAGCACTATCAAAGTAAATTTGAAATATACCTGCCTGCAATCCTAGCCACTCAGGAGGGTGAGATCTGAGAATCATAGTTCAAAGCACTGTCCATGCATAAAAGTCCTGAGACTCATCTCTAATAAAACCACTCCGAAAAAGCTGGAAGTGGCGGGGCTGGGAAGGTGGCTCAGTGGTAGAGCGCTTGCCTTGCATGCTCCAGGCCCTGGGTTCAATTCCTCAGCACCACATAAGAAAAAAAAAAAAAAGCCGGAAGTGGCGCTGTGGCTCATGGTAGAATGCTACCCTTGAGCTGAAGAGCTGAGGGACAGCGCCCAGGCCCCACGACTGTACCAAAAAAAAATAAATAAATAAAAAAAAGCTGGAAGTGGCTCACACCCGTAATCCTAGCTATTCAGGAGGCTGAGATCTTAGGATCTTGATTCAAAGCCAGCCCAGATAGAAAAGTCATTAAGACTCTTATCTCCAATAAATTACTCAGAAAAATCTGGAAATGGTGCTGTGGCTCAAGTAGCAGAGTGCTAACCTTGAGCACAGAGAGACTCAGGGACAGAGCCCAGGCTCTGAATTTCAAGCCCCATGACCAGAAAAAACAAAACAAAAAACCCCAAAAACCCTAAACCTCTTCAAGAAAGCAGATGTTTACTTTATCACATTTTCTTCGATATGATACATAAAGCACAGAAAAAATACAGAAAACAGACTTGCATCAAAATAAGAAAACTGTGGCTGGGCGCTGGTGGCTCACGCCTGTCATCCTAGCTACTCAGCAGGCTGAGATCTGAGGAACCCGATTCAAAGCCAGCCCAGGCAGGAAAGTCCGTGAGACTCTAATCTCCAATAAACCACTAGAAAACTGGAAGTGGCGCTATGGCTCAAGCAGTAGACTGCTCGCCTTGAGCTGAGGGGTCAGCGCCCAGGCCCAGAGTTCAAGTCCCATGACCGACAAAAAAAAAAAAAAAAGAAAACTGTGCATGATAGGGCTTGGACTTTACCAATGAACTGTACAGACAACTTACAGAACAAGAGAAAACAGCTACAGGATGTCTGTCTAATGAGTCTAGTATCCCAGTGTGCAAACTTTTCAAATAGAATTAACAGTGGGCTGGGCGCTGGTGGTTCACACCTATAATCTGAGCTAGTCAGGAGGCTGAGATCTGAGGATCGCAGTTCAAAGCCAGGTAGGGCAGGAAAGGCTGTTTATCTCCAATAAACCACTCAGAAAATCGGAAGTAGGGCTGAGGCTCAAGTGGTAGAGCACTAGCCTTGAGCCAGAACGCTCAAGAACAGCACCCTAAGTTCAAGTCCCACCACTGACACAAAAAAGAAGAGGGAAGGTGTTTGGCCCAACTTTTACTTGCACCACAAGCACAGACCCAAGCAGCCCCAAGGCTCCAGCACAAGCCAGGCCGGGGCTGGGAGAACTCAACAGGACCTGTGCAGACGGCAAGTCAGCCGCTCAGCTGCACTGGGCTCAGCCTCAGCTCAATCTTTTCTTTCAGTGTGGGGAGGGGCACTGGAGCTTGCTAGGTGCTCTGCCACTCTGCCATGCCTACAGCCCAGGTTTTCGCTGGTTCATTTGCAGGTAGGGCCTTGCCTCCTACCTGGGTGTGCACCTGTACCATGCCTGGCTGGCCACCGCCATTCCGGGGGCAACAGAAGCGCCGCATGCACGGCTTCCTTCTGTTGAGATGGAGTCTCATGGACGTTTCTGTCCGTGAGGCAGCCGGGAACGAGGAGCCGCCACTCTCAGCCTGGCTTGTGGTTCAGAATGGCAGGAGCAAGCTGCTGGGTGGCAGCTGAGAAGAGGCCTCTAGGACTGGCCTGAACCGTGGCTCGCTCTCTCTTCTTAGCCTCCCTGTAGCTAGGCGCAGCCACTGGTGCCTGGCAGCTCTGCTTCCTGCTGGCAGCTGAGGGCTGGCCGTCTGTCCTCAGAGTACTCAAGGAGACAATGCAGACAGGCAGAGGAAGCGTGTGCCCACGCTCACTCCCAACTCACACACAGCAGTGTCAGGCGATCGTGACCCACAGCTCTAGTCAAATACCACAATAGCATCTAGAAGGTTCTTCTGAGGCTCTCCCTGAGGGCCAGAGGCCAGGAACCCCACTTCTGTGCTGGCTCCTCCCAGGGTGTAACCCTGGCATCTAGGGTGTGGTCAACCCCTGCTGGCATGCCGGGCCCCAAGATGGGCAGGGCTCTGCCTCAGGCTCAGTGAGGGGAGGGTAACAAGGGACATCAGCCATCCCTTGATGACAGACGTGGGGGGAGGGGACAGGTGGAGGCACAAGTAAGAGGACACAGAAGCGGCGACGGGCAGCAAGGGGCGAGTGGAGGGCCCAGGGCAGCAGCGGCTCTGGGCCGCAGTGGCGGTCGGGGTCCTGGCTAGCCTTGGGGGAGGAGGGGTGGCCCCCAGCCAGCCCCCCGTGGCACCTCCAGGCCTTTCCTGGCCACTGGAAGAGCTGAAGCAGGAAAAACTGCCCCCAGCTGCCGCCACTGGAGGAGCAGGGTGGGCTTGGAACCAATCTCCCCACAATCCCGTTCCCTTCCGGGCGCGACACCACCACAGCAGGGCCCCAGGAGGAGGCTCGGAGCCCCGGTGCTAAGCAGAGACACACAAGGCCTGGTCATCTGGCCATGAGTGTGGGCAGCGGCCTCTGACACCTCCCCGCCTGAAGGTTCTCAGACACGGGGGAGGGGGGGGAAGGGGTGGGGTGCCTCAACTAGACGCCTCAGGCCGGGGTTCTGCCCCTGTGCACTGAGCCTCCTGGACTCCTGCTCAGCTGCCTCAGCCCCAGGAGCCAGGTCACTGTCACTCCCGTGGAGGATGGAGAGGGAGGAGGGAAGAGGGAGGAGGGGAGGGGAGCGAGGGAGAGGAAAAAACCCAGAATCCATGACACCATTACTGAAACTGCGTGGGTGTCTCACAAATACCAGATGACAAGCTGGATGCATCTCCACGCCGCCCTCTTTTCCCGGATGCACACACTTGAGCAATTAAAGAATCAGGAGGAAGATGCCTCCCCCACCCCCCAGCGCCTGCCCTACTGGTGACATTTAAGTTGGGGCCAGCAGAGCTGCAGTCAGGGCGGGCACTGAAAGCAGCCGTGTTCCACGCAGCCACGCAGCGAACCTTGTGACCGGGAGCCTGCCTGCAGTCACAGGAGCTTGAGGTGCTCTCCCCCCTGCAATTCAAAGCAAGACTGAAGAATAACCGGCCGAACCCGCGGTTCCTCAGAGTTAGTTCACAGATGGTCCACAGCAAGCACTCTCTTGCTTCTCGGTATATGGGTGTGTGGTGTGCTCAGCTAGATCCTTCTAGAAAAGCGCTAGGAGTTCCACGCTGCCACAGTCCTCAAAGCAGCTCCACAGCACAGTTTCAACTCTGAAAACCTTCCCAGTGAATTCGGAGGGCATAAACGCCACCTGCCTGCTTGAGGTGCCTGGCGCAGCCAAGGAGTTTAAACAATCTCGGACCGCGTTGTTGGTCTGTGTCATTGGGAAAATCTGCCGCAGACTGCTTACAAGTCCAGATGGCCTATGCCACCTTTGCCGCAAACACTCGCCCTTCTGCTGTGCGTGGCAGAACACTGGCCCCTGTGTCTGGCCAGCCCTTCCCAGCCCCCTCCTCTGCCCTGCGTTGCCATGACAGCAGCCAGGCTCCTCCAACACAACAGACCTCGGCCTGCCCCGGCCCAGTCAGGAAGCCAGCCTGAGGAAAGGCCAGCCCCAGGCTGGATCCGGGAACACAGGAGGAGAGAGCTGGGAGCCACAGAAGACCACAGCAGGAGGAAGTTTAGAAAGAAGGGAAACCGGGCACCAGTGGCTCACGCCTGTCATCCTATTCAGGAGGCTGAGATCTGAGGATTGTCATTCAAAGCCAGCCTGGGCAGGAACGTCTTAGAGACTCATCTCCAGTTAACTACAAAAAGTTAGAAGCCAAGGGATAGTGCTCACGCCACCTAGAGAGAAAGAGGAAGAGAGGAAAAAGAAAGGGAGGGAGGAAGAGAAGGAGGGAGGTGAAGTGGAGAGCGAGAGTCCGGATTCACTCTGGTTCTAGCATCGGCTGAGTCCATGGCGAGGCCCTGTCCCCGCCTCTGTGCTGAGCTCTGGCAGTGGACCCAGATCACAGGGATGCCAGCTGCTCAGGAAGCTCTGGGCTCTACACTGAAAATGGGAGGTGCGTCCTCAAAGGAGGCTGTGGGGCCCTGACCCTTACCCTCTCCTTCGGGTCTTCGCCAGAAGGTAGTCAGCTCGCTGCCATTCTCTTTTCTTTCTTTTGTCTGAGACCAGGATTCAAACTCTGTACCAGACACTTTTGCTCCTTAGCTGGCGCTCTACCAACTGAGCCATAACCTCCAACCCCACCACTTCCATTCTCAATTAAACAATGCTCTCTTTCCTCAATGAGCCCTCCAGTCTCAGTGTGTGTGAAACACATTCACGAAATGGCCCCATCCCCATTTTGGTCTGTGTTTACACTGACAGAAAACTGTGTGTGTGTTAGCTGGGAGCCGGTGGCTCACTCCTGTAATCCTAGCTACTCAGGAGGCTGAGATTTGAGGATCACGGTTCAAAGCCAGCCCTGGTCTCCAATAAACCACTCAGAAAACCCAAAGTGGCGCTGTGGCTCAAGTGGTAGAGCGCTAGCCTTGAGCTGAAGAGCTGAGGGACAGCGCCCAGGCCCAGAGTTCAGGCCCCACGACTGACAAAAAGAAAAAAAAAAAGTGTGTGCTCACCATGTACAAATGATGTTGTGGGGGAGTGCAGCCAGCAACCTGCACCACCCCACACAACTGCTGCCTTGAGTGAGAGCACCTTCCATCTACTCTTAGCATTCTAAGAACACAGGCCCTCACTACGCCTCAAATCTAGTTGGGGGGCTGAGAATGTGGCCTAGTGGTAGCATGGTTGCCTTGCATGCATGAAGCCCTGGGTTTCATTCCTCAGTACCACAGAAAAAGTTGGAAGTGGTGCTACGGCTCAAGTGGTAGAGCAAAAGAGGCTCAGGGTCAGAACCCAGGGCCCTGAGTTCAAGCCCCAGGACCGGCAAAAAAGAAAAAATCTAACTGGGATTTCCCGAACACTCAGGGTGTCCGCCCACCCTCAGCTGTACCCTCTCCTCCACACATCATGCCTTGTTTTATGACCAAATTAATTGTAGAATCTGATTGGAAGCCAGACTTCCAACACCTAGCAGAGCCATCAATAGGATTCTGTGACATTTTAACAGACTCAAAACAACCTCTTCCATCTGTCAGGAGAGTGGCTAGTCTCCAACATGCTCTACAGAATAAGCCAGCCTAACACTCCCTCGGACAGAACACACACACACACACACACACACACACACACACACACACACACACACACACACACACACACACACACCCCACACACACACATTCAACACAGACAGCAGTCCCCTCCACATTCAACAAATGGGAGACACACACACAAACACAAAACACAACTGCCAGCCACATCCACTCACACTCAACACAGACAGCCAAGAGACATACACACACACAAACACACAGAGCCAGACACGCTTGCTCATGTAAACAAAGCCAATAGCTAAAAGCTGCTGAGATCCGACTCCCTTGAGCAGAACTAGGCCCTCTTCCTCTTCCACCACAATCTTGGTGGGAATTGCTCCCCACAAGCCTCAAACTCCTCTTGTAAACCAGCAAGGCAACAGCAGCTCTTTCCTTTGGCCCTCAGATATGAATGTGCATGCAAAGGACTTAGCATAGCACCCAGCACTTGGGACTGCCATCCCTACACTTCGGATTAGGAAATAATGCTTTCCAAGACCCCACTGGTGTCACAAAGCACATGCAGTAGGGGGCTGGCATCCAGACCACTCTGCTGCCCACCCTCCTTCCAGAGGAACCCAGCTGGAGACTACCAGGGACACGGCACATGAGCCCAGATGCAGCCCTGCCTTTTGAGGTCAATGGTCCTCAACTGCCCTCAGAGTAACATTTTGCCAGTAAAGAACTGTTCAACAGGGCTGGGAAGGTGGTGGAGCACTAGACTGATAAAACATCCTAGACAGAGGGAACTCGGGCGGTGTGAGTTCCCTTGCTCAAGCGGCTGACCTAGGAGGCAGCTGGTGGCCAGGCCGGGCCAGGCAGACGCCAGCGTCAAACAGTCCACACTGAGCTGCAAATCCACACAATGTGCATTCTGGGTAGAACAGTTCAGCAAGGGTATAAGCAATGGATGTGAAGCAGGGGTTGACAAATCTTATTTACAGGCCACATCTGGCCCATCACCTGTTTCTGAAAAGTAAGTTTGCTGGAATACATCCAAGCTCATGTGCTTGTGTGTCAGAGCCTCCAAAAGCTGAGCTGTGAGACCTGAAAGGATTGGGAGGATGGAATGCCTCTTCCCAACAGGAACTCTCAGAATGCCGAGAGCTTCCTGAAAATGTCAATCAGTCCCGACCTGAAGGGAATTCAGATTTCTATCCCAGTATAGGCTATTTGCACACCAAACTTTCTGGGAATTTGGGGATAGACAAAAATCTATGCTTACACCTGCTTCTTAAGGTAAAGAAGGTCATCTGTCACTTAAGTAAAAGTATACCTACCACATGATTGGTGTTTGTGACTTCAAGGATTAAGATTATATCTCGGGACTTGGAAGGTGGTTCAGTGGTAAAGTACTTGCCTCACATGCATGAAGCCCTGGAGTCGATTCTTCAGCACCACATAAGCAGAAAAAGCCAGAAGCTGTGGCTCAAGTAGTAGAGCACTAGCCTTGAGTACAGAGAGGCTCAAGAACAGTGCCCGGGCCCTGAGTCCAAGCACCAGGACCAGCAAAAAAAAAAAAGAAAAGATTGTTTTGCATTATTGGTGCTGGTGACTTCTCTCTGTGTACGTGCCTGTAAATGTCCTCTAAAACGGACCCAGACACCTGAAGCTGATGGAAGAGCTCAGGCCCCTGGTGCCCCGAACCTCAGCCCCATGGTCTGGCGTCTGCTGCTGTCTGTCCAGGCTGCCATGGTCTCCAACAGCCAAGTTACGTAATTCCAACAGAAATCCAAATGGCCCACAAAGAGTCAACTACTGGATTGTGTTTCATAGAAAATATGTGCTGAGGGCTGGGAAGGTGGCTCAGTGGTAGAGCACTTGCCTTGTATACCTGAGGCCCTGGGTTTGATTCCTCAGCACCACATAAGCAAAAAGAAAAAAGCCAGAAGTGGCGCTGTGGCTCAAGTGGTAGAGCGCTAGCCTTGAGCTGAAGAGCTGAGGGACAGCGCCCAGGCCCAGAGTTCAGGCCCCACACCCACCAAAAACAAAACAAAACAAAACAAAAAAAACCACCTCAGGGACAGTGCCTAGGACAAGTTCAAAGCCTAGAACTGGCCCCGTCCCTGCGTGCACTCACGCACACACACACACACACACACACACATACACGCACACGCACAGTGTCCTGGCCTGATTTAAAGATTGAAAGCCAGAGAAAAATGAGGAAGTTACTGCAAAAAGTGGAGAATTAACAGGCACCTGAAAGCTCAGCAATGGTTAAAGGACAGGGAGGCAAAAGTCTGCGAAACCCTGCAGAGGTTAGCCTTCAGAGAGGAGGACCAGAAACAGCTCTCTGCTTCCTGCTCCTAACTGGCTAGACTCTGGGAAGAGGAGCAAGGGTGTGGGGTGGGAGCTGGGTGCACTGGGGTGTATGCCAACGCCCTGGAACCTCAGGCCCAAAGTCACTGATTGGAAGGACCCAGGCTGGGGATGTGGCTGAAGCGGGAGAGCACCTGCCTCACCTATGCCAGCCCCCAGCTCATCCCCAGCACTGGCAAGAAAGAAACACAAAAACCTAAAATCCTCAGGGAATGATCTCATCAAAGACTGAAGGTCTGACCCCCCAGAAACCCACAACAGTGAGACATAGGACAAGGAAAAGAAGTCTCTAGAGGCAAGAGAAAAAAGGGAAACCTGAGACGGGAGGCTGGCTGGAGAGACCAAGAGGGCCTGAGCCCAGCTCTCACTGCGCCCACTGGCTCTCCCTCCTTCCTACTGCTCCTACCCACGCAGTGTGCGCAGAAAACAGCACAGACGCACTGACCTGCATCCGTTTTCAGGCCTGGACCTTTAGTTTTCAGTCTGGAGCGAATGAATTCTTCTTTTTCCTACAAGAAGATGATCATCACTACTGGAACGAAAGCTTAGGAACAAAGGCAAGAACTGCCCCTTCTCCGCCTTCCCACTTCCCCGGCTACAGCACAGCCCACGGGTTCTGGGTGAGTCTCGCGTGGATTCACCCAGCCAGAGCCCAGCTCAAAGCCCAATTTCAATCATGAACCCGCTAAACATCTCATGCTTGAAAATGGACAGTCAATAAACTTCGGGAAGCCCTTTGCTTACAGATCCATGGAATCTGATAAATACACTTTTGTCCCACCCAAGTGAGTGAAGTTTTAATATTTTTCTTCTGTGAGTTTGACATAGTTTATCTGTAAGTAAGCTGCTAAGGATTTTAGCTTACCTATTTGGCTTACTTATTTCAGAAATAACACCACCAACTCTAATTTTCACAAGCATGAATGCACAAGACCGGCACTTCCTGGCCTCAAAAGCCTCAGGTACTGACTATGACTTAGGCCTGGCCAGTTCTTCCTGTGCCTGGCTACACAGTGGCTGCACCCAACAGAAAGGCAGCGCAGATACTAAAGATATAGCACCCCCTAGCGGCCGAGCGCATTATTTCTTATTCTGATCTGAAACCTTCACCTACCTTACTAAAAGTCAAATTCTGGTTTGCCCAGAACTGCTGGTTCCATTCTTGTGTTTCTTGTCTTAATTCTCTAAGCTTTTGTTCCACTGGTGATTCATTTTCTGGGACGTAGAAATGGACAGGTCGAAGGTTTGAATACTTATCTGGGGGTCCGATCCAATCATGGCAGGATTTTCTTGGAGGACAAAATCCTGGGGAACAGACCTTCAACAAAACGCAGTGGGGTTAACCACACCACAATGAGCAATCCGCACCACTGCTGCCCCTCCTCAGCTTACTCTCTGCAAGACTACAAAGTGCCTGAGGATTTTGGATTGTTTGGGAATGAATTCAGCACAGGAAGAAGAGCAATCACTGCCAGGTGCCGGTGGCTCACGTCTGTAATCCTAGCTACTCAGGAGGCTGAGATCTGAGGATCGCGGTTCAAGCGGTTCAAAGCCAGCCCGGGCAGGAAACTCTATGAAACTCTTATCTCCAATAAAAATCACCAGAAGGGGCTGGGAAGGTGGCTCAGTGGTAGAGTGCTTGCCTTGCATGCCTGAGGCCCTGGATTCGATTCCCCAGCACCACATAAGCAAAAAGAAAAAAGCCGGAAGTGGTGCTATGGCTCAAGTGGTAGAGTGCTAGCCTTGAGCTGAAGAGCTGAGGGACAGCGCCCAGGCCCAGAGTTCAGGCCCTATGACCGGACCCCAAAAAAAAAGAAAAAAAAAAATCACCAGAAAAGCGGGAGTGGCGCTGTAGCTCAAGTGGTAGAGTGCTAGCCTTGAGCTGAAGAGCTGAGGGATAGCACTCAAGCCTAGAGTTCAAACCCCACGACTGACCAAAAAAAAAAAAAGAGTAATCACTACCATCTCACTCAGTCTGTACCTTTACACTGCATACATTAAAAGTAATATAAAGTCCAGGCTCTGGTGGCTCACGCCTGTAATCCTAGCTCAGGAGGCTGAGATGTGAGGATTGCAGTTCAAAGCCAGCCCTGGGAGAAAAGTCCATGAGACTCTTTTCTCCAATTAATCACTAGAAAACCAGAAGTAATACTGTGGCTCAAGTGATAAGAGTGCTTGAGTTGAAGAGCTGAGGGACAGCACCCAGGCCCAGAGTTCAAGTCCTACAACTGACAAAAATAAATACAAAAATTAATTAAGCCAATAAAGTCAGGCTTTGTTTCTATAGGTCATGGGGCTTGAACTCAGAGCTCGAGTACCATCCCCACAACCTCGGTTGTGGGGCTTGAATTGTGTGCCTGGGCACTGTCCCTCAGCTCTTCAGCTCAAGTCTAGTGCTCTACCACTTAAGCCACAGTGCCACTTCTGGCTTTTACGGCTTATATGGTGCTGAGGAATAGAACCAGGGCCTCGTGCATGCAAGGCAAGCACTCTACCACTGAGCCACCTTCCCTGAACTTTTTTTTTTTTTTTTGGGGGGGGTCCGGTTGTGGGGCCTGAACTCTGGGACTGGGCGCTGTCCCTCAGCTCTTCAGCTCAAGGCTAGCGCTCTACCACTTGAGCCACAGTGCCACTTCCGGCTTTTTTCTTTTTGCTTATGTGGTGCTGAGGAATTGAACCCAGGGCCCAAGGCATGCAAGGCAAGCACTCTACCACTGAGCCACCTTCCCATCCCCCCTGAGCTTTTTTACTCAAGGCTAGTAGTCTTCCACTTTGAGCCACAGCTCCACTTCCTGTTTTCTGATAGTTTATTGGAGATGAGAGTCTACAGACTTGGGCCCTGGTGGCTCACGCCTGTAATCCTAGCTACTCAGGAGGCTGAGATCTGAGGATCATGGTCAAAGCTAGCCCAGGCAGGAGAGCCCGTGAAACTCTTATCTCCAATACAAACCACCAGAAAACCAGAAGTGGCACTGTAGCTCAAGTGGTAGAGGGCTCACCTTGAGCTGAAGAGCTGAGGGACAGCACTCAGACCCAGAGTTCAAGCCCCATGACCCCCAAAAAAAAAAAAAAAAAAAAAAAGAGTCTACAGACTTTCCTGTCTGGGCTGGCTTCAAACCACAATCCTCAGATCTCAGCCTCCTGAGCAGCTAGAATTACAGGCGTGAGCCACCAGTGCTGGCTATGTTTTCTTTTGTTTTTGGCCCACCCTGGGGCTTCAACTCTGGGTCTGGGTGCTGTCCCTAAGCGATTCAGCCCAAGGCAGCTCTCTACCACTTGAACCATAATGCCACTTCCAATTTTCTAGTGGTTTATTGGAGTTAGGGCTCACGACTTTCCTGCCCTGGTTGGCCTTGAACTGTGATGCTCAGATCTCAGCCTCCTGAGTAGCTAGGATTACAGGCGTGAGCCACTGTCGCCCGGCTCCCTAAGCTTTTATGTTTAAGGCTAGTGCAATCTATCACTGAGCCACAGCTCCACTTCCAGCTTTTTGCTGGTTAATTGGACATGAGAATTCCGCAGACTTTCCTGCCTGGGCTGGCTTCAAACCATGATCCTCAGATCTCAGCCTCCTGAGATCTCCTGAGGGGGCCGAGTGCCACTTCCTGGAGAGTGCAAAGCCTGTGGTGTGCCCTGCTGCTCAGCCCACATACTGCCGCTGCCACCCTGGGCCCCACACACGTCCCTGATGTCCTCTCATCAGACTGAACTCCTCTGGGGTGCAGGGAGGCTTCCGTTTCTGCAAATGCATCTGGGCTTCTCCCCCAAAGTCTGAGGGGGTCCATCCTGAGCAGGGCCGCCCTGTGTACCTCACCGACCTCCTCCCCCAGGCCGGGTGGCTGGGGCTGTGCCTGCTTTTCCTCTTCCAGGCGGGAAGTGGTAAGGGAGCCCCCGCCACGCAGCCTTCTAGCTGCCCACGCAGAGCAAGGCTGGCAGGGAAAGCCAGGGGGGACGCATCATCTTGACCCACTGAGTCTTACTTATGTGCAATCTGCATTAGGGATGAACTCTGAGCAATAAGTTGTCTAGTCATTCACTATATTTCACTATCATTTGAGAGAGTTCGTCTTCGCTTGTGACAGGCCAGTTCCTCCGCTTCCCTGTGCACAGACACTCCTGCCTTGGTTCGCCTAGAAGCTGCCGTGAGGAAGGAAGAGGCAGGCCTGAAGGAGGGGAAAGCAGCTGCGGGGGCATGACCCTGTAATTTACCCCACACATGCCTGTCCTCTGAGGCTTGGCGGTGTCAAAACTGAACACCTCCAGAGCCCAGCCAGGGACCCCATGTCTTCCGGTGAGCAGGTGCGCTCTTGCTTGTCAGGCTGAGTTTCGTGACTGGATCTGAGAGGAGAGCTGAGCTTCCAGTCGTTGAGACCCTTTTTCCTTACCTAGAATTGGCCAGGTTGGGTGGCCCTCACTGGGTTTCACCCAGCCCAGCTCTCTACCAAGACGCAGCAGCCCTGCAAACCGCCCCCCCATCTCCTGTCCTCCAAGCCAGGGTGGGGTACAGACACTGAGACCTCCAGCCAAGGCAAACTCTCAGCAGAGCCAGCAGAGAGCACGGGGCAGCATTGTCCTTGCTCTCCCATGCCTCCAGCTCTAGAGCTCTGAGGTGGAACACAAAGGCTCAGGGTCCTTGGCCCCTACCACACGGGTGCTGGACCCACTACCAGCCAGATCCAGCAGTGCGTGGGGACCACTGGTAGCACAAAATCAGTCTGGCACTAGAAAAGCGGTCAAGGAGTCTCTGACTTCTGAAATGCCATTCTACTGTCTCAAAAATGCAGAGGAAGCTGGGTAACAGCGGCTCTCCCCTGTAATCCTAGCTATTCAGGAGGCTGCAATCTGAGGATGGAGGTTCAAAGGCAGCCTGGGCAGGAAAGTCCAAGAGACTCTTATCTCCAATAAACCACCAGAAAACGAAGTGGCGCTATAGCTCAAGTGGTAGAGTGCTAGCCTTGAGCTGAAGAGGTGAGGGGCTGCGCCCTGGCCCAAAGTTCAAGCCCCACAACGGACAAAATAAAATAAAATAAACACTTGAGTGTAGCTCAGTGACAGAGTGTTTGCCCAGCATGCACAAGGCCCTGGGTTCAAACCTCAGAGGTCCCCCCAAGCTCAGATACAGTTTGTATAAGTACTGAAAGGAGACCTTAACTAAAGATGAAGAGTGAAAGCGCTGCAAAGCAAGCTAGACATTTAGAAATGATTAAAACACAAAATCTGCTTAGATTAGAAGAAAATCTGCAACCTTTATTTTTAAGACTTGATACTTCCATTCTCAGTCCCAAAGACAACAACCATCTCTGTACCTTCAAATATGTAATTACTTAGCCAAGGCAGAAACTGGGGAGTGGCGCTGTGGTTCAAAGTGGCAGAACCTTAGCTTTCAGCAAAAGGAATCAGGGACAGCGCCCAGGCCCTGAGTTCCAGCCCCAGGACTGTGTCCCCATCCAAAAACAAGACGAAACAAAACACAGGCTGCCCTGAGGTAGACCAGTTCTCGGTGTGCCTGTCCAGTGTCTAGCCTAAAGGGCTCTTCAGGTGAGCGGTGTCACCGGCACTTCCCCGGGCAGGGGCCGCACCCTGAGGACCAAGCCCTCGCAGACCCCGCCAGGGCCCAGGCGCTCCGGGAGGGCTCATTTCTGCCCGCTGCCCCGGGGTCTTCCAGCCCGAGCCCCGGGGAGCTGGTGGTGAGGTCCGGCAGCTCGGCCGGGACCGGGACAGGAGTCTGCCCGCGCCTTGGCTGAGCTGCAGCCCGAGGGACGAGCCCCCTCCCCGGGACGAGCCGCCCCCGACAAGCCCCCTCCCCGGGACGAGCCGCCCGGCTCAAAGCCAGCCCGGCAGGAAACGCCAATGAGCCACCAGAACGCCGGAAGTGGCGCTGTGGAGCCAGCTCGGGGACGGCGCCCGGGCCCCGAGTTCAAGCCCAGGACCGGCACGCGCACGCGCACGCAGCAACCGTCCCGGGCGGGAAAGACGGTACGTACGCGTGGGCCCCGCGCCCCGCGCCCGCCTTACCCCGCTCGACGCCGCATCCCCGCGCTCCGCACCGCGCTCGGGGCCGAGCCGCCGGCCGCAGTCCGCCACGGCGCGGCAGAGCGGCGGGCGCAGGGCCCGGCCTCCGGGCCGTAAGGCGGCCATGGCGCAGCCCGCAGCGCACGGCGGCGGCGCACGGCGGCGTCGTGACGCGGAGGCGCTGCTTTACGGCAGTCGCGGAGCCCGACGGAGTCGCACCAGGAGCAGCGGCCGGCGGGCGTCGAGGCCGCGGCGGTGGCGGTGGCCTGGCGGGAGGTGAGGCGCGGGCGCCCGCCGAGGCCTTCCCGGGGCTGGGGCCTGTTCAGCCGGGGGCGAGGCTGGCGGCGGCTCCGCGGCGGAAGTCGGTGCGGTGGGGCGCGATGGCGCGAGCGGCGCCGGTAAGTGTGCGGGGAGCCGGCCTCCGGCGCGGGCGCGGGCCTCGGCCTCCGGCGCGGGCCTCCTCCCCGCGGCCGCCCGCCGCGGCCCCGCCTCGCGCTCGCCCATTGTGAGGTCAGGCGGCCGCGTCGGGTCCGGCCGAGACGCCGGAGCGGCCGCCGCGGCCCATAGCTGCCGCCGCCGCCGGGCCCTTCACCGGCCCCGGGCCAGACCCAGCCGGGAAGGGCGAGGCATGCAGCGGGGGGCCCCGCTCCGGCGCCGCTCCCGGTGAAGGGCCGACGGCCCGCCGCGGCCGCCAACACCGCCGCCACCCAGATCTCCTGGGTGAGGAGCGGCCGGGCGGGCGGCGGGCGGCGGGCGGCGGGCGGGCGGCCCGGCCGCGTGGTGGGGCCCCGGGGCCTGGGAGGCTCGGAGCAGGCCCCACGGAGGCCGGGGCGCGGGGCGGGGGCGGGAGACCTTTCTGGAATGGGGTGGTGTGAACGATGAAGGCCTTTCTGAGCCCAAGGAGCCGCTCCCGGTGTTGGAATCTCCGCGTGCGCCGTTCCCAGGTTGACGGTCTGTCATCTTTTATGACTGAAGACCCTCAGCGCCGCCCGGCCCGGCCGTGCTGTCCGCCCCTGCCCGGTGCTTGAGTGTGGCTAGCTTTTGCGTTGCTATGATGGCAAGCAGGGTTTTGTTTTTGTTTTTTTTTTAAGATTTTCTTTTAACTTTAGTTGTTTGTTGTTATAAAGTCAGGTGATGAGTCGCTTCTGTTTGGACAGTGTCACCCCTTCTCTCGCTCTTGCCACTTTTTCCCTCCTGTCCCCCTCCCCCAGGTTGTACAGTTCATTTTCAGCGCAGTGTCTGGTGAGTACCGCTGCTAAGGTGTATTGTTTTGGAAATGAGAGTTTTGGTTTTGGTTGGTTGTCGTGGGGTCTTGAACTCTGGGCCTGGACATGGTCCCTCAGCTCTTCAGCTCAGGCTAGCACTCTACCACTTGAGCCACAGTGCCACTTCTGGTTTTCTGGGGTTAATTGGAGGTCAGAGTCTCAAGGACTTTCCTTCCCCGGGCTGGCTTTAAACCTCAATTCTCACATCTCAGCCTCCTGAGTAGCTAAGATTACAGGAGTGAGCCACCAGCGCCTGGCAAGAGAAGTATTTTATATGATTAGAGGCATTGCACCATTGAGTTCCTCCTTTAGAGTATCAGAAATGAGAATTTAGACTAAATAGTTGTCATTCTGCAGAGACTTGCTGTAATCCGTCATTCATGTCGTTTTCTAGTGCTTGTGAAACTGAACACAACAAAAGTATGGATATGGGAAACCAACATCCTGCTATTAGTAGGCTTCAGGAAATTCAGAAAGAAGTAAAAGGTGTAGAACAGCAAGTAATTGGCTTCAGCGGTCTGTCAGATGACAAGAACTACAAGAAACTCGAGCGGTTTCTAACAAAACAGCTTTTTGAAATAGACTCTGTGGATACAGAAGGAAAAGGAGACATTCAGCAGGCTAGGAAGAGGGCTGCCCAGGAGACAGAGTGCCTTCTCAAGGAGTTGGAGCAGAATGCAAACCACCCACACCGGCTGGAAATACAGAACATCTTCAAGGAAGCCCAGGCCCTGGTGAAAGAAAAGATTGTACCTTTCTACAGCGGGGGCAGCTGCATAACCGACGAGTTCGAGGAAGGAATCCAGGACATCATTCTGAGGCTGACACACGTGAAAACCGGAGGGAAGATCTCCTTGCGGAAAGCAAGGTATCACACGCTAACCAAGATCTGTGCAGTACAAGAGATTATCGAAGACTGCCTGAGGAAGCAGCCTTCCCTGCCACTCTCTGAGGATATCCATCCTTCTGTTCCCAAGATCAACTCTGTGATGTGTGAGGTGAACAAGGCCAGGGGCACTCTGATCGCACTGCTGACGGGAGTGGACAGTAATGAGACCTTCAAGCACTTGTCATGTGTGCTTTCGGGGCTGATTGCCGATCTGGATGCTTTAGATGTGTGCGGGCATACAGAGATCAGAAACTACCGGAGGGAGGTAGTTGAAGATATCAACAAATTATTGAAGTATTTGGATTTAGAAGAAGAAGCCGACACCACGCATGCGTTTGACCTGAGACAGAACCAGTCCATTCTTAAAATAGAAAAGGTCCTCAAGAGGATGAGAGAAATAAAAAATGAACTTCTCCAACCGCAAAATCCTTCAGAGTTGTACCTGAGCTCCAAAACAGAGCTGCAGGGTTTGATTGGACAGCTGGATGAGGTGAGTGTCGAGAAAAACCCCTGCATCCGGGAAGCCAGGAGAAGAGCGGTGATTGAAGTGCAGACGCTGATCACCTACGTGGACCTGAAGGAGGCCCTGGAGAAGAGGAAGCTGTTCACCTGTGAGGAGCACCCCTCCCACAAGGCCGTCTGGAGCGTCCTTGGGCACCTGTCGGAGATCCAGGGAGAAGTCCTCTCCTTTGATGGAAATCGGACTGACAAGAACTACATCCGGCTGGAGGAGATGCTGACCAAGCAGCTGCTGGCCCTGGACGCCGTGGACCCGCAGGGGGAGGAGAAGTGTAAGGCTGCCCGGAAACAGGCCGTGAAGCTCGCCCAGAACATCCTCAGCTACCTCGACCTGAAATCCGACGAGTGGGAGTACTAAACACCAGAGCCGCGCCGACCTTGCTTGTGTTGCACTTTATATATACTGCTTTGTGTTTATAGAGAACTTTCAGTTCATGGAGCCTAAATATGATTTATACATGCATATTTCAATCTCAGTATTTATGATTTAAGCAAATTATATTCAGTATCTGCTGCTTTTGATGTTGCAAAACGAATATCATTACAGCACGTTATAACTTTTACGTTTGGATCGTTATCCATACGACGTGGTGTGGTTTGTTTAGTTTGCTTTTTGTGTATGTGTGCTTATCTTGTGTGGTTTTAATCAAAACATAGAAAAGAGACAGCTCTTGTAACTTTTAAGTGGGTTGTGCAAGTATTAAATGCACTAATTTCAGAATCTAGAAATAGATCCACCTTATGTAACCCTGGGAAATTATGAGAAGGAAAACTTGGGGAGTGAATAGGAATAGAGTCCAAGCACTGAAGTAGTGCGTGGAAATTATGTAATTACACATTAAATAAAGCAGGAGCAATCTCCCTTATACAGCCTGATAGGGGATAATGGGTGTTGGAGAGGGTTGTTTGGATTGCCTGCTCTTTCATAGACATTTTTTTTTTTTTGCAGTGGGGGGGTAGTGAGTGCTTTTCTCAATACCTGAATTCAGATGGGGATCTTAGTTTTGTGTGCAACCCAAGAAAATTATGAAAACTAATAGCCAAAACCCTATTGAGACTGCACAGGAAAGTGATAAAACATCAGCTGCTCAGTATCAGTTCTATCTATTTCCAGCTTTTTTCTGTTTGTGTTTTTTGTTGTTGTTGGTTTTGGGGGAGGGGCATCGATCATGGGGCTTGACTCTGGGCTTGCCGCACTGTCCCTCAGCTCTTCAGCTCAAGGCACGCACTCTACCACTTGAGCCACAGTGCCACTTCCCATTTTCTAGTTGTTTATTGGAGATAAGAGTCTCACAGAGGGGCTGGGAAGGTGGCTCAGTGGTAGAGTGCTTGCCTTGCATGCCTGAGGCCCTGGGTTCAATTCCTCAGCTCCACATAAGCAAAAAGAAAAAAGCCGGAAGTAGCGCTGTGGCTCAAATGGTAGAGCGCTAGCCTTGAGCTGAAGAGCAGAGGGACAGCGCCCAGGCCCTGAGTTCAGGCCCCACAACCTGACCCAAAAAAAAAAAAAAAAGTCTCACAGACTTCCTGCCTGGGCTGGCTTTGAACTATGATCCTCAGATCTCAGCCACCTGAGTAGCTAGGATAACAGGCGTGAGCCACCGACACCCACTTTTTTTTTTTTTTTTTTGGCCACTCCTTTGGGGCCTGAACCTCAGGGCTTAGGCACTGTCCTTGAGCTTCTTTTTGTTCTAGGCTAGCACTCTACAACTTGAGGCATAGCACCACTCCCAGCCTTTTCTGTGTATTTGGTACTGAGGAATGGAATTCAGGGTTTCATGCATGGTAGGCAAGCACTGTACCACTAAGCCACATTCCTAGCCCCTCCAGCTTTTTTTTGATGGTGGTTTGGAGATAAAAGTCTTATAGACATTCCTGCCCAAGGTGGCTTTAAACCATGATCTTCAGATCTCCACCTCCTGAGTTACAATCACAGGCATTCACCACTGGAGCCCAGCCATTTTGTTTTTATGCAAGTCTTGGGACTTGAACTCAGGGCCCCAGATGCTGTCCCTGAACTTCTTTGCTCAATGCTAGTAGTGCTCTACCACTTGAGCCACAGCCTCCCTCTCCTCACCCCCCAGCTTTTTTTGGTGGTTAGTTGGAGTTAAGAGTCTCAAGAACTCTCCGACCTGGGCTGGCTTGGAACCACAATCCTCAGAGCTTGGCCTCCTAAGTAGCTAGGATTACAGTGTGAGCCACCAGCACCAAGCCTTCACGTTTTTGGATGTGAGATCTCAACTTCAAATTTTCCTTATTAGAATGAGAACATTTAAATGTAGTGGACCTTTAAGAAAAAAACACCTATACCTGTAGTTGGAGAGTGAAAACTGGATTGTATTACGGTGTCAGGTTGTACTGTAGCTGAGCAGAATGGTCTGACTAGTGCTAATGCTGGGCTCCTCTGTCCATGAAGGCTATAAAGTGGATGTGCTTGTCAAGTAGGAGACAAACCGCCCGGAGCCTGGAAGCTTGTTCCCTGCTAGGAGTTAGGCTGCCCAGTCCTGTGGGACCCCTGCTCATCACTGGCGGGGGGATGGCTCTACTGTCAAAGGCCATTAGAATCTGTAGGACATAAAGTTTCTGTTCTCTGTATGCTTTCTGAGGGTCCTGTTCATGTAAGTTAAAATAATTTTCCAGAGTTCCTTGACAGTGTGGGCCTTATCTTCTGTAGTCAGCATTCAGACACAATCCTGTGAGAGCACACCTTTTGTTACTTTTCTTTCAGACATTAATTTGGTAGCTGAGAAGGAACTTATCTCTTTACAGAGCTAAAAGCACAATTAATACAGGAGTAGTTCTAAGTACCTAAAGATGACAAACATCCCAAGCCAGGCTTTGCTGAGCCTCACTGAACACCCTTGGTGTGTGTATGAGACCCGTTGGATCCTGGGTCTTTAGGCAGTGAGCCTCCCTCTGTTCATAGTCCAACTTACTGGAATTCTTGTTTTGGCCAGAACTGTTTTAGGATTGTTTTCCTGGGTAGTACTTTTAGAATGTTCTTAAACTTTTAAAATTATATGCACTGGGGAATCAAAGTGACATTCAAAGTGACTTCAGACATATCCTTCCCACAGATTCTACTAAATTTTCAGGGTGTGTGGGTGCACAGACGCGCACGCATGCATGCATGCATGCACTCATACACACAGGTCCTGGAGCTTGAA
The DNA here is from genome assembly GCF_019054845.1 of Dipodomys spectabilis. Taxonomy (NCBI): domain Eukaryota; kingdom Metazoa; phylum Chordata; class Mammalia; order Rodentia; family Heteromyidae; genus Dipodomys; species Dipodomys spectabilis. Next base: position 1,690,132 of record NW_024870889.1, on the reverse strand, counting down.
CTTGGGACTTGGGTGCTATCCCTAAACTTTTTTGCTCAAGGCTAGCACTCTGCCACTTGAGCCACAGTTCTGCTTCTGGCTTTTTGGTGGCTACTTGGAATAGAGTCCTAAACTTTCCTGTTCAGGCTGGCTTTGAACTGAGATCTCAGCCTCCTGAGTAGCTAAGATTTCAGACATGGGCCACCAGTGCCTGGATCAGTTTCTTGGGTGAAGCAGATTCTTCCTTGTGGAGCAGTTTCACATCGGTTCATTCGGTCTTGGAAATGATCCTATGACCTTATTCAGTGCTTTTGGGTCCATTTCCTGTTTTTTAATACATTTCTGATCATCTCCTTTAGAACAACCCCTCATGAATACCAGCCTGTTTTTCCTGTCTTTTTTTTTTTTTTGGCCAGTCCTGGGGCTTGAACTCAGGGTCTAGGCACTGTCCCTGAGCTGCTTTTGCTCAAGGCTAGCACTCTACCACTTGAGCCCAAAGCACCACTTCCAGCTTTTCTGTTTATGTAGTACTGAGGAATGGAATCCAGGGCTTCATGCGTGCTAGGCAAGCACTCTACTACTAAGCCACATTCCTAGCTCATACTTGTCCCTCTTGAGGACTGCCACAAGTAAGTCCGGCTTACTCTTGCTGTCATCCTCCATGAAGAGGTGGCATAGTAATAGAATCTCCAGCCAAGTCTTCCGGCCATGTCATGGGCAGGATGTCTGCAGCGGCCTCTGGCCTTACAGCCAGTCAGCTTTGCTGTCATGTCCCTGTGGAACAGTTGGAAGTCACTCCTGTGACCTAGTTATTCTCCTAAGCTTCCTGAGTTCAGTTCAGTGCTTTATTTTTCTAAAATGCCTGTGTATTTGCTGTAACCAGCTTTTTTTCTCATTGTGTCAGTTGATTTGTAAATGGGTTTTGAGCATCAGGTTATTGTATACATGCTGGTTGATTTGCACAAAGCTTCGCAGTGTTTTAACTGGTTGGATATTATTACCTTAATAACGGGAGAGATAATTTGCTGTTGATTTTCACGTGTAATACAGGCTTGTTTTCAGTGCATTGATGTGACTGTTCTGTCCCTGGTAAGTTGTATGATTACTGTATTAGTGTGTGAAATAACTCAGTATTATTTTGACATAGACTTATTAGTATATCCCTTAATTATTACTGAAATAAAACAAGTCTTGCTTGTCTGGTGGTGGAGAAAACATGAGTGTAGATATGTGTTCTCTGCTCGCGGCACATTCCTCCTACACTGTCTGATAGCATTCAGCCCCGCCCACCCACGCAGGAGTAAGGGTCGCGGGGCATCCGCCAGGACCAGGGACCAGTGAGGGGGAGGGGAGGCGCAGGGGCTCTGAAGACCAATTAAGGATGGAGCAGGCTGCCACCCCAGCGAGCTTGGCCCCAGACAGGCTGGCAATGCCCTTGCCAGTCAGTATGTGTCCAGAGCCATCTTTATTTCCTAGGCTGTAGGGAAGTGGTTTGTTTGGGGGGACATAGGGAGCCTCAGGGCTGTCCCTCAGCTGCTTCTGCTCAAAGCTTGTGCTCTACCACTGACACAACTCCAGCCTTTTTGATGGTTCATAGGAAATAAGGGTGTGAGGGACTTGTCTGCCCAGGCTGGCTTTGAACCGCGATCCTCAGATCTCAGATTGCAGGCATTAAGCACCCACCTGTGGCTGTCTCGCCTCCGTCCTCTGGGGATCTGGGGACAGAGCCAGGGGGGCCTGAGAGCAGGGGAGGCGGCACAGCGGCCCTCCTGTTCCCGTCCTCCCTGCCCCACCCTGGCCTGGAGGCCTCTCTACCTTTGTGGGAATAGCTGGCCGGGCTGCTTTGCCTTTCAAGGCCACAAGGTCTCTGGGGCTTGGCAGGCTGGGCCCTCCTGTGCCTGGGGGTGAGGTTGGTTTCCTTTCGCAGCCCAGTATCTAGTGAGTACCACTGCTGCATTTTTACCTTTGTTCCTCCATTTCTGTGCCTCTCCTTACTTACCCTCCCAAAAGAAAACAGCAACAAAGAAAAAAAAACTCTTGTTTCTATTTCCTGGAGTTCCTTCTGGCTTTTTTTGGTGCATAATTGGAGATAGTCTGGCGGAGGGCCAGCTTGGATTCCTGATCCGAGGAACTCAGCCTCCGGAGCGGTTGGGCCCGCAGGCGGGCTGAGCCACCAGTGTCTGGCAGAGCATGATTTTTGAAGGGTGTCTTTCCTAGCGCACGGCACGTGCTGAGAGCATGAGGCTGAGTTTGGGGGGGAGTTGGGTCCCCACCCGTCCAGGAAACTTGGGAGAGAATTGGGTGATGTTGCTCATCAGTGTGCAGTGGGGCCCCCGGCAGCTGGGGTAGAACACCTCCTGTGTGGGACAGCGGGGGGGGGGGGGGGGGGGGGCGCCAGCCTGCCACCAGCCTGAGGCACTTCTGTGACTGGTGAAGAGCTGAGGCCTGGCGTGTGCCCCAGCATCCCGAGTGCCGGTGCCATCTTCCAAAGACAGGGCATCTAGCCCTCACTCCTGACTCAGTCACCCAAAGATAAGCCAGGTGTCCTAGGACTGATGTGACTAGCCACGAGGGTGCACAGCCTGAGGACTGCGGGCCGAGGTAACCGCCAGCCAAGACCTTGAGGTTGGCTCCGTGGAAGAGTGGGGAGAGCTGAGGGTCGACACGGCCTGTCCCCTGGCATCTTGACACGGGGCCACTGAGCGGTGAGACTGCTGCCCGCACCAGGCGTTCCCACCGGGACTGGAGCACCAGCTCACGCTCGGGCTGGCTTCTGCCAGGACGGCCCTCCCAGGCCCAGCCATGCAGCCACCTGGCCTGTGACTTTGGCTGTGGACATGCACACGGGCACAGGTGCCCCAGGGGTACTCTAGGTGGCAGTGCCTGGGGCCTGGACCACGGCTCAGGCTCCTCCCTGTCCCAGCTTCACCTGCTCGAGCCCCGCCACCAGAGGATGGTAGGCCAGGCAGCGTGGAGGGAGGACTCCGGACAGACGAGGCCACCCTTCACCCCACGCACAGCTCCATCCTGCATGGCTGCCCACCTGCAGGGCAATCCTTGCCCTCTGACCTTGGAACTCTCCTCCAAGTGCCTTTCCAAGCCTCCACTTGCCTGCTTGTTCCATGTGCAACCACAAGGCGGCGCCTGAGGCCTGGTTTTGCCAAGCAGAGGACAGGAAGTGGGCTAGGACCAGCCAGCTGGTCCAGCTGTCCTACTTGGGCCACCACCGGGCGCACCTGTCCTGACTGATGGTGGCCAGGTGGTCAGGAACTAACCGGGCCGAACTAACCGGGCCGAGCGTCTGTGCCAGGCAGTGGGCGATGCTTGAGCTGGTCACTTTCAGTGACCACCAACCATGACTGCAAGTTGGCCTGGGGCAGATCTTACAGCTTCTGAGCCCTCATCTCCCATCCTGTCCCTGCCTGGCCCACCAGCCCAGCTGCTCTCACCGCAAGACTCTTACCTCCAATCAGCCACCACAAAGAGCTGAAATGCAGCTATGACTGTGGTAGAGCACTACGTAGCCTTGACCGATGTTCAGGGACAGCCAGACCCTGAGCTCAAGACCCAGGACAGGCACACAAAAAAAGTCTCACAAATTTTCTTTCCAGGCTGACTGAACCACGACCCTCAGCTCTCAGCCTCCTAAGAAGCTAGGATTATAAGCAGAAAAAAGCCAGAAGTAGTGCTGTGACACTACTGTCCTTGAGCTGAAGATCTGAGGGACAGCGCCCAGGCCCAGAGTTCAGCCCCACAACTGGCAAAAAAATAAAAAGCTAGGATTACAAGCGTGAGCCGCCAGCACCTTGCTCTTGTGACCCTTCCATCTTGCCCTTTACCCCCTGGTTATCTAGGAGCATGACTCCCAGTCCAGGCAACTCACAGGCCACAGCTGCCTGGACAGCTGCCTCCCCAGGAAGCACGGCCTCGGCTCCTGGGCAGTGCTGCCGACGGAAGCCTGCTGGGATCTCAGCTATTGCTCCACTGCCCAAGCCCAGCTGCTCATGAGCACACTCACGGGCTTCAGGGTTCTGGTGGGCCATACCTGGCAGCCCCGCCCACATGCTCAGCACCCTGCAGCCTCCACATACGCCTTTCCACCCCAGGGTCAGCACAGCCAGGACCCCCGTTCTCGCAGGGCCTCAGGTTTGCACAGACAACAGCTTTCCCCAAAAGCAGGCATCACAGGAACTGGCAAGGAGATACCTTCCTACTCCTGCCCTGCCAGGTGCATCTGCTGCGGTACACACCTCAGCCTCTGCGAGCCCAGGGTTGTCAGATGAGAGCCTGAGGCACGAACACAAAGCCCCAGCCACGTCTTCAAAGAAGATGGGAAATCCTTGCAGGGATCTTGATTCCTGACTGCTCATTCCACCAGCAGCAGCAAAGTCACACTGCCCTGTCCCCTTCCTTGTCCATGCTAGTGGGGTCCTCATCAGCAAGGATTCAAGGGGACCAGGGACCTGCATGGCCCTAGCCCCCTCCTGCTCCACAGCCACATCACTTTGACCACAAGAATGGAGCTGGGGCCGGCCCAGCAGGCCTTCTGCATGGGACTCCTGCTGCCTGCCAGCCCCACCAATGACTACCATTGCCCAGAGAATAGAGTACTGCCACCCTGCCGCGGTGCCATTCTGGGCCGTTGCGTCCTGAAGGTAATGGCTAGGGGCCCTGACTGCAATGTGGAGTTGCGGGTGGAGTAAAGTGACCTATCTAGTGCCAGGCAGGATGCAGCTCTGTGCCAGGCGGTACCCAGGTGTCTCCCAGGGCAGCAGGCCCAGAGAGGGTGCAGCCACCTATACTTCCATGTTCCGATTCCTCATCTGGCCCCTCTCCAGCTCAGCTACAGCCATAGCCTCTGCAAGCGGACTGCTGGGGTTGGGGGGAGGCTCTGGTGGGGGCCAGGCGCCCCAACCCAGGCCTCCAGAGCTGCAGCTTTGCAGACCAGATACAGTCACCTGAATAACTAAAGCCCTCAGTGAGCTGAGTCTTCCTTGGCTTCCCTAAGCACTCACGAGTGGCTGTGTGTGAATGTGCACATATGCAAATATGGGTGGGTGCTGCGTGGCACGTGAGCATGTGAGTGTGTAGGCTCACGTCTGTGTGCAAGTGTGCAACTATGTGCATGACAATGTGGTGCTAGCAGGGGCATGCATTGTGTGTGCAGTGTGTTTGTATAATGGGTGTGCATACGTATGTGCGTGAGCAGGTCCCTGAGGGTAAGGAGCTACTCCCTGACCGGGACAGGGTCGGGAGGGGAGGGCTGAGGTGCCCTGGGAACAGGCCCCAAGGGAAGCTTGCACCGGCAGCCACAGCACCATGGCAACGCCGCACAAAGCTCTGGCCTACTTACACCCCGCCCCCGCCTGTCTCCTGCACTGCGGGAGGGGCCTGGGGCTGTTGGGGCGTCTGGCGGAGGGCTTTTCCCCGGCCGAGGTCACACCTGCCCAGACCTAAGTAGTGGGGGTGGGTGGGTGCAGGCAGCCCCAGCACCAGGAGCCGTCCTGCCCGTGCGCGACTGCTCAGCCGGGGGCTTCACAAGGGCCTTGCAAGATCTGCCCCAGAAATGTTAGGGCCGTTGTGCTAGGTGGCGGGCCCTGAAGCTCACCCACCTGCCTTTGTCACCAAACAGGGTCCTCCATGGTCTGAGACACACACTGGACTGTCTGTCCCCGGTGAGGCCAGGACACCGGGGCTGGGCTGGGCCCGGCCGAGGGCATCGGACATGGAAGCCAGTGGGCACAGCAAGGCTCCCTAGCCTCCATCCCAGCCTGACCTGCAAGTTCTGCCAATGCCTCCCGCAGGAAGCCCGCCTGGCCTGCTGCTGGTGCGCCCAGAACTCTGGGGGAAGGATGTGTCCTGTGCCTGGGAGGCCGGGGTTCCAACCTGCACCGCCAAGGCCGGGACATTGCTCCAGACTCTGGACAGAACGGGCACTCATGGGGCAGCCTGCAGGGCCGGCCGGAGTCCTCTGCCGTCCCCACGGCACAGTCTCACACGGTCTGCTCTGGAGGGCGTGGGAGTGCTCTGAGGGGCAGGAAGGGGGACTCTGGAGAGCCCCCAGGACAGCCCTCCTGGGGACCAGTGCGTCACCGAGCACTCACCATAGAAAAGCAAATCTTTCCCTGACCTGCGCATGCCTGCGCAGCCTGTGCACGAGGCCTGTGCGCGAGCTCAGCCTCAACACCGCGGTCTCCGGCCGCTGCTGCTTGCCACAGCTTCCTGCACTGGCAGGATCTCTCCAGCGTGCCCCGAGCCTTGGGGGACAGCCTTGGGGGACCCCTTGCCCCTCAGGACAGGGAGCCCCGCCCCTCACACTGGATGCATCGGGCCAGTGAACAAACGAGCCTGGTGCCATGCACAAACCTGCGCCCCTTCCCAGGCGCCAACTACCACTGCCTCCCTTCCCCCATCCCCCCCCTTGTCTGCCACGGGGGCGGGGGGGGGGGGGCTGGCCGCTCACTGGCCCCCTGCCTGGCAGCGGCTTTGTCTCCAGGCCGGTTCCCAAGGGCTGCCGAGGAAGAAAGGGCCCTTCTCTCCGCGTGGTGACGGTGACGTCACAGGAGGGGCTGGGCAGGCTCCAAGGCCCTGGGGCCCACCCCGCCCCTGGCAGCTGCGTCTTTGTCCCCAGCTCCCGCCTCGCTGCTGGCAGCAGGGTGGGGGAGGGGCAGCGCCTGCGGAGCACCGGCCTCACCCCTTGGGCGCCCGGGCAGCACCCAGCCAGGGCCTCATCCCGGCGTCTTGCCCCCAGGACAGGTGGGCCAGCTGCCAAGGCAGAGGTGCGAGGTGGTCACCCCGGCGGCTGGCGGCCGGCCTGGGGTGGGGATAGCCAGCGCTGGGCCAAGTGCTGGCGCTCCCACAGAGGGAAGGGGACGGGCCTGGGGAGCCCCTGGGCACCTCCCACATCCAGTCCACAAGCTCCTGCACGGACTCCATCCCACGTGGGCCTGGGGAGGCTAAGACCCCAAATCCCCAGTCCCAGCCCAAAGCCGGGCCCCAGCAGCCCCCCCCACACCGCCCACAGCGAGGCCAGTTTCCTCCCTGCCCTGGGCTGTGCTGCCACCCCTGGGGTGGAGTGGGGGAGGCGCTGTGGGTCCACAGGGACAAGGTGGGGCGGAGGAGGGCCTGTCACTCCACGGTGTGACGTCACCGGCACCGGCAGATGTCTCTGGGCACCTATTGAGCACGGCGGATGCCTAGCTCAGGAGGGAGGCGGAACTGGACACCAACACCAGCACGGACACCCGAGCGGCTCAAGCGGCCGGCCGCTGCGCGCGGTGCTCAGCGCTTGGGTTCTGGATCTTGTCTCTTGTCTGCAGCCCCGGGAGGGGGGGGGGGCTGGGGCTGGGGGGGGGTCGTGGGGGCCCTGCTAGAGGAAAGGTCTGACCTAGAAACCCAACAACTGTCTGGGGGTGGGGAGGGGGCATCACACGGGCAGGCCCGGCAGGGGGGCAGGCCCACAGTGACCCCCGCAGGCCCCCCTCGCCAGCAGCTGCCACACTCAAGCCCCAGCCTCCTTAGCAGTCTCTCCACGGAAGGAGGAAGTGGAGCCTGGAGGGAGCAAAACAAACCCCTCCTCTGTCTGCGGCCAGGGCGGGCAGCTTCGGGCTCTTCCGCGCAGCTCCAATGGAGTGCAGAGCCAAAGGCCCAGGATGGGGCCTGAGCCTCACCTCCCACCGGCCACACAGGATGGAAGCCTGGGGCAGGAGGGGGGAGGGGGACAGATTGGGTGGCGGGCCAGGGACAAAAGCGGGAGGGGGGCACACTTCACTCGGAGTCCAGGAAGACAGTGTTTCTGGCCCCGGCCTGATGTCCCCACAGAGAGCAAGGGCGCAGTGGCCTGTGCCCTCAAGCCTTCCTCTGCCAAGAAACGTCTCCCTCCCTCTGCCTGGCGCCCCGAATGTCCACTGAGCATGTAGCTTAGCAACAGGGCTCTGTGGCCGCCGTGCCCCCCCCCCCCCACACAGTGCCAGCATTCCTCGTCAGGGCTCACGCCTCCTTGCGCCCACAGATGCCCCGGCGGCCAGTGTCCCCAGTGAGTCCAGTCCCCAGTCTTGGCTCTGGGTGACCGAAGCCCAGCTGCTGCTGACCTGGCCGCCATGAGATGGCCACCAGCCACAGCAGTGCTTCCCATGGAGCCCACACGGGATCTCTGTGCACATTCCTGCCCTGAGCAAGCCCTGTGTACACACTTGCTGAGCCTCCGTGGCGGGCGGTCACGTCACGCGGCTGTCTTGGCTGGGGCTGGGGGCCCCACATGGATCAGGATTTGGAGAGCGGCACTCCTCAAACTAGACAGCAAGAAGGCAGGGTTCTGGTGGGGCACAGGGGTACACATCCGTGAGACGCTGAGGCCTGAGGCTCTCAACTTCCAGCCAGCCTGGGCTCCCACAGCGAGACAGTCTTAAAAAAAAGAAAGAAAGAAAAGAAAGTATGAGGGGCTGGGAAGGTGGCTCAGTGGTAGAGCGCTTGCCTTGCATGCATGAGGCCCTGGGTTCGATTCCTCAGCACCACATAAGCAGGAGAAAAAAAAATCTGGAAGTGGCGCTGTGGCTCAAGTGGTAGAGCACTTGCCTTGAGCTGAAGAGCTGAGGGACAGCGCCCAGACCCAGAGTTCAGGCCCCGCGACTGGACCCAAAAAATAAAATAAAAATTTAAAAAAAAGAAAGGATGAGGCGCTGAGCAATCTTCCAGGAAGAAGGCCGGGCCGGGCTTGTGTTGGCAGCAGGACCAAGAAGGAGGGAGCAGGAATGGAGGGGCCCCAGAGAAGGCAGGAGTCCTCTGGTACTAGAGAGGCCAGAGGGGGCGCTGGGGGCAGGAAGTGGGGCGGCCCCTGGGCTCCCCTCGCCCAGCGCGGGCTGCTCAGGAGCCCACAGTAAACGTGCTGCTGGAGCTGCACGGCGCACCGCACCCAGGTGAGCAGAGGAACCTGCACTCTGCGGCCCCCCGCCGACAGGGCCACCTTCCCTCTCCCACCAGCCCCATGGCGTGTGACCCCACTTCCTTCCTACACCCTGCCGCTGGCTCAGTGCCTAAGAAACCAAGACATCCCAGAGTCCTCTGCCTCGGGGCAGGGCGGGGCCTGGCTCCACCTTGTCTCACCCTGGCACCCTGCTGGCCCCACACAACTCCCCTGAAGCAACTGTCCTTTCATTTCACAAGAAACTCACCCAGGCTTCACACTTCCTAGCTGGTGAACTAAAACATCTGATTTGCTCAGATTGGGCCCAGTAAGGCCCACACCGTGTTGGACTGTGGCCTCCGTAGTCTCTGCAGGAGCCCAGAGCCTGGACAAGATGGAGCCTCAGTAACCGGCCCAGGCCTTGGGGTTCCAAGGCCAACATTCCAAGCAAAGGGAGCTGCTGAGTTCTCACAGCCCTCCCTGTGGAAGCTCCCAGTTAATCAAGGTGTTTCCAGTTGGAGGAAATACAGGCTAGGGAAGCAGGGCGCCGGCGTGCCGGCAGGCTTGCTCTGCCTTGGAGGCGGCCGGATGGCAGGACTCACGCCTTGAAGTGGCCAGAGAGACAGGACTGATAGAGTCCCCACTGAAGCAGGTTCCTCCTCATCCCCCCAAACACCTGAGTCCAGACCATGAGGGACGCTGCTCCGGTCCGAGGACTCGGTCTGTCCCTGGGCCCGGAGATCAAGGGGCACCTGGGACCTCAAGCTCCAGTCAGGCTGAATGGGGCAGGCCACCAGGTTGGGGACGGCAGGGGGTGGGGGCTCTGGAGGTACTGGGGGTGTGGACGGCGTGGGGATGTGGGCAGGGGCCTCAGGTGAACAGGCATTGCCACGTGAGGTGGGGGGCTCCCTCAGGACAGGACTGGAAGAGCCCCTCTTCCCCTCCATCCACGGGAGGGGACGTCTGGCTTAGAGGAGGAAGCCTCAGGAGCGGGGCATCGTGGGGAAAGCCTCAGGAGTGGGGCATCGTGGGGAAAGCCTCAGGAGCGGGGCATCGTGGGGAAAGCAGGGATCTGGCTGCAAAAGCTCAGCAGTGCAGGGCCTGGGCTGCAACCCCCCCCCCCTGCCCCGGGAGGGCTGTGAGCCTCCACGCGGGGTGGGAGGCTGGGGTCCTGGGAGGGGAGGCTGGCCACAGCAGAGCCTTTCCAAAAATGTGCCCTTGCCTCCCTCCCCCCCCCCCCTGAAGGGACAGATGCAGGGGAGAAAGCTGATTATTGTCACAGGCTGGAGGCTGTGGCCGGACCTCTCGGTGAGTGACCCAATTCCTAGCTATTCTCAGCCTGTTATTCCCTCCGCCCGTGAGCCTGCCTCGGAGGCAGCCTGACCTTGAAATGCCCTCATCCGGGCACCCAGCTTACACAAACTGCTTGGGCTACCCCGACCACCGCCTGGCTAGGGTCAGAGGTGACCCCACGGTCCCTGCTCGCTGAGGATACTGTGCAGAGCCTGCCATCCAATGGGGCCCGGCCGGGGCTAGGAGGGGGGCCCTCTGCCCACAGGGGACCAGCACACCAGCTGGGAGCCACTGGAGCCCCGGGAAGTGAGTTCAGACACTAGCCTCCAGCATCAGAAGGGACAGGAAGGCCCCTGCACGGCCCGCACAGCCCCCCGCAGCAAGCGCCCTCCACCTGACTGGAGGTCAGGCACAGAACATCCACCTAACAGCAGGTCAGGTACAGAACCAACACCTAGCAGCCGAGTATCACCATGTGGCCAAATTGAAATGTGTGTGTGCAACTAGGTTTGGCCCATGCAGGCTACAGACCCCAGGGGGACGGGCTCGGCCGCAGGGCTGAGGGGAGGCTGCCGCAGGGCTGAGGGGAGGCTGCCGCACGGCAGATCCAGGCAGGATGGGTGCTGCAGTGCCACAGGCGGTACCAGCACAGCCACGCAGCCTACTCGCCTACCTGGGGAGCTGGGCAGTGGGTGAGGGCCGCTGTCCAGGTCCAGGCCCAGCTCACCATAACTCCAAGTGGTGATCTGGATTTTCAAGAAAAAAAAAGATTTTTTTGGGGGTGGTGGTGGTACTGAGGTTTGAACTCAGGGCCTTGAGCTTGCTCTGCTGGCACCTACTTGAGCCATACCTCCAGCCCTGCTTTGTGCTGGTTGTTTTGGCAATGGAGTCCAGCAGATTTTCCTTCCAGAGCTGGTTTCAAAGCAAGGTCCTCTGAATCTCCACCTCCCAAACAGCCAGGGTTACAGGTATGAGCCATTGGTGCCCAGATTCCATAAAGTTCTTGACTGCAGATCTTCTCTTCTGTAGCCCTGATAAAGCCTCCTCCATGCTCAAAAAGCTATTCAAGTGCCCAGAGGGCAAAGGGCATTTCCCAAGGGAACCCAAGTCCCCAGATTCTGAAAAAATGGCTCTTGGCAGGCAGGGGCACTCCGGCTGCGGGCCTCCAGCCCAGGCTCGGCCTGCCTGCCCCCAACCCCCCTCTCCACTGCTGTCTCCCCCACCGTGGCTCCTGGAAGCCCCTAAGACATCTGGAACTGGCAGGCCCTAGCCCACCCACGTGGGACAAAGCCAAGAAGACACAGTGCACCTTCCCAGCACACCGAGGCACACTCCCACGGGCCTCCATGCTCCCAGGCCTCTGTGGAAGGCGCAGCCGGTCTCCAGGAGGCCCCCCTGCTACTCAGCTCAGGCCAGGCTCTGGCTGTGGGCCGGTGGGACCGGAGCGAGAGTGGAACCACAGGAGAACCCCAGGGACTGGACCACGTGCAGCATGGGGAAGGCCTCTAGCAGCCCATGAAGTGTGTGTGTGTGCGTGCACACGCATGCCCACGTGTGCTGGTTCTGGGGCTTGAACTCAGAGCTTCAGCCTCCTGAGTACATAGGATTACAGGTGTGACCACTAGCACCCAGTTCACACCTACTCACTGAGACTCACACCCAGGGCAAGGGTCCTGGGAGGCAGCCTCAGGAAGGGCACATCTTCCTGGAGGCCCTGGGCAGGACCCTGGCAAGTGGCAAGGTGCCCAGGAGTGGTGGCCTCCAGTGTGTCTGAGTGTCCGTGGCCCTAGTGCCTGGCACTGTAAGTCCGTGCCCAGGGGGAGCAGCAGACCAGACACGGGAATTTCCACGGAAAAACTGAGGGGCTAGAGATTAAGTGAGGGCCTGGCGATGAGTCGCAGGCTGCTGACGAGGTGACGCCGGGCGCGTGCCGGTCATGCACCAGCCGCAGCCGTGCTGCCTCTGAAAAACTAGGATACTACCCTCCACCCGGGCACGGGGCGGCCGGGGTGAAGGCAGACAAAACGGCCATTCAGTACAAGCAGGAAAGAAGCTAAGGGCATGTGCGCAGAGAGGGGTTCACCGCAGGCTGTGTTCTGGCTGAAGGAACGAGGCAGGCCTTGCTTGGGAACAGCTCTAGGTTGAGTTGGGCCTCCTGGCCACAGGCCAAGCCCCGCACAGGCCCTGCTGACCACCAAAGGCTGCCAGCTTCACCCAGCCCTGTGTATTAAATGGCATGACCTGATCTCCACGCTCCTACATCCCACAAGCCAGGGATCCACCCCAAGGCACACCCACCTCCCACGGGGCTGTCTTGAGGACAGGGTGTGAAGGCACCAGGGAGACAAGCTTAGGGGCAGGCGGGGGGGGGGGGGGGGGGGGGGCCGGGGGCAGGCCAGGCCCGGAAGGAGGTCCTTTCTGCAGAGGGTGTGGGGCCACAGCTGCGCCTTCCTCCCCTTCCTGTCCAGGCCCAGGCTGCCACCCTGTAAACAGAAGTCCCTGCTGCACTGACCCCAGGATGGAGGAAAGGGTAGAGACCCTAAGAAGGGGGCCGTGGGGGGACTGAGCTCTTGGGCAGCTGGGGAGAGCAGTCGGCACGGCCAGGCCTGTGTTTTGTTGCTGTCAGGTACACGGGTACCAGCCTCGCACCCACAGGTTCCTGATGGCTGGCCCTGGTGTCAGGCTCTGGAGCCTGGCCAGGGCGTTGTGATGACCACGTGGCTCTGTGGGAGGCCTCTGGGGAGCACGCTTTGAGCTCCTGTCCCAGGGAAGGGGCTTCCTTGACCCCGGAGCAGGGAACCCTGGGAGGCCTGGGCTGCATAGACTAAGGCTTGAACAACTGCAAGCCTGCCCGCATCCTGCTGGGCTCCTGGAAGGGGCAGCACCTGCCCCGGGAACTGGAGGCCCTGGAGGCCTGGCCACTCAGCACCCGGGGCTGCAGGGTCACCTCCTTGAGCCTGGGCCACCTCAGTCCTCATCAGCAGACCGGGCGGGCCAGGACTTTATGGGTCAGCTTGACCCTGGCGTCTGGCCAACCGCTAGCTTTGGCCCAGGGATGGGAGCGTCCGCAGCCCCGCAAGGCCCCTGGAGTTCAAGTTCAGGGTCTCAGTTTTCCTCCTCCGACCATGCCCCTTGGCCTCAACACCCAGGAGAGCCAGTGGCAGTGCAGACTTCATGTTGGCAACAAACAGCAGCCAAGCCAGAGCCTGGCCTCGGTAGCCCCCCCAGCCGCCCGCACCCCGGCCCCAGCCCCCGCCGTCTGTTTCCACGCAAGTCTCTCCGCAGGCTTCTGCCGACCACATAAGGCAGCCTCTGGCCGCGGCATGTCCAGGGCACGCGGGTCCAGGCCCCAGCCCCCTAGCCCGGGGTCTTGGTGGCGAAGGTCAGGTAGCCGGTGTGGCCCACCGCCTCCTTCATGGGCGTGCCGCTGCGGAAAGGGCTGCTGTCGGGGCCTGCAGGGGCAGCCGCGCGCCCCAGGTCAGGCAGGGGCAGGCTGACGGTGCGCACGTGGTACACCTGCGGGAGCACCTCCAGCGTGCTCAGCTCCGAGAAGCCGCGGGCCGCCAGCACCTGGCACGTGCGCTGGACCTGCTCAATGCACGGCGAGAAGGAGCAGAAGCGTCCGCCTGTGGGGAGCAGGGTGGGGGGCGGGAGGGGAGTTGGAGGTCAGGTCTGAGGCTGCAGAGGGCCTGTGCATAGCTTGGCAAGCCTCCACTCACCAGCCCAGCGTAGCCTGACCTAGCCCAAGGATGCCCTGGACTCGCTGGCCACGGGTGGGCACTACCGCCCACCTCCTCGAGGGCAGCTGAGGGCGGGAGGGGGTAGAGGGGGAGGCGGTAGAGGGACGGGCCGGCACTGCTGTCAGAGCAGCCTAAGAATAGCACTAACAATAGGGGCGCGCGGGGCTGTGCGTGGGCGCGGCTGTCACGGGAAATTAGAGGCTGCCATTGGCCCCTCCCCTGCACGGCCCAGCTACTCTCTGCCGCCTCCCACCAGCTCAATCTCGTGGTAGGTGAGAGCCTGGCCCAGGTCCTCTCCTCGCACGGCAGGGAGCGGGCCGCTCAAGGGGCAAGCAGGTCCCTAGCAGGGGCAGGGAGCAGGGGCAGGGGCAGGGAGCAGCAGCCCCGGGAGGCTGCACCCAGGGCTCTTTAGTAGCGGCAGGGTGGAAGGGGCTGTGGGCAGCCGCTGCCCCGCCAGCGGCTCAGGGCATCGGGCATCACCGAGCGAGCGGCGGCACACATCACGTGCCTTGCAGCCAGAGGCCAGAGAGGCCGGCTGCTGAGAACTCCAGACCCCAAAGGGAAGAAGGCAGGCGAGCTCACAGCCCACACAGTGGACCCGGAGAAGGGGGCACAGGCAGGGCTGGGCTCACACTTCCCCAGGCCACTCTGCAGCGGGATCGCCGGGGCTCTGCCTGGCTGGGCTCCCAGGGGCTGGGGCTGGGGCTGGGGCTGGGCCGGCTGGGAACCTTGCAGCCGGGGGTCTGCAGACACAGAGGCAAAGCTGGGAGGACAGCACTATGCGACACTGGGGACCTTATATGGATATGGACCTACAGGTGCCCCTTGCTGCTACAACAGAGATGGGAGGCAGGCCCCGGCTGGCAGAGGCTTCAGCCTCCTTCTCCCGAAAAGGCAAAGTCCCTGGGCTCTCTGGCTCGGGCCCACCTTTCCCGAGATCTCCCCAGCGCTCCGCCTCCACACCCAGCATCTTCCCTAAAAGGGGCCCAGCATCTTCCCTAAAAGGGGCCAGCTGCCTGGACCTGCGCGGGGGGGGGGGGGGGGGGGGGGGGGGGGGGGGGGGAAGGGGCAGCAGCCATCACTCTGGATCCAGACACGCTGCCAGGAGATGACAGGGATCCTGCTGTGCCCAGGGCATCAGCTCCCACTCCTGCTGCCCTCCCCAAAGGCGAGGGCCCAGAGCTGTAACCCCGCCCCCTCCCACCCACACCCCAGACTCACCTTCAACCTTGAGGGCGTCCCAGGCATGGCCCACCGCCTCCCAGGGTGACGGGATGTCCAGGAAGACGGCGTCAGCCACATGGCTCACGCCGAAGCCGCTCCGGCACACGTCCTGAGTGCGCACCGTCACCCAGCGGGCCACTCGGTGCTCCTCAAACTCCTCCCGGGCCTTGTCCGCTCGCTGCTGGTGGAACTCCACCGAGTGCAGGTGGCCAGTGGGGGCAATGCTGCGGATGATGGCGTGGGACACAGATCCACTGCCAGTACCTGGAGGGCGGAGGCAGGGCAGCTGCCGGGGAGCACGTGCTGCCCACGGCCACCCAGGAAACAGCACCAACCTCACCTGCAAGGGCCAGGAGAGCAGCAGGCCCGGTCATGAGTGGGCCTCACCCCACAGGCCGCCAGCCCACTCCTGGCAGGCCTTGGCCCTATGTCTGGGATGCTGGGCTGGGACAGGGAAAGGCGGCAGCAGCTCTGTCCAGCCTGGGAGGACCAGACCCAGGCTCAACATGGCTGACCACTCACACCGACCTGCGCTCAGCCTTGACACCTTCCCCACAACAGCTGATCTCTAAGTCCTACCAAAAGCCACTGCCTCACTCTATCTATGGGCTCCCTCAGCCCATCCGCCGGCCCTGCCTAAGCCCATTCCCCACACCGCAGCTCCCAGGCCTTGCCCGCCCTCACAGGGCACAGCCAGCCTCCCACCCAGCCCTGCTCTTCCCTGCTGGTCCTGGGGCTTGAACTCAGGGCCTGGCTGTTGTCCCTTGAGCTTTATTTTGCTCAAGGCTGGTGCTCTGCCACTTGAGCCACACAGCTCCACTTCTGGCTTATTGTTCATTTGAGATAGGAGTCTTTTGGACATCCCTGCTGGGGCTTAGAACTGTGATCCTCAGGGATCTCAGCCTCCTGAGTTGTGAGGATGACAGGCGTGAACCCAATAACTGGCTCTCTGCACGTGACTTGTATCAAGTGGACTGAGTCTGCATCTCCCTATCCCCACCCTCCACCTCCACCTCCCCTCCAAGGCCCAGCACTACGCATCAGCCTTACCAACCTTGATCCATTACCCTGTTACCTTGAAGGCTGCTGGGACCTGGCAAAGACACTCACCGCTTAGGCCAGACAGACGCCGGCACCCTCACCCTCCCGTCACTCCACCTCCAGCTCCCGATTTCCAGTTTCTCCAAGGGGCCAACACCCTCACTCTCTGCATTCTTGGTTTTCTAGGCCTCTCCCTCTCAGCTCTCGGGGGGAGCCACCCTTAGTCCTGTCAGTGAGCCCTGTGTCCTTCCCACCCAGGAGACAGCCTGTCTGAGAGGCACCCCTTCACCTGCCACCAGTAAGCTCATTTCTGGAGTTCTCCCTGTGGAGGCGCACTAGCCTGGCTGACCCAACTTGGCAGTGATACTTGCACCACAGGACATTTCCACGCCTGGAAGTGCCTCCTTCTCCTCATTTTCTTTTCCTCTCTCCCTCTCACTTTGTAATTTCTTACTTGAAATAAGACTTGAACCTGGGGTCTGGGTGCTGTTTCTGAATTTTTTAAGGTCCTGGGGTCTTCTGCTCAAGGCTACTGCTTTACCACTTGAATCATAGTTCCACTTCCAACTCTTTGGTAGTTAATCAGAGATAAAGGTCTCACGGACTTCCCTGCACAGGCTGGTCTTGAATTTCGAGTCTCAGACCTCAGCCTCCTAAGTAGCTGAGATTCTGGGGTTGAGCCGCTGGCGCCCGGCCTCGGCCTCGTTTTCAACCTCCAGGCGGTCCTCCCCGACCACCCCGTGGAGGTCCTCCTGAGTCGCCCTTGAGCCTGCAGTCCTGTCTTACAGCTTCTCCACAACCATCGGCTCTCAACTATCCACCTGGGCCCATGGCCCACTGCTTCTCAGGAACTTGAGACTGGGAAGGTGGCTCAGTGGTAGAGCGCTTGCCTCGCATGCATGAGGCCCTGGGTTCAATTCCTCAACACCACATAAGCAGAAAAAGCTGGAAGTGGTGTTGTGGCTCAAGTGGTAGAGCGCTAGCCTTGAGCTGGAGAGCTGAGGGACAGCGCCCAGGCCCAGAGTTCAGGCCCCACAACAGGCCAAGAGAAAAAAAGACAGGAACTTGGCCGTGTACAGCAGCGTGCTCACCACAGACATGAGGGCCTGCGGGCGGGGTGGCTGGCTTAGGGCGCACAGGGAGCTGATGAGCTGGTGTGTGTCCTGCTCCCACACAGAGGCGAGGGTGACGAGCTAAGCAGGGGCGGGCGGGAGGTCTTTTTTTCTGCCAAGGGCCATGTGGACATTTATGACATCATTTTTGGGCCATACAAAACAATACAGCCAGGTGGTCAAGGGCAGCCGAGACAACACACACGTCTGTCCTGCTGGGTACCAAGTGATTTCAAGGAATTTACGGCCTAAGGTCTCTGGGTCCCCACCCCTGGGCCTCTCCAAATGCCATCAACGGCAGGCTTTTATGATCCAGGCAGCCCAGCCCACAAGAAACATGCCACTGGCCGGGCGCCAGTGGCTCACACTTGTAATCCTAGCTACTCAGGAGACTGAGATCCGAGGATCATGGTTCAAAGCCAGCCCAGGTAGGAAAGTCCGTGAGACTCATTTCCAATAAACCACTAGAAAACTGGAAGTGGCGCTGTGGCTCAAGCAGTAGAGCACTCGCCTTGAGCTGAAGAGTGCAGGGACAGCGTTCAGGTCCAGAGTTCAAGCCCCACGACTAACCAAAAAAAAACAAAAACGTGCCACTGGACTACAAATGTGGCTTAATGGTGGAGTGCTTGCCTAGCATGCATGAAGCCCTGGGTTCCATTCCTCAGTATCAAATAAACAGAAAAGGCAGGAAGTGGTGCTGTGACTCAGGTGGTAGAGTGCTAGCCTTGAGCAAAAGAAGCTCAGGGACAGTGCCCAGACTGAGTTCAAGCCCCAGGACTGGCCAAAAAAAGAAAAGGAACATGTCACCAGTAATGTACCCAGATGCAGGTCTAGATTCGTTCCTGACCAGGCTACATGCCCTATCTTCTCCTCAGGGGACCTCAGCATGGGGGATGGGGAAAGAGCTAACTGTACCTAACCCATCCTCAGACCTTGGCTTAGCAGCAACGGTGCCACTAATCTTCACTAGAGGTGAGCAAGGGCCTGACAGAGATGCGTGCAACACAGGCTTCCCACTGCTGCCGAGTTCCTGGGGTCGGAGGGTCTCCCTCCAAGGACAACTCTCAGATGCTCAACAGCACAGGGACACGGGACGAGCAGCGAGCACCTTGGTCAGAACCAAGTAACACCAGCACTGTCCCACCAAGGCAGGAAAGACCCTGCTACCTCAGGCCCAACCCCCAATCCCCATCACTCCAAGGTCACACCAGGCGATGGCCTCTCTGCCTCCACCCTCCCTGACTACGGTGCTGCCAATAGACCCTGAGTACTCAAGCACTCCTGTCTGGAAGAAGGGCAGGCTTCAGGGCACATGTCTGGATCTTTGGTCAAACCTTCAGGTCAATTTCTCAATTGGGGCTGAAGAACTCACCCGACTCACAGACCACGGAGCCAGGCCGCAGCTCCAGCATCATGGTGAGCAGCGCAATGTCGGTGGAGTAAAGGATCTGCGTGCGGTGTGGGAGATTCACAGTCCAGAGCTCAGGCGTGGGGTGCAGCACATACACCCAGCCTCCTCGGCTGCAGATCACCTTGGAGCCAAAGGGCCTGCCAATGAGGTCCACAGAGTGTCTCAGGACACCATGTCGGGTCTGAGTCTGTGCCCCTTGCTGCACACGCACTGCCACCATTGAACCGTGGCCCAGCGACAAGATGGCAGTGTCACCCTCCTTGATCAGCTCCTCATAAGCCACAAAGCTCATTGTGCAAGAGACCTGGGGAGAGATGGGCATGAAGTCAGGGGCCTGGGGAGAGGCGGGCATGAGGCCACGGGCCTGGGGAGAGGCGGGCATGAGGCCAGGGGCAGGAAGCAGGCTGACAGCTTGTGTCTGGGCAGAGGTTTGGCTGGCTGAGCCCTGGTTCTGCTTAGAAGGCAGCCCAATAGAGTTCTGCGCTGTCCTGAGAACTGAAGCCATTCTTGGCTTGAGAAACTGGGATGGCTATGAGATGGACGGACCAGAATGGGGAAATGGCAGGGATGGGGCCCAAGGATTCCCACACAGGATCCTTCAGGAAGGCCGGGCGCCGGTGGCTCAGGCCTGTCATCCCAGCTCCTCAGGAGGCTGAGATCTGAGGATCGCGGTTCAAAGCCAGCCCGGGCAGGAAAATCCGTGAGACCCTCATCTCCCATAAACCACTAGAAAACCGGAAGTGGCACTGCGGCTGACGCGGTAGAGCGCTCGCCTTGAGCTGAAGAGCTGAGGGACAGCGCCCAGAGTTGGAGCCCCACGACCGCCTGCCCCCCAACACAACAGGGTCCTCCCAGCGGGAGCGCGCACCCCTGACACAGGCGGCCTCGCCAGGCGTGCGGCAGGGGCGAGGCGAGCGGCCAGCCGGGCCCTCCCGGACCCCAAACAGGCTCCAGAGGAGAGGCGGGCGCGCGGAGACGCCCCGGGCCCGCACCCCGCGCGGAGCCTCACCGCAGCGACGGCACGCGGACACGCACGCGGCTCCCCGGCGCTCGGCGGCTCCGGCTCCAGGCGCACGCCGATGACGTCACGCCGCGCCTCCGCGCGTTGCCGGGGAGATCCAAAGACCCGGCAAAATAAGAGTCCCCGCTCCGCCCGCCGCCGCCGCCACGCGACCCACGGAGTTCGTGGCTGCAGCCGCGGGCGGCCGGGCCACGGCACGCCGGACCCTTTGCGGGGACGCTGAGTCTTTGCAAAGGTTCCGGGCCGGGCCTGGGTCGGCCCGCCCGCGCCACCCGCTGGGGTTCGTGCGGGCCGCTCCCGCGGGAAACGCGCCTGGAACCCCTCCTGGGAGCGGGGACGACGGGCACTGCGGGGCGGGGCCCGGGGAGGGGGGCCCGGGAGGGAGGGGTCGGGAGGGGCCGGGCGAGGGAGGGGGGCCCGGGGAGGGAGGGGGGCCCGAGGAGGGGGCGCCGGGGAGGGAGGGGTCGGGAGGGGCCGGGGAGGGAGGGGGCGCCGGGGAGGGAGGGGTCGGGGAGGGAGGGGGCCCCGGGGAGGGAGGGGTCGGGAGGGGCCGGGCCAGCGAGGGGGGCCCGGGGAGGGGGGCCCGGGGAGGGAGGGGGGCCCGGGGAGGGGGGCCGGGAGAGGGAGGGGGGCCCGGGGAGGGGGGCCGGGAGAGGAAGGGGGCTAGGGGAGGGGGGGCGGGAAGAGGGAGGCCCGGAAAGGGGGGGGGACACCGGGGAGGGAGGGTGGGGAGGGGAGGGGGAAGAGGGAGGGGGGCCTAGGAGGGGAGGGGAGGGGGGAGAGGGCGGGGGGCCCGGGAGGGGAGGGGAGGGGGGAGAGGGCGGGGGGCCCGGGAGGGGAGGGGAGGGGGCCGGGGCCGGAGGAGGGCCCCGGGGCCGGCAGGGCCCTTCCCGCGGCGGTTTCTCTGGGGAGCGGCCGGGGGGGGGGGGGGCCGGGCAGGCCGCGGACCCGCTGACCCGCAGGGTGGAGCCCCGCAGCCCCCAGCCCCGGGAGCGCGGGGAGCGCGGGGGAAGGCAGGCTGGGTCAGGCTGGGAGGCCCGGGCCGACGGTGAGGGGGCTTCGCGGGCTTCACGCTCTCAGCTGGAGACCGCCCGGCCCGGCCCGGCCCCGCCGCCTGACTCATTCCCTAATTGCTCCCCCGGGAGATTTACTTTCCACTCCCTGAGCTCCTCCTCCCAGCCCAGGCCAAAGCCCTTCCCAGGCCGGGGAGGACTTCCCGGGGCTTAGGATTCTACCGCCTCTGTCCGCTGGCCCCAGGCCTCCTTCCCCGAGCTCCCCGTCCTGTCCGAGCCGCCCCCATCTTCTTTGAGCTGGGTCCCTTTGTCACCGGAGGATGGCCCATAGCTTCCTCCCCTCAACTTCCCGGGCTCCTAAGATCTGCTTGTGAAAAGCATCTTCGGGCCTGTTACAAAAAGGAACCCAGCCAGGATCCACCTTAGGATAACATCTTAAGTAGGGAGCCACCACGGAGGAGAGAAGCATTGCCTGCCCCCAGACAGGACACAAGAGTCGAAGGCTCCAGAGGACCCCCCCCCCCCCAGTAGCTCCTCAATTCCCCGGTCCTCAGGCAGTGGTTCTAGGCCTACCCCAACCCCAAGTAACTTTCAGGACTTCCTTTTGATCGATAGGCCTTTGAGTCTTCCCCTCGGTACTGTGTGAAGAGTTCTCAGGCTTTTACTATTTCAAAGGAGAAGACAAATTTGGATAACCCCTCCTGTGCCTCTGAGGAGCTGTGGTGGAAGAGGAGCGTATCTGCTTTTCAGCTTCTTTGCTTTAACGTCTCAATCTGACCTTTTTGATACTTGTTTACAGTAATGTCATTTCCTAGTCTCCTGCTCTATCTCACCTCACTTTCCCCTACACAGAGTCTATACAAGGGGGACAGAAGTGGAATCTGAGTGAATCCTCTCTCCATAGTCCTGTGGGGGTTTACAGCCCAGGAAACTGACTCAGAGAGATTGCCTGACAGGCGGTACCTCACACAGCCAAAACAGGCTTGGATTTTTTTGTGTGTGAAAATACTGTACAGAGGGGTTACAATAAGTACATTTCTTATCAAGCATTGTAGCTTCCTCCTTTGTTTCTCCTTCCCATCCCTTCGCATCCCCCCCGCCCCCCCTTCCCCCCCACCAAAGTTGCAAAGTTTGTTTGTTTGTTTTTTTTTTAAAAGTCAACTTTTTTTATTTGTTCATTTCTTGCATTTGAAGTACTCCTCGATGACATCCTTGGCCTGAGACTCTTTGCCATAGTCCTTAACAACTACACAACTGCAACCAACCACTTTACGGGGTTTTCCCTCTCGATCAATTTTGCAGAGGCCTACCCACTCCCCTAGTTTTTTGTTATCATCGACCTTAATAAGGTTGATTTGGTGCTCAGCACAAAGTGCCTCCACCAACTTGACATACATGGGCTCATTGCAGTTGGATGCAAGCACACAGAGGTGTGCTTGGCGCTTGTCTAGGGCTTTGGCGGCTTCGCGGATTCCACGTGCTAGGCCGTCGTGGATGAGGGCGGTCTTCAGCACCTCTTGTAAAGCAGTGTTGACGTCCATTACACCTCCAGCCTTCCTCGGCCATGGCGGTGGGTTACGGGGGAAGCCGAATCTTGAGCACACCCGAGCCTCCGCCTCCGCGGGGCTTGGCGGCGGCAGGGAAAGAGCGCAAAGTTTGTTTTTCCACATAAGGTACATCTCATTGTTGCAATGGGTCCTCCTTTTAACATTTGTTTTTTTCCCTTCCCCTCCACATATACCAACATCATATATAGTGAAAGCAGGGGTTATACCATGGAGGAGGGACATACAAAGCAACACAGACATAATCTTATAAATATGCTAAAAACAATCTCATGAAAGATCTTTTTTTTTTTTTTTGTCAGTCCTAGGGCCTGAACTCTAGGCCTGGGAGCTGTCCCTGAGCAATTCAGCTCATCATTAGGCATGGAATTTAAAACCACAAACTTGGCCAGAGGCCAGTGGCTCACACCTTTACTCGCTTGGCTGAGATCTGAGCATCACAAAGGACACTCCCTGCCCTATCTCCAATTAAGCACCATAAAATGGGAAGGACTCTGTGGCTCACTGTGGTAGAAAACTAGCCTTGAGTGAAAGCGCTCAGGGATGGTGCCCCGGCCCAGAGTACAAGCTCCAGGACAGGCAAAGTAAAATCATAAACCCAGCTTTAGGGAACTGATAGCACATTAGAGGAAAGTGGGACCAGGCGCCCCCGGTTAAGGCCTGTCTGAGGGTCATGATTCCAAGATGGCATCCTCTCAAAAGCCAGAAGTGGTGCTGTGCCTTAAGCGAAAGAGCTCAAGGGCAGCGCCCCTGGCCCTGAGTTCAAGCCCCATGACCTACAAATAGGGGAAAGAAAAAAAAAAAAAAAGATGGGGAGAGGTGATGGGAAGGAAGCCTGGATGAGAAGGACCGAGGATGCGGCTGGAGGCGGCGCTGCGGGCCGCAGCCAGGCTCCCTCTACAAGTTCCTTCCTCCAGACCCTGCTTCCTGTTGCCCTGCAGCCGCAGCCCCAGAACAGCCTCAGTCCCTCTTCTGACCCCAGCCAACTTCCCCTTAGCGGTCTACAGCACTCTAGAGCCGGGGCATGTGGATGGCCCCGACTCAGGCCTGGAACCCGGGCCTGTCCACACCTGTGTCTGCCCAGGCCCCTTGCAGGCCCTGTGGTTAATGTGTAACTGGGCGCAATTTCTAAGGAACCTGGGTCACAAACGGATGGTGATGTCACCCAGCTTCTGGCCCAGACGCTGCCAGCCCAGCTGCTGAGGGTCCTGGGGTGCCCGGGGCTGCAGTGGAGCCAGCCTGGGTCCCTTGAAACCCCCTTCAGGCTTCTCCCTTGTTCCCCTGTTCTGGGGGCCACTGAGGCTCCCCCTCCTGTGTGGGTGGTAGGGGCCTCACCCCAACATGTTTCTTTAAAGGCACCTAAAGTCACTTACTGTGCTCCCTCCCACCCCTGCAGCTGCCGCCACCCCCACCTTCGCAGCACAGATCCCCAGGCTGCCGGGTGCAGCTCAGTGTATCCCCAGCCCAGAAGGCTGAGTACTAAAAATGGAGAGCACAGGCATGAACTTGGGCAAGGCTGCCCCACCCTCTGCTCCCCACCTCTGCAATGGAGGAGTGGAGTGCGACCCGGAGGAGGCGAGGAGGGAAGGGTTGTGGCCAGAAGTTGTAGGGACAAGGACAGGAGGAAGTCCTGTGCAACCCCAGCCCAGCTCCTGTCTCCTCTCTTCACGTCTACAAACAGAAACTTGAGCCCTCCAGACTTGGGGGGGGGGGCAGTGGCAGGGAGAGCAGCTGTGGATATTTCCGAGATGGGGAAACTGGCTACAGGGGGACAGGAGTTCCAAGTTCAAGGGACACCTGCTGTCTGGCCAGACCGACATTTGCCTTTGCACATTAGCTTGTTTTATTGCTCTAAGAAATGCTGACTTGGAACAGGAGAAAGGAATCTGCGAGCAAAGAAGCAGAGTCCCGCAACAATAATAAAACTAGTAGGAATAGGACAACCACCCTCAAGCACACAGGGGCTGCCACGAAGGGCTGCCTGGCCTTCGGGTCCAATCTCATCTGAGAGGCACCTGTCCATTGTCTCTTAAGCCTGGAATTCTCTGCCCCCTTGTCCAACACAACTGCTATTATTTGGTTCTCTTGACAATGTGCTCACTGCAGTGGGCCTGGTGTGGCAGGTCTGGGGCCTGTTTATTTTTTTTGTCCATCATGGGTGTTGAACTCCAGGCCTGGGCGCTGTCCCTCAGTTCTACAGCTCAAGGCAAGCGCTCTACACTTGAATCACAGCGCCACTTCCTGTTTTCTGGTGGTTTATTAGAAATAAGAGTCTCAAGGACTTTCCTGCCTGGGCTGGCTTTGAACTGTGATCCTCAGAGCTTAACTTCCTGAGTAGCTAGGATGACAGGCATGAGCCCCCAATACCTGGGTCTGGGGCCTTTTTTTAAAGCAGCACCCTACCCCTCTCTCACATACCCAGAGAGGGTCTCCTTGTTTTAGTCACACAGCAATGTGAAAAGCTCTGCATGGATATTAGTTACCAGACTCTTTGTTGATAACTGAATAAAATTCCACTATAGAGACAGGGCTGGGAAGGTAGCTCAGTGGTAGAGCACTTGCCCTGCATGCCTGAGGCCCTGGGTTCGATTCCTCAGCACCACATAAGCAAAAAGAAAAAAAAAGCCGGAAGTGGTGCTGTGGCTCAAGTGGTAGAGCTCTAGCCTTGAGCGGAAGAGCTGAGGGACAGCGCCCAGGCCGAGTTCAGGCCCCATGACTGGACCCCCCCCCAAAAAAAAAATTCCACTATAGAGATATCTTCCCACCAGTGTCCAGCCCCAGTGATGAGCATTGGGTTCTATCTGGGAAAGTCTGTTTTCCCCAGTACACACCTCTTTTTTTTTTTTTTTTTAACTGTATTTTTTTTGTCTTTTTTTTGGTACTGGGGATCGAACCCAGGACGTTGCACTTGCTAGGCAAGTGCTTTGCCACTGAGCTACATCCCAGCCCAACACACACCTCTTTTTGTATTTGCAGGGAGGAGTGTGGACACCATCCTTTCTTGAGAGGCCGAATTCCTAGAAGTGGGAATGTTGGGTCATGGGGGTTAAACATTTTTAATTTTATAGATACTGCCAAATACATTCCAAAAAGGACGCAGCAATGCACAGCTCCAGGCAGAACGTGGGCAAGTCTGCACAGCCTCCACGGACAGCCAGCACTGGTCAGGCCAGTCTTCTACATTTTTTTTTTTTTTTTGGTTGGTAGTGGGGCTTGAACTCTGGGCTTGGGCTTTGTCCATTAGCTTTTCAGCTCAAGGCTAGTGTTCTACGGCTTGAGCCACAGCGCCACTTTCGGTTTTCTAGTGGTTTATTGGAGATAAGCGTCTCAAGGACTTTCCTTGCCCGGGTTGGCTTTGAACCATGATCCTCAGATCTCAGTCTCCTGAGTAGCTAGGATTACAGGCGAGAGCCACCAGTGCTGGGCTTCTACATTTTTGCAAGCTTGAGTGGGTAGGGTAAGAGGACATAAACTTCCAGCTTAATAGTTCAAGTGATTTGGGCTGGGAAGGTGCCTCAGTGGTAGAGGGCTTGCCTTGCATGCCTGAGGCCCTGGGTTCGATTCCTCAGCACCACATAAGCAAAAAGAAAAAAGCTGGAAGTGGGGCTGTGGCTCAAGTGGTAGAGCGCTAGCCTTAAGCTGAAGAGCTGAGGGACAGCGCCCAGGCCCAGAGTTCAGGCCCACGACTGGACCCCAAAAAAAATAGCTCAAGTGATTTGATTAGTAAGATAATCCTTTAAAAAATGTCTTGCAAGGTGGCTTAGTGGTGGAGTGCTTGCTAGCAAGGCGTGAAGCCCTGGGTGTGATTCTTCATTATCACATACACAGAAAAAGCCAAAGTGGGGGGCTGTGGCTTAAGTGGTAGAGTGCTAGCCTTGAGCCAAAGCTCATAGTGCCCAGGCCCTGAGTTCCAGACAGGACGGACAAAAAAAAAAAAAGAAAGAAAAAATCTCTGGCATGCACAGCAGCATTTGCTGCAACCTCTGCGCGAGTCTCCAGGCGGCCTCCGAGGGCGAGGCCTCAGGGGTTGGAGACTGGCTAGCATCTCCTCCGGGAGTGGAGGTGGGAGACGTCTCCCGGGCCTCGGCTCTGGCCTCGGGGCCTGGAAGCCGCGGTGCTCGCCCAAGGTCAGGGCGCCCGAGGCTGCGGGGCTGGGCCGGAGCCAGGCTGCGCCGTTGGCGCTGCAGCATCGGGAACACCGGAGGTGTCTGCGGGCACCTTGAGGGCGAGCAGGGCCCGGGCCGCCCGGCGGGGGGACCCCGGCGGCGGGGGAGACCCTTCACCCCTGCTTCTGGGTGACCTAGAGTCCGGCCTGGGTTACCGCAGGGAGATTTTCCAGCCTCAGTTTCCCGCCTGGAGGTTACGTGCGTCTAGGGGGCCCAGGCGCCCGGGGTCCGGAGTGCCGGGCGGGCGGGCGGGCGTGGTCCCCGCCGCGGGGTCATCGGGGCGAGGGGGGGGTCGGCGGAGGGGGGCTGGGGCTGCGGGCGAGGGACAAAGCGGAGGCCCCACCCCTGGGCGCGGGCCAATGGAATGAATGGGCTATAAATAGCGGCCAATGGGAGGCCCGCGACGCGCTCCTTAAGAGCCCCGGAGCCGAGCGGCCCCCGTCCGCCTGCGCCGCGCTCGGAGCTGCTGTCAGCTCCGCGCCCCGCTCCGCCCGGCCTCCCGGTGAGCGCGGCCCGGGCGCGGGGAGGAGCGGGGCGGCCGCGCGGAGGGGGCGCGGGGCAAGGGCAGCCGCACGGAGGGGTCGCGGGCCCGCGGGCTGCGGCGTTGCGAGCGCCCCGAGCGCGCGGGGCCCGCCGAGGTCCCGGGCGGCCGCGCGCCGCGGACCCCGCTGACCTTGGGCGCGGCCGGGGGCGGCCGGGGCCGTCGGGCCCCGCGCCCCGCTGACCGCGGCCGGCCTCCCCGCAGCCCGCCGCCGCCGCCGCCATGCCCTTCTCCAACAGCCACAGCGCGGTGAAGCTGCGCTTCGCGGCGGAGGAGGAGTTCCCGGACCTGAGCAGCCACAACAACCACATGGCGAAGGTGCTGACCCCCGAGCTGTACGCCGAGCTGCGCGCCAAGTCCACGCCCAGCGGCTTCACGCTGGACGACGTCATCCAGACCGGCGTGGACAACCCGGGTACGCGCGCCCCCGGCCGGGCCGGGCCCCGGGTCCCCCCGCGACGCCGCGCGCGCCCCCTGCCCCGGCCCGGCCCCCGCGGCGCCCCGCGCGCGTCCCGTCCCCCCGCCCGGTCCCCCCGCGCGGGCCGTGACGTCACCGCCTCCCCCCCAGGCCACCCGTTCATCATGACCGTGGGCTGCGTGGCGGGCGACGAGGAGTCGTACGAGGTGTTCAAGGAGCTCTTCGACCCCATCATCGAGGACCGGCACGGCGGCTACCAGCCCAGCGATGAGCACAAGACCGACCTCAACCCGGACAACCTGCAGGTGCGGGACGCCCGGGCCGGGCGCGGGGCCCCGCGGGCGGGGGTCCCTCGGCGCTCACCTCACGTCCTTCGCTGCGCCCCCAGGGCGGCGACGACCTGGACCCCAATTACGTGCTGAGCTCGCGGGTGCGCACGGGCCGCAGCATCCGCGGCTTCTGCCTCCCCCCGCACTGCAGCCGCGGGGAGCGCCGCGCCATCGAGAAGCTGGCGGTGGAAGGTAGGGGGCGCCGTCCGTCCGTCCGTCGGGTTGTCCGTCCCGGGCCCGGCCTGTTTACCGGCCGCCCGAACCGCTGCGCTCCTCTGGCGCCGCGGGATCCGGTTCCCCGGGGGCCGCGGGGCGGGGCCCGGGGCCGCGGGGATCCCGGCGGGAGTGTGTATGGGGGGGCGCCGGGCGGGCGGCGGGGGCCGGGCGGGCGGCGGCCCTGAACGCGCCCCTCCGCAGCCCTGTCCAGCCTGGAGGGCGACCTGGCCGGCCGCTACTACTCGCTCAAGAGCATGACCGAGGCGGAGCAGCAGCAGCTCATCGACGACCACTTCCTCTTCGACAAGCCGGTGTCGCCCCTGCTGCTGGCCTCGGGCATGGCCCGCGACTGGCCCGATGCCCGCGGCATCTGGTACGGGCCGCCCGGTCCTCCTCGTCCCGGTCCTCCCCCCCCCGCCCTCTCCCCCCTCGTCCCCCCCTCCGTCCTCCTTGCCCCCCTTTTTCCTTCTCTCCAGCCCTCCGCCCTCCCCGTGCGCGGGCGGGGGCGGGGCGGGGGAGCTGAGTCCGGGCTGCGTGGCGGCGGCGCAGGTGCTTGCGGGCCGCCGAGGGCGGGGCGGGCGCCGCCGTCTCCGAGTCTCCCGTGAGACCGGCGCCGCTCTCCCGGTGTCTCCGCTCTCCCGGGAGCCGGAGCGGCTTGTTTTCCCTGTTCTCCTCCCCTCCCCGTCCCCCCCCCCCCCACGCAGCCCGATGACCATGATGCAGGCGCGTCGGGCAGGGCGCCTGCGCGGCTCGGCCTCGCTGGCGGCGGGACCGCGTGGGCTCCGCCCCGCCTCCCCTCCGGGCCTCCCCTCGCCGGGTGGGCGCGGTCCTTGGGCTGAGGTCGTTGGGGGACTGAGGTCACTTTGGAGCTGCGGCCTGCCGCCCCCTCCTCCGCAGGCACAATGACAACAAGACCTTCCTGGTGTGGATCAACGAGGAGGACCACCTGCGCGTCATCTCCATGCAGAAGGGAGGCAACATGAGGGAGGTGTTCACGCGCTTCTGCACAGGCCTCACCCAGGTGGGGCTCCGCGTGCGCGCTCCTGGCCGGGGTCCCCAGCCACCCCTCCCTCGGGGCTGCCGGCCGGGCGCCCCCTCTGAAGACCGCGCCTCCGCCCCCAGATCGAGAGCCTGTTCAAGGCCAGGAACTACGAGTTCATGTGGAACCCGCACCTGGGCTACATCCTCACCTGCCCCTCCAACCTGGGCACCGGGCTGCGCGCGGGCGTGCACGTCAAGCTGCCGCACCTGGGCAAGCACGAGAAGTTCCCCGAGGTGCTCAAGCGGCTCCGGCTCCAGAAGCGGGGCACAGGTGAGGGGGGACCCCGGGGCCGGGCGCCAGGGGGCCCGCGGACGGCCC
Organism: Dipodomys spectabilis; assembly: GCF_019054845.1. NCBI lineage: Eukaryota > Metazoa > Chordata > Mammalia > Rodentia > Heteromyidae > Dipodomys > Dipodomys spectabilis. The sequence continues at coordinate 1,660,801 of NW_024870889.1, read as the reverse complement.
CGTGGTGCTGACCGGCCCGCGCTCCCCAGGCGGGGTGGACACGGCCGCCGTGGGCGGCGTCTTCGACATCTCCAACGCCGACCGCCTGGGCTTCTCGGAGGTGGAGCTGGTGCAGATGGTGGTGGACGGCGTGAAGCTGCTCATCGAGATGGAGCAGCGGCTGGAGCAGAGCCAGACCCTCGACGACCTCATGCCGGCGCAGAAGTGAGGCCGCCCGCCGGCCGCCGGCCGCTCCCGCTCCGCTCCCTAACGCATTGCCGGCCGCGCGCCGCACTCCCCTGCGCCCGCCGCCCCGGCCCAGCCCTCCGCCTTGCCGTAGACGCCCGGCGCCCGGGCAGAGTTTATTTTTTGGATGGCTAAGCTGTTGCTGAAATAAACCAGGGTCTGGCCTGCCCGGTGTCCGACGCCTTTCTTGGGGAAGCTGTCAGGGAGCGCGGGGTCCCGAGGCCTGGTGGCCCCGCGCCCGGGGAGAAGGCGCCAGGCCCCGCCGGGCCGGGCCCGCGTGCGCGGGACAGGCGGGACAGGAGGGTCAGGCGGGGGCGCCGCGCTCCGAGGCTGCATGAGCATCTAAGGACATTTGGCTGCGGGAGGCGGAGCCTGGCGCTCTCCCCGGTCCCGTGGTGCGGATGGAGGCAGAAACTTGATACTTTTCCAGTTCCTTCTCCCGTCTTCCTGGCAGCCCTCAAATCCAGGCTTCTCTCCCCTGCCTCCTCTCCCTCCCTCCCTCCCTTCGCCACCACCTACTCCATCTCCTAAATAACCAGCCTCCACCCTCCGGCCCAGCTGCCTCCCCCCCTGGCCTCCGCTGGAGGCCCCTCAGGTCCTCCAGGGCCCAGGGGGCTGTTCCTGGACCTCCTTGGTGGGCAAGAGGGGGTCAGGCTGTCCAGGGCGCCATTCCTCGGCCCTCCAAGCTCAGGTTCTGGAGTGCTGGAACCCCTTAAGGGTCGGGAGGAGCAGGCTGCCTGGCTAGGCCTCTCCTTCCCCCATGGGCTGGCGTGTGCTGCCACCTGCCGGCCAGGGCGGTCTCCACACAGAGCCTCAAGGCTGCAGATCTCCGCCCTCCACACATGGGTAAGCACTTTTTTTTGTCAGTCATGGGTCTTGAACTCTGGGCCTGGGCGCTGTCCCTCAGCTCTTCAGCGCAAGGCGAGTGCTCTACCACTTGAGCCATAGCACCACCTCCGGTTTTCTGATAGTTAGAGATAAGACTCTCATGGACTTTGCCCGGGCTGGCTTTGAACCGTGAACCTCAGATCTCAGCCTCCTGAGTAGCTAGGATGACAGGCATGAGCCACCCACGCCCAGTGGTTAAGCACCTTTTTGTCTGCACACACAAGCATGCCCAACCCAGACTCGAGCCTAGCCCCAGCAGGCTGAGTCCACATGGGCTACGCTGCAGGGCTGTATCCTGACACCTGCTTCAGTGGCCAGGCTCCATCTAGAGAGGGGTGTGTATGGTAGGCAGAGCCTTGAGAGGTCCTCCCTAATGCTGCACAGTGAGTCACGCACCTGGCCGCCGTGAGGGAAGCCCCTGCACCAGGCCGGCCTGGGAAGATTTCTTGGTAGAGAAGCTTGGGATGCTGTCACCTGGCTCATGCCAGGCACCCGCCCCACTGCCCTGTGCTGAGCCAGGCCTGCAGAGCAGCCTGGGCCAGGCCACCCTGGTGCTCCGTGGACCTGTGCTCTGGGCTTCCCCTGTCAGACAGCCCCCCTTCCTCTGCTAGACTCCAGACTTCAGTGGTGCCTGGTGAACAGAGCGAGGAGCCCCCCCCCCCGACACAGCACAGGACTGGGGGGGTCCAAAGAGCTGGGAACACACAGTGTCCAAGCAGGATCCTAAGTAGGGCACCCATCTCCCTGAGGCCTGGCAGGACGGACCATACTTACAGCCTGGGGTTTCTGGCCAGCAGCAACCCCCACGAGGTTTCAGCCACGTGGCTCAGCCCTGCACCCAGTGGGAGCTTCAGCACTGTGGCCAGGCTACCAGGACTCCCCTCACCTGGTGCCAGCAGCAGCATTCAGAACGTCACCTGAGGACTGTGGCACTACAGCAACTAAGGGACATGATAATTGAACTAGGGAGAACTGGCCAGCACAGCCCACAAGAAATAGCTGGTGAAGCTGAGCCCTCGGCAGGGGCTAGAAGCAAGCAACACCCAGGGTGGAGCACCACGGAGGACGGAGCTGAGCGGGCTGACAAGCCAACGCAGGTTACGAAACAGCTTGTTCCCTGGGATCCCACACAGGATGCGTGGCAAAGCCCTGGCGCAGCCTTCCGCTGCTGGTGGGTGAGGAACAGGTGGCTTCCTTCTGTACCCTTCATCTCCCAAATACAGTGAACACGCATCACTTATAGAAGGCACCGAGGTTCACACCTGTAATCCTAACTACTCAGAAGAGGAGATCTGAGGATTGCAGTTTGTTGCCATCCCAGTCAGCAAAGTCTGTGAGACTTACTCTCTAACAAACTGCTCAGAAAAAGCCAGGAGTGGGGCTGTGGCTCAAGTGGTAGAGCGCTAGCCTTGAGCAAAAGAGGCTCAGCAGGGATTAGCACCCAGGCCAAGTGCAAGCCCCAAGACTGCCCTCCCCAAAAGGACAGTAATTTTTGTTGTTCAAGTCCAGGGTTGGAACTTGTTACTTGATACTTTTGCTTATTGGCTGGTGCTCTACCAACTTAGCCACACCCTCAACCCCAAGACAAAGTGTTTTTTGTGGTGCTAGGGATCAAACCTAGGGGCTCGTGCAAGCACTTTTATCACTGAGCTACAATGCCAGCCCTCAAAAAAAAAAAAAAAAAAAAAAGGGGCTGGGAAGGTGGCTCAGTGGTAGAGCGCTTGCCTTGCATGCCTGAAGCCCTGGGTTCAATTCCTCAGCACCACATAAGCAGAAAAAGCTGAAGTGGTGCTATAGCTCAAGTGGTTGAGCATTAGCCTTAAGCTGAAGAGCTGAGGGATAGCGCCCAGGCCCGGAGTTCATGCCCATGACTGACAAAAAAAAAAAAAAAAGGTGGTTGTTTTTTATTTAGTTTGCCAGTATCAGGGTTTGAACTCAGTTTCCATTTTGCACAGTTTGCTTGCTTGAGTGGTGCCCTACTACTTGAGCCACATCTCCAGCTTCACATTTTGCTTGCTATGTTGGAGACATAATCTGGCTCTTCCACCCAGGCTGGACAAAAACTGAGCCTCCGGATTTCAGCCTGCGCAACAAGGACTACAGTCATGAGCCATGGGTGCATGGGGCTTGCACTCGGCCTGAACACCATCTCTTCTTTTTGCTCAAGGCTAGCACTCTACCACTTGAGCCACAGCGCCATTTCTGGCTTTTTCTGTTTATGTGCTGAGGAATTGAACCCAGGGTTCTGTGTATGCTAGGCAGGTACTCTACCACTAACCACATTCCCAGCCCCTCAAAACATGTCTTTAAATGCTGTGATATGTTTGTCACAGCCAGAGAAAAGTTCACTAAAGCATCAGCAGGAGAAATTCAGTTCCCACTCCTACCCCTGTGATAGGAAAACTGAGGCTCAGAAAACTGACTCTAAGGTCATTTGACTATGAGCCTTGGACTCATTTCACTGTGTTTTGACTTTTAAAGCTTTCCAGACTTCTCATGGGTGGGACCTACTTCTTCTGTCAACAGTACTTAGAAGACAGCAATTGTCTGTGAGCTGCTGACAACCCTTCTGTTTCTGAGCCAGGCTGGTACTTAGCAGGGCCTCTCTGAGTACCCTAAGGGTCTGCTCTTTGTGCTCACAGGGGTTCAAGTTAATCTTCCCAGAGGAGGAGGAGAAACAGTCTTTCCATGGCAAGAAGTCATCCTGGTGCTTGGAGCATGGCTCAGGACAGCGCTAGCCCATGAGTGAAAGCTACAGGACCAGAGTTTGAATGCTGGTTTCAGACATTAGGAAAGAAAGAAGTTATGCTGTCACCCAGGCAGTGACATTTCAGCCAAGAGAGGCAAGGCAGCCTTTAGACCACAGCTACTAGACTAGACCCTTCCCACTCCTCCCTGCAGCCCTGGCTGACCAAATCCCTAGCTTCGCTGAAGACACAGAGGAGGTGGTTTTGCTTGTTTTCCGAAGACCCGACGTCTCAATTTTTCTCAGAGTGAGAGTATCATCTGAAGGTGACTCTGGTGTGTATGGGTCAGTCCTGTCCTAGGGGTCCACGGAGCCTGCAGGAGAGTGGCTGAGGAGAGACATAAGAAGGGCAGAAAGTCAGTGCTGGAAGCCAGCGCTGCTTCTAAGCCTATTTTGCTTTGGCTCCCTCTGCTGGCCAACCTCTGCACCGCCGGCCTGGGGCCTCCCGGCAGCGCCTTTCCTCCAGCAGCATTCTCAGCCCCGCTTGCTTGCGTGATGGGCAGGAGATGGGAGCGCTCCAGTGCCACCCCAGGATGCGAATACAAGGCCACTCTGCACATGGCGGAGCGGGACTTCCGTGTGACATTTGACCCTCTCCCGGTGGGGTGGCCAACTGGGGCTGTAACCCTGGTATGCCATGCAGAGCTGGGAGCCCAGAGTGCAAGGGCTTGGGGGGGCGGGGGCGGGGAATCATGTCCAGGAATCTAGGTGGAAAGAAGATAGGGATGCCTGGTGGGGGAGGGGGTCTCCATCAACTCTTCCCCACCTGGACTGCGCTCCTGGGTTCCTGCATGCCAAGATCATTGGAGCGAAAACAGCCCAAGAGGAACCAACCAAAGAGCGTGCTGCCTAGTTTTGCCCCACCTTACACCCATGCCAATACATCAATCAGGACCCGGTATGCGCCCTGAGGAGAGGCTGCAACAGCATTCATTCGAGGATGGGGAGAGGGTGACAGGCCCCAGAGACCTGCAAGGAGGAGCCGGCTTTGCCTCTGCTTTTCCAGCCTCAAGGATCACATGACTATTTTCAATGCCCCAGTTGGGGGGGTGCTGGATGCTCAAGCCTATAGTCCTAGCTACTTGGGAGGCTGAGATCTGAGGATCAAGGTTCAAAGCCAGCCAGGGCAGGTGAGACTGTTATCTCCAATAAACCACTCAGAAAACGAAGTAGCGCTGTGGTTCAAGTGGTAGCACTCGCCTTGAGCTGAGGGACAGCGTCCAGGTCCAGAGTTCAAGCCCCACGACCGACCAAAAAAAAAAAAAAGCCCCAGTTGTTTGGTTAACTTGAGTAAAATCTTGGTACTAGGAAACAAACCCCTGCAAAATGCCTGCTGCACTGCCATCCTGGCACTACCAGGACAAAAGGGTTCGGGGTGTGGTGGCTGTGGGTGACCTGATCTCCAGCCACTCTGGCAGGTGGGTGGCTGGGGGTGTGCCCACAAGATGGGGGACAGCACCAGAGGGCCAAGGCTGCAGAGGAGTGGTCAGCAGGCTGGCCAAGTTGAGCTGTGCATAGGAAAGCCTGGCTGGAGGAGGGTGTGGGGTGTGGGGTATGGGGTGCTACGGGCCCCTTCCCCCGGGACGTCTGGCTATGCCAATGAACACGTGTGCATGTGCAACTTCTCTGCTCACTTCCATGCAGAACATGACTGCTTTGAGTTCACAGACACACTGCCCACGCATGCCTGCAGCGGGGGTGGGGGGGGTGAGGGGTGGGAGGGGTTGGGCAGTGGGAGAGGAGCCTGTGCGGATCCTGCCCTAGGGGCCTGGAGCAGGCAGGAAGTGCTCTGGGCTTCTTCCCAGTCTGGGAGCTGGTGATGCCCTGCTGTGGCTGTGTGGTGGTCTGGGAGTGGCTTTGATTCCCCCCGCCCTCCCCCCTCCCCCCCCCCCCCCCCCCCCCCCCGCCCCGCATCACCGCTAACCGCATCCCCAAATAAGGCTTTCAGGAACCCAGTTTTTTCCTGTCGGGTAAGGACTAGGGTAGTTAGCCTGGAGAAGCAAAAGCTCAATCTCAAATCTCTCTGGAGAAGCAAAAGCTCAATCTCAATCTCTCTGTCTCTGTCTGTCTGTCTGTCTGTTTGTCTCTGTCTCTCTCTCTGTCTCTCTGTTGGTCATGGGGCTTGAACTCAGGGTCTGGGTGCTGTCCCTGAGCTCTTTTTGCTCAAGGCTAGAACTCACTCTACCACTTTGAGCCACAGTGCTACTTCCAGTTTTCTGGTGGTTAATTGGAGATAAGAGTCTCAAGGACATTTCCTGCCCAGGCTGGACTTGAACTGCTATCCTCAGATCTCAGCCTCCTGAGTAGATAGGATTGCAGCTGTGAGCCACCAGTGTCCGGCCTCAATCTCTTATCTTCCTTAAAAAAAAATTATTTTTCTAAAAGTCAAACTCAGTATCTACCACTTTTACTCACCGCTAGCACTCTACCGAGCCATGCCACCAACCCCAAAACTCAAATCTTTTCTTTTTGCCAGTCCTGGGGCTTGAACTCAGGGCCTGGGTGCTGTCCCTAAGCTTCTTTTGCTCAAGGCTAGCACTCTACCACAGCGCCACTTCCAGCTTTTTCTGTGTATGTGGTACTGAGGAATTGAACCCAGGACTTCATGCATACTAGGCAAGCTCTCTACCACTAAGCCCTATTTCTAGCCCCCCAAACTCAATCTTTTCATCTTCAAATCTAAATTTGAATTGAATTTTCAAATATTAAGAGTGTTTACTAGTTAAAGCCCTGCCCCCTCCTTGGCCCAAAAAGCAGGAAGTCATAGACCAGAAAATGTAGGAGCAGTGGTCCCAGGTACCTGGGGTCTCGGGGAGCCTGCGTGCTGCGGGGCCCAGGCTGCAGAGCAGGCTGGAGGGGGAAGCGTAGAGCTCCCTGAGGAGACTCCCTCCTGTGGAGGGAAGGGGTCTGGGACATCAATTTAAAACCACTCTGGGGGGCCAGAGTGGCTCACGCCTATAATCCTAGCTACTCAGGTGAGCTGAGATCTGAGGATCGCAGTTCAAAGTGAGTGGGGGCAGAAAAGTCTGTGAGACTTATCTCCAATTAACTGCCAAAAAAAAAAAAGCTGGAAGTGGCTCAAGTGGCAGAGTGCTAACCTTGAGCACAAAAGCTCAGGGCTAGTGCCCAGGCCGAGTTCAAGCCCCAGGACGGTCACCCCCCAAAAAAAATCACTCGGGGGGCTGGGAAGGTGGTTCAGTGGTAGGGCGCTTGCCTTGCATGCATGAGGCCCTGGGTTCGATTCCTCAGCACCACATAAGCAAAAATGAAAAGCCAGAAGTGGCGCTGTGGCTTAAGTGGTAGAGTGCTAGTCTTGTGCTGAAGAGCTGAGGGACAGCGCCCAGGCCCAGAGTTCAGGCCCCATGACCGGACCCCCCCCCCCCCCCCAAAAAAAAAAACAACCACCCGGTGGGTTAAGCAGGTGGAACTGTCACACAGTTTTCTTCCCAGGACACTCCGAGTCTATGGCAGTCAGGAAGCCGGGAAAGCAAGGGAAGCCCACACCCCCAAATAGCCCTGCACGACATAAGGCAACCAAAACAAATCAAGGAAGCATCAGTCCATCTTAGGTACAGCCTGTTAGAGGCTTAACCCACACCCCAGGGCAAGCTCGGCAGCAAGCCCACTGCTGAGACTGTGGGCACCAGCCTGCCGGGCCACCAGGCTGTGATTCTTCCCATGGGGCACATTCCAGAAGCTATAAGACAACCAGAGTCTTGGGGTGATGGGCAGACTAACCCCAGATGGCATGCTCAGGCGGACCCATGTGTCTTGGCCAGGACTTGTGTCTGAGCCGAGCTGAATGACAAAAGCTGTGCATGATGGTGCCAGGTGTGGGCAGCCTGCCAGGGAGGAGGCAGACCCCAGGGGCTGACCACCTCGGGGTCTGGGCCTGCTGGATCTCACAGGAAGGGCCTGGAGGAGGGGCTGGCGGAGGCCAGACCGGACAAGACGCTGCAAGTCAAACCTCACTCCCGCAGCTGCTGTCTGGGCGGCTGGGCGGCTGGGGACCTCAGGAGCAGCTGCCTGCCCACCCACCACCAAGAGCCCTACACTTCCCAGTCTCTGAACACTTCATTAACACTTTCACAGACGTGCTCATTTCACAGCAGGGGCCAGATGCTATTCTCAGCTCTTGGGATCTAGAAGAGATCTGCCCTGTGGGCTCATAGTAGGGTGGGGAGGAAGACAGGACAGACTAAGTGTGTGGCACTGAGGACTGGGTAGTGTTCCAGGAGGGAGTACCCCCAGGGGCAGGCAGGGTCGGGCCAGGCCTGGGCTGCCTCTGAGGAGGAAGGGGAAGTGGGCTCTACTATCCAAGCCAGCTGGGGAGCCAACCATGCCTGGCAGTGACAGCAGGCTCCTCAGCTAGGAAGCAGGCACTTTCCTCCCCCTTCCTGTGCTAGCCCTGCCCCTTCCCCAGAGCTCCTGTTTCCTAGTCTTGGTGCTGGGGATTTGAACCCAGGGCATGGTACATTTGAGGCATGCACACTGACTCGTATCCCAACCCTGCTCCTGTTCAGGACCGAGGCAGAGGGCGCTGCTGGGAGCCCTGTGGGCACCTGCTACCTGCCTGCTCTATTTTGTCCAGCAGCCCAAGCCAGATATTACTGATCACTTCCACTTTTCTATCTTTTGTGCCAGTCCTGGGGCTTGAACCCAGGGTCTGGCACTATCCCTGAGCTTTTGTGCTCAAGGGTAGCGCTCTACCACTTGAGCCGCAGCTTTTGCTTTGGTAGTTCAGTGTGCCCGCCCCCCAACGCAGCCTCACTCCCTTTCTGTGGGCCACTTGCCTGGGTGAGGCCCTGCAGGCCCCGTCCTGCCTCCCCCACATAGCCACTTCACATCACCGCAGCGCCACAGAGTCCATAAGAAAAGCTTACCTGTGCAGGGCTTTTTCCAAAACTGCAAATCAAATTACTTCTTAGAAGTTGTTGGCTGGGTGTGGTAGGTAGCACACACCTGTAATTCAAGCATTCAAGGGGAAAGGGAGGTTGAGACCAGTATTATAATGAGACTGACCTACAGCAAGACTAGAGACACCCTCTCTAAAAAGTGTCCTCCACAGCCGCAGGGCACCATTTATCCTTCCATCAGCCCCAGCGGGCCAAGCAGCACTAGTGAGTCAACAATTACACAGATAAAAGTATGAGCAGGTGGCTCCCGCCTGTCGGCCTAGCTACTCGGGAGGCTGAGATCTGAAGACTGTGGTCCAAAGCCAGCAGAGGCAGGAAAACCTTGAGACTCTGATCTCCAATAAACCACCAGAAAACCAGAAATAGTCCTGGTGGCTCAAGTGGTAGAGCGCTAGCCTTGAGCGTAAAAGCCCAGGGACAGCACCCAGGACTTGAGTTCAAAGTCCAGGACTGACACAAAAATAAAACAAAAAAATCACTGTGTTCAAAATAAAAAAACCCTGTATTCTAAATTATGGAAGCTAAAGGGCTTCCTGTCTTGATCCTGGTGAAGGAAGTAACTACTAACAGTCACTAAAATCAACATCAACTAGTACAAAGCCTAAACAAAAGCAACTCAGGAAACCTGTGGCTCAGTACTGCTCTTAGAGATGCACAATTACTCGCTGGACAGGACCCAACACTTTGCTCTGCAAAACTGTATTTGGGAGCTGTAAGGTCCATTCTTGGATGGTGAGCAGACCCCGCCCAGTACCTGCATTACCTAAGCAACTGGGACACCTGGAAGAGGTCACATCTGAATCTGATGTGGCCACACCTTTCTCCCACCTGGTCCCATTTTCCTTTACCTGGACACACCTTTCCCCGCCCCCTACCCTATATAAGGCCTAACCCAGGGCCAGACGCTCTCTTTTGCCAGCCGCATGGAGTGCCAACCTTGCCTGGTCCCAGCAGGTCTACTAAATAAACCTACCCCTTACCTGAATACCACGTGGGTGGTGCTGTTCTTACTCAGCTACCTCTCTTTAAAAACCTAACAGGAGCCATCTCCCGTTTCCCGTGAAGCTGCTAAGTTCCAATGGGACAGGGTAGGCCAGGACAGGGACTGCAGGGTCAGAGTGTCTTCCTACCTTGCAGCTGCTTGGCATTCTCTTCTTCCTCTTGTGGTGGCTTCAGGGCTCCAGCAGGCCCCTCTTCCACTGAGATTCTCCAGTCTCCATCTACCCGCCGGCCAACCTGTGTCCCGGCTGACTCATCCAGCCGCTTTCTGCTTCCAAGTCGTTCTTCCCTCCCACCAAGCTCTACCACCTTCCATGCTGGGGCCCAGCAATCCTTCCTGCTGCTCAGGTCCAAAACTAGTCATACCCATGCTTTTCTTTTTTGTGTCAGTCCTGGGGCTTGAACTCAGGATCTGGGTGCTGCACAAGGGACACTCTGAACAAGGCCAACACTACCACTTGAGCCATACCTTCACTTCTGGCCTATTTATTTTTTATTTTTGCCAGTCATGGTGCCTGAACTCTGGGCCTGGGCGCTGTCCCTCAGCTCTTCAGCTCAAGGCTAGCGCTCTACCACTTGAGCCACAGCACCACTTCCGGCTTTTTTCTTTTTGCTTATGTGGTGCTGAGGAATCGAACCCAGGGCCTCATGCATGCAAGGCAAGCACTCTACCACTGAGCCACCTTCCCAGCCCATTCCTGGCCTTTTTAGTAGTTAGTTGGAGATGATGGTCCTGCTAGGGGCAGGCTTTGAACCTCGATACTCAGACTCCTGAGTCCGTAGGATTACAGATGTGATCCTGGCAAATTTATTTTCAAAGTGCTGGGGATCAAACTTAGAACAAGTGTCCTACCAGTGAGCTACAGCCTGAATAACCTCTTCCTTTGTGACAGTGGTCCAATGTGGCTGTAACTTGTGATCCTCCTGCTTCTGTCTCCTAAGCAGCAAAAATATCAATACGTTCACCATGCCTGGTGTCTGCGATCTTTTTTTCTTTTGCTGATGCTAGAGCTCAGGGCCTGGGCACTCTCTGTGCTCAAGGCTAGTGCTCTACCACTTGAGTCACTGTACCACTTCTGGCCTTTTCTGTGTATGTGGTGCTGAGGAATCGAACCCAGGGCTTCCTGCATACAAGGCAAGCACTCTACCACTGAGCGGCCTCCCCAGGCCCTCTCAGCATGTTCTGAACCAGGTTAATTCTTCACATTTAGTTTTCCAACTACCTGCAATGCAAGTCTAGGGACCTACACTTTCCTTGTTCATGTGTCTTATATGAAGGTGCCTTGGCCAACACCTGCGATGGAGGGAGGGCTGCCCAGCCTCCTACATGGGGCATCAGCAGACCCCAAGGCACACACCGTGAAGCGATGATGTCCTGAGTGTTAAGTTCAATTCCTCCCCCCGCCCCCAACCTCCCTAGCCAAACCATGTAGTTGCCGGTAAGAATGTGTAAGTCTGATTCAAATGTGAATCACAACAGAAAGAGGAGATCACAGAGCTACCAAGGCCAGGTACTTCCCCCACCTGTGCGTTTCAGTCACCAGCTACTCCTGCTACCCCCCCTAACTCAAGGTACCAGGCTTGAAAGAAAAGATGTTAGTGGCTCAAACTGCTAGATTCACAGAGGACCAGCGCTGACTCCATGTATCCCTCCGCTTCTGCTCACCTTGATGGAGGTGGGCAAAGTACTTGGTCTAAATCTTAAATATAGCATGAGGAGACAATGCAAGATTTTACTGAGAAAAAGTGAATTTTTAATTATCTTGTGAATCTACTTAGAAAAACACACACAAGCAATGTTTCACAACTATAAATTTAAACCTTTTGCACTAAAAAAACACAAAACAACAAACACAAAAACCACAGGCATGAACTGTAAACCTGTATTAATTATTGACTAGTCTTAAGGTTAATTCTTAGCAGTAATTCAGTATTTTCCTCCTTGGCAATCGTAATATTTTAGCACCAAAGGATCTCCCACAGAGGTACTAGTGCCAGCCTCAAGAGATGTTCCCACACACCTGCTCTGCACACACCAACTCACACCACACACAGGAGGCACAGGCAGGCGGTGCCACACGCTGACTCCCAGGGCAATGGAAACAAGACAGAGGCCAGGGTGACACGACTTTAATGTAGTGCATTCGTAGAAAAGGCCAGCCTTCGCTCCCAGGCATGCTCTCGCCCTTAGACGTCAATGTCATGATTTAGAAGATGCAGACGTTATTGCCTAAATATTACTCTATACATTTCCATCGTGTTCAGGAAAACACTTTAAATTGCTACTTAATTTACACCATAATTACTGGGTTACAGCTTTAGCTCATTGGCAATTTTGGAAGCAATATTTTTGAAAGCTATGGATGTCCCTGATATCCGTTTAAACCGGACCCCGTTCAGAGACAGTCTTGGCAGCTTACAGACTTCCATTTCCCACTGCACCAGGTTCTCGGCATGCCCGTCGCCGTGGACGCAGAAGAGCAGGAAGCGCTCCCTCTGCTCGTAGTCGCAGTTGTTGGCATCCAGCACTTTGCGGATCTCCCGCATCATATCACTGGGGTCCATGGAACTAGTGGTTTTCATGCTCCAGGTGAAACGCAGTGAGCGGGGTTTCGCTTCTTTATTTTCGTCCTTTTGCTCTGAAGTTACATTTCGACTGAAATGTACAGTGGTAGATTATTATTTATTAGATGGAAATTATCTGTGGCTGTTTGTTTTAAACAATAAATGGGTTGATTATGCCAGCAGTGGGGCTTGAACTAAAGGCCTCATGCTCTCCCCTTGGCTTTTTCACTCCAGGCTGGTGTTCTACCATTTGAGCCATGCCTTTACTTCCAACTTTTAGCTGGTTAACTGGTGATGAGTCCCTCAGATTTGTCTGCCAAGGCTGGGTTTGAACCTCAATTCTCAGATCTCAGCCTCCTGAGTAGCTAGGATTATAGGCATGAGCCACCGGCACCTGGTGTATATTCCTTTGACTCTGCTCACCCTGAGCGCCAAGGAAGTTGACACAAAGGATAAAAGAGGTAAAACTGTCTTCCTGGCAAAGAGCCTGGGCATGCATAGGGGGTAACCATCCCATCACCTTTATCCCCTTACTGATTTCCTTCCATTTTGTAAATTTCCCAATTTCATCATATCAAGGGGCTACTGGAGGAGATGTTGCGTGCCCAGGAGTCCAAGGCCAGCAAGGACATTCACTCTCCCATCAACCCCCGAAAACAAGCAACAAAAATACCCAGATGACATACTCTTATTCATGAAATGGAAAAATGAAGTTACAGCTCATTTGTCTGTGGGGAACTGAAATGACTGGTGTGCATACTGTGTAATCCTGGGCGCAAGCTAAATTGCTATATTCATACTCACTGGATTACAAAACAGCGAAAGCACTGGCCACCTGAGGGACTGTGGTGAAGCGGTACGCATGGGGGGGTGAGCGCCTGCTGGGGCGACGCACAAGGAAGTGGAGCAGGAAGAAGAAAGGCCTCTGGAGAGACTCTCCATGGCATGCCAATGAAATACAAGGGAGCCAGGGGGAGTTTCTGTTTGAAGGCAGGCAGATGAGCAGGCTTAGGGCAGAACATCTGTGTACTTACATGGCATCCGACAGCCATGGCCGGGTCATCTTGCTTCGTACCAGGAAGCATGTTTTTATTTTTACTGTTTTATTTATTTCACAATACTGGGGGGGGGGGTTGAATTCAGGGCCTCATAATTGCTAGGCTGTCACCTACTGCTGAGGTAGGCCTCCAGCCCCTCTTTTTGGCCATAAAGTGTACCTTCTGAAGCCAGTCTCTTTTAGTTGCCAGCCAGCTTCACAAACCCTGCTCCCCTTGGAGGAAGGGCTGGAGACCATCTATCCCCAAGCCTTAAGAGCTGGCTGTGGGGACCAAATTTAAACAGCCAAGGAGATGCAGAGCCTCCCCTCCCTGGTAATATAGGTGCTCGGCTCAGGGAGGAAGTGCCTCCTGGGAAGGTGGGAAGAGTCTGAGACAACCATACAGGACACTATGAGGAAGTTCCTCCTTCGTCCATGCATTGCATGAAAGATAGGGGAGTATAAACTCCTCCTGGTATACTCAGGGGTCTTAGCTAGAAATGCCTCCAGGCCCCGTTAATGCAGCAAGATGCAGCACACTCAAAGGTCCGAGGGGACTGACAGAAGTCAGATGAGGCAGGGAGAGGCCTGGGGATTATTCAAACTAGGCACCACTACACCTGCATATCCCACTCAGTCCATTCCGCCCTATGAAACACATGAACAAGGCTCTTCCCTAGGCCTCTGCGTCCTGCCTGGCTCTCATACTTTCTCATCTGGCCCTCTGACGTGTGGTGTTACTTTCCTTGAGCATGGTGATCATCTCCTGATCCGTCTGCCCTTCATTCCTGAATAATAATAAAATGTACATCTTAAAACTCAAGCCTGGGGCTGGGAAGGTGGCTCAGTGGTACAGCGCTTGCCTTGCATGCCTGAGGCCCTGGGTTCGATTCCTCAGCACCACATAAGCAGAAAAAAAAAAAGCCAGAAGTGGTGCTGTGGCTCAAGTGGTAGAGCGCTAGCCTTGAGCTGAAGAGCTGAGGGACAGCGCCCAGGCCCAGAGTTCAAGCCCCACGACCGGACCCAAAAAACAAACAAACAAAAAAATTCCAACCTGCTATGTTTGGAGGGTATTTCCTCCCTTCCCTATTGTTGTGGATGGGGTCACAGACCTGGACATCCGCTGCAGGCTGTGACAGCCTGGGCAGCCCACGTAGCACTCATGATAACTACATACCAGAGCTAGCACTGGACAGACCAGAGAAGAGAAATAGCATGGGGTGACTGCCGTGAAAGAGGCCAATTGGAGGAGATCACCACTACAGACTCCTATCTGTGACCCCATGTTCACACCACGATCCTAACATCCTATTAGAGCATCTTGTTTGAAATACTCCTACTGCATTTCTGCTGAGAGAACAGAATCACGTTAAACAGCAGTGATGAGTGCAAGATTTTATCTGTGAGCACTGACAATGACCCTAGGCCACCCATCCCCACACATGCAAGAGTATCAGTGTCACAGCACACTGGTGCCCTCATCTGGTCACAGAGGAACATGCAGCCTTCTCCCTGGACCAGTGGGAACCAGAACCAAGCCTGCTATACATCTATATCTGTATCTATATCCATGTACTTTTCCCAAAGGGGCAGCAGGACTATGAGTACAATATTCAGAAACGGGGGGTTGGGAAGATGGCTCAGAGGCAGAGCGCTTGCCTTGCATGCATGAGGCCCTGGGTTCGATTCCACAGCACCACATAAACAGAAAAGGCTGGAAGTGGCATTGTGGCTCAAGTGGTAGAGGGCTAGCCTTCAGCTGAAGAGCTCAAGACAGTGCCCAGGCCTAGAGTTCAAGCCCCATCACACACACACACACACACACACACACACACACACACACACACACACACACACACACACACACACACACACACACACACACACACACACACACACACACACCCTTCAGAAACAGTTTCTGCCACAAAAATTAACTAAGTACCAAGAGATATTTTAAGTAAAAATCATTTCCCTCACCTTGAGCCCTCATATCTCCCGTTCCTCTCATATTCAGTTGGAAGCCTCAACGAATAGAATGTAGAAGCAAAGAGAAGTGAGAAAGAGAAAAGAAATCTTACACACAGGTACACAACTACCCTGATATCAAAACATACAATGAACCAGTATGACCAAGTACTTTTTTTTTGGGGGGGGGGGGTCAGTCATGGGGCTTGAACTCTGGGCTTGGGTGCTGTCCCTGCACTCTTCAGTTCAAGGCAAGCA
Source organism: Dipodomys spectabilis (assembly GCF_019054845.1). Taxonomy (NCBI): domain Eukaryota; kingdom Metazoa; phylum Chordata; class Mammalia; order Rodentia; family Heteromyidae; genus Dipodomys; species Dipodomys spectabilis. The sequence goes on along the minus strand of NW_024870889.1, from coordinate 1,645,200 downwards.
CTCTACCACTTGAGCCACAGCACCACTTTTGGTTTTCTGGTGGTTCATTGGAGATAAGAGTCTCATGGGCTTTCCTGTCCAGGCGGGCTTTGAACTGCAATCCTCAGATCTCAGCCTCCTGAGTAGCTAGGATGACAGGCGTGAGCCACGGGTGCCCGGCAGCCCAAACACTTTTTGAGCATCCAAAAGAGGTCTTCTTAAAACTTCCTGAGAGAACTGTAAAGGGTGACACTGACCAAGATGCACTCTATACATTGACAGTTGAACTGAAACCGCTTTGTGTTTAAAGATAACCTCTCTTCCTTCTCTAATGTTACCCAGGCAGTGACTCATTCTCCTTTGTGAGGACACAGGCATGTGTGCCTAGAACGGCTCTAGTGTGGTGTCAGTGCCAGTGTCCCTGGTGGCTGCTCCAGTCAGGCACACCATGGCCATGGGCTGGGCACTGGCTGTAACCATTCTTCACAGTACAATAGGTTTCCAAAAGGAACAAAGAAAGGAGGCTATCCTAGGTTCAACTTTAACTCTGTCCAAGGAAACTTTGCTTTTTTTCAGTGCCAGTCCTAGGGCTTGAACTCAGGGGCAGGGCCACTGTCCCTGAGCTTTTTTGCTCAAGGCACTTGAGCCACAGCTGCATTTCTGGCTTTCTTGCCCAGGCTAGCGGCTTGGAACTGTGTTCCTTAGATCTCAGCCTTCTGAGTAGCTAGGATTACAAGCGTGAGCAACCAATATTTATCCTTGAAGCCAAAATCTGATTAGGAAGACCAACTGAAAAATAATCAAGGGAGTTCTTGTCCCACAGTTTCTGACAAAGGGTTCTGTTAACAAGACCCTTGCAGTGATCATCAATTTCATAAGTATACAAACAGTGACCTGGCCTATTGTACACTGACAAGGTACAGGTTTGACACGGTCCTTAAAGGCAGATTTCTGGCCTCATACACATATATTCCAAAAACAGTAAAAGTTTTATTCCTTTGACTGTCCATGTCAAAAATATTAATCAAGTTGAGATGTCACCAACTGTCATATATTAGTAAAAACAGTGAAACATGTTTTGTTTTTTGTCGGTTGTAGGGCTTGAACTCTGGGCCTGGGTGGTGTACTCTGAGCTCTTCAGTTCAAGGCTAGTGCTCTACCAGTTGAGCCCCAATACTACTTCCGGTTTTCTGATGGTTAACTGGAGATAAAGAGTCTTGTGGACTTTCCTGCCTGGGCTGGTTTTGAACCATGATCCTCAGATCTCAGCCTCCAGGGATTACAGGCATGAGCCACCGCACCTGGCGAAATATGTTTTCTTCAGTGGGTGGTGGGAAATAGCTTTAGATAGGATACTATTTACTCTTCAACCCTTACAGCTGGAGGTCTGAATTTTATGCTCATCTCCAAAAAGCAGAGTATTAATTTCTGTCATTTTAAAGCCTTTGTGAAGTCAGTCCTAAGATAAAAAATGATAAGAAATACTATTCCACACTTACCTTCTGCATGTTTGTAGCTAATCATTAATGGTAGGTTAATGTTACTGAACATCTCATTCCTCAAACAGGAGCATGCTAAGTGTTATTAGTATGAAGACAGAATTATTTGGATGCTAAATAATTCTACCAAAGAAAGAAAATGCACAGAGCATGCAGAGGTTTTTTTTTTTTGCATGGGTGCCACAGTTCCTTTAAAATGCCTGACAGAGTTAATCTATTTCTTTCCAGTTTCCTTCTAAAGAAATAAGTATTTAGTTTTCAGCAGAAAGTTTAGTTCTTAAGGAAAAAAAAGGGCCAGAAAGCCAAACCTGGTGTTAATTGCAGGAGCCATTTGGGAGTGAGGATTTAAATAAGTGTGCATATATAAATCCTACCTTTTGATAAACCTGAATGACATGTTTCTAAAAGAAATTAAGTAAAAAAAAAAGTTAACAAAAAGATTTGCATAAATAGAAAATTTAATCAATTCTTATAGAAAGAAAAAAGTAAAAAACAATCAAATAAGGCTCCTCTTTTGGCCAGTAATAAAAAACAAATAAAAACACTGACATTAGTTGAAATTTAAAATTATTACAGATAATGGACAAGATCGTTTATCTAGATTTTTTTTTTTTGGTGGGTTGTGGGGCTTGAACAAGATCTGGGCTTGGGCACTGTCCCTGCGCTCTTCAGCTCAAGGTGAGCACTCTACCACTTGACCCACAGCACCACTTCCGGTTTCCTAGTGGTTTACTGGAGATAAGAGTTTCACGGACTTTTCTGTCAGGGCTGGTTTTGAACTGTGATCCTCAGATCTCAGCCTCCTGAATTAGCTAGGATTACAGACGTGAGCCACCGGCACCCACCTCTAAGAATAACTTTAACAGTAACTGTTGATGTTAGTTGTACCTCAATTCATTCAAAGCTTTCAGATGGATAGTTTTATGATAAAATTCAATGTCTTATGGTAAAGAAGTTAACTGCAACATAATAATAAATGACATTTTCTAATATTCTTCAGAAAATCTTGTTAAAAATCTTGGCATCTACATAGTACAAAAAAATCAAACTACAAAATATTTAACCAGGGGCTGGAATGGGGTGTAGTGGTAGAGTGCTTGCCTAGCATGAATGAAATCCTGGGTTCGATTCCTCAATACCACCACATACACAGAAAAAGCCAGAAGTGGCACTGTGGCTGAAGTGGTAGAGTGCTAGCCTTTAGCAAAGCACAGTGCCCAGGCCCTGAGTTCAAGCCCCAGCACTGGCAAAAAAAAAAAGAAAGACAGATGTTAGTTTGTAAACTTTCACAGAACTGGTTAAATATCTAAGGATATAAAGGACTAGACATAGCTGGGTACTGGTGGTGCACACCTGTAACCCTAGCTACTCAGGAGGCTGAGATCTGAGGACTGCAGTACAAAGCCAGACAAGGCAGGAAAGTCCTTGAGACTCTTATCTCCAATAAATCACCAGAACTGGAAATGGTATTGTGGCTCAAGTGGTAGAGTGCCAGCCTTGAGCTGAACAGCTGAGAGACAGCGCCCAGGCCCAGAGTTCAAGTTCATGACCAAAAAAAAAAAAAAAAAAAGACAGGACTGGATATGGCATATATGCTTGTAATCCTAGTACATTTGGGAGGCTAAAGCAGGAGGATGGTGAATTCAAGGCCACCTATATAATGAGACCCTATCACAAAGTTAAAAGGGTAGAAATAGCCTGGACCACCTTTTTTTTTTTTTTTAAATCAGAAACATTGATTTCAATTTAAACATTATATTGTATAAAATAAATGAATGAGAAAATTAGAGCAAAGGACTTGCTCCCTCAGTGGCCCTTTAACCAAGTGTTCTGTGGTGAGCACAGATTATGGCTTGATGGTCTTTTCCTGGCCCAGCCATGTTTCTGCTGTAGGATCTAACATGTCTGCCTCAGCCCTTCTAGTTTCTTCTATGGAGTAGGGAACACCAACCCACAGGGTGAACTGGAGGGATGGAATATGGGTGTGTGTGTGGGGGAAGGTGATTATATTAGACACATAAGAACATTCACTATACACAGAAATGTGTATACTACTTATATATATGGAATTGTACATAAAACTGTATGAAATACACACACACATATAAAATGAGTTAACACCTATTTCTATAGATACCTATGACAGTAAACATTCAAATAACAGTAGCTGGTATTTTTAGCTATGATAGTCTTAGGATGACCAAAGAGCACAGAGGAGGAAGGTCTAGGGTTTAATGATGTCCAAGGTCTTATTTAAAGAGCCCATTATAGGGAAGGTGGCTCAGTGGAAGAGTGCATGCCTTGCATGCATGAAGCCCTGGGTTTGATTCCTCAGCATCACAAATGCAGGAAAAAGCCAGAAGTGGTGTTGTGGCTCTAGTGGTAGAGCGCTAGCCTTGAGCTAAAGAGCTGAGGGACAGCACCCAGCCCAGAGTTCAGGCCCCACGACTGACCAAAAAAAAAAAGAGCACATTATAGCTAGGCACTGGTGGCTCACGCCTGTAATCCTACCTATTCAAGGAGGCTGAGACCTGGAGGATCCTGGCAGAAAAGTTGTGAGAGTCCATCTTCAACTAACTAGCAAAGTGCAAGACTGGAGGCATGGCTCAAAAGGTAGCACACAAGCCATGAGTTCAAGTCCCTGTCCTGCCCAAGAAAAAGAGCAAAGTGTGTGGACACATACTATCTTTTCTGAATTTCTGGACCTGACTGATGCATGATTAAACAGAGGTGAAAGGGCGAGCAACTAGTCTGAGAGGCAGGTTCCATCTCAGCCTTGTCCCCGAGAAGAAGCTGGAGAAAAGAGACTTGGGACAGGATGATCCTTTCTAAATGATGCCAGGAGAAAGGAAGAAGCTATTCAAGGGTCGCTGTGTCCCATGGCCAAGGGACAGGCATCCAAAGCACGAGGCCCTGGGTACCATTGTGTTCTCCCCACTCTGGAATGGGTGGCAGAGCACGTGGCTGAGCAAAGCACTTAAAGGGTCCACCGAAGCCTGATTCTTGATGTGCAGACACGTGTTTTTATTTTTTTTTTGTCAGTCGTGAGGCTTGAACTCTGGGCCTGGATGCTGTCCCGGAGCTCTTCAGCTCAAGGGTAGTGCTCTACCACTTGAGCCACAGCGCCACTTCTAGTTTTCTGAGTGGTTTATTGGAGATAAGAGTCTCACGGACTTTTCCTGCCCAGGCTGGCTTTGAACCGTGATCCTCAGATCTCAGCCTCCTGAGTAGCTAGGATTACAGGTGTGAGCCACTGGCGCCCGGCCCAGACAGGTGCTTTATATCACTTGAGTGACATCTCTAGGTGCCCTCACCTAAGGTTTAGATGACTTATCTAATATAAAATAAAACTAACTGGAGCGTGACACAGAGCTTACAGTGTAAATAATGAGCACTGTTAGTGGGCCATGAGATACGCAGAGAAACAAGAGATGGTGGCACCTTTCACTCAGCGCCTCCGAAAACCCCGCTGTTGCTCTGCAAGACATAAACACTTAGTAAGAATGCAGGCACCAGGCAAACCTCCAGGGTCCAGGTACAAGGCTCTTGAAGCTGAGTTTCAGAACACTCTTTTAGGAAGGTATGGAAGTCAAGGGCCGGAGAGGTCTTGGGTCTTAAGAGTACCATCCTTCTTCTTTCATTGTGTGTGTGTGCTGATTTGGCTATGCTCTTGCAATCACCTCAGATGGTGGAGAAAGTGTTTCTGAATGGACACTCAGATTCTCTGGACCCAAGACCTCCCCTGGACCCAAGACCTCTTGGAGGAATATGTATATATATATATATATATATATTTTTTTTGTTAGTTATGGAGCTTGAACGCTGGGCCTGGGTGCTATCCCTGAGCTCTTCAGCTCAAGGTGAGTGCTCTACCACTTGGGCCATAGTGCCCCTTGCAGTTTTCTGGACTTTCCTGCCTGGGCTGGCTTTGAACCATGATCTTCAGATCTCAGCCTCCTGAATAGCTACTAGCTATATATATATATATGTAAAATATATATAAAAATATATATAGGGGCTGGGAAGTTGGCTCAGCGGTAAAGCGCTTGCCTTGCATGCCTGAGGCCCTGGGCTCAATTCCTCAGCACCACATAAGCAAAAAGAAAAAAGCCGGAAGTGGCGCTGTGGCTCAAGTGGTAGAGCGCTAGCCTTGAAGAGCTGAAGAGCTGAGGGATAGCGCCCAGGCCCAGCATTCAGGCCCCATGACCGGACCCAAAAAAAAAAAAAAAAAATATTAGCTGTGCCTGGGCACTATCCCTCAGCTCTTTAGCTCAAGCCAAGCACTCTACCGCTTGAGCCACAGCGCCACTTCAGGTTTTCTCGTAGTTTATTAGAGATAAGAGTCTCATGGAAGCCAGGCACTGGTGGCTCATGCCTGTAATCCTAGCTACTCAGGAGGCTGAGATCTGAGGATTGAGGTTCAAAGCCAGCCCGGGCAAGAAAGTCTGTGAAACTCTTATCTCCAATAAACCACCAGAAAACCGGAAGTGGCGCTGTAGCTCAAGTGGTAGAGTGTTCGCCTTGAGCTGAAGAAAAGTGCTCAGGCCTAGAGTTCAAGCCCCACTACCTACAAAAAAAAAAAAAAAAAAAAAAAAGAGTCTCATGGACTTTCTTGCCTGGGCTGGCTTTGAACCACGATCCTCAGATCTCAGCCTCCTGAGTAGCTAGGATTACAGGCGTGAGCCACTGGTGCCCGGCATATACATATTTTGGGCGGGGGGGGGGGGGGGGGCGGTAGGGGGTGGGGGGGGTGGAATTGGGATTTGAACCCAGGGTCTCACGCTGGTCAGGCCCTCTACTGCTGAGCCAAGCCTTCAAGATACAACTTTTTCAGAATAAGCTGGAATTTTATTGCTAAAACTTACCACTTAGAGGAGAGTTGCCTGGTTCTCATTGTAACTTATGAGAACCATTTCAAAATTCAGATTGAGAAATTTAGCAACCATTATTAACTGATAACCATATGAAAGAAGAGGAAATGTCTCTCTTCCTTGTCTAGGGACCCGCCATGTGAATGAATGTGTGTGGATTAACAGGAGCAGGAACTAAAAATTATCAGAAACATCCAAAATGTTGTGAAAAGACACCGAGTTCTGTAATTTTTTTCTCTCTTTCTAGAGCTTGAAACCAGGGACTAGGCACTGTCCCTGAACTTCTTTTGCTCAAGGCTTAAGCCACAGTGCCGCTTCCAGCTTTTTCTGTGTATGTGGTACTGAGGAATCAAACCCAGGGCTAGGCAAGCACTCTACCACTAAGCCACATTCCCCTCTCTCATTTTCTTTTTCGGGTTTGTCATGGAGCTTGAACTTTTCCCTCAAGCCACAGCTCTACTTCTGGTTTTCTGGTGGTTAATTGGAGGTAAGAGTCTCATGTACTTTCCGGCCTGGGCTGGCTTTGAACTCTGATCATCAGATCTCAGTCTCCTGAGTAGCTAGGATTACAGGCATGAGCCAACCAGTTCATACCTTACAATTTTTAATTAATTAATTGGGTCCGGTTGTGGGGCCTGAACTCTGGGCCTGGGCGCTGTCCCTCAGCTCTTCAGCTCAAAGCTAGTGCTCTACCACTTGAGCCACAGGGCCACTTCTGGCTTTTTTTCTTTTTGCTTATGTGGTGCTGAAGAATCGAACCCTGGGGCTCATTCATGCAGGCAAGCACTCTCCTACTGAGCCACCTTCCCAGCCCCATGCAATTTTTATTTTAAAGACCAGTTTTACACACACACACACACACACACTCTCTCTCTCAACTCACAAGCTATGGACAGAATGAAAAGCATTTAGGCAGCAGATCTACAAAACAGGACATATTTCTGCGTTTTTTGGGGGGTGGGGGCAGGAATCAGTTGTGGGGCTTAAGTCTGGGCTTGGGTGCTGTCCTTGTGCTCTTCAGCTCAAGGTGAGCGCTCTACCGCCTGAGCCACAGCACCACTTCCGGTTTTCTAGTGGTTTTTCTTTTTTTTTTTTTTGTCGGTCGTGGGGCTTGAACTCTGGGCCTGGGCGCTGTCCCTCAGCTCTTCAGCTCAAGGCGAGCGCTCTACCACTTGAGCTACAGCGCCACTTCCGGTTTTCTGGTGGTTTATTGGAGATAGGAGTCTCACGGTCTCTCCTGCCCGGGCTGGCTTTGAACCGCGATCCTCAGATCTCAGCCTCCTGAGTAGCTAGGATTACAGGCGTGAGCCACCAGCGCCCGGCTCTAGTGGTTTTTCTAGATGAGGGTCTCACGGACTTTCCTGCCTGGGCTGGCTTTGAACCATGATCCTCAGATGTCAGCCTCCTGAGTAGGTAGGATTTCAGGTGTGAGCCACTGGCACCTGGCATATTTCTGCTTTTACTTGGTGAATTTGGTCTAACATAAACAGCATTACCTGGCATGCACTTACCTCCTTGTGAGTTTTGAAGTTAATTTACTAAAAAGATTAGTGGAGCCCCGGCTTCGAGTCTGGGACAGTGGTGTGGCTTCGTGGGAGAGGCTGGGCGAGGCAGGGGGGCCGTTGTATGTTGCCGTCCGCCGCTCCCTCGGCTGGCCATGGAAAGTGCTACGACTGGCGGTGCCTCTTGGGAAGCGGATGCGATCTGGGGTGGCTGCACTGCTAATACTGTGGGTGGAGGCAACTGGAGTTCTCTGATCAGGAATAGCACTGAGAGAGCAGGAAACAAAAGGTATGTATTAACAAAGTCATGGCACATGAAAATTTGTAACTACCATATACCTTTTATACAGTGGAAAAAACCAGGAGGCAAAAGGTACGTTAAGTGGGATAGGGTTACCAAACAAACAGGGCATGAGAAGAAGCCGAACTGTGTAAGGGTATATATGGTACATGTACATTTCCAAGGACAAGTTCAATGCAGGGAAACTGACTCAAGCTTTCCCGCTTTGCTTCCTCTCAGACTGCTTACACACAGAGAATCGTGCCAAAGGAAAGAAAGAAAGGACTGCATGTGTGACTGAAGATGCAACCAAAAAGTTTAGAAGCACACAGATGGTATGTGTGAAACCCCACATGCTGAAAGCAACTTGGGGGGGCAATTTTTATGCCCTTAGTAGCATGGAAAGGCACAGATATAGGCAGACAACCGGGACACCATGAGACAGAATGTACTTCACCAAAACCACACAGAGGAAAGACACCTTGGAGACAACTCTAACAAAGCCTTGGGCTGTAAAAATCCACAGCACAAAAATTAAGCGGCAGTGGGTACACATTAGTTTCACAAGCAATGTGTATTTTTCTTACATAGCCTTGAAGTTATCTCCTTCACTGTCTATTGGAGGTAACATCATCTTGGGGTGCCCCGAGGCTGACATGGACATCGACTTCTGATGTCTCAGCCGACAGGTGGAAGGTGTGGCACAGACTGAGGCAGGGCTAGCTGCATAAGCGAACACTTCTGTCAGGCTGGGAGGGGTTTGGGTTCAGGCAGAGGCAGAAACAACAGTGTGATGGAGCAGTGACCAAAGAGCAACTTGCTGTCAAAGCACAGCTTCCTCCCCAGACCCGTGACCCATCCAAGAACAAAAAGCTCTTTAACGTTTTAGGGATTCTGGATCAAATGCCAGTCTTTTTTTTTTTTTTTTTGGTGGGTCATGGGGCTTGAACTCTGGGTCTGGGCGATGTCCCTGAGCTCTTTTGCTCAAGGCTAGCGCTCTACCACTTAGAGCCACAGCTCCACTTCCAGCTTCTACAGGGACTTTTCTGCCCAGGCTGGGTTTGAATCTCAATCCTTATATCTCAGCCTTCTGAGATCTAGCTAGGATTACAAGTGCAACCTGCCAGTACCCAGCATATACTTTTTTATTTTGGGTCAGTTGTGGGGCTTAAACTCTGAGCCTGAGGGCTGTCCCTCAACTCTTCAGCTCAAGGAAAGGAGGGCTCTACCACCTGAGCCACAGCGCTACTTTGGTTTTCTGGTGGTTAACTGGAGATAAGAATCTCATTGGACTTTCCTGCCTGGGGTAGCTTTGAACTGAGATCCTCAGATCTCAGCCTCTTGAGTAGCTAGGATTACAGTGTGAGCCACCAGCACCCGGCTATACCAGTATTTTTCTTTTTTTCCTGCCCATTGTGGGGCCTGAAGTCTGGGCCTGGGCCCTGTCTCTGAGCTCTTCAGCTCAAGGCTAGTGCTCTACCACTTGAGCTACAATGCCACTTCTGGCTTTTTCTGCTTATGTGGTGCTGAGGAATCGAAACCAGGACCTTATACATGCAAGGCAAACACTATGCCAGTGAGCCACCTTCCCAGCTCCATATTCCTGCATTTTTAAAACAGCAATCTTTTTCTTTTTAAAAATCTTATGTAGGGAGACTTCAATTCATGCTAAACAACAATTACCTTAAGAGAATATGTTTGAATGCTTGTAAGACAGATGATGTCCTTCAAGTCTACATAAGGTCTATATTCTCTATCCTGAAGGAGATGTCTAAATACAAGTCTATCTGGTCAAACAAGTATGAGACATAGCCACACTACACTCTCAATCTGTGCTGAGAAATCACGGACAGAGTTTATTCTACTTTATTTTTCAGTCATGGGGCTCAAACTTAGGGCCTTGGCACGTCCCCGAGGCTCAGCATGTCTCCTTTTTCTAGTGTCTCAAGATCTGGCTTAGTTTTTTTGCTCATGACTGGTGGCTCTAGCACTGGAGCCTCTGGCCAGCATTTTTTTTTTTTTTTTTTGTTGGTCGTGGGACTTGAACTCTGGGCTTGGGCGCTGTCCCTCAGCTCTTCAGCTCAAGGCGAGCACTCTATCACTTGAGCTACAGCGCCACTTCCGGTTTTCTGGTGGTTTATTGGAGATAGGAGTCTCACTGGTCTCTCCTGCCTGGGCTGGCTTTGAACCGCGATCCTCAGATCTCAGCCTCCTGAGTAGCTAGGATTACAGGCGTGAGCTACCAGCGCCCGGCTGGCCAGCAATTTTTGCTGGTCGATAGAAGTCAGAGACTATGTAACTTTTCTGCCTGAGCTGGCTTTGAACCATGATCCTCTAGGTTGCAGCCTCCTGAGTAGCTGGGGTTACAGGTGTGAACCACTAGCACCCAGGGTTGCATCTCATTTTTCTTTCTTTCTTTTTTTCTTTTGTGTGTGTGTGTGTGTGTGTGTGTGTGTGTGTGTGTGTGTGTGTGTGTGTGTGTGTGTGTGTGTGTGTGTGTGTGTGTGTGTGTGTGTGTGTGTGTCACAAGGCTTGAACCCAGGGCCTAGGTGCTATTCCTGAGCTCTTTTTGCTCAAGGCTAACATTCTACAGCTTTGAGCCACAGTGCCACTCTTGGTTTTCTGGTTTATTGGAGATAAAGAATCTCATGGACTTTCCTGCCAGACTGGCTTTAAACCATGATCCTCAGAGCTAGGATGATCGGCATGAGCCACCAGCACCCAGCTAAGCCTCATTTCTTCAACACAAGAAAACTCAGCAACTGTTCACAAAAAAAATGGTGACAGTGGCTGTAACCTGCTGTTTCACCTGACATAAACAGCTCCCCTCACAATACACATGAAGGTTCATCAGGACAACACCTCAGTTCTCATAGCCCTGGGATTCCAAAGGCAGTTCCTTTCCTTTAAGAATAGCAAGGACCAGGAATCTTGAGCAACCTCCCCATGCAGTTCCCCCCACCCCCCAAATGTTTTTCTGGATGGAGTGCTGGAGTATGGAGGTGGTACTTTCTTTCCCTGGGGCTGTCCTCCCCATGAAGGCTCTACCTCCAAGCTGAGGGCCTCACCCTGCTCTTTGCTGCTCTCCTTTGCCTCCACCCCTACATCTCCAACCTAGCCACAATGCAGCCAGAACTTCCTGACACCACCTGACCTCGTTGCCCCTCTGCTTATATTTTCTTTCTTTTTTTTTTGGGTCTGGTCGTGGGGCCTGAACTCTGGGCCTGGGCGCTGTCCCTCAGCTCTTCAGCTCAAGGCTAGCGCTCTACCCCTTGAGCCACAGCGCCACTTCCGGCTTTTTTCTTTGTGCTTATGTGGTGCTGAGGAATCGAACCCAGGGCCTCAGGCATGCAAGGCAAGCACTCTACCACTGAGCCACCTTCCCAGCCCCTCTGCTTATATTTTTTAAAGCTCTCATCCTGACAGTCATGCTGCTCATCCTCAGGTGATGCAGTCTGGCTCTGGCCATTCCTCCAGGTTTTACCTTCTGCTGTTCAGTCTTGGAACTTGACCTTTTGGCCTTCCCGATCATGTGCAGTCCCTTGTTCACACATCAAACAAAACTTGATCAACGAGCTATTCTGTCTGGACAGCTGGCGTCTATTCCTTTATCTAATTTTAGCCTCGAGGTTGCATACTCATTGAACCAGTTACTTCTTCCTGAGTTTTTAGCATGTGCTCATAAACTGCATTGTACCTGTAATCATTTTTTTTGTTGCCATTGGCCTACAAACATGGCCCAGGTATCCCTAGGGTCAAGAGAAAGCCTCAGAAGGAACAGATGCTCCACATACCCTCCTGGCAGGTTGGTCAATCAATAAGCCACTGAAGGCTACTATTAAGGGATAGCACTTTGAATTGTTTGCTACTGAGACATCTAGCCCAGGTCAGAACACAGACACATTTTCACGCAAGCTAAAAGCTTACTCTGTGACAGCAAAACTCTGGTACTGTAGTCCTGCCAGGCGCTGATGGGCTCACGCCTGTAATCCTAGCTATTCAGGAGGCTGAGATCTGAGGATCATGGTTCAAAGCCAGCCTGGGCAGGAAAGTCCATGAGACTCTTTTTTTTTTTTTTTTTTTTGGGTCCGGTCGTGGGGTCTGAACTCTGGGCCTGGGCGCTGTCCCTCAGCTCTTCAGCTCAAGGCTAGCGCTCTACCACTTGAGCCACAGCACCACTTCCGGCTTTTTTCTTTTTGCTTATGTGGTACTGAGGAATCGAACCCAGGGCCTCAGGCATGCAAGGCAAGTGCTCTACCACTGAGCCACCTTCCCAGCCCTCCATGAGACTCTTATCTCCACTAAACCACTCAGAAAACTGGAAGTGGTGTTGTGACTCAAGTTGTAGAGCGCTTGCCTTGAACTGAAGAGCTGAGGGACAGCGCCTAGGCCCAGAGTTCAAGCATGTGACCACCACCACCACCACTACAAGTACTATAGTCCGAAAGAAATCTATACATGTCTGGTTCTGCCCATCCTTCTCTGAATACTACACCAGCTGGCTGCTGGTGGCTCATGCATGTATTTCTAGCTACTAAAGAGGCTGAGATGTGAGGATTGTGGTTCAAAGCCAGCTTGTACAGACAAATCCAAAAGTAGTTCTTATCTCTAACCAATAAAAAAAGCCAGTAAGGGACTGGGAAGGTGGCTCAGTGGTAGAGCACTTGCCTTGCATGCATGAGGCCCTGGGTTCTATTCTTCAGCACCACATAAGCAAAAAGAAAAAAGCCAGAAGTGGTGCTGTGGCTCAAGTGGTAGAGTGCTATCCTTGAGCTGAAGAGCTGAGGGACAGTGCTCAGGCCCAGAGTTCAGGCCCCACAACCGGACCAAAAAAAAAAAAAGCCAGTAAGTGGAGCTGGTTCAAGAGGTAGAGTGCCAGCCTTGAGCAGAAAAGCCAAGCGAGGCCCCAAGTTCAAGCCTTGTACCAGTACACACACATACACAGCTAAATAAAGCTATTTAATTTTTAGTCTCATGCAGACATCTAAAGGCACAGGACAAGCAGGGTAGAGGCCCATGGATGTGGGTGGTTCAGTGACATTATTAACTAGAAAAACTACACGACCTACATTAGGAAAATTACTCACATTCTTTCTGAACAGTTTAATTTATTATTGACAACAAAAGCAACAGTTTGTTGGACACTATGTGTCAGTGTCTGCAGAGTGGTTTAGGACTCACTGCAACCTACTTTATGCTGACAGAACCAAATCGTACTATGCCAACCCATGGTCATGGTAGAACCATGGCCACTGGCATTAGTGGGCCAGTTTCAGAGACTGCAGAACGCGTGTGAGCGACTGCCTCAGGGACACTACAGCAGAGAGTAAGCAGGTTATCAGCAGATGGGCTTCAAAACCAGGCTCTCAGACCTCACGCATACATAACAAAAGATCCTGCTGAAACCACATTTCCCTCTAAACCCAAGAACGTTATTCTTCACATAGAAGAGTCGATAAAACAGAAGTCTAAGCCTGGCGCCAGTGGCTCAAGCCTGTAATAGCTATTCAGGAGGCTGAGATCTGAGGATCACGGTTCAAAGCTAGCCCAGACAGGGAAGTCTATGAGACTCTTATCTCTAATAAACCACTAGAAAACTGGTAATGGCGCTGCGGCTCAAGTGGTAGAGCACTAGCCTTGAGCTGAAGAGCACAGGGACAGCGCCCAAGACTAAACTATCACAAACCAATATATTAAGAGAGAAAAACTGGGAGATAGCAAGGGAAGGGGTGACACTGTCCAAAAATAAATGCATTCTTGGCCAGGTGCCAGTGGCTCACGCTACTCAAGAGGCTGAGATCTGAGGATCAAAGCCAGCCTAGGGAGGAAATTCCATAGGACTCTTATTTTCAATTAATAACCAGAAAACTGGAAGTGGTGCTATGGCTCAAGTGGTAGAGTTCTTACCCTGAGCTCTTCAGCTCAGAGTTCAAGACCCACATACAAAAAAAAAAAAAAAAAAAAAAGGACTGTATTAACTAATTTATGTAACTGTATCCCCTCTGTACATAATAATAATAATAATAACAATAACCATAGAACCAATACATAGCTGGGCACCAGCGGCTCATGCCTGTATCCTTAGTTACTCAGGAGGCTGAGATCTGAGGATCACTGTTCAAAGGCACCTTAGGCAGGAAAGTCAGTGAGACTCTTTTTTTTTTGGGGGTCCGGTCCTGGGGCCTGAACTCTGGGCCTGGGCGCTGTCCCTCAGCTCGTCAGCTCAAGGCTAGCGCTCTACCACTTGAGCCACAGTGCCACTTCCGGCTTTTTTCTTTTTGCTTATGTGGTGCTGAGGAATTGAACCCAGGGCCCAAGGCATGCAAGGCAAGCACTCTACCACTGAGCCACCTTCCCAGCCCCCAGTGAGACTCTTTATCTCCAACAAACTACCAGAAAACCAGAAGAGGCACTGTGGCTCAAGTTGTAGAGCGCTAGCATTGAGCTGAAGAGCTGCAGGACGGCGCCCAGGCCCAGGCCCAGAGTTCAAGCCCCATGACCAACAACAAAAAAGCAATACACGAACTAATTAAAAAAAAAGCAATACATGAACTAATTGTGTGTGTGTGTGTGTGTGTGTGTGTGTGTGTATGATATAATACCAGGACTTGCCTTGCATGCATGAGGCCCTGGTTTCCATTCCTCAACACCCCATAAGCAAAAAAAAAAAAACAAAACCCGTAGGTGGCGCTGTGGCTCAAGTGGTAGAGCGCTAGCCTTGAGCTGAAGAGCTGAGGGACAGTGCTCAGACCCAGAGTTCAGGCCCCAAGACCGGACCCCCCCCCAAAAAAAAAAAAGAAAAAGAAAATGAGCTATACAACTGTGTGTAGGGATGAGAGGGAAAAACTACAAGAGTGAGAGAATGATGAAATTGTTCAAAATAAAATGTACTCTTTATAGACTTACATAACTATATAGCACCTTTATTTTTATTTTTAAGTTTTTTCCCCAGTCCTGGGGCTTGAATTCAGGGTCTGGGTGCTGTCCCCGAGCTTCTTTTGCTGAAGGCTAGTACTCTACCACTTGAGCCACAGTGCCAGCTACTGCTTTTTTGCTTTACATGGTACTGAGGAATAGAACCCAAGGCTTCTTGCATGCTAAGTAAGTACTCTATCTCTAAGCACATTACTAGCCTGTTTCTCACTATCTCCCCTTATAATTTTTTTTTGGTCAGTCATGGAATTTGAACTCAGGCTTGGGCACTGTTCCTTGAGCTTGTTTTCATTAAGGGTAGCCTATCACTTTGAGCCCTACTGCCACTTCCAGTTTTCTTGATGGTTAACTGAAGATGAGTCTCACAGACTTTCCTGCTTGAGCTAGCTTTGAACTGGTATAGACAGATACCAGCCTTCAGAGTAGCTATGATTACAAGCATGAGCCACTGGCACCTGGCTATAATAAATTTTTAAAAATTTTTTGGTTGGTCATGGGGTCTGAACTCTGGGCCTGGGTGCTGTCCCTTAGCTCTTCAGCTCAAGGCTAGCTCTCTACCACTTGAGCCACAGCACCAGTTCTGTTTCTTTCTGTTTTATGTGGTGCTGAGGAATTTTTTTTTTTTTGGGTCCGGTCGTGGGGGCTGAACTCTGGGCCTGGGCGCTGTCCCTCAGCTCTTAAGCTCAAGGGTAGCGCTCTACCACTTGAGCCACAGCGCCACTTCTGGCTTTTTTGTTTTTGCTTATGTGGTGCTGAGGAATCGAACCCAGGGCCTCACAAATGCAAGGCAAGCGCTCTACCACTGAGCCACCATTGAACCCAGGGTCCTCATGCATGCAAGGTAAGCACTCTACCGCTGAGCCACCTTCCCAGCCCTATAATAAGTTTTACAAAAAAATCTTATAAAGAAAAGAACAAGCTGGGCACCAACAACTGATGCCTATAATTCTATTACGCAAGAGGCTGAAATATGAGTATCATGGTTTTCAAAACCAGCCCAGACAGAAAAGTCCCCATGAGACTCTTATCTCCAAATAACTACTCAAAAATCGGAAGTGGTGATATGGTCCAAATGGTAGAATGCTAGCTTTGAGCACAAAGGGGCTCAGAGACAGTACCTAAGTAAGCCCCGAATTCAAGTCCCACAACTGACAAAAAACAACAAAAAACACCCACCAAAAAACCCATAAATCAAAACAACAAAACTATGGGCCCTAAGTTCAATTGCTGGTACTAAAAGGAAAATCTAGGGGTATGATTCAAATGGTAGAATGACTACATAATAAATGCAATGCCCAGGGGCTGGGAAGGTGGCTCAGTGGTAGAGCGCTTGCCTTGCATGCATGAGGCCCTGGGTTCGATTCCTCAGCACCACATAAGCAAAAAGAAAAAAGCCGGAAGTGGTGCTGTGGCTCAAGTGGTAGAGTGCTAGCCTTGAGCTGAAGAGCTGAGGGACAGCACCCAGGCCCAGAGTTCAGGCCC
Source organism: Dipodomys spectabilis (assembly GCF_019054845.1). NCBI lineage: Eukaryota > Metazoa > Chordata > Mammalia > Rodentia > Heteromyidae > Dipodomys > Dipodomys spectabilis. The sequence goes on along the minus strand of NW_024870889.1, from coordinate 1,628,654 downwards.
CACGATCGGAGCCCCCCCCCAAAAAAATGCAATGCCCTGAGTATTAAACTCCAGTACTGTTCAACAGCATCCTCTCAATAAATGAGCCCCCAAACTGTGTGCCCTATTATGTATGTAGCATGTGGTCCTGAAACTTTGGCTTATAAAAATATCTTCAGGGGCTGGGAAAGTGGCTCAGTGGTAGAGCGCTCGCCTTGCATGCTCAAAGCCCTGGGTTCGATTCCTCAGCACCACATAAGCAAAAAGAAAAAAGCCGGAAGTGGCGCTGTGGCTCAAGTGGTAGAGCGCTAGCCTTGAGGTGAAAAGCTGAGGGACAGCGCCCAGGCCCAGAGTTCAGGCCCCATGACCGGACCCAAAAAAAATAGAAAATAAAAAATAAAAACATCTTCAAAATGCAAAAGCAAAATATTTTAATGATTCAAGCTGAGTGAATACTGTGGCCCAGGTAGGATATGGGAGAGTGAGCCCAAGGTAGAAAGTATATGAGGAATGCAAACTATTTCCAGAGTGAAACAAAAGACTTTAGGAAAGAGGGATTAGGAGAGTTCTGTGTGTGTGTGTGTGTGCGCGCGCGCGCACGCATATACCTACACAAACAGGAAGGTGAAGCAGGGCATGAATACAAAGGTCTGACTGAATACCAAGGTCTGACTGGACTTTACAGAACCACAAGCTCTAGAAGTGGCCAGGAAGCTTGACAGAGCAGTTCAACAAGTTAGAAACCTTTCTAAAAACAAGAACAACCAAGAAACAACTGTTTTCTTGTCCTATAGGAAATCTGTAACAGTCTTATCTCTTATTAAGTTCACTTATGAACTCAAACATATTTGATGAGTTGAGAACAAAACGGTAAAAAAAGAAAAATCTACCAGGGAACAGAATATTGTCAGGAAATAAATATACCAATCATTACCTGAAAACTAACTTAATTATGTTCTCAAGTTGTTTTTTTTTGATCAGTCATGGGGCTTGAACTTTGGCCTTGAGTGCTCGCTCAGCTATTCAACTCAAGGCCAGCGCTCTACCACTTGAGCTATATAGTGCCACTTTTGGTTTTCTGGTGGTTTATTGGAGATAAGAGTTTCATAGGGGAGCTGGGAAGGTGGCTCAGTGGTAGAGCACTTGCCTTGCATGCCTGAGGCCCTGGGTTCGATTCCCCAGCACCACATAAACAAAAAGAAAAAAGCCGAAAGTGGCGCTATGACTCAAGTGGTAGAGCGCTAGCCTTGAGCTGAAGAGCTGAGGGACAGCGCCCAGACCCAGAGTTCAGGCCCCACGACTGAACCCCCTCCCACCCCAAAAAAAAGAGTTTCATAGGAAGTGGCGCTGTGGCTCAAGCGGTAGGTAGAGCGCTGGAGCGTTCAAGCCCCATGACCGACAAAAAAAAAAAAAAAAAAAAAGAATAAAGATGAGTGCTATCAACAACAACAAAAAAAAGTTTCATGGCCTTTCTTGCCCGGGCTGGCTTTGAACCAGGATCCTCAGATTTCAGTCTCCTGAGTAGCTAGGATTACAGGTGTGAGCTACCAGTGCCTGGCTTCCATGGAGACTTTTATCTCTAATTAACCACCAAAAAGCCAAAAGTAGAGATGTAGCTCACGTGGAAGAGTACTAGCCTTGAGTAAAAAAGCTCAGACAAAGCCCAGGCCCTAAATACGAGTCCAAGACTGACATGTGTCCCCCACATCCAAAGACCAGGAGTCAGACAAAAATATTACAGTGTACATATAGTATAAGTATAGTTTTATGTTACAAGTTTAGCTTATCAGTTCAAACCTAAGTGGCCTATGGAACAGGGGCATGGTACACAGGGTTTAAGGCGGGGGGCCCTTTCTCTGCAGTCACATGTCATCTGACGAATGAGATCTAAGGAAGACAGAAACCTTTAATGCAATTTCAGAAACCTAATGTCACAAGATGACCAAATGGAAAAAAACCTAAGCAAACAGAAAAAAAACAAAGAAGCCACTTTGATTGTAGATATGACCAGACAGTGCTCAAGTTGAGAATACAGATGACAAAAATAGAGGTTTATTTTTATGGATTTCTACTCCAGAATCCCTTTTTTATCTTTTCACTCAGAATTTAGTTTGTAAAGATGAAAACTGAGAAATTTGCTGTGCATGGAATATACATGTATTTACTTTCTACCAGCCTAACTTCTATTTCTTTTCCTATCTCTGGAACTACCTAATTTTACTTTTCTTTCTTCTTTTGCTGGTGAACTCAGGGCTTGGGCACTGAGCTTTCTGGTTCAAGGTTAGGGCTCTATCACTTGAGCTACAGCTCCACCTTTGGCATTTTTGGTGCTTAGCTAGAAACGAGTCTCATGGACTTTCCTACCCAGGCTTGGGCTTTGAACAGTGATCCTGATCTTCAGATCTCAGCCTCCTGAGTAGCTAGGATTACAGGTGTGAGCGACTGGTGCCTAGCCTAATTCTACTTTTCTGAGTCTATGATGGTCTTGAACTCAGGGCTTGGGTGCCATCCTTGAGCTTCTTCAGCTAGAAGCTCATGCTCTACCACTTGAGCCACAGCTCCGCTTCTGGCTTTATTCCTGGGGCTTGAACTCAGGGCTTGGGCACTGTCCCTGAGCTTTTGTTCACTCTACCACTTGGGCCATAGCACTACCTCTGCCTTTTTCTTTATGTGGTACTGAAGAATCAAACCCATGGCTTCATTCATGCCAGGAAAGCACTATACCACTGAGTCAGATTCCCAGCCCTGGCTTTTTTTTTTTTGGTGAATAATTGGAGGTAAGATTCTCATAGACTTCCCTGGCTGGCTGGCTTTGAATCGTGATCCTCAGAGCTCAGCCTCCTGACTAGCCAGGATTCATAGGCACAAGTCACTACCACCCAGCTTAATATTTTAATCCAGACAGTTGGATTATATTTCTCCTGTAGCTTAAAGTGCATCTTGCAGGGTCTCTGTCGCTAACTCAGCACTCTGTTCCTTGGTGGAAAACTTGATCTCTTCCCTCCCTTGCATACACACACATCCTCCAGACGCCTTGCCTCAGGACTCTATTCCTCTCATATCCACCCTCTGTTCTAATTATTATTATTGCTTTTACAGAGCTGAGGATGAAACCCAAGGCCATGTGAATGACCGAGTAGTAGCACTCTATCACTGAGCCATATTCCTAGCACCTGCTCTCTAGTTCCTTTCTGGACAAAAATCAGTGTCATTTGCCTATTCACTATTCTATAATGAGACCTTAGTTTACTATCTACCTGTTGAAATAAATATCCCCTATTTAAACCAGTACTTTCTCATCAGAAGGATGTTCTGGATAATAAAAATTTGGAATTCTATTTTCTTGTTAAAAAATTACCATTGAAATTTAACTTACCTTCAGAGAATATTTATTTTGATTATAAAAACTAACAAGTAACTAACATACATTTTTCTTGGTGAAAAAGCAAGTTTTCATGCTGACAAGTAAGTCTCCATACCTATTTTCTTTGCCGTTCTGGATCACTGAGTGCCTGTCTGCTGGAGTTCTCTCACTGCAAACGTAAGTGTTTCGGCGTGTCATCCCACCAGATGCTGTGTTACTCTGCAAGAAATGGGCATTTTTGTCTTAAATACGTACAAGTAAATGTGTACAAAAACCTTATTTATGTAAATGTAACTACTCATTCTCTAAGTAAGAATGTCAACAGAAATGATAAAGAGATCAGAACTGGAGTGATAGCCACAGAATCTCTACATTCTGCCCTAGCAGAAAAAAAACAAAAAAAATTCCAGCTATGACTTTTAAATATTATATAGATTACTTAAGTGAAAACAGGACAGTAGAATGCTTTATTATTATTATTATTATTATTTTTGTCTGTCATAGGACTTGGGCACTGTCCCTGAGCTCTTCAGCTCAAGGCGAGTGCTCTGCTGCTTGAGCCACAGCGCCACTTCCAGTTTTCTAGTGGTTTATTGGAGAGAAGAGTCTCCCAGATTTCCTGCCTGGGCTGGCTTTGAACCATGATCTTCAGATTTCAGCCTCCTGAGTAGCTAGGATCACAGGCATGAGCCACTGGCACCCAACCTGCTCTATTATTTTTAAAAGCTCATTCTTGCAAAATTAAAAGGCAGGATCATACACACACACACACACACACACACTCTCTCTCTCTCTCTCTCTCTCTCTCTCTCTCTCTCAGACATAAACTATCTGTATTATGTTGGAATTTCTTTTCTTCTTGTCCCAGTACTAGGGATTGAACTTAACAGCCTCTTGCTTAGCTTTTCTGCACAAAGCTGGTACTTTTCCACTTGTGTTTTTTTGTTGATTAAATGGAGAAGAGAATCTCTTGGATCTGTTTGCCTGGGCTGGACTACAACTGAGATCCTTAGATCTCAAATCTCTTGAATAATGAGGATTACAGGCGTGAGTGACTGGTGCCTGAATATCATGTTGGCTTTAACAGCAGATTCATATATAATACACCAAAATCACCAACAGGAAAAAAAAAATAGCATAGATTTTATTAAAAGGGGAAATGGCTGGGAGCTGTTGGCTCATGCCTTTAATCTTAGCTATTCAGGGGGCTTAGAGCTGAGGATTGTGGTTCAAAGCCAGCCCGGGCAGTAAAGTCCGTGAGATTCTTATCTCCAATTAACTACCAGAAAACCAGAAATGCACTGTGGTTCAAGTGGTAGAGCACTAGCCTTGAGCTAGAGGGACAGCGCTCAGGCTCAGAGTTCAAGCCCCACGACCAACTTAAAAAAAAAAAAGAAAAGGCGGAGGGGTGGGGGGGTGGGTGGGAAGGTGGCTCAGTGGTAGAGCGCATGCCTTGCACGCATGAGGCCCTGGGTTTGATTCCTCAGCACCACATAAGCAAAGAGAAAAAAAGCCAGAAGTGGTGCTGTGGCTCAAGTGGTAGGGCGCTAGCCTTAAGCTAAAGATTTGAGGGACAGTGCCCAGGTCCAGAGTTTAGGCCCCATGACCGGACCCCCCCCCCCAAAAAAAGGGGGGGAGAGTTGAGTACTGATGGGCTCACATATGTAATGATAACTACTCAGGGGACTAAGACGTGGATCTTAAATAGAAAATTCTCTAAGATTCCATCTCCAATGAACCAGCAAAAGCCAGGGCTGGAGTCAAGGCTTTAAATAACAGAGTACAGCCGGGCGCTGGTGGCTCATGCCTGTAATCCTAGCTACTCAGGAGGCTGAGATCTGAGGATCATGGTTCAAAGCCAGTGTCCAGGCCCAGAGTTCAAGCCCCACAACGGACAAAATAAATAAATAAATAAATAACAGAGTGCCAACACTACTCCACAGTCCAATGATACTTACACTGGGGATAGCAGGGCTCTTTTTGCGTTCAGGAATATCTGCCTTATTGGGATTACTTGCATTTCCAAGCATGGGACTGGCAGGAGCAATTCCCTTTCCTCCCACAGCACTGCCACTAGATTTCCGGGAGGCAATTCCATCTTCTTTGAGGTCACTATCTGCAGTGCTGGTCTGACTCCTTTTGGGGTATGCCACAACTGAAGGTATGGCTGGTCCAGCTACAATATAAAGTTTACTTTTTAAAAGACAAAAGACAAGCTGAGTGCTTATATTCTCCAAGTCACAGCCTCCTGAGTAACTAGATCATAGGCATACGGCTTCCAGCTATTCCAGTAGTAATCTTAAAGAACAGCACTGGAAGCCGGCTGGGTGCTGGTGGCTCATGCCTGTAATCCTAGCTACTCAGGAAGCTGAGATCTGAGGATCGCAGTTCAAATCCAGCCCAGGCAGGAAAAGTCTGTGAGACTGTTATTATATCCAACAAACCACCAGAAAATCAGAAGTGGCGCTGTGGCTCAAGTGGTAGAGCACTTGCCTTGTGCTGAAGAGCTGAGGGACAGTGTTTAAGCCCCATGACTGACAAAAAAAAAAAAAAAGAATGGCACTGGAAGGCCAGACACTGGTGGCACTTGTACTCCTACTCAAGAAGCCTGGATCTGAGGATCACGGTCTAAAGCTAGCCCAAGCAGGGAAAGTCCATGAGACTCTTACTTCCAATTAACTACCAGAAAATCAAAAGCGGTGCTGTTACCTCAGGTGGCAAAATGCTAGCCTTGAGCCAAAGAGCTCAGGGATAGTACCCTGACCCGAGTTCAAGCCTCACGACCACAATCAACAACAAAAAGAACAGCACTGGCCTGGTGTGGCTCACGCCTGTAATCCTAGCTACTCAGAAGGCTGAGATCTGAGGATCACAGTTCAAAGCCAGCCTAAGCAGGAAAGTCTGTGAAAGTCCTATCTCCAGAAAACCACCAGAAAAAAATCAGATGACCCTGTTTCAAAAAGAGAACAGCATAAAATACTCAACATTTATTCTACGGTAAAAGTCTTTAAGCCTACTGAAAGGTGAACAGTGAAATAGCTACTTCATGACAAAAATCTAAATATTTACCTTATGGGAAAACGAATTAAAAGTAAATAAGGAAGCTGGCTGCTGTTGATTCACATCTATAATCCTAGCTACTTGTAAGTCTGAGACCTGAGGAACACAGTTCAAAGACAGCCTAGGCAGGACAGTCTGAAAGACTTTTTTTTTTGTTGGTTGTGGGGCTTGAACTCTGGGCTTGGGCGATGTCCCTCAGCTCTTCAGCCCAAGGCAAGCACCCTACCACTTGAGCCATACTGCCACTTCCAGTTTTCTAGTGGTTTATTGGAGATAAGAGTCTCACGGACTTTTCCTGCATGAGCTGGCTTTAAACCACAATCCTCAGATCTCAGCCTCCTGAGTAGCTAGGATTACATGCATGAGCCACAGGAGTCCAGCCCTGAGCTTCTTTTGCTCAAGGCTAGCACTCTACCACTGGAGCCACAGCACCACTTCCAGCTTTTTTTATTTAGGTGGTACTGAGGAATCGAACCCAGAGCTTCATGAATGCTAGGCAAGCACTCTACCACTAAGCCACATTCCCAAGCCTAAGTTTTTATATTTAGATCTTTACTTTACTTGGAATCTTACTTTGGGTAAAATGTAAAAAATGGATCCAAATTAATTTTTTTCTTATTGATAAAATTAAGGATTTGTGAATGTCTGCTACCAGATCCAAACTTCTTTTTATCTCTCTCTATTTTTTTAAATTTTTTGATGTCAGTCTTGGGGATTGTACTCATGGCCTGGGCACTGTCCCTGAGTTTTTGTGACCAAGGCTACTGTTCTACCACCTGAGTCACAGTTCTACTTCTAGCTTTTTGGTGTGATGAACTGGCGGTAAGAGTCTCATGAACTTTTCTGCCTGGGCTGGCTTCAAACCTCAGTCCTCAGATCTCAGCCTCCTAAGTAACGAGGATTACAGGTGTGAGCCACTGGCTCCTGGTTTTTATCGTAGTATTTCTGAGCTGCGAAAAAGGCATTGATAATACAGATGGAAAAATGAACTTAAGGAAGAGTAAACTTAAGCCATAGAGAAATGAAAAATTCTACTGATAGGAACAATTTTCTTTAAACTAGTTTTAGAGCTACATGCACCCTTCGTGTCATAAGCACTACCACTAGAAGAGACAGAATCCAGATCACAGTTTCATTTGTAAATGCTATATGCAAGCCAGGTACCCCAGTGGCTCATGCCTATAATCTTTAATCTTTTTTTTTTTTGGGGTCGGTCATGAGGCTTGAACTCTGGGCCTGAATGCTGTCCCTCAGCTCTTCAGCTCAAGGCTAGCATTCTACCATTTGAGCTACAGCCCCACTTCCCGTTTTCTGGTGGTTTATTGGAGATAAATTTCACGGACTTTCTTGCCTGGGCTGGCTTTGAAGTGTGATCCTCAGATCTCAGCCTCCCGAGCAGCTAGGATTACAGGTGTGAGCTAATGGTGCCCGGCTTTATGCCTATAATCTTAACTACTCAGGAGGCAGAGAGATCTGAGGATTGCAGTTCAAAGCCATCTCAGGCAGGAAAGTCTGTGAGACTCATCTTCAATTAACCACCAGAAAACCAGAAGTGGCGCTGTAGCTCAAAGTGGTAGAGTACTAGCCTTGAGTGAAAAAGCTTAGGGACAGAATCCAGGCCCTGAATTCAACCCCCAGGACCGACCAAAAAACAACAAACAAACAAAAAACCCAAAAAGGCCAAACAAAACTATCTACACAAATACTGGTGTCAGAACAGGTTCTGGCTCTCCTAGGTTCTGGCTCTCCCAGGCATAGCTGACACTTATGGCCTTGAAGGGCACATGGCTGCAAAAAGAGAAGTAAAAGCCAAGCAAATTTCATTATTCAGTGTAAAACCAAGCTGTGTACATTTGAAATGTTTGGTGTAGCACTCAGTTTCAAATCTCAAAGATGAGAGAGTGGAGGTAGAAAGCATCCAGGGCAAGGAAATGCAATGAACAGGGACAAACAAGGATTGTATATTAGAACATTTATAATTTCAGGTGACGAGACACACATATGTTACTGACTTAGGACTCAATATAGGGTAGCCTTGAAAGTGGAATAGCCACGGGCTTGAGAAGCACACTTGTGAGGGCTATCTGCCTCATAATAGAGCAACTTGTGGTGAAGCACAAAAGTGAGGGTGGTTTCACCACACCAAGAGAGAAGGTACAGGTGACAGTAAACACTCAACTTGTGTATTGAGGCAAGAATGGGATATGCGTATTTTCCAGGGCAGTCTGTCCAATATGGCATCCACTGGACATGTGTTATTAAATTTTTAAAAGGTTGCTCATTTCCTCCACTCAAGTCTCATTAGCCTCTCATGACTCACAGCTAGCTGTCCCGACTACACAGAGAACACTGCACCCAGCACAGACAGCTCTACCAGCACTGCTGCTCTAGACAGCCCAAGAAAGAGGTGGAGAATCGATGAGCTGAACCACTGGGATCTCAAAGGGCAGAGGTTGATGTTCCCACTCAACAAAACCTTACCTAGCAAAAGCCTACCAAATGTGCCAACAAAGCCGGGCGCTGGTGGCTCACGCCTGTAATTCTAGCTACTCAGGAGGCTGAGATCTGAGGATCACAGTTCAAAGCCAGCCCAGGCAGGAGAGACCGTGAGACTCCTATCTCCAGTAAACCACCAGAAAACCGGAAGTGGCGCTGTAGCTCAAGTGGTAGAGCGCTCGCCTTGAGCTGAAGAGCTGAGGAACAGCGCCCAGGCCCAGAGTTCAAGCCCCACGACCGACAAAAAAAAAACAAAAACCTAATGTGCCAACATCAAAGCCTTGATCATGTCAGCACTGGTAGGAGCCCCAAGAAATCCTAGGAATAGACATTAAGTCAATCTCCAAACATGCAAGGCTTATATAAGAGGATACTCTCAGGGCTGGGAAGGTGGCTCAGTGGTAAAGTGCTTGCCTTGTATGCATGAGGCCCTGGGTTCGATTCCTCAGTACCACATAAGCAGAAACAGCCAGGAGTGGTACTGTGGATCAAGTGGTAGAGCGCTAGCCTTGAGCTGAAGAGCTGAGTGAGGTATAGCACCCAGGCCCAGAGTACAGGCCCCACGACCGACAAAAAAAGAGGACACGCTCAGAGAAGGCACTAGAATGGTCTCAGGCTTACCGTGGTCACTGTACCGTCTCTGCTTCTGGCTTGAAGAAACACTTCTTTGCACTTTGTGGTGAGGCGACTGCCCAGTGTTGTTGCTGAGGTCACTGCTTGGCCGAACCTTAGCAAGTGAAAGGTTGCTGCTAGAACTGGAGTCACTAGCATCCAGCTACAGGAGAATAAGAACAACAGCCACACAGACCCCAGGGGTTTGTCAGGAACTCAGCTTCTCATGACATACACACTTCTCACGAACATGTACTTAAGGTATCATGACAAAAAAAAGACAACCCTAAACTTAGACACAATTATTTTTCTGATGACTGGGAAAACTCACACAATGATCTTCCTAACCTTTTCCAAATAGCCAAAGACATTCTGTTTACTCTGCCAGTTTGTAATTTCCAAACTATTAACAACTACAGGTTAATTTAGGAATAACCAGTTTTATTACACTATCATAAATGATTATTATATTTAAAACAATAGCTCATAGTGGCTAAAGGAAATTTGTTATCCGCAGGTAGATTTTTTTTAAATGATTTTTGTTTTGTTTTTTGTCTGTCGTGGACCTTGAACTCTGGGCCTGGGCGCTGTCCCTCAGCTCTTCAGCTCAAGGCTAGTGCTCTACCACTTGAGCCACAGAGCTACTTGTGGCTTTTTCTGCTTATGTGGTGCTGAGGAATCAAATCCAGGGCCTTATGCATGCAAGGCAAGCACTCTACCACCTTCCCAGCCCCTTAATGATGTGTTTAATACAGTACACATACATTTTTTTTAAAACTAGAGTACAGTTCACATAAACTGATAATGAACACCAAAGGTATTTTGAGTCTTCTCTGATTACTCTTACCTCTGAAGATTTTCTCCCCAACAACAAATACGTAGCTGTGATTTCATCATATTTCATTTTACTAAGAGATTCTTGAATTTCTTCTTGCGAATATCCCATTCCTATCATAATATCTAAAAGAAAGGTAAAATATATTTTATAATGTTCTAATTTGCTAAAAAGTCATTTTGTTACAGGGCAAAACAATTTCCCTTATTTGACCTAAAAGATTCCCCATGTTCTAACATGAACACGCAGCTAGCTGTCTTTCTGAGTTACTGAGTACTGGAACAGGAAACTACAGGTATTATGAAAGAACTGATCCATAAACGTTGTGTTTTTCCTTTTTGAAATATACACACAGGAATCAAATAAATGCTTTTCTTTTACAAATACACACACTACGCAAACACAGAATAATTAATTACCTATTCTTTTCTGGTCTGAGATGTCTAGTTCTGGTTCGACGAATGGCTTAAGTTCATCTTCTTCATGCCCTGCATTGATCCACCTATCCTTCATGATTTGCTGAAATGGACAACTGTTCATTAGTAGCATAAAATAAAACAAGCCAATAATCACAATATTAAGGAAACTTTATTTTCAATATTTCATTGATTACTGCTCAGGGTAACAATTTTTTTTTTAACTTCCTGGTTAAAACACCCCACACAAGCATTAATATATCACACAAACCAAGTTCAGTAAATTCTCTCCCTTTGCCCTGGAGCGGTTACCTCCAAAGTGCCACGTTTAACTGGGTTCAGCACCAGGAAGCGTTTGAGGAGGTTTTCACAGTCTGTGGACATGTAGAATGGGATTCTGTATTTCCCTCTCAATACTCTCTCTCTCAGTTCCTTTGGGCATGTAGAGAAGAAATAAAACTAGTGAGTCAAACAAACAAAACAAAAACAAAATCCACAAGAACCCACTGAAACTAATGCTGATATAATGTTAAAAATATTAGTACAGAACTGGGTGCCAGTGGCTCACCCTTGTAATCCTAGCTACTCAGGAGGTTGAGACCTAAGGGTTAAGGTTTGAAGTCAACATGGGCCAAAAAGTCTGTGAGACTCTTATGTGTAATAAACCACTCAGAAAAAGCTACAAGTAAGACGGGCGCTGGTAGCTCACGCCTGTAATCCTAGCTACTCAGGAGGCTGAGATCTGAGGATCGCGGTTCAAAGCCAGCCCGGGCAGGAGAGACCATGAGACTATCTCCAATAAACCACCAGAAAACCGGAAGTGGCGCTATAGCTCAAGTGGTAGAGCGCTCGCCTTGAGCTGAAGAGCTGAGGGACAGCGCCCAGGCCCAGAGTTCAAGCCCCACGACCGACAAAAAAAAAAAAAAGCTACAAGTAGCACTGTGGCTCAAGTGGTAGAGTGCTCACTTGCCTTGAGCAAAACTCAGGAATAGCATCCAAGTCCAGAGTTCAAGCCCAGTGACCAGCCAAAAAAAAAAAAAAAAAAAGAACACAGCAGCAACTGCTTCTTATACCTTTAAGTTTTGCCCATCAAAGGGAAGTGACCCACTGACTAGAGTGTACAGAATGACGCCGAGACTCCACACATCGACTTCTGGTCCGTCGTACTTTTTGCCTTGGAAGAGCTCTGGGGCGGCATATGGAGGACTACCACAAAACGTATCTAGTTTACTGCCAACAGTAAACTCATTGCTAAAGCCAAAATCTGCTATTTTAATGTTCATATCCGCATCTAACAATAGATTTTCAGCCTAGAGGGAAAACATCAAGACAAAAGCAAAGCTTAAATAAAATCACAACTATGACAGAATTAGGCATTGAATAAAAGTTTTTTACAACAATATATGGTAAATGTCTCCTAATTAATAAAATTGGAAAATATTTTCTAGAGGAAAAAATAGGAGACAAATTACAACTCCTAGTTTTAGAACCAACAGTCAAATATAAATATCAAATATAGGCTAATAACAAATTTAAATATTAACTACCCCAAGGTCAAGAAAAACTTTTGACAACTTTTTCTACTAAGAATAAGGTTGTAAGCTGGGTGCCAGTAGCTCATACCTATAATCCTACCTATTCAGGAGACTGAGATCTAAGCATTGTGGTTTGAAGATAACAGGGGCAGGAAAGTCCCTGAGACTTTCATCTCCAATGAACTACTCAAAAAAGCTGAAGTTGCACTGTGGCTCAAATGGTAGAGCGCTATAGCCTTGAGCACAAAGAGGCTCAGGGACAGCACCCAGGCCTTTAGTTCAAGCCCCAGAACTGGCAAAAAAGAAAAAAAGAATAAGGTTTTGGTTTTTTTAAAAAGATGTATTCTTTGTTGTTTGTTTGTTGGTCATAGGGTTTGAATGCAGGGCCTGTGGGATGGTCCTTGGACTTTTATGCTCAAGGCTAGTGCTATACCACTTTGAGACACAGTGCTACTTCCGGTTCTGGTAGTTAATTGAAGGTAAAGTCTGACCAGGCTGGCTTTGAACTTCAATCTTTAGCTCCTGAGTAGCTAGGATCACAGGTGTGAGCTATCAGCACCCAGCCTTGTATTTTCTTTAGGCACATTAAACGTTGTTGAAATAGCTGTAAGTGGGAAGAATCCTCAACATCAATCCAGAGATATAAATCACAGTCACTTTCATTAATTACAAACAATCAGGATGTTACTACAAAGCAGACACTAAATGGTTATCTGGATGTACAGTGATCAAGATGTCAGGGCTTTGCACGCAGAAGCCATCAGTACAGAGATTAAGTAAGTATGGGTCCTGAGATCTGGTGATTCTAGCTACTTAGTACCATGTAAACAGAAAAAAGCCTGAAGTGAGCCAGGCGGGTGGTTTACGCCTATAATCCTAGCTACTCAGGAGGCTGAGATCTGAGGATGGAGGTACAAAGCCAGCCCAGGCAGGAAAGTCCATGAGACTCTTATCTCCAATTATTCACCAGAAAATTGGAAGTGTTACTGTAGCTCAAGTGATTGAGAACTAGCCTTGAGCTGAAGAGCTGAGGGACAGCATCCAGGCCCAGAGTTCAAGCCCATTCCCCCCCCCCCAAAAAAAAAGCCTGAAGTGGTGCTGTGGCTCAAGTGGTAGAGTGCTAGCCTTGAGCAAAAGAAGCTCAAAGAGAGTGCCCATGCCCTGAGTTCAAGCCCCATGACAGGCAAAAGAAAAGAAAACAAAAACAAAAACAAAAAAACAAAAACCCCAAACCCATCAACTGTATCTCATTTGTGAAACTACCACCAAAGGAAGTGACCACTCACCTTGAGGTCTCTGTGAACAATTCGTTTTTGGTGGCAATACTGTACTGCAGACACAATCTGGAAAAGACAGGCAAGGGTTAATCACCATTAGTAATTCCTAAGATGAAAGACTTGTTCAAGGATCTGAGTTCAAACTGTAATGGTGCTAAAAAAAAAAAAAAAAAGTACTTCAATATTATTTTGTAGTGTAACTGGGAGGCTTTGAGGCTGAGATCTAAGAAACGGATTTGAAACTAGCCCAGGCAGACAGATTTCTAAGAACTTTGTGTCAGTCATGGGGCTTAAACTCAGAACCTGGGTACTGTTCTTAGGTTTCTTTGCTCAATGCTCATGCTCTTTAAGGTACAGCTCCAATTCCAATTTTCTGGTGGTTAATTGAAGAGTCTCACAGACTTTTTTACCCAAGATGGCTTCGAACCATGATTCTCAGATCTTAGCCTCCTAAGTAACAAGGCATGAGCCACTAGCAGCCCAGATCATGAGATTTTTTTTTTTTTTTTTGTCAGTCACGGGGCTTGAACTCTGGGCTTGGGCACTGTCCTTGTACTCTTCAGCTCAAGGCCAGTGCTCTACAGCTTGAGCCACAGGGCCACTTCCGGTTTTCTAGTGGTTTATAGGAGATAAGAGTCCTACGGACTTTCCTGCCCAGGCTGGCTTTGAACCGTGATCCTCAGATCTCAGCCTCCTGAGTAGCCTCCTGAGTAGCCACCTGTGCCCGGCGATCATGACATTCTTCTCTCCAATCAATCAGCAAAACCCCAAAAAGGAACATGGAGCTTGGGTGGCAGAGAGCCAGCCTGGATTAAGTAAGAATGTGAGGCCCTGAGTTCAAGTCCTGGTTTTAGCACTGGCGTGTGTCGTCGTCCCAAGGAAGGAGAGAAGGCAGGCAGGTATAGTCTGGACTACACAGTAGCTTAGTGGTAGAGTGCCTGCCTAAAATACATGAACCGCCCTGGGTTCGATTTGATTCCTCAGTACCACATAAACAGAAAAAGCTGGAAGTGGCGCTGTGGCTCAAGTGGTAGAGTGCTAGTCTTTAACACAAAGAGGCTCAGGGACAGTGTCCAGGCCTTGAGTTCAAGCCCCACAACCGACAAAAAAAAAAAAAAAAAAAACTACAGGAGAGGTGAAGCTTTCTTCCCTTTCTGGGCGTACTGATAATGGGGTTTTAACTCAGGTCCTGTGTGCTATCCATTAGCTTTTTCACTCAAGTCTGGCTTCTGCCACTTGAGCCACACCTCCACTTCTGGCTTTTTTCTGCCAGTCCTAGAAGGCTTGAGCACAAGGAGTAGGTACTTTCTCTGAGCTTCTTTTGTTCAAGGCTAGCACTCTACCACTTGAGCCACAGCACTACTTCTGCCCTTTTCTATTTATGTGGTACTGAGGAATGGAACCCAGGGCTTCATGCATGTTTGAACACCACTTTACCACTAAGACACATTCCTAGCCCCTCTACTTCTGGCTTTTTACTGGTAATTGTAGATAAGCATCTCATGGACTCTCCTCCCTATACTAGCTTTTAACCTAAATCCTCAGATCACAGACTTCCTAAGTAATTAGGATTATAGGTATGTGCCAATGATGCCCACATATTTCTTTTTTCTTTGTGACGGTCATGGGGCTTGATCTCTGGGCCTGAGTGCTGTCCCTCAGCTCTTCAGCTCAAGGCTAGGGGTCTACCAATTGAACCACAGTTTTCTGGTAGTTTATTGGAGATGAGAGTTTCACAGCTTTTCCTGCCCAGGCTAGCTTTGAAATGTGATCCTCAGATCTCAGCCTCCTGAGTAGCTAGGATTACAGCATGAGCCACCAGCTCCTGGCTTATATGTTTATTTATCATTACTCTTATTACCTTTAAGTAGTTGTACAAAGGATTTTGATTTAACATATCAATTTATGATCTGTTACTTCTTCCATCATTCTTCTTTCTAGCATGTTATTTTGACTACTGTTGCTTGAAAACAGGGTAAGTAAAATAAATTTGTTTTGCCCAAACAAAAATTTATGGAGAATAGCGGGTGACTGTGGCTCATGCCTGTAATTCTAGCTACTCAGGAGGCTGAGATTTGAGGATCATGATTCAAAGCCAGCCCAGGCAGGAAAGTCCATAAGACTATTTTTTTTGTTGGTTGTGCGGGCTGAACTCAGCCTGGGCACTGTCCTTCAGCTCTTCAGCCCTACCACTTGAATCACAGCACCATTTCCAGCTTTTTCTGCTTATGTGGTGCTAAGGAATTGAACCCAGGGCCTCATGCATGCGAGGCAAGCACTCTACCACTGAGCCAACTTCCCAGCCATCCATGAAATTCTTATCTCCAATTAACCACCAGAAAACTGGAAGTGGCCCTCTGGTGGAGAGCTCAAGGACAGCACCCAGTCACAGAGTTCAAGCCCCACGACCGACAAAAAAAACAACCCAAGAACATTTTACTTTCCTGGGGCTGGGAAGTTGGCTCAGTGGTAGAGTGCTTGCCTTGCATGCTCGAGGCCCTGGGTTTGATTCCTCAGCACCATATAAGCAAAAAGAAAAAAGCCGGAAGTGGCGCTGTGGCTCAAGTGGTAGAGCGCTAGCCTTGAGCTGAAGAGCTGAGGGACAGCGCCCAGGCCCAGGCCCAGACTTCAGGCCCCACGACCGGACCCAAAAAAAAAAAAAAAAGAACATTTTACTTTGCTACTTCCTGACTGAATTCTTTTTTCTTTTTTTCCCCCTCATTCAGTACTGATATTACTTTATCCTTCTGATTTATTTTTCTGATACTGAGATTTAGCTTGTAAGTTTTCTTTTTATTTTTGTGTCTGTCTAGGGTTTGAACTCAGAGCCAGAGTACAGTCAGTCCCTGAGGGTTTTTGCTCAAGGCTAGCACTCTATCACTTGAGCCATACCTCCACTTCCAGCTTTTTTTAAATTCTTTTTTTTTTTTTTTGTTGGTCGTGGGGCTTGAACTCTGGGCCTGGGCGCTGTCCCTCAGCTCTTCAGCTCAAGGTGAGCACTCTACCACTTGAGCTACAGCACCACTTCCCCAGCTTTTTTTAGTGGCTAATTGGAATTTTTTTTTTTTTTTTTTTGGGTCCGGTCGTGGGGCTTGAACTCTGGGCCTGGGTGCTGTCCTGCAGCTCTTCAGCTCAAGGCTAGTGCTCTACTACTTGAGCCACAGTGCCACTTCCCGCTTTTTTTTTCTTTTTGCTTATGTGGTACTGAGGAATTGAACCCAGGGCCTCAGGCATGCAAGGCAAGCGCTCTACCACTGAGCCACCTTCCCAGCCCTAATTGGAAATTTTCTGCCCAGGCTGGCTCTGAAGTAGCTTTGAGAGTAGCCTTGAGAGTAGCTAGGATTACTGGTGCAAGTGATTTTCAAATTCTGCTTTTGAATCACATTTGCCTTTATCTTGCCCTCTTTCAGATCATTTCTCTTCTTTTGGTTCCAAACAACTCAAAGGTAACTGGAAAATAGTCAACTCTACTGCTGTTTCTGGATCTGTTCTTAAGCTACGAGTGTGACCTTTAAGGAAGCTGGGGGTCTGGACATTTTCCAGGTTAACATAAGAAGCTAGACTAATTCCCTTTTGGTCGTCCAGGAAAAAACAGAGATACCATCTGCCAGAGGCAAACAAAGAAGGTGGAGCAGAATCTATCTTCTTTGAAAAGAAAAAGAGCTCAACCAAAAAATTAAAATGGCATACATATTAAGTAAGAATGGAAATGGTGTAGAAAGAGGGAAAAACATTTGCTGAACATGGAATGAAGGACCTATATATGGCATAAACACTGTTTCAGTGCTGTGTATGTGTGTAATACCTTCCTCCGCTCTGTCATAAACAGGAAAACTTTCAAAAAAATTAGTCAAAATAGTGATGATTTATTAGTGGCTGAAAAGTAAGACCTTAGAAACAGAAAAGTAGAATCAGTATTATGCTTGCTTCTTCTAGGCTGAAGGAGCTATCTGAGTCAAGTGACAAGTAATGACAATAATTCTATGTACAGCAAATCTAGCCACTAGCTATAAGGTGCACATACACATAAACCACTTTGTGTATCAGACTAATAAGGTTTCTCAAATGAATACTGTTCCTTCTGCAGGAAATTTAAAATAAGAATCTTAAGACACGGTCCAATAACTGCTTAAGTCTCTCTGACAAGTCTAGCTAGTGTAGGGGTCAGGGGTGAGGAGTGCATAGGAGAGGGACTAGGCACGGCTTGCTCTCCTCTCCCTGGCTGTCGCACACCCTTATCTCTTGGTCAACAGATCACTTTCACATAAATTGCTCCTCATCAGATTCCTCTGGATGAGAAAAATTTAAGCTGTATGAGGCAAAAAATATTGGCTTTTAGGTAGCCAATTTATAATTAAGAGTAGTTACTGAGCCATGTGCTGGTAGCTCACACCTGTAAAAACTAATCAGGATCCGGGGGCCAGTGGCTCACACCTGTAATCCTAGCTACTTAGGAGGCTGAGATCTGCGGATGTTCATGAGGCTCTTATCGCCAATAAACCACTCGAAAACCAGAGGTAGCGCTGTGGCTCAAGCGATAGAGTGCTCGCCTTGAGCTGAAGAATGCAGGGACAGTGCTCAGGCCCAGAGTTCAAGCTCTATGACCGACAAAAAAAGTGAAAAAAAAAAATTACTCAAGATGCTGAGATCTGAGGATCACAGTTTGAAAGCCCAGGCAAGAAAGTCTGTGAGACTCTTACCTTCAACTAACCATCCAAAAGCCAGAAGTTAAGCTGTGGCTCAAGTGGTAGAACACTAGCCTTGAAAGGAAAAAACTCAGAGACAATGCCCAGGCCAGTGCTGGCACGCATGCGCACACACACACACACACACACACACACACACACACACACACACACACACACACACACAGCGTTATGCAAAGCACACACACACACGCACACATACAGCATTATGCAAAGCACACACACACACACACACACACACACACACACACACACACACACACACACACACACACACACACACACACACACACACACACACACACACACAGCGTTATGCAAAGGACAAACAAATGTTTGAGTTTCCAGAATTCATTAAGTCTAATTTCTTCTCTTTAAGGCTATAAACTCCAGTGAGAAGTCAAGTTAAATGATGGCTACATTTTCAACTTGGATATTTAATATCTGTCATTCCTGCTCCTTTTTGTTCAAGTCCTGGAATTTGAACTTGGCCTGGGAGCTGTAGCTGAGCTTTTGTACTCAAGGCTACTTGAGTACTTGAACCACAACACGACTTCTGGCTTTCTGGTGGTTAAATGGAGATGAGAGTCTTCCTTGCCTAGACAGATTTTCAGATCTCAGACTCCTGAAGAGCTAGGATTGTAAATGTGAGCCAAGGGTTCGCAGCTTCCATTCTTTTTTTTTTTTTAATTGTGAAAATACCGTACAGGGGTTACAATTACATGGGCAAGGTAATGAGTACATTTCTTATCAAGCATTGTTGCCTCCTCCTTTGTTTCCCCTTCCCATTTTCCCCCCCTCTTCCCCCTCTCCCCAGAGTTGTAAAGTTCGTTTTTTGACATAACGTCTTATACATCTCATTGTTGCAATGGGTCTACCTGTATCCCTATTTAAACTATTTTTTTCCCTCCCCCCCCAAGAGTTGTAAAGTTCGTTTTTCGACATAACGTCTTATACATCTCATTGTTGCAATGGGTCCACCTGTATCCCTATTTAAACTATTTGTTTTTTTTCCCTTCCCCTCCACAAATTATACCAACATCAAATACAGTGAAAGCAGGGCTTATACCGTGGGGGAGGGACATACAAAGCAACACAGAAATCATCTTATAAATAAATATGTTAGAAACAATCACCAGTAAGAAAAAACATTTTCAGCTTCTATTCTTTACATATAAAGTCTTATTACAAGATCATATTTATTTGGACAGTAGTATCTTATGCCTAGGTGCTGTCCCTGAGCTTTTTCACTCAAGGCTAGTGCTGTACCACTTTGAGCCACAGCATCACTAACAGTTTTCTGGTGTTTAACTGGAGATAAGAGTCTCACAGCCAGGTGTGTGAGTTGGGGGGGAGGGGGGTTAGTGGCTCACACCTATAGTAATCCTAGCTACTCAGGAGGCTGAGATCTGAGGATGGTGGTTCAAAGCCAGCCGGGGCAGGAAAGTCTGTGAGACTCTTATCTCCAGTTAACCACCAGAAAACCGGAAGTGGCACTGTGGCTCAAGTGGTAGATCACTTGCCTTGAGCTGAAGAGCTAAGAGATAGCGCCCAATCCCAGAATTCAAGACCCATGACTGAAAAAAAAAAGTCTCACAGAGTTTGCTGCCTAGGCTGACTTCAAACTGTAATCCTCAGATATTAGCCTCCTGAATAGCTAGGATTATAGGATTATAGCCACCAATACCCAGCCAATTTAATGATTTTTAAAACTCTGAACTTTGGCCAGGTGCCAGTGGCTCACATGTGTAATCCTAGCTACTCAAGAGGTGGAGATCTGAGGAGTGAGGTTCAAAGCCAGCCCAGGCAGGAAAAGTCTATGAGACTCATCTCCAATTAACCACTGGTTGTAACACTGTGGCTCAAGTGGCATAGCGCTAGCCTTGAGCTGATGAGCTGCAGGACAACGCATCCTCTGAGTTTTGGAGTCAGAGAGTCTCAGTCTACAACAGTCCTACTACTTAGCAGGCACAAAGTTTGTGCATGTTACATAATCTTCCAATGCTTCTGTTTTCTATCTTTATCGACTCATAAGGCTGCTGCAAGATTTAAATAAATATAGGACTGAAGTAAAACGCCTGCCTAACAAATCACAAGGCCCTAGGTTCATTAGAAGAGAATGGCTTGTTAAAATGAGTCTCTTAAACCAGGCATCAGTGGCTCACGGCTGTAATCCTAGCTACTTAGGAGGCTGAGATATGAGGATCACAGTTCAAAGCCAGCCCAGGCAGGAAAGTCTTGAGACTCTTATCTCCAATTAACCACCAGAAAACTGGAAGTGGCACTGTGGCTCAAGTGGCAGAGTGCTAGCAGAAGAGTGGAGGGACAGCTCCTAGGCCCAGAGTTCAAGCCCCACAACTGACAAAAAAAAACAAAAAAAAACAAAAAAAAAACAAAAAAAACAACTCTTTAAATAGGAGGTAAAGATAAGGCAAGAAGAAAAGTTAATGAAGGCTGGGAATGTGGCTTAGTAGAGTGCTTGATAGAGTGCTGTCCTAGCATGCATGAAGCGCTGGGTTCCATTCCTCAGTACCATATACACAGAAGTAGTCCTGTGTGTCAAGTGGTAGAGTGCTAGCCTTGAGCAAAAGAAGCTTAGGGACAGTGCCCAGGCCTTGAGATCAAGCCGGGGGGAGGAAAAAAAAAAAAAAGTAAGAGGCACTTGTCTGCTTCTAACAGCGCCTCAGGCAGGAAATGAATGCACCCAACACACTTTAGTTGAACTGGATGGCCAATCCATTTCCATCCAAGAGGCCTTATAAATGGTTTTTTTTTTTGGTGCCAGTTCTGGGGTTTGAACTCAAGGCCTGGGCACTGTCCCTCAGCTTCTTTTGGTTCAAGGTTAGCCCTCCACAGTGCCACTTCTAGCCTTTTCTGTTTATATATGGCACTGAGGAATCTAACTTGTGGCTTCATTCATGCTAGGAAAGTACTCTACCATTAAGCCACATTGCCAGCCCCATGAAAACTCTTTTTTTTTTTGGTCGGTTGAGGGGCTTGAACTCTGGGCTTGGGCGCTGTCCCTCAGCTCTTCAGCTCAAGGCGAGCACTCTACCACTTGAGCCACAGCACCATTTCTGGTTTTCTAGTGGTTTATTGGAGATAAGAGTCTCATGGATTTTTCCTGCCCGGGCTGGCTTTGAACCACAATCCTCAGATCTCAATCTCAGCCTCCTGAGTAGCTAGGATTACAGGCGTGAGCCGCCAGCACCCGGGCCCATGAAAACTCTTAAACTCGTTTAAGGTTTAGAAAGATATCTTTAATTAAATTAATAAAATGACGACATATAAATCCATACCTGTCTAAATTTAGCTCTTGCTTCTTTTTCTTTCATTCTTCCATGTGCAACCAAATAGTCAAATACTTCACCTATAATTGAGAGAAATAAAAGTAAGCAGAAGTTCTACATCTAAGTATTAGTTTTCTTATAAATTGTTTCCTTTTATCAGTGCTTTAATTTATATTTTTAATGTAGGTATGAAGAATATGTGGAATATGAACTAAAGTAAGTATAAAGTTTAACTAAAAGCATTAAGGTTCACCAATAAAATCTCCACCCCCCCCTTCCTCCGCCCCCCAGTTGTGGGACTTGAACTTTGGGCCTGGGCGCTGTCCCTCAGTTCTTCAGCTCAAAGCTAGGGCTCTACCACTTGAGCCACAGCGCCACTTCTGGTCTTCTGGTGGTTTATTGGAGGTAAGAATCACACGGACTTTCCTGCCTGGGCTGGCTTTGAACTGTGATCCTCAGATCTCAGCCCCTGAGTAGCTAGGATTACAGGCGTGAGCCACCAGTGCCCAGTACCAATAAAATCTTAAACTGGGAAAAAAAAAAAAAGTCTTAAATTCCTGAGCTAGACATGGTAATGTACCTCTATAATTGCAGGACTCAGGAAGGAAAAAGATCTTGAGTTTGAAGCCAGCTTGGGCTATATAGCAAGTTCAAGGCCAGACTGAGCTATATAAGTAAGACCTTGCCTCAAAAAACAAAAACAAACAAAAGCCAGGTGCCGGGGACTCATGCCTGTAATCCTAGCTGCTCAGGAAGCTGAGATCTGAGGATTGTGGTTCAAAGCCAGCCTGGGCTGGAGACTCTTATCTCCAATAAACCACCAGAAAACCTGAAGTGGCGCTGTGGCTCAAATGGTAGAGCACTAGCCTTGAGTTGAAGAGCTGAGGGACCGCCAAGCCCAGAGTTCAAGCTCCATGACTGACAAAAAAAAAAAAAAGAAAAAAAAGAAGGAAAATACACCCTAGTAAGCACAAGGCTCTGAGTTCAAGCCCCAGATAAAGGCTGGGAATGTAGCTTAATGGTAAAGTGCCTGCCTAGCACGCATGAAATCCTGGGTTTGGTTCCTTAGTACTAATAAACAGAAAAGGCTGGAAGTGGTGCTGTGGCTCAGGTGGTAGAGTGTTAGCTAGCCTTAAGCAAAAGAAGCCCAGGGACAGTGCTCAGGCCCTGAGTACAAATCCCAGGACTGGCAAAAACAAAACAGTACCATCAAAGAAAAAAATAATTGGAGGCTGGGAAGGTGGCTCAGTGGTAGAGTGCTTGCCTTGCATGCATGAGGCCCTGGGTTTGAATTCTCAGCACCACATAAACAGAAAAAGCCAGCAGTGGCGCTGTGGCTCAAGTGGTAGAGTGATAGCCTTGTGCTGAAAAGTTCAGGGACAGCGCCCAGGCCCAGAGTTCAGGCCCCACGACTGACACCCCCCCCCAAAAAAAAGTTTCTCATGTTCATACAACTTTTAATTGTAAGGGGTATGTAATTTCAATATGCCTTAACAACTAAGTAATGAAAATGGATAGTTAAGATGGATTAAAGTCTATTAAAGGAGGATACCCTTCTTGTAGGCTAATGATCACAAAGCATTTCCTAAGTACATTTGTTATTTAACTGTTCACCACATACTGATTGCCTACTAATGACAGGTACTATTTCACAGCTCTGGAAAATACAGTAATGAACGAGCACAATCTCTTTTCTGTAATTTCTCTTCTAGCAGGGGAGGTAAACAACAAACAAGTAGTATGTTAAATGCCTGTGAGTGTTATGCAGAAAGAGGGAAGAAAACAGGGAAAAAGTGCATGCATAACTGTGCTTGTTTGTACTTTGCAGACCATGGAAGGGAGAGGCCGATGTAGCTGTTTGAGGAAGCAGTTGCTAGTGAGAGCAAACATCAAGGCCGCCATGGGGTCAGACGGAGCAAGGGGGTGAGGACAGGGAATGGATATGGGAAGCGTACAGCAGGCTTCAAGAAGATGTCTAGCTTTACTCTGCAGGAAATGGGAAACTGAGAAAAGGAAATTACTTACTCTTAAAAGGATCTGGCTGACAGAGGAGAGTTAGGATGAGGGCAAAGAAACAGGAGAGTGTGTTGGAAGGGAACCCGAGGGGAACGTGTGCAGTAGTCAAGCATAAATATGAGCATAGAATGGTGGTGAGCAGTGGACTCAGGACATGGTGACGGTGCAATGAAGGTGAAGATGAGGTGAAGTGAGGTGAGGTGAGGTGAGGGTGAGGTGAGGTGAGGTGAGGTGAAGGTGAGGTGAGGGTGAGATGAAGGTGTGGTGGAGGTGAAGGTGTGGTGGAGGTGGAGGTGTGGTGAAGGTGTGGTGAAGGTGTGGTGGAGGTGGAGGTGTGGTGGAGGTGTGGTGAAGGTGTGGTGAAGGTGTGGTGGAGGTGAGGTGAAGGTGTGGTGAAGGTGTGGTGGAGGTGAAGGTGTGGTGAAGGTGAGGTGAAGGTGTGGTGGAGGTGAAGGTGTGGTGGAGGTGAAGGTGTGGTGAAGGTGTGGTGGAGGTGAGGTGAGGTGAGGGTGAGGTGAGGTGTGGTGGAGGTGAGGGTGTGGTGGAGGTGAAGGTGTGGTGGAGGTGAAGGTGTGGTGAAGGTGAGGTGAAGGTGTGGTGAAGGTGTGGTGGAGGTGGAGGTGAGGGTGAGGTGAGGTGAGGTGAAGGTGAGGTGGAGGTGAGGGTGAGGTGAAGGTGTGGTGGAGGTGGAGGTGAAAATGTGGTGGAGGTGAAGGTGTGGTGAAGGTGTGGTGGAGGTGTGGTGAAGGTGTGGTGGAGGTGGAGGTGAGGTGAAAGTGTGGTGGAGGTGGAGGTGAAGGTGTGGTGGAGGTGAAGGTGTGGTGAAGGTGTGGTGGAGGTGAAGGTGTGGTGAAGGTGTGGTGAAGGTGAGGTGAAGGTGTGGTGGAGGTGGAGGTGTGGTGGAGGTGAAGGTGTGGTGAAGGTGTGGTGAAGGTGTGGTGGAGGTGTGGTGAAGGTGAGGTGAAGGTGTGGTGGAGGTGTGGTGAAGGTGTGGTGGAGGTGGAGGTGGAGGTGAGGTGGAGGTGAAGGTGAGGTGAAGGTGTGGTGGAGGTGGAGGTGAAGGTGAGGTGAAGGTGTGGTGGAGGTGAAGGTGTGGTGGAGGTGGAGGTGAAGGTGAGGTGAAGGTGTGGTGGAGGTGAAGGTGAGGTGAAGGTGAGGTGAAGGTGAGGTGGAGGTGAAGGTGAGGTGAAGGTGTGGTGGAGGTGAAGGTGTGGTGGAGGTGGAGGTGAGGTGGAGGTGAGGTGGAGGTGAGGTGGAGGTGAGGTGGAGGTGTGGTGAAGGTGAGGTGGAGGTGGAGGTGGAGGTGAAGGTGAGGTGAAGGTGTGGTGGAGGTGAAGGTGAGGTGGAGGTGTGGTGGAGGTGAAGGTGTGGTGAAGGTGTGGTGAAGGTGTGGTGAAGGTGTGGTGAAGGTGTGGTGGAGGTGGAGGTGTGGTGAAGGTGTGGTGGAGGTGGAGGTGTGGTGAAGGTGTGGTGGAGGTGGAGGTGTGGTGAAGGTGAGGTGGAGGTGGAGGTGTGGTGAAGGTGAGGTGGAGGTGAAGGTGTGGTGAAGGTGTGGTGGAGGTGGAGGTGTGGTGAAGGTGAGGTGGAGGTGAAGGTGAGGTGAAGGTGTGGTGGAGGTGGAGGTGAAGGTGAGGTGAAGGTGTGGTGGAGGTGAAGGTGAGGTGAAGGTGTGGTGGAGGTGAAGGTGAGGTGGAGGTGTGGTGGAGGTGAAGGTGTGGTGAAGGTGTGGTGGAGGTGAAGGTGTGGTGAAGGTGTGGTGGAGGTGGAGGTGTGGTGAAGGTGTGGTGAAGGTGAGGTGGAGGTGGAGGTGTGGTGAAGGTGTGGTGGAGGTGGAGGTGAGGTGAAGGTGTGGTGGAGGTGGAGGTGTGGTGAAGGTGTGGTGGAGGTGGAGGTGAGGTGGAGGTGGAGGTGAGGTGAAGGTGTGGTGGAGGTGGAGGTATGGTGAAGGTGAGGTGGAGGTGAAGGTGTGGTGAAGGTGTGGTGGAGGTGGAGGTGTGGTGAAGGTGTGGTGAAGGTGAGGTGAAGGTGTGGTGGAGGTGGAGGTGAGGTGGAGGTGGAGGTGAGGTGGAGGTGTGGTGGAGGTGAGGGTGTGGTGGAGGTGAGGGTGAGGTGAGGGTGTGGTGGAGGTGGAGGTGAGGCGATTGTGTGCTGATTCAAAGCACCTGGCTCTAACTTTCAAGCTCTAGTGCACTATTTTTTTTATAGTTCTGGGGCTTGATCATAGGTCCTGGGCGCTGTCCCTGAGCTCTTTTGTTCAAGACAAGCACTCTACCACTTGGCCATAGCTCCAGCTCCACCAATGGCTTTTTAGTGGTTAACTGGAGCGCTGAACCATGATCCTCTCAGATCTGACTCCTGAATAGATAGGAGCCACTAGTGCCCAACTGAATAAATTTGAGTAACAGAAGGAAAAAATATTTCCATGTTATCACTTGATTACATAATGCTGTTTCTTACAAGGCAGGCAGATATGTTCATTTACACTACATAATGCTTTCTTTTTTTTTCTCTTTTTTTTTTGGGTCCGGTTGTGGGGCCTGAACTCTGGGCCTGGGCGCTGTCCCTCAGCTCTTCAGCTCAAGGCTAGCGCTCTACCACTTGAGCCACAGCGCCACTTCCGGCTTTTTTCTTTTTGCTTATGTGGTGCTGAGGAACTGAACCCAGGGCCTCAGGCATGCAAGGCAAGCGCTCTACCACTGATCCACCTTCCCAGCCCAACACTACACAATGCTTTCTAACTATGATGAAGTGTGAGTGAAATCCAGTTTCTCTCTTCCTCTTCACTCCTCCCTCCCCACTCTCAACAGGGTCTTGCCATGTAGCCCAGGCTGGTGTCAAACTGTTCAGCCTCCATCTCCCAAGTGCTGGGATTACAGGTGAGTGTCACAACATCCAGCTTATTATCAGCATTTTCTAATAAATGACCTATGTGTTTCCAAAGAAGTGGTATCAATACCAAATAAGTGAAAACAACTAAGGATGTGTAAATATTGACTGAGAGCAGTTTAACTTCAGGAACAGAGAGCAAGTGAACGTTGAAGACCACTTTCTGCTGTAAAGAGCACAGATAAGTTCAAGTCTCTTAACATAATTTAAAACTATTTTTAAAAACTTAAATACAACATAAGCCTCTTAAGAGATTTCTGGAACCATAAAGCAATTAATAATCATCCAACTCAGAAACTAGGAATTCAAATCAGATCTCTTTGTCCTTATTAAAAAGGTATTAACATTCAGATTAAGCAACTGAACCAAAACCCTCTAAAGGCTATTTACCAGGAGAAAAAAAGCAGAGTGGCACCCTTACCAAGAGAAAGGTTGGACGGGGTGATACTGGATATGGGTCCTGTTAGTGCTCTACCACTTGAGCCACAGTTTTCTGGTGGTTAACTAGAGATAAGAGTCTCATGGACTTTCCTGCCTCAGCTGGCTTGGGCCACAATCCTCTAGGATTATAGGTGTAAGTTACCAGCACCCAGCAAGAACAGTCAATTTAATGTGTATATCAGACAGTGCATCCCTGAGCTGATGATAACACAGTCCAGCTGGGTGCCAGTGGATCATACTTGTAATCCTAGCTACTTGAGGGGATGAGAACAGGAGGATCATGGTTTGAGGACAGCCTGAGCAGAATAATTCATAAGACCCCATTCTCAAACTGTAACTAGGGACAGTGGTTCATGCCTGTCATCCAAGGCTTTATGGGAAATTGAGAATGGCAAGATTACAATTCTAGGCCAACTTGGGCAGAAAGGTACTTGAGACTGTCCCAACAAAGGGAGGCTGAACAATGGTACTTGCCTGTGATTCCAGTAACTGTGGAAAGCCTAAAGTAGGCAGATCGTGACACAGGAGCCAGCAAGCACAGGAAGGGAGACAATTCTAAAAATAACTCATGAAAACCAGGGCTAGAAACATGGCTCAGTGGTAGAGTACTACACTAGTAAACAGCAAGGCCCGGAATTCAAATCCTAGTACCATCAAAACCATACAATCCACCCCAAGACAGTAAACAACCACACCTATTCCTTAAGGTATAATGTTGAGGGCTGTGTTAGAACACCCACAGTGAAGCCCAGTTAGCTGGACATTATTTTTCACTCTGACATGAAAGTTTGACCTCAGGGCCTTGGCTTGCTACTCAAGAAACACAGTACTCCGCCACATTCTCAAACCCCAGCCAGCCAAATTTTCAAGTTATATGGTCAGCAAGGGCTAGGTGGATTTACCCATCTTTTTTTTTTTTGTTGTCGGTCATGGGGCTTGAACTCTGGGCTTGGGCGCTGTTCCTTAGCTCTTCAGCTCAAAGTGAGTACTCTACCGCCTGAGCCACAGTGCCACTTCCGGTTTTCTAGTGGTTTATTGGGCTGGCTTTGAACCATGATCCTCAGATCTCAGCCTCCTGAGTAGCTAAGATTGCAGGCATAAGCCAACAGCACCTGGCTTCTTCTTCTTCTTTTTTTTTTTTTTTAAGTCATGGGGCTTGAGCTTAGGGCCTGGGCTGCCTCTGAGCTTTTTTGCTCAAGGCTAATACTCTACCATATGTGTAGCCACAGCTACACGTTCTCTGGTGGTTAATTGGGAAGTAAGACTCTCACTGACTTTCCTGCCCTGGCTGACTCTGAACCTTGACCCTCTCAGATCTCCAGTTCCTGAGTAGTTAGGATTATATGTGTTAGCTACCAGCATACAGTTTACCCATCTCCTTTCCCTTAAACTTGGGATTCTTCTCATCCATTCCAGTCTTGCCCCTATATAACTAAGAGTAATCCCATGGTCTGAGTCTCTAAGCTACAGAGAAACAGAGAACAATGGTAGACTGATAAACCAGAGAGGTTATATGCTAACAGAAGGCCTTGCTCCATAACTGGCAGTAGGAGACTGTAGTAAGCCTTACTAGCATCTACTTCCTCAAGGCCCATCACTAACTGCCCAGGCATACTGCGGAGACACTGTGAAGAACAAGATGCTTGATCAAGCACCTCCACCACCGCAAGGGTCACACAAACAAGAAGTTATAAGGGAATTCTATGTTGTGGTGCTTCACATAGGATGAGTACTGCAATTCTATACAAATTTTTGGTTCTGCATTAACCTTCAGTTCTTCCTATTGCTCCTCAAGTTTGAAAATCCCAACTAAATTCTCAAAAGTATGTGTGAAGCCCTGGGTTTGATTCCTCAGTATACACAAACAGAAAAACCAGAAGTGGCACTATGGCTCAAGTGGTAGAGTGCTAGCCTTGAGCAAAAGAAGCTTAGGAACAATGCCCGGGCCCTCTGTTCGAGCTCTAAGATTGGCAAAATAATAATAACAATTATAAGACAAAACTACAATCTTGGAAGTGGTGCTGTGGCTCAAGCGGTAGCGCGCTTGGCTTGAGCTGAAGAGCTGAGGGACAGTGCCCAGGCACAGAGTTCAAGTCCCACGACTGATAAAAAGCAACAACAACAACAAAAAACAACAAAAAAAAAAACTACAATCTTGCAGGAAGCTTCTCCAGAGGTTTACATTTTACAAATGCAGTCTGACTCTAAATCTGTTGAATATCTACCATATGTCTGACATGGGCCAGAGGCGGGGATAATGAAAGGGTGGCCGGGAGAGCTGCTGACCTCCACAGTGAGAATCAATTCAAAAAACTATTAGACCTTAATTTTCATTTTAAGAAAAATACAGTAATATGTTCTGAAGCCATCATTTTTGGCCACCAATGACATTAAAATCTAGAAAGAAAAGCATCTAACATATAGCACATATTTATTTTCAACACACTCATGTATTAATAAATCTAAATACTTGGGACAAATAAAATGTACACAAAATATACAGGAATTCAGCCTTAAAAATGAAGGAAATAACAGCACATGCCACAGAACAGGTTACTTCAAAGACATTATGCTAAGTCAAAAAGCCAGGCAAAAAAAGACAATACTGTATGACTCCCATTCTATTCAGTACCTAAAGTAGTTAAATTCAGAGACAGAATGGTGGTTAACAGGAGCTGAGAAAGATGCAAATGGGCAGTTAGGGTTTAATGCACACATAGCTTCAGTTTAACACAATTTCTGGAGATGGACAGTGGGGAAAAGTTGCCCACATGAAGCACTGAACTACAGACTTGGAAACAGTTCAAGTGGTAAATTATATTTAGCAGCTTTTATCAGCTAAATATCAGCTTTTCTGGTTCTTCACTAGTGTATTATGAGTCTGGATTTAGATGAAACTTAACAATTATCCATATGGATAGTCTGGCTATGCAATCTTCTGAAAGAAAAGAAGGGGGGAAAGTATATCCTTACCTCCACTTGCATATTCCATGATTAAGTAGAGTGTTTTTTCAGTTTCAATGACTTCAAACAATTTCACTGAGAGAGAGGAAAAGACAAAAGAAAAACAAATGTCTGCAGGCTTACCCATGAACATAACAACCCATGTACATGTATATACTATGAAAAGCAACTTTCCTCTATTGAGAGAGTTTTTGAGTACTGGCCCAATAAAAAATGCTTCTAGGGATTTTTTTAATCATATAGTATAACAGAAGAGACTGTAAAAGTGAGGAATGTCACAAATTCAATATTATTTCTGGGTACCCAAAATTTCTTAAAAATTTCTTTCTTTCTTTTTTTTTTTTGGTCGGTCGAGGGGCTTGAACTCTGGGCTTGGAAGCTGTTCCTGCGCTCTTCAGGCCTGGACAAACTCTCTACCACTTAAGCCACAGTGCCACTTCCGTTTTTCTAGTTTATTGGAGATAAGAGTCTCACAGACTTTGCTGCCTGGGCTGGCTTTGAACCACGATCCTCAGATTTCAGTCTCCTGAGTAGCTGGGATGACAGGCGTGAGCCATCAGTGCCCAGATCTCTTAAAAATTTCTTAAAAATTCAATCCAAGCTAGGTGCTGTTGGCTCTTGCTTGTCATCGTAGCGACTCTGGAGGCTAAGATCTAAGAATTAAGGTTCAAAGCCAACCCAGGCTCTTAAGACTCTTATCTCCAATTAAGCACAAAAGGCTGGAAGTGGAGGAATCTGTGGCTCAAGTGATAGAAAGCTAGCCTTGTCAGAAACAGCACTCAGACCCTGAGTTCAAACCCCAGGACTGGCAAAAAAAAAAAAAAAAAATTCATCCTATAAGCAAAAAACCATCAGTAAACAGAGAACTCTAAATCAAGGTATAATTTCAGTGTTTAACTTTAGTTTTGAGGCTGGATATGTAGCTCAGTGGTAAAGAACTTACCTAGTCAGGCCCAAAGCCCTGGGTGATCCCAGCACTGCTAAAACAAACTATGGCCTAACCTGTAGCTCAATGGAAAAGGGCTTGCCTAACATGCACAAAACTCTGGGTCTGAACCCAACATCACATTTTTATTTTTTTGTCGGTTGTGGGGCTTGAACTCTGGGCCTGGGTGCTGTCCCTCAGCTATTCAGCTCAAGGCTAGAACTCTACTTGAGCCATAAGCTACTTCTGAGTGGTTTATTGGAGATAAGAGTCTCACAGACTTTTCTGCCTCAGCTGGCTTTGAACCATGATCCTCAGATCTAAGCCTCCTGAGTAGCTAGGATTATAGGTGTGAGCCACTGGAGCCCTGCCCAACACCACACTTAAAAAAATTAAGCTGGGAAGGTGGCTCTCAGTGGTAGAGTGCTTGCCTTGCATGCATGAGGCCCTGGGTTCGATTCCTCAGCACCACATAAGCAAAAAGAAAATAACCGGAAGTGGCGCTATGGCTCAAGTGGTAGAGCGCTAGCCTTGAGATGAAGAGCTGAGGGACAGCGCCCAGGCCTAGAGTTCAGGCCCCATAACCGCCCCCCACCCCCCAAAAAAAAAGAGTCTCACAGAGTTTTCTGCCCCAGCTGGCTTTGAACCATGATCCTCAGATCTAAGCCTCCAGAGTAGCTAGGATTATAGGCGTGAGCCACTGGAGCCAGGCCCAACACCACATTTAAAAAAATTAAGCTGGGGGCTGGGAAGGTGGCTCAGTGGTAGAACGCTTGCCTTGCATGCATGAGGCCCTGGGTTCGATTCCTCAGCACCACATAAGCAAAAAGAAAAAAGCTGGAAGTGGCGCTGTGGCTCAAGTGGTAGCGCACTAGCCTTGAGCTGAAGAGCTGAGGGACAGAGCCCAGGCCCAGAGTTCAGGCCCCACAACCGGAACCCCCCCCCAAAAAAAAATTAAGCTGGAAGGTGGCTCAGTGGTAGAGCACTTGCCTTGCATGCATGAGGCCCTGGGTTCGATTCCTCAGCACCACATAAGCAAAAAGAAAAAAGCCGGAAGTGGTGCTGTGGCTCAAGTGGTAGAGTGCTAGCCTTGAGCTGAAGAGCTGAGGGACTGCGCCCAGGCCCAGAGTTCAGGCCCCACGATCACACCCAAAAATAAATAAATAAATAAAATATTAAAAAATTAAAAAAAGATCATGGACTGGGATTGTAGTTTAGTTGTAGAGTACTTGCCTAGCATGCATGAGGCCCTGGGTTCCATTCCTCAGTACCACATAAACTACAACAACACAACAACAAGTCATTAAATAAATAAAAAGGGCTGGGAATGTGGCTTAGTGGTAGCATGCTTGCGTAGCATGCATGAAGCTCTGGGTTCAATTCCTTAGTATCACATAAACAGAAAAAGCCGGAACTAACATTGTGGCTCTTGAGCAAAAGTTCAGGGACAGTGCCCAGGCCCTGAGTTCAAGCCCTAGGACTGGCAAAAAAACTAGATAGCAAGTATGCCATTTATTTTTTTCTTTTTGGTGCTGGTTTTGGGGCTTGAACCTTGGGCTTTGCCACTGTTCCTGAAGTTTTTTGCTCCAGGGTACTGCCTACCAATTGAGCCATAGCACCACTTCTGGCTTTTTGGTTGTTAATTGGAAAAAAGAATCTCATGGACTTTCCTACCCAGGCTGGCTTCGAACCATGATCTCAGCCTCAGATCTCAGCCTCCTGAGAAGCTAGGATTACAGCTGTGAGCCACTGGTGCCTGGTAACTCATCTGTCTTGTAAGTACTGCTCTGTACAAGTATTTTCTTTATTCCTTTGTGGTCATATTGAAGGGGCCTGATGCTTGTTGCCATTAGAGTCAAGTCCCAGCTTACTTTCACATCTGTAATCCTAGCTATTCAGGAGGCTGAGATCTGAGGGTCAAGCTCCAAAGCCAGCCCAGGCAGGAAATTCCATGAGATTCTTTATTTTATTTATTTTTGTCGGTCATAGGGCTTGAACTCTAAGCCTGGACACTGTCCCTGAGCTCTTCAGCTCAAGGCTAACATTACCACTTCAGCCACTGCACCACTTCTGGCTTTTTCTGTTTATGTGGTGCTGAAGAATCGTACCCAGGCCTCATGCATGCGAGGCAGGCAAGCACTCTACCACTGAGCCAACTTCCCAGCTCTATGAGATTCTTATCTCCAATTAACCACAAGAAAACTGAAGTGGTCAAGTAGCTTAAGGTGGTGGAACACTGGCCTTGAGTGAGAAAGCTCAGAGACAATGCCCAGGCCCCGAGTTCAAGCCCCAGGACCAACAAAAAATAAAAAAAATCAATGTATACATTCTGACTTTCTATACTTCCACTTTCTCGTATCTACTAATGTAATACAATTAAGTTTTCAAACACACTAAAAATTTACACTCAGTCTAATTATAGATCTTTCTATTGTATTAAAGCTTCAAGCTCAAAATACTATTAAATGGTGTGTGTGTGTGTGCTATTAGTGGGTGTGGGTGTAATTAAGAAGTATACCTGAAGTATGAGTGAAGAGTCTATTCAGGAATATGTATTTAGCTTCATGAGATACTTTCATCAATGCATTTAGACCCCTAAAGTATTCACAAGAAAGCAGAAAATACCTATGTTTGGATGATTTAAAATCTTCATTATTCTTACTTCTCTGAAGAGCTAAAATGAAACAAAAACAAAACAAATAATCACAACATGTTATTAAACACTACAGGCCACTACTGAAATACAAATTTTCTCTTTGATAACTGACTTACTGCTAATGTTTATTATCCCATATCTGAGAATAATGTGAAAGCTTGAAATAGTACTGCACTGGGTTTATAACCAATTACCA